>NC_141496.1:69249884-69907968 GCF_009769465.1 Tauraco erythrolophus
TTCAAAGGGGTTTATGAAGAGAAATAAAGAATCTCCACAGATCAGCAGAAACATTGTCCAACTGACATTTGGTGTTTTCAAAAATACCCAACGGATGGAGACAGACCAGATATAATCTGTAGAATCCTTTAAAAATTTCTAGACCTGAGTGTTTTCCTGATAAAGTGATTGGAATTGAGCCCACATTATGGATGGAAAACATAGAAACAATAGTATTAAGGATACAGCCATGCATTACAATGAATGTACTGCACAGAAATAGGTAAACCAACTTTGAACGAAGTCATTTCAGAGATTAAAAGTGTAAGCAATGTGCGACTCCCAAGCTAATTAAACTGCTGAAAGGCAAAAATAATTAGTGTAATAACACTGCTCTACAGGGGCTAAACTAGTGTATCAGCGTGGTACCTGATCGAGCTGTCCACTTGATGCTGAGCTAGGGATTTCTAGCATGATGCTGCATTGCAAGTTGTTGATATGTGGTAACATTCAAAATCTATGGAATAACCAGCATCTAAACTGTCTAAGTGTTTTCTGTTTTTAAATCCTGCATTATTTCTATTTTTTTACCATTTAAAAGCCAACTAGCAAACTGTCTACGTCATATTCTCTTTTTCATCTGAAGATCAGAGAAAGATATTTCACTGAAAACAGAAAAACAAGTTTTATTTCACTTTCTATATTTAGTTCAAAAAAAAAGTATTATTATCATAAAGAATAAACTACAGAAACAATGTGCATAATGTAGCTGTATTTTAGTACTATTATTTTTATATGGAGCTTAAGTATTCAACACATAAGGAAGATAGATACGTCATGTTTTCATCTTTAAACACTATGTTATAACATTTCTTTAGACTTCATGCCCTTAGTCTTAGCATATTGTTTCCTTTTGTGAAGAGCTAGTGCATAAAATCTCTGATCACCAATACTGTTAAATTCTTTGTATGCAGGCCTCATTACAATTAGGACTAGACAGGAAAAAAGAAAACACCATTGACTTGATCCACTAAATATTTTCTTAGTAATTTTTCTTCTTTTGAAGAAATTAAATGGAAGAGTATGTACTTCTTAAAAAAATGGCAATTTTTTCTACTTTACTATGAATAAGAAAATATTGTAGGCTGTTTAATTGTCTCATGATCCAGATCTGCGCTGGACAGAACAAAAAGCACATAAGGTGGAAGTCTTGCTTTTTCTTTGTAGAAAGCACTGAAACAGTATGCCTGAGACTTCTTTTGAGTTGCATCCATACTTCATTTCAGCAAGACCTTTCTGACGTACAGCAAGTCAGCTTTGATCTTGCATGTGTCACCATTACAAGCATACGATCTGCTTCTGACTTGCTTGTCTCAAACACACTGCTGTAACCCCTTCCAGTAAGCTATTTAAAAAAAACATGTCCAATAAAGTCCCTAGTCTCTGCTCTGAACTTCCTGCAGCACATTTATCCATGTTGCATTAGCAGAAATGCTTGGGCCTCCATTCCTACCATCCTGCTCTCTATGTACCCTACATCATGGGGCAAAGTACAGCCAAATTTAAAGACTCACAGAAGAACTTCAAGTGGTAAATACTGAGGGACAGGCTTCACATCAGCACCCCAGTGCCACAATGGTCATCACAGTCTGCTGCATTCTGCACAGCACCTAGGGACCTTGGGGGAGCTCTTCTACCAGAAACACACACAGCAGCACAGAGCCCTTCACAACACTTAGATATATCCCAACGCAGCCCAGCAGTAACCTTATCTTCTAAGCAGGAAGAAGAATATTTACAGTTGTAAATTAAAGGTAGCAAAGAATGGTATCTGGTCACTAAAATCAGCTAATATGTAGAATAGACCGTATCTACACTAAAGAACTTTCTCTCCAACCAACCAACCTAGTTGGAAAAGGATCTACCATAAACACCTCACTGTATTCATACTCACCCACACATCATATGTGTGTCAAGTTTCCCTTGATTTTTCAGAAAAGCCTCACATCAGTATACCCTGACATGCGTTTAATGATGTGTCCCATGCCAAGCCCTATCAAGATTTGTCACCTCTGTTAGGTACACAGTGCCAAATGTCACCTGCAGCTGCTGCTACTACTCATCAAAATTTTAACTTTGTGAAGGCCTTGCTACTCCCAGTTCTTCTGTCTGGGTAAATGTCTTATCTTGTCAAGCCTCCTTGGCTACACTCTTTAATAGGAAGAAAACCTCCATACCTAGTCTGGAGTTGAGGCCCTGCTGTGTGATATGGATGATTTCTGGCAGAAATTCTTCCTTGCTGATGCTGTCAGTTATGCAAACGTGGACAAGGGACACGTTTGAAAAATCTGTTAACAGCCTCTCCCTCTCATAATTCACAGTACACGGTGTGGCTATTCCATACCCTTAGACAGTGTCTCCATTGGTCAGATCTCAAAATATAGCTCCTTACCTTATGAATAAAGAACCTAATTTTCACTCGGGTTGAGGTTTCTAGGCCAGATTGTGCCACTACGATACATGACTTTAATGACAAAAGCAGAAGGAAGGACAGGCCCTCTCTCAGATTTTATACCCAAGGCCAATATGCTCCTTTGCAGGAGGGAATACCCTAAAATCATGTCTCATATAGGGGTCCAGGAAGATCTCCGAGCTGAAGATCCCAAGCATCTGGAAAATAAAACTTATGGGGAGCGGCTAAGGGAATTGGGGCTGTTTAGTCTGGAGAAGAGGAGGCTGAGGGGAGACCTGATTACAGCCTACAAATACTTGAGAAGGGATGGTGGGGAGGTAGGGGAAGGGCTGTTTACCTTAGTGATAGGTGATAGAACAAGAGGAAATGGGTATAAGCTTAGTCAGGGGAGATTCAGGTTGGATGTTAGAAAGTATTTCTTCTCTGAAAGGGTTGTCAGCCACTGGAATAGGCTGCCCAGGGAGGTGGTTGAGTCCCCATCCCTGGATGTGTTTAAGAATAGGGTGGATGAACTACTTAGGGATATGGTTTAATGGGAGATTAGGGACAGTTGGACTGGATGATCTCTAAGGTCTTTTCCAACCTAGAAAATCTATGAAATCTATGAAATCTCGGAATAGTGCCGGCACATGTGTTGAACCGCGCAAAAATAAGAGTAGTGGCAGACATTTACATTTCTTAATCATATATCAGTGGTGCATAGCGTGTCTCTTCTTAGCACGTGGAAGTGTCTGATCATCAGTCTTGGCAGAGAGGCAAGCCAATCTTGACATAAGAAGTGATGAATGAAGAAGAGTGATCTGGCCAGACTTGAACTTCATTTCTCACTCAGTCTCTTGCAGACTGCAGAGGGTGGCCATCTCCTGGCCTCCTCAATACCAAGACCCTGCTTTTTGCTGTCCAACTGTGAAAAATCAGCAGATTATTTCATAACACTTCATAAGAATCATGTTTGTATGAGCATCAGGCATGGCCTGAGGCATGGCACGAAGCCTGCTGGGATGATACTAAAGAGCTAAGCCAGAAGGAGCATGCCAAAGTGGCACAGCCTTATCTATTTGAGTAATAGGGAACATTTTGACTGCCAAATCACACCAAGGGAGGGCACTGGGGAGGGCTTTGGTAGGTTCAGGCCAAATTCATGCCAAGAAGCATTCTGATTGTTTATTAGCACAGACCAACGGTGTCGGTGCCAGAAAACATTAATGGCACACTCAGAGTTGCTTGCATAGACACAACCATTACACACAAATAAGTTAGGCCTACACCCATGCGCCTTCTCCTGTTTTCTCATACAATCCCAAAGTCTTCATGTTCCACACTTCCTCTCCAGGCTCACATTTCTTTGGTTCAGTTCATACAAAGATTCTAGAGGTTTTGCAGTTAACATTTATCTAATTACATTACTTAATCTAGACCTTCTCTTTCTCATGGCTTTTGTACGTTAATTTCTGCTGGTAGAGACTCTGAGTTTGCAAGTCTCATTCTGATCTAATGATGCATTCTGATTTAGGAGATAACACTAAGATTTTTCATGTCAATGTTAGGAATGGATTTTTAAAAATTCAAGATGCAAATACATCTTTCTGTTCATTTTTGGAAAGAGAAGTCAAAGCTGCAGATGGAAGGAATAGGTAATTGATTATCTTTGCAAAGTAAAGTAATAGCCTACGACTTGTCCCCATAGTACAAATTTTCTTACTTTGAAGTAGAAGAAAACCTAAGACATCAGCAACAGTGCTTTGCAATTTAAAAAAAAAAATGCATTATATGTAATTCATAAACTGATCAGGTTTCACCAGAAAGCTGACTAGAAGCTTGCTTCCACTATATTCCTCAGAATCAGAAGCCTTATCATTCCTACCTCCAATGGTTATAAATTGTTGTCTAAGGGTAATTAATAGCCAGTTTATACTTTGCATTCTTAGAGATGCAATTCCAAAGTTTGAAATTATGCAAAGTCAGTATTTATTAATAACTTTTTTCTCATGAAAAAATCTCCAAAAGGATCAGTACGATCTGTTTGCACACTGATTCATATACTACTTAGGTCAACACAGTTGCAAAAGCTATTTTTTCAAGGACAGGATTTCACCCCTATTCCTATGAATGGTACCTGAATCCAGACCAATTCTATGCAGTAACTACAACTAATTTATTTAAAGCATGGTTTTATTCTTGATCAGAGCATATTGAAAATCTTAGTGCCTCTATGTTAAAGTAAATTAACATTACAGATTCAAATAGCAACACAGAGGTTACCAAACAGTTCAAAGTGAATAGTGACATAGCTCTAAAACTGTAAATAACAGCTGGACTTTTGAGATTAGTGACTGTGAATAAATTAATGGTAGATTAAAATACTAAAGGTCTTATTCTAAGTGGCAGAAAATAATGTTTAACTGCCACTTGAATGCATTCAAATCTTTCCTTTTGTATGCTTTCATTAGATTTGAGACCTTTTTATTACTCAAAAAGAGCCATTTCAGTCACTTTTAAAAGCGCCTAAAATGCGTATATAGCTGATAGGCCACAATCAGTTTTTGTCAAATCATTATAGTCAAAAGAGTAAATATGTATTTACAAAAAAGGACCTAAATCCTTATTTATCCAGTTGACCATAAATTCTGCAAGTGAGTGTCGTATCAGTTGATATTCCCCTAAAAGTTTTGCTGTGTTTTTCAAGCTGACGATGAATACAATGCTTTCTAAATGAAAGAAAACTCAGATAAGAAACTGTGCCTGCTGTATGCAACACAGAAAGAAAACAGCCCGTTATTTATAGAATCATAGAACGGTTAGGATTGGAAGGGATCTCAGAGATCATATAGTTCCAATCCCACTGCCAGGGGGCAGGGAAACCCTCCACTACACCAGATTGCCCAAAGCCTCATCCAATCTGGCCTTGAACACTTCCAGGGATGGGGCATCCACAACTTACTCTGGGCAACCTGTTCCAGTGCCTCACCACCCTCTGAGTGAAGAATTTCTTCCTTATATCTAATCTAAATCTCCCCTCTTTCAGTTTAAATCCATTGCCCATTGTCCTGTCACTACACGCTCTTGTAAAAAGTGCCTCTCCAGCTTTCCTGTTTTTTTTTGGTTTTTTCAGTTCTCAGGCTGAAGTATAATGTAAGAATGCTGTTTCTATGTCACATGTTTACTCTTTTTATTCCTTTGAACTCCTGCACATTCCAATATATTACCTTCATCACTCCAAAAGGGGGAGGGAAAAGGTAAAAGTATTGTGCTAAATACAAAATAAAATGCATACTTGGAAGCAAGACTTGGTCTGCTTGCAGTTTATGCAAGTATTGTGTGGAAACAGATGCAAAGAGATATAATCTATTCAATACAGGTCTCCCATTATCTACATTCTATCCTAGCATCTAGGAGGAAAAGGAAAGAGCTGCCTGCAAGCAGCTCTTAAAGATTAATATCAATATCTATGATACAAGCTCCCCTTGCTGGTGGCCATGTTCTTTTCAACAACAGAAAATCAGGGGTACAGTTTATATTCTACAAAACAGACACACACATTCTTTGAAAGCTATTGATTGTCCTGTCTTTTACATCTACTTTAGTTACTTTTGATATTTGAATGTCCTGAAAATTCCGATAGGAAATTTTGTTTAAAAACCTATTCCAGAAAACTCATCTGATTAAATGCATTGATCTTTCTTAAACATCTTTCTAGAACAGTACACAAATTTGATCAAGGGTGAAAAATTGTGTTACATGTGACACATAAAATACCTGTGAACTTCACTGAGTTTATATCTTTATTATACATACACGTAATGTACATATCTTTACATGTATACTTAAAGATAAAAACTGTAGGACAAAATTCATATATACGATTGTTTTTGTTAATGTTTAGCTTAGTCCTCAGCATCAGCTGCTTCCAAAAATTTAACCATTCCGTCAGATTATCAGAGTGTGCCACCAGACTATAAATTTCTGACAAAGTTAAGAAAGCTGGTTTATTTTTCTTAAACAACTTACCATAGAGTATCTGTAGCTTCTTGGTACAAGCCATTCACAATACTGCTCTTGGTAGTTTATTCTGAGTTACACAAAGATAGACAAAAGGAATTCAATCTTTTAGTTGCCTGACATTTTTAATTTAAGCTTGCACGGCTTTGTTCCACGTCCTGGGAAAAATAGCCTACTACAATTTCAGAACTTGTATCTTCTACCTCCTTATGATATCCTTGTAATCATCTTCATAAGATGATAAGAGAGATATAGATCTGCTGGAGCGTGTTCAGAGGAGGGCCACAAAGATGATCCAGGGGCTGGAGCATCTCTGCTACGAGGACAGGTTGCAGGAGCTGGGATTGTTCAGCCTTGAAAAGAGAAGACTTCAGGGGGGCCTAACAGCTGCCTTCCAATACCTGAAGGGAACTTACAGGAAGGCTGGGGAGGGACTTTTTACAAGAGTGTCCACTGATGGGACAAGGGAAAATGGGTTTAAGTTGAAGGAGAACAGATTTAGATTAGATTTTAGGAAGAAATTCTTCAGTACGAGGTAAGAGTTTGGAATAAATTGCCCAGAGAATTTGTGGATGTCCCCCTCCCTGGAGGTGTTCAAGGCCAGGTTGGACAGAGCCTTGAGTAGCCTGATCTAGTTGAGAGGCGTCCCTGCCCATGACAGGGAGGTTGGATTAGATGATCTCTGAAGTCCCTTCCAGCCTATGCCATTCTATGATTCTATGATTCTCCCAGATAATTGCATGCTGACTTTCGGAACGTATTTATACATATACACATTGTTCCTCAAGTCCTTGTATTAATTTGATTACCCCTTGTAATTTTTCCACATTTCTATAATGCTTTCATTTTATTAAAGAACACAACAAACCATAACAAACTAAATGCAGCTTCATAAGACTAATGTTCCCGTGTTATGTTTTATAGAGCTATATTTTGTATAGCTACCTAATAAACCTAGTTTGCTTTTTACTGGTATGAGATGGAATTCTACTATCACCCTCAGATCATCTTCTCATTTAATCTTTGCACTACAATCATGCAGTCCATATTTTCTCTTTTTCCTTGTCCTCATCCATAGTTCTCTCTAACTGTTCTTTCCTTTAAATTACATAAAGTCAATTACACACTCATAAAGAAAGGGACTTATAGTGGCAGCTTGGACTATACTGAGTTATTACAAGTAACCTGCATTATCTAGTACCATGCTTTGCTCTTGTTTCTTTGCAGACACAAATGGTACAGGAAGAAAGGCAAAAATTGGAAAAAAATCATCTCTTACAATCAGTGGAAAAAGATCGCCAGAGAAAAAGCTTCCAGTTTTAAGTTAAGTTTCGGATCCAGACTGACTATTCTTCTAACATATTCAACGATGTGGCAAAAAGCTTAGTAACATGTTTTTTCAGTAACTACAGTATTTGCTCTTTCTTTTTTAATGCAAACCTACCTGAAATATCCCAGAACCACTCGAAATAACATAACAAAAAACATAGGAAGTTGAAAAACATACAATGATCTACAAAATGGCCCTATCCATAAATTTCAGGAACTACCTGTAATAATTCAAAGCAGTCTCAAGATCCAGACAACTTCACACTTGATCTTGCACCTCTGTGCATTTTCCCAGCTTTTGTTCCTGTTCTCAGGGCCACCAGACCAGTTTCTTTAAAGGAACACTGAAGCAGACCTACCCTCTCCCCAGGTATTTTCACACAGGAATCCTATGTTAATCAGCAGACCATTCATATTTTACTGTTTACCTGGATTGCTTTCTTAATCCCGTGCTTAATAGTCTCCCTTTCTACACCAGCCTTTCCATAGCCTATACGTCTACAGAGTCAGTCTTCACTGCTTGTTTCACTGGGATGCAATCATTTGCAACGTCTGCTTTCTGAGTAAAAGTTTTATTATACTGAGAAGCTAACAAGGCCCATCATAAATGGTTTCATAAATGCACGAGCCTGTCAGAGAGCGTACATTTGTAACTGCTACTTTCATACAAGCTACCATACAGTATCACTGTGATGATGCACGTCAAAGTGGAATTTACAGTCTCAAAGATCTGAAATTAATATTAAGCCTCTCTCCCCTGCCAAGAGTAAAGAATTGATTATTCCAAATGAAACAAAGCTACATGTCTATAAATAATGAACACAAACACTAGTACGAATGTATCCATTATTTTTTCTCATAGCTCTCTAGGGAAACTGCAAGTTAACAAGAATTGTATTCCCTTATATTTAATCATCAGGTTTTGCAAATCCATAGCATTGAAGTATTTGACAAGAAATTTCAGTCAGCTCTACTTCCCTTGAATCAGGTAGCAATAGTATCTCAAAATTCATTAGTTATTGTACCAGCTTACATGTGTGAATGCAGAAGGTTATGTACATTACCAGTGATTCAGAATAATTCCGTCTAGACAACTTCTACTCCTAGTTCTCAGTCCTGAACTTGCTAGCATGTCTGTTACTTCTGTCTTCACTTTGTCTAAAAGAAAAAATCTCTAAGGTGCAATACCATCTTTAACTAAGATGAAAGACAAACGTGCATACCCATTCATATTAAAGTGAGAGAACATAACTCTCCATAAAGAAGACAGCAGAAGTGAACTTCAATTTTCAATGACTGACTGACATGAAGATATAAAAGACATCGTGTAAATCATGAGTTGTCTTATTATAGTATTGCAATCTTCAATGTTCCTTTCATATCCTAGATACTGGCCACTACTCAAAAACGAGAACAGAACTCGTAATGCTTTTGGTGAAGTTTACAAGGAGAGGTGGAAGAAAGATAAGGACACTTGTATCTTCATCTCTTTCATTTCCAAAACAGATTTTAGCAACTAAGATGCATATTATGCTGCAACAGTACTGTAGTTTTCCTTATTGTCATGGTTTAGTCTAGCCGGCAGCTAAGCAACCATGTCGCCACTCACTCACTCCTCCCCCCTAGTGGGATGGGAGAAGAAGATTGGAAGAAACAAAGTAAACCACATGGCTTGGGATAAGGACGATTTAATAAAACAGTATAAAAAATAAGAAAAAAGTAAAAATAAGGATTGAATAACACTGTAAAAAGAAACCATGAAAACATTAAAAACAATAATAGAAGTGTAAAAAAAAGAGAAAAGAATAAAAACAATTGTTGCTCACCAGCCTGGGCTGCAGCTCCAAGGATGCTGTTGCATCTTCCGCAGCCAGGAGGAAATGGCCTGCCTTTTGTAGGCAGGGTCTGTACCTTGGGTTAATTAGTTAATTATATTGAAATCAGTCCAACTGGGTAATAATGATTGGATGCCATAATTCCCCCTTTTTGTTTTACAGTTTTTTGGTTTTAGAGGTTTTTCAAGAAGGCTTTACAGTGAGCAGAGACCTGGTCCATTCATTCCAACTCCAGCACGCTTCCCTCCCGCAAATACCAAGTCAGGGCTTGCGGCTTTACCTTCTTCACCAAAGGACTCTTGCTCAGGCTCTGGCTCTCAGCTCCAGTGAAGGATTCGGGGTCCTCAGGGTCTCTTGGAGGTATCATGCTGGGGTCACTAGTTGTTGCTCACAAGCCTGGGCTGCAGCTCCAAGGATGTCATTGCATCTTCCACAGCCAGGAGGAAATGGCCTGCCTTTTGTAGGCAGGGTCTGTACCTTGGGTTAATTAGTTAATTATATTCAATTCAGTCCAGCTGGGTAATAATGATTGGATGCCATAAACAACAATCATAAAACAGTGTAAAAAGAAACTGATAAAAAAGTAAAACCACAACAATAATATTAATAAAAAGAGAGCAGTACCGAAGGAGTGGTACAAATGCTTACCACACCGACCATGGAAACCAGAAGCCAGAACCCCCACCACAGTTGGAACAATGCAAAAAAGCCACTCGACTAACTCACTCAATTTATAGTCCCAGTGCATGACACATATGGTATCAAGTAGCCCTATGACTTATTCTGGTCAATTGCCTGAGCTGTGCCCCCTCCCACTTTTCCTGTGGAAGGCTAACTCTATCCCAGTCAAACCCAGGACATTTTCCACCCTTTATTCTATACCATTTGCAGCATGCCCAGATCATATATTTTCTAATTTATCACCACTGCCGCTCCTGTCTTTTATATGTGTATATATATATGCAGATATCACCCTCTTAGTCTATGGGCCATCCCTCTAATGTAACCGTTGAGTTCATTCAACACATGACTTCAAGGGTCCATCTATCATAACAGTCTTTTAGGTCAAAAAAGATGGTGCGCAGTGTTAGGTTGTTGCATGCTGCATCCAGAGCTTGTGGCTGGTGATCCATGTTCATGGGTTCAAGATGCCAATCTCAGGGAAGTTGCTAGACATCAGTTGCCAAAAACCATTCTAGCTTCATCATTGCTGCACTCTACTCAGTATCATCAAAGTCCGTCCTTCACTAATCTGTGTGATTCTTACTGTAGTACCATTGATATAAACACACAGCAACAGTAGTAATGATGACATACAGTAACAGGGCTATTTAGCAACTAACATAATACAATTACTGGCTATTGTCTCCCCAGATCAAATCCCCTTGGAGTACACGTCACACTTCCCCATTCTCCTGCATCACCCACCAAATGCGCCCATGTCCTTGGACAAAGAAATCCCATGGGTGGATATGCCTTTGCCTGAGGCAGGACTGCCTTCCCTAACCTATTCTTCATGTGTACTACAGGGACTTTATCCCCTTCTACAGTACATGGGAATTTTGACTGGGCAGGGCCGGGTCGATTGGCAGAACCTCTAGTGTTAATTAGCCAGGTAGCTCTTGCTAAGTGGGTGTCCCAATGTTTCAGAGTTCTACGATTCATTGCTTTTAGTGTTGTTTTTAGCAATCTGTTGTACTGTTCAATTTTCCCAGAGGCTGGTGCGTGATAGGGTATGTGATACACCCACTCAATGACATGTTCTTTGGCCCAAGTATCTATGAGATTGTTACGAAAATGAATCCCAATGTCTGATTTGGTTCTTTCTGAGGTGCCATGCCACCACAGCATTTATTTTTTGAGGCACAGGATAGTGTTCTGGGCAGTGACGTGGGGCACAGCATAGGTTTCCAGCCATCCAGTTGTTGCTTCCACCATTGTGAGCACATGGCACCTGCCTTGGCGAGTGTGTGGGAGAGTCATCAGCAAGTTTGCAGATGACACCAAGTTGGGTGGTGTTGTGGACACACTGGAGGAAAGGAATGCCATCCAGAGGGACCTTGACAGGCTGGAGAGATGGGCCTGTGAAAACCTCATGAATTTCAACAAGGCCAAGTGCAAGGTCCTGCACGTGGGTTGGGGCAATCCCATGCACAAGTACAGGCTGGGCAGAGAACGGATTGAGAGCAGCCCTGAGGAAAAGGACTTGGGAGTGCTGGTGGATGAGAAGCTGAGAACATGAGCCGGCAATGTGCACTGGCAGCCCAGAAAGCTGACCGTATCCTGGGCTGTATCAAAAGGAGCGTTGCCACCAGGTCGAGGGTAGTGATTCTGCCCCTCTACTCTGCTCTCGTGAGACTCCACCTGGAATACTGTGTTCAGCTCTGGAGTCCCCAACACAAGAAGGACATGGAGCTGCTGGAACGAGTCCAGAGGAGGGCCACGAAGATGATCAGAGGGCTGGACCACCTCTCCTATGAAGACAGGCTGAGAGACAGTAGAAGAGAAGGCTCCGGGGTGATCTTATAGCAGCTTTCCAGTACCTAAAGGGGGCCTACAGGAAAGCTGGAGAGGGATTTTTTTACAAGGGCATGTAGTGATAGGACAAGGGGCAATGGCTTTAAACTGAAAGAGGGCAGATTTAGGTTAGATATAAGAAAGAAATTCTTTACATTGAGGGTGGTGAGGTACTGGAACAGGTTGCCCAGAGAAGTTGTGGATGCCCCATCCCTGGAAGTGTTCAAGGCCAGGTTGGATGAGGCTTTGGGCAACCTGGTGTAGTGGAGGATTTCCCTGCCCATGGCAGGGGGATTGGAACTAGATGATCTTTGAGGTCCCTTCCAACCCTAACCATTCTATGATTCTATGTTATATTCAACCTACGAGGTCTGCTTGTACTTACATTTTGACCATTGGCCTCCAAACAGAAAGGTTTTAACCACTTGGCCTGCTTGATCGCAGCAGATGTCTCACACTCATGGATAAGTTGTGCAACAGTGTTCATGGTAAAGCCCACCCCTGATCACAAGTATTTGACATCCCTTCCTTGACGGCCTGAGGTATTATGGGCCCAACAAGCTAAAAATTTTTTTTCATGCTCCCAGTCCAGATCTCCCTGAGCAACTTTAATCCTAGTAGCCTGATCCACCTATTGGTTGTCTTGGTGTTCTTCGGTTACCCAACTCCTGCGTGCGTGAGCATCTATGTGACATACCTTCACAACTAGCTTTTCTACTCATGTAGCAATGTCTTGCCACAACGGGGCAGCCCAGATGAGTTTGCCTCTGCATTGCCAGTTGCTCTGTTTCCATTGCTGTATCCACCTCGCCAGGGCATTTTCTACCATCCCTGAGTCAGTGTAGTGATACAGCACTGGCCACTTTTCTCGTTCCACAATATCTAAGGACAGTTAGATGGCTTTCACGTCTGCAAACTGACTTGAATCACCTTCTCCTTCAGCAGCTTTTGCAACTCATTGCATAGGACTCCACAGAGCAGCTTTCCATTTTCGATGTTTTCCTACAATGTGGCAGGACCCATCAGTGAACAGCGCATATTGCTTTTCACTCTCTGATAGTTCATTATATGGTGGGACCTCTTCAGCACGTGGCACCTCCTCCGGTGGCATTCCAAAATCTTTGCTCTCTGGCCAGGTTGTGATCACTTCCAAAATTCCGTGGCGACTGGGGTTTCCTATCCGAGCCCTTTGTGTGATCAGTGCAACTCACTTATTCCACATAGCATCGGTTGCATGATGTGTGTAGGGGACCCTTCCTTTGAACATCTAGCACAGCACTGGCAGTCGGGGTGCCAGGAGGACCTGCGCTTCAGTACCAGCCACTTCTGAAGCAGCTCAGAGTCCTTCATATGCTGCTAGTATCTCCTTTCCGATTGGAGTACAGCAGGCTTCGGATCCTCTGTACCCCCAACTCCAAAACCCAAAGAGTTGATCTCAAGTCTCCCCTGGTG
The DNA here is from genome assembly GCF_009769465.1 of Tauraco erythrolophus. NCBI lineage: Eukaryota > Metazoa > Chordata > Aves > Musophagiformes > Musophagidae > Tauraco > Tauraco erythrolophus. The sequence continues at coordinate 69,263,469 of NC_141496.1, forward strand.
CTTTCTGCCAGAGACTCCAGGTAGGACCATTCTTCCTGACTGTGGTGTAGAGCACATTTTTAACATCTTGACCTGCCCGGACTGGCTCAAGGGCTCCTGCATGGACAATCTCCCTTTTAATTTGTTCAAAGGCTTTCTGCTGCTCAGAGCCCCATGTAAAATCATTCGTCTTCTGAGTCACTTGGTAGAGAGGGCTCACAATTAGGCTATAATTTGGAATATGCATCCTCCAGAAGCCCACAAAACCTAGGAAAGCTTGTGTTTCTTTCTTACTAGTCCGTGGGGACATAGCTGCTATTTTGTTGACCACTTCCAGTGGGATGTGACGACACCCATCTTGCCATTTTATTCCTAAAAACTGGATCTCCTGTGCAGATCCCTTGACCTTACTTTGTTTTATGGTGAAACCAGCCTCCAGAAGGACTTGAACTATTTTCTTCCCTTTCTCAGCCCTTATATGGGGCTGTGCTGCCCCATATAATGATGTTGTCGATGTACTGCATTGTGATAGTTTGATGTGGGGGGTTGTTCTGGTGGCAGGAGAGGGGATTTGCTCCCTGTGCCACCAGATCTGAGTCCCATCCCCCCTCGGGGGGTTGAGCCAAATTGGCACCTCTGCGAATTGCCCTATTTAAGTTGGGACAAAGGGGCGGGAAAGGGCTTTTTGCTCAGGAGCGAGGAGAGAGCAAGAGGGCGCTGCCCTCGCTCCCGGCTCCTGGCCGGGCGACTGCCCGGGCCCGGGCCCAGGCCGGCGCGATGTGCTCAAGATGGCACCGGGGAAGCCGCATGGGGGGCTCGGGAAGCACCTCGCTCCCGGGGTGCCCGCCGGGCCGAGCTCCTCTAGAGGGGATTAAGATCTAAGAGAAAACAACCACAATGACCAGGTCAGTCAAGATGGAGCAGAAGGAGGTGTACTGGAGCTGAGGTTTCCCTTGCAATCGGTGTGAAGATGGCAGGCGGCCCCCTGCAGCCAGGATGTACTCGGTGGAGCAGAGACCCACTCGTGGCCCGTGGAGAAACCCACATCGGGGAAGAGATGCCTGAGCCCAGGAGAGGTAGTGGAGCAGGGGATGCACAACAAAGTACTGTTAATAATGCACGACGAGGTCGTGGAGGCATCTGGAATCCGTGGGACGGCCCACACCGACGCGAGTGGCAGCAGCTCCCTAAGAGGCCGAGACTGGTAAAGCCCGAACTGGTACAATCCATGGGGAAGGATTGCAATCCTGCGGGCAGGACTCACGTTGGAAAAGTTTGGGGACTTTTTTCTTCATGAGTAGGGGATCCACCGAAGCAAGGGGAAAATGGTGTAAATACTCCTCCTCCTTTAAGAAAGGAGCGGCAGTTAACAACATGGAGGAACTGACCTGCACTCCCCATTCCCTGTCCCACTCCACCGCCGGGGGGGAGGTTGAGCCACGAACGAAAGGAAACGGGGTGGGGAGGTGTTGTTTTAAGATCTGGCCTTGTTTTCTCTTTTCTCCTCTCAAGTAACCGGTTTCATTCCCTTATGTCTCCTGTTAAGTAACTGTTAATAAATTGTTTTGTTTTATGAAGAAAGCCTGCGTCATGTTTTGCCCGGGACCATGGTTGGTGGGTGCTCCCTCTCGGTTCTTGTCTCGACCCTCAGTCCAAAAACCACGACATGCAGATATTCCAGAGTTTCACCCTGTTCCAGTGCAGTCTGAATCAGTCTGATTCAGATTATAACTGATCTGTCCTCAAATAGTAGGACTGTGTTTCCACCTCTGGGGCAGTTGATTCCAGGTGTACTGGACCCCTCTCCAAGTGAAAGCAAACTGTGGCCTGAATTCTGCTGCCAAAGGGATTGAGAAAAATGCATTAGCAGTAACAACTGTGGCATACCACTTGGCTGCCTTTGACTCCACTTCATACTGAAGTTCCAGCATAGCCGGCACAGCAGGACTCAGTGGCGGTGTGACCTCATTCAGGCCACGATAGTCTATTGCTAGCCTCCACTCTCCATTAGACTTGTGCACTGGCCATATGGGACTGTTGAAGGGGGAATGAGTTTTGCTGATCACCCCTTGGCTCTCCAGTTGACAAATCAGCTCATGGATGGGGATCAGAGAGTCTCAGATGGTGCAATATTGCCGCCGGTGCACCCTCATAGTAGCAGTTGGCACCTGTTGTTTTCCAACCCTCAGCAATCCCACAACAGAAGGGTCTTCTGAGAGACCGGGCAAGGTAGACAGCTGTTTAATTTCCTCCGTCTCCACAGCAGCTCTACCAAAAGCCCACCAGTACCCTTTTCGGTCTGTGAAATACCCCCTCCTGAGGTAGACTATGCCCAGGATGCACGGAGCCTCTGGGCCAATCACAATGGGAAGTGTTTGCCAATCATTCCCAGTTAGACTCACTTCAGCTTCCAATACAGTTAACTGTTGGGATCCTCCTATTACACCAGAAATACAGATGGGTTCTGCCCCGTTATAGCTTGACGGCATTAGGGTGCATTGTGCTCCAGTGTCCACTAGGCCATCAAGTTCACACAGTCCAATAAACCATGTTATCCCTCTCCCCAACCTGGCTGGAGGCAGGGTCCTTCTAGTCCTGGTCACAGTATTCATCACTCACCTTTCATAAAAATGAACTAGAAGTCCCTTCAAGATGATCAGAAATGGGGTCAGTCCTTCTATGCTGTCTGGGGGGCTGCCTAGAAGAATCCCCTTTAGCCATTGTTTTTTCTTTCAGTTCCTATACCCGTGCCCTTAGGGTCGAGGTATGTTTTCCATCCAACTTCCTCATGTCTTCTCCATGGTCATGCAGGAAAAACCAGAAGTTACCTCGCAGTGTGTGCACTCTCTGTTTTCTCTCTTGATCAGGGGAACACTTACTTCTAATAGCTGAGACACTGGTCCGTGCAGGTGGAGAGTGGGACATGTCCTCTTTGAATTGGTGGAACTCCTGGGGTACTTTCTCCACAGCTGCAACACAGGCCTGTACAGAGAAAGAGATAGTTCCTTCATATTGCTGGAATTGATTAGCTAAGTTTTGCACTGTTGGTTACTCACCTTCTCTCCAGGTGAGAAGATCTCTTTATGTCACAGCTATGACAGTTTACACCTGTTGAGGATTTGTTTTTAGTCCAGTAAGCAAACTATAGTGCAAATCAGGGGAAAAAAGTTGGATTCCCAGATTCAAGGACATTATGGCCAAAGAATTGGCATATGATGCTGGTGCACTCCCTAGAAATTTTCACAACAGGGTTTGATTACAGAAGGCTTCATCTGGATCTGTGGGTAACTGCTCATTATTCAGGTGGTTGTAAATCACCTCCAGCACAGCTAACTCCCTCAGGTACTGGTTACCTCTTTCCATGGAGGTCCACTTGCCTGGATGACATGTAATATCATCCTTGAAGGGATGACTACAGTCCCTTTTCTAACCTTCTTACTCCTGTACATAGTACTGTGTCACCCTTTCAGATATTTCTTCTTTCAACGAATGTTAATTTAGCGAATGCATTTGAAAAAAGAGCCCAAGATACCACAACATATTAGGGAAACTACCTAAAAATTCATTTGCAAGTGTTATTCCTGTAAACACCAATGAAGATGCAAAATTTATCTGCATGTTTTACGCCTACACTCCTATCTCGCTTTTTAAATTAAACCCTACCCTTTACAGTGAGGAAAAGCTGCAACTCATCAGCTACAGACAGTGTGTTCAATCCATAGATTTTTTTTTTCTCCTCTCCATAAGCATCTCTGCTTTTGTAACTGGAATCTAGGTCTTTAACTTCGCTGTTGGACTTCAGTTTCTTTTCTTTATGATGAATTGATAGAGAAGGTTTTCTGAGGTTCGGGGTGAATTTCTAGTGTATTTGTTCAACTAAGAAATTGATAGCAGTGGTAAAAAATGCCAGACATAGTACTAGCAGATGCTACACAAGCTTCCCTGCAGAGCTCTGTGAATGCATTGCAGTCCTGACATATAACACCCCTGCTATTCTTGATCTGGACCTCTCCTGTGCAGGGACTAACAGAAGCTATCTGGTATTGTGGCTCTGTGATTTGGACAGATAGCCACTAAGGACTAAATAGATACCCCAAAAGTCATCTTCACTTGTTTGCTACGCTAGTTTTATGATCAGATCTAGATTATGCAAGAGTTAATAGCCATTGTCATGAGTCAGTAAATAGGAAATTGTTTTTCAGCATCTGGACAGAGTGTTTAAATGGTAAAAACAATCGACTTTAAAGGTTATTCACAAACACACAGGAAAAAATATATCTTAGTGACAGTAAAAAAAAAACTTGAAGTGCTAGAAGCTATACATAAAGACGTTTAATGAGAAAGCATGACTAAAAAAGAATATTGTCAGGAGTGCTAGTTTGAAGTGAGCTGGATGGCCAAGCACCTCCTGTCCATTGTCTGTGAGACAGTGGAATCATCACGGAGAGAGAAAATATGTAGAAAGAGAGTAGCAGTGTATCTTTACTACCATAAGCTGCCCCAGATCTCTTGATGTCACAGCTATGACAGTTTACACCTGCTAAGGATTTGTTTTTAGTCCAGTAACCAAAATATAGTGCAAATCAGGGGAAAAAAGATGGATTCCCAGATGTTTATTACGTAAGTGCATGTTTACATTATTTCTCAAAATGCCAGTAAAGCACATCTAGCCTTCTGTTTGTGTTTTGTATGGCACAGTTTTACATCTTAAGATACAAAAATTTCTTTAGATGTTACGTTAATTACTAACTTATAAATCTTTGAAAATAAAGTATGCCAAATAACATACTTAATGTTATATTTATGTGAACAGTGTCACTGCAAAGCAAAGCAGAACGTATTAAAGAGGTATTTATAGCCAACACGTGTAATGAAATACTGTATGCCACCACAGGCAATAAAGGAGATAATAATTTTGAGTTATCAATTACTGTATAGTACAACAGCAAAGTCAGTCAGTAACTAGTGTCCTTGTTTCATAAATACAAATCGAGCAACTGTAGTGAAACACTAAAGACATACTTGTACCTCTGTGTCAAGATCAAGTTGAATGCATTATAATTCCTAACAAGTCTATGCAACACATTTTTAATTTTTTTTCTTAACCTGATAATCTTTAAATATCCAAAACTCTCACTGAGATGGGAAGAAAAGTATAAGCAAGAATTTTGTAGCTGTAACACTTCAGTAGAATTAATGGAAAATATGATAAGTTTTTAGAACAATTTGACCTCTATTGGCGTCCTGTCAATAGCATGTTAATACGAAAACATTTACTTTATTTTTGTAATAGTACAGTTACAATCCAGTATTTCAGGAAGTTACTTGCAAAACATATATCATGAAGTAAGTATTTTCTGAATTACGAAAAATAATGTTCACAGAAAACACGGTAACATTAAATAAAGAGAGTAAATGCGTTTCTGCACTTAGAACATTATCTCATTTCCCCTAGTTTGGGACCTAGACAAATTCAGACAGCATGGTAGCATTGTTAGTCCATTCTGATTACAATTCTTGTCATAAAAAGCCTATCAATATTTTAATACTTAAAAAAAATCCTTGAAATCTAGAAATATAGCCCATCATACTAGATTCTGATATCTGCCCACGTGTAGAAAGAAAATGAAGGACAGACAGCCATTTAATACTTTAATAATACTTCAAAAGCCCATGAAGGAAGTTACGGTGAGCTCACCTTGGCTGGCAGCCAGACACTCACGCAGCTGCTCTTGCAGTCCTCCTCCTCAATAGGGTGATAGGAGAAAATAAGATGGAAAACCACATGGGTCAAAGACATGAGGATCACTCACCAATGACCATCATGGGCAAAACAGATTCAACTTAGGTAAAATTAATTATTGCCACTTACAATAGAGTTGAATTGTAAGAAACAAAAACAGAAAGATAAAACGCCTTTTCCCCAACCCCCTTTTTCTCAGGCTTACGGTTATGGCACCTCACAAAAATAAGGGCAAATATTAAAAGTTTTCAAAACTATTTGAACTGTATCTGTATCCTGTCAATAACATGCTAATACAAAACATCCTTCACTCCTTCATTCCCAGCTTGTTCTCTAGGAACAGACGCTGTGGCCAGCCCACAAAAGATACTCTTCTGCTTGTTCTTCCTCACATTTCTTCCCTTCTCCAGCATGTGTCCTTCAGGATAAAAAGCATGGAGTTGTCTCCACAGGCCCCAGTTCCTGTCAGAACCTGCTCCCGCGTGGGTTCTCCATGGGCTGCAGCTTCCTTCTGTTATCTCCAGCTGCTCCAGCATGGGGTCTTCTAAGTGCAGCAGCACGGATATATCTACTCCCTTGTAGTCCTCCATGGGCTATAGGGAAACATCTGCTCGAGCACCTACTCCCCCTCCTCCTTCTCTCATCTTGGTGTCTGCAGGGCTACTTCTGTCACTTTTTTCTCACTTCTTTCTCTCACAGTCTGCTGCATAGCATTTCTTACCCTTTCTTAAAAGGTGGTACCTTTTCCACAGAGGTACCACCACCTTGGCTGAGGGTCTCAGCGGTGGGTCCATTGGAGCTGGCTGGAATCAGTTCTGTTCAGCACCAGGCAGTCTCCTGCAGCCACCTGCTGCCACTATCAAAACCCTACACACATACATCCTATACAGAAGTGAAAAACTTACGATGACAGCATTTCCTTTGATCTCACTCTGAATAACAACAACAAAAAAAACAACAACAAACAAATCAAAATACAACAGAAAGAAATAACAGATTATTCTACCTTGCTTCTGACAACGCCTCTACCAACACTTAAGCAAAGTACACTTAAGCAAAGCTTGTCTGTATAATATTTTCACATGTTTTTACAGGACTTTTTATATTCAAAACAAAAATGGACTTTAAGAGTATTTAGCTTTTAGGACTACCTCTGAGCTTAACCTTGAAAGTTTTTTGCATTTTTACTAGCAAAATTTATTTTCAGGTATTTACTTCACTTTAGTTTTAGTCCTTTCACATCTTCCACTTTATCTTTGCAACATATAAAGCATGAGCACCAACTCATCTCTGGACAGATAACATACATGCTAAAATTGTCAAGAGAAATAATTACAATTAGCCAAATGTCATAGCCATTAAGTTGTAAAAATGAAATCTACTATTGTTCAAGAAACGTGTTGCATATGAGATAGCAACTTCCCATACAAGACCTAACACCACTTATTGTATCAGCTTCCCTTGTCTCCAGCTGACAAGTCTTGAGAAGCATATTCATTTCAACTTTAACTCTTCATGAATGGTGAAGTGGACTGCAATTGTAAAAGCACAAGTTTTTCCCAATGCTTTGTCTGGAGGATTGTCACACAAGGTGAAAGCAGTGAAGAGCACCATTTCCATCAAAGTCATTAAAGAGGCAAGAATTAGGAATCGTAAAGCATGATACAAATATGAAATCAGTAACAGGAACATATAACTTGCCACCTACCTATACATAAATTTTACTCCTGAAATCTCCTAATCCAAAGAAAACACTGAAGTACAAGTTTACCATACAGGTTAATTCACCCTACCTTTTTTCAGTTTGTTACAGAAATTCATGACAAACATTATCTTACTGAATTGATTATATAGTTTACATCACTCCTCAAATTGATACAGGATCTGTATTATCTCTACATGGGATTTCCATTGCAAGTATTTTAAAATTAGAAACAGCACACTGGAATCATTACTTTTCGATGAGTGTCCTGTAAGATACATCTTTTTTTGTTATTATTAATGTAGGATGTTCTGAACCATAAACTCAGTCATCCTGAAGGCTATGAAGAATGAGAAAATCATTGATTAGATAACTGGCAAAAGAATGTATTCGCTTGTCTAGCAGAAGCACTTATGCACATATTTACTTTTAAATATACGGCTTATTTCTAAATTACTTCTCAAATTTAAACCTACTTCCATTAATTTTCTTTATTTATCGAGTATAAAGTGTGCTACGTTATCTGCATACATATTAATTCAACCTGATACAGTCTCCCACTTCACTAAAAGCTAGATTCATGTGAACTCTGCTTTTAAACTACCTGACCTCAAAGAGAGAAACTCTTGGTTCACAATCGCAGGTCTCCAGTAGAGAAAAGATTCCTTGAAAGCTTTGTGATACAGCAACCCTAAAACTGGTTTGTTTCTCCTTTTGTAACTTCTTTTCAAATGTACACTAGAACATCTGATATAGAATGCTGAAATGTCACTTGTATTTTGACTAAAAAAGAAAGCAAAACTCATGAGAACAAGAAGCATCCAGTTTAGTAAAGTCAAAACATTAGAAGTTATCTGCTAGCATGTCTGAGAAGTAAGTAAATAAGTGTTTGCATTCAAAGTTGAATTTTACCCTTTGTGAAATGTGCTGTAGGAAACACTGGAGATGAATCATCCACATAAACTGTACATAATATGTACAGCTTGAGAAGCAGCAAAGAAAAATTTCCTGTGTGTCCAAATTTTGGTCTAGACAGAGCAAGATGTTGCTATTTTGAGACTTGGGTTTTTGATGAAAGTGTATCGACATTAGGGGATAACATTAAGGGATACAGGTGATTAGGACTTTTAGATGTAGGATGGTTACTGAACAATACGTTGATAATATTTACATAAATTTAAAGAAACAATGGGAACCAAAAGTCTAATCCACAACAATAATTTAATAAACAAAGACAAAAAAAGAGCATATTGAAGCTTAGATTATCGATCTGTAGTGTTGCTTTTTATTAGCCATCTGACAGCTTACTTTAAATGCACACATAGTCCAACCTGTTTTGTAATACAACTCAAATGAAAAAGAAAAATAACTAAAAAACTTATTTTTTGCTAAAGTCGCTAGACATCTCAGAATTCTGAGATGAAAGAATCAAAAGGCCAAATGAATTGACTACACTACTGAAAGATGCTCATCTTAAAATAAACAGCAAAGCAAGAAACCTCTGTTTGAAGACTTCCATCTTCTACAGTAAAACAGAAAATTCCAATTTTCTGTTGGAAAGTATCCTCAGTATCCATGTAAGAAAAACCATAGATAGGATACTGCAAGCAGCACCTGTAGCCAAGCAAAATGGCATATGTTTTAACACCTATCACTTCAGCTTCTCATGTCAAACATTCCCTGGACTTTAATCCTATGTGGGTGATTTGCAGAAATTCTTTAACCAGTCTAACAGGCAGTGTAAGAAATGTTGATTTAATCATAGAATCATAGAATGGTTAGGGTTGGAAGGGACCTCAAAGATCATATAGTTCTAATCCCCCTGTCATGGGCAGGAAAAGATGTTAAATAGCACTGGTCCCAGTAGTGACCCCTGAGGAACACCACTCGTCACTGGCCTCCACTTGGACATTGAACCGTTGACCACAACTCTTTGGAGAGCGACCATCCAGCCAATTCCTTATCCACCGAGTAGTCCATCCATCAAAACCACATCTTTCCAGTTTAGAGATAAGGATGTCGTGTGGGAGATAAGGATGTCATGTGGGAACAGAATACTGAGAAAGACAGCGTCTGGAGGCATTAGCAGTGATAGTTTGAACATGATCTTACTTATTTTATCTCCTCTCCTTATACACTCATCTGAACCACAGACTATTTGATTACTTTTATTACCTCATAATGAAACATAAGGACTTATAAGTTTATCAGACACTGCCAACTCCTTATGAATGACCTTCGTCCCAAGACTATTTCAAATTAGAAATTCCCTATGACAGAAATAGCAGTCTTGGTATAAATATCTAGAAAATGTGCTTTAAAGATCTATGCCTGTATTTCCAGTCAAATTTTGTACTGTTGGTGACTTAAACAAACATAGAGATAACAAAGCAATAGATGAAGGTAACTGGTTAAAGTAATTTATCTCAAAAGACAAATAGCAAACACTGCATTGCTTATTCTATTTCAGAGAGGATTTGTCTTGAAAAATCACCTTTTTTCCTTACTCAGGTTGCTGGTGCAGCTGGAAACTCAGATGAAAAATTAGCTAACAAACAGCCCCCAAGACACATTTGTTCAAAACCTGCTTCATCTTCAATGGACACCTGAGGAGAAACTTGACAGATTCAAACACATAGCAAAGCATCTTTTGTTGGCAGTACTTTAAATTGCTATGAGAGAAGGTGCATCAGTGAATCAGAGGTCAGCAGAGGGAAAAAAAAAGCCACTAGTAGCTCCATATTAGAAAATAAATGTCAGATACATAATCTCAAAAGTTCAGAAAAACCACCAGTTTTTCCGAATTAATTTTTAAAAATCTTAAGGAAATCTCAGGTATCTATGGAAACATATATCTTTTAAGTGTGATTTTATGTGTAGTAATAGTTTTACAGTAGATAAAAGGACAGATTCTCCAATTCATACTCTCCAACCTTCAGACGAGTCAAACTTGGAACAGCATTCCAGAACAGTCATCCTGTAGATGCAGGAGAATAAATAAGCCTATTTTTAAAATACTGTTATATGATGTGTTCAGATGTGATAGCAGAGGTCTGTAATTGATGACTCAAAGAGTTTTTTTAGTCTTGTTTCCTACATTCCACTGACATACATCAATGCAAGAAACATCCAGGACTATTCAAATAAAAGCGGATCAGATTTAATGCAGTATGGATTAGAGACTTCAAACAAAAGGGATGTTATGTTTGCAAGGTATCTGCAAGTTTAACAGAAAACAAACAAAAAAATCAAATTAAATAGGATTGTCTGAATGACTCCACTACAGTAGTAACAGCCTCTCCAATATTTGTTGTTTCTTCTTGATCTTAGTTCAGGCCATAAGCAAGTTTCCTCAAACTGAATATCAAGTCAAGTGTTTCTCCTGCTACCAAGATCTTCACTGTACGTAAAACCATTAGCCACAATATGGCTTTACTATAAACAAGAGGGTACTGGCTTTGAGGTGGCCTTGTACCAACAACCTTAGAACCGGCTTGGACTGAAGATATGCTTAAATACCTGGCCAATACATAATAATAAATAATAAAAAAGTGTAAGTAGGGATTATGAAAGGCCCTGTGAGTTTGCAGCACTTAATTTCCTTTTCGCCTCCCAGTCTTTCTTCCATAACCCTCCTCAGAAAGGGAACAGACAAAGATCATAAGCATAAAATTCTCAGTATATAAAACATTAAATATACAGTATCAGGTCAAACACATCCTAGAATGTATAAAAAATATTCTTGTACAGATGTTCTGAATCTTGCCTTTCCTCCCATGAGATACTGCCACATCACCCACCCTGCAGGATGGAATAAGTATCCATATAGAAGCAAACACACCTCTTCCCTTCCTGTTTCTAGATAAGGCCTCTATAGCCAGAAACATGCATAGAAAAATGTGATAAACTAAAGACAAAAAGAAATGTCCTATTCTGTCCACAGATGGGTCAAAGCACATAAGCCTCCCACAAGGCCATCAGAACTGAGAAGGAACCAAGTGTGTTTGGACCACCTCAGTTCTGTTATTCTGATCAGAAGTTCAGATTGTACCAAGTGCAGAACGCACCTCTACATTCTGATTTTAAAATGGTTTTTTCATGGTTAAAGATGCTCAATGAGTTCATTATCACCCAGTTTCCTTTGTATGTATGAAACAATGGAAAAATCCGTTTCAGTAGGTAAAATGGAATAGAAATGAAAAGGAATTATTTATCCCTTTTGACTCATCTGACCATGAATTTGCCTGGGGGCAAGACATTTAATTTTCATTACAACCCAACTAAAATTATTACTTCTCTCTCTACTTCAATGAGTCAACAAACTTGCTTGCACCTCTGTACTCACAAATTATACCCATTTATGCCTGACAACAATCCAGCACACTTTTTGTTCCGAAGAGTAAAAACTTTCAAAGTATGTTTTAAAGCTGTCTTCAAGTTGTACTCCACTTTCTGCTTAACAAGGCTTTCCATCTTACCTGAACACTGATGTGCAAAAATCCAAGCATTTGACCAGCTAAAAAAGCTGCAGGATAGGCATGTGGTGTCCTACAGTTGCAGAACAGATATGCACATATGTGCAGTTACACAGTGGGCATGCTTTCAGACTAGACAGGCCAACTGATGGACAGCAACCATACTGCCAGCCTGATGCCTTGGAAACGTACCCTCAGACAACCTTCTTTGAGCTTGGATTTCTCTCTAAGATATGGGCCTTGCTGCAGTGCAATAATCTGGCACCTTTCACTTCAGAAACGGTCAAAAGTCAGAGACATATTGTAGACCAGTGCTGAGAATGTGTTACAGTCAATCTCTGTGTTGGAGAAGTAGGAGGTGAGGTGTAAAGAGTGAGCCTCACAGTCACAGCATGGGAACTTTACAGGTTTTTCTTCCGGAAAGAGAAAAGATGAATGGTTATGAGCACCATTCCTTTCTGGAGGCAAGTCTGAACAATAAAGTCTGTTCTCATATGTCTAACTCCAATCTCACATTAGAGAGAAGGCCGTAACTAATAGTTTCAGTGAGGCTATGAAGATTCTCTGCCTGAAAAACGCAGGCTGCCTCTAAAAACCATGACAGAGTAGGCATGAAGAAAGATTGGCCCTATTCCAGGTTTCACTTCTAATGCAGAGCTCATTTAAATCATTTATAACAGCATTACGTTAAATTCTCCTGTAGAAAGTTTGCAATGGGTATTTCACCGCAAAAGCAGGGTTAGTGAAGGGAGCTATAAGTCAAAAATATTCACTTGCCTCTCCTCATTAATCACAATGCAGTTCAGACACTCGGATCACACCATTCTTAATAAAAACAGTATTAACAATCACAGGAATGATTCATTTTTTAAAACTTTGTAATTTTTACATATTTAAATAAAATGGATAACACGTGTATTCAGCAAAAAAGGACTTTTTTTTCTATGTAAACCTTTAAACTGTGTAGTCAAGCCAGGGATCTACTATACTCCATCTTGATACCAATTGCCACAATCTTAAGTTACTAATTATATGAAAGAAAAATATTTTTTATTTCTCTACCCTAATAGTACATTTTACAGAATTGCTACCATAACCAATGATTCACCATAACCTTTTATTCATTTACTATGACCAAAATTTCTTAGAAGCACAAAGTAATGATTTCATTTCTAGAGCATCTTACCTAAGGATCTCAAAAAGCTAAAAATTGTCATCTAATTAATTCTAACAACGCTCCCATAATTTGGCAAAGACTATATAATTTCAGTCACAAGCAAAATGCCTTATCCTCAGATGTGAAATGCAATAGCTGACTGAAAGGTCCCAGTAGAAAAATATTTTGGGTCTTTTTCTACCACGTGCTCAGCAGTCTCTATAATCCAGTTGTAGATTGTTCGTGACCTTACAAAGTCAGACGTGACTTTGAAATTACTTCAGAGAACACGTTTATGTCGAAGGGGTCAAGAAACACACATGGCTTTCTACAGAACACATAGAACCTTAAAAAGAAAAAATTTCAAATTCGTGTAGTTAATGCATATTTGGCCAGATGGCCTTTTCATGTTAGCAAAATGACTTAACCATAATGTTTGTTACTTTTACATTCTGGGACCCCTTAGCGCCATTATTGCACTAGTAATTTAACTGTTACACCATCAACTTGCAAATGCCAGTTGAAATTGCTAGCACACGGCAATACCTGTAGGTTTATAAAAGACATAAGTCACACGCTTTCGACAAGCACTTCTAGAAAACAGGTTCATTAAGCATAAATTTGGCACAGCTTATTATAGAATCAACTACACAAAATACAGAAGCGCAACAGATTACATTCTTAAACCATCTTGATTTACATTGGGTAAAACCCAACACATCTCAAGAAATATGGTCAACAAGCCATCCGGTTTCTGTAAAAAAACCAAAACATTAAAGCACGAGGGAAAGAATTGTCTGCAAAACTACTCTCAATGTATCAAAAATATGAGGTTTCTTATAAATCTAGAAACATAGGTTATAATTCTCAGTGATTCTGCAGACGTTTTCCAGCACCAATGTAGCCACAAAGCAGTCACTAGCCATTTTAAATCATAGGCTATCCTGCAGGCCTCAGGTCTAGTTTACAACTACCTTCAATTTTCTTCCATGCCCAGATTTGGCACGGAACTCCTGAAACATCTATTCTTTCCTCACAAAAAGAAAAAAAGCCTAAGTTCTTCATTTACAAAAAGCTGAATCCTTTGTGCTAAACTATTTGCTATGGTTTCTGAAGGGCATAGTATGCTTTCTGAGAAAGAAAAAGTTTATGACACCTTTGCTCATGCTGCATGAGCATTTCTCTAATATAATATTCTCTAATATATATTCTCTAATATAATAATCTCTATAATATATTAATTCTCTATATAATATATTATATAGAATTATATAATTAATATATGATATATTATAATTAATATAACTATTGATTATATAGAATTATATCATATAGAACTATAGAATTATATATTCTCTATATAATATATATATTAATTCTCTATATAATATTCTCTAATATAAAACAGCCTCTCAATGGACCACAAAACATTACAAAGCCACACACTTTCATTCTGTCTTCAGTTTCTTCCTTTTCTTGATGCTCTCATTTGGAACTGTAAAGAGAAACTGTATAGAACAGATGATGTATATTTGCATAGGCTGCTATTTTTAATTTAGATACCGTAGTTTCTATGCCTTTTCAGATTTTGAGAATTTTATGCCATTTAGACCTCATACTACTTAGGAATGCCAGACCATGGCTCCCTAGAAAGACAGTCGAGAGGTCAGTAAAGCTTAATCAGTTCCATAATCACAGTGCAGTTCATTCCCTGAAAGAACTCTCCCCTATACCCTTTCAGCTCCAACAGCGACACAACACAAAGATCAGAAGAATGACCTCTCTTGTTCAGAGATCTGGCTCAGCTCCTGGGCCAGTTTTCTAAACTGCTGTCAGTGTGTGAGCCACTGACTAAGAGCCTGAAAAACAGTGTACAGGGCAATTATGAATCATCATGGCAGAACTAAGCAAAAGACAAACAGCTGAAGCAGGTGTGAGCAGAAGACAGAGGGGAAAAAAAAAAAAGTACAAATATATAGGTGAAAAGGGTATTACTGCATTCGCTTCCCCCTCTCCTTTTTCCTATATGGTTGGATTTTTGGCAGCTATTTTTTGTTTTGCTGCTACTTTATGCCTCCTAAAACACTTTAATGCAAATCTTGTCATTAAAAAAATATATAAAATATGCAAAAGGACAGTTTCTGCCTCTTTTCAGAAAGGACCAAGAAATAAGTTTTCCTTCCATCCTCCAAACAGGGAGGAAAGCATAGCAGTGACGAATTTTCTTGAATCTTCTTCAATCATTTTTCTAACATGCTGAAAATGTGCCTTCTGCTTTCATCTTCCCTATCTCTACTCCTTCCCAATGTTTGCTTTGTTCTCATGATAAAATGGTGCATATTATTAACAGTCTTTAATGGACTTTACTATTGTTTTGATTTTTTTTCCATTACGCACTATAGTTTGTAACTGCTGCTGCTTACAAAGTATTTCGAACAACCTAAAACAAATGGCCTGAACGATTCAAGATTATTAGTAAGGACACACAAAGCCTTTCAACTCCATAAGACAAATTAAAATGCATTGTAAGATGATAGTAGTGAAACCATAATTATGTCCTAAAGTTTTATATGAAACAAATGCGGTGTGCTCAGCAGTCTATTCCATATCAGGAAATCCACTACATGTGGCACTGGTTAACAGGAGTTGGCAGCCTCCAAAGAATGGTTGCAGAGCCAGTACTTTATGAAATGAATTACTCCTTCAGCCCTGGAAGAGGTGCTTTAGCTCAGAATTCACACACTGCATAAAGATGTGTTAGGTATGGCAAGACTTCATGGAGAGTGGTAAGGATGTGGACCAATTCCATGACTGCTTAACTCGTCTTTGGAGCTCAGATATCTCTGAGAAGTTTAACAGTAGGAATATTCATAGTACCAGATGGTCTGGAATTTAACTACACAGAGGATGAAGTGGGAAGGAAAGAAATAACCTTTACTTTCACTGAAATAATCAAACTATATAATACAGTTTAGTCAGAGTTTTTTTTTTCCTAATTGTGCTTCCTTCTTTTTACAAAAGGGACTGCCAGAAGGCAGCTCTGATAGCTGGCTCCAGGAAAACAAATGTGCCAAGACACAGGGAGAAAGAGGACCTGCTCTTGGACTTGAGCCAGCAAAGGGGAAGATAAATACAACTTGCATGTGCTCAACCCATCTGGCCACAGGTCCCTCACAATTATCCTTCCCAACAATGTTGTAGAAGAGAATACAAAGATATTACCTCAGTCCCCACCTGGCTATTGCAACCAGTCCTCATATTATTGTTCTGATATATGAGATCCTTTACAGCTGATGTCTCCAGACCAAGGATATTGACCTCTGAAGAATACCATAAGAAAATGAGCACTCCGTGTAGCCATATGTTTCACATATCTTCCAACTGGTTCTGGGTATATGTCTTGCTTACACCAGAGACCCTTTTATTAGCTGAAAGACAGAAAATTAAGTATTAAAGCATGCCTCGAATGCCTCATATCAACCAGTGTAAAGACCAAAAAAATCTGTTAATATTTTAGACAACTCTGCTCCTAATCTCTTATTCCATGTATTCCTGGAATCCAAAACTAAATTCCAAAAAGCAGCACCATTTAGAGGACACCACCACATAACATGTACTTGGACACAGGAATGAAGATCAAACCTAACAGATCAGAACAACCACATTCAAATTCAAATTACACAGTAATTTTAAAAAGGTATTTTATGGTCCATAATCCTATGCATTACCTGCTATTCTACTTCCATTTTTCATTCTAACAAAAGTTCCCTGCAGATATGCAACACCTGCACTCCAATAGTAACCTAGTAATCTAGTACCTTTTTACCTAGTAAAAGCGAGATTTTTACGGAAGCTTTAGAGGTAAACTCTAAGCATTCAGTGATTAGTTATATTTCATGCAAAGTGCCTACAAAGTTCAGAGCACAAAAGGGAATAATATCTAAAACTATCATAGTAAATGAAATTCTTCTTTGCTTTCAGTACTCCTAAAGAGACTTTTAAGTATATTTTAGGTTTGCAAGAAAAAACAGTGACAATTTGTTTTTCGGAAGGTTTGTGTAAAGAAAGCTATCACTAAATCCACTCTGAGCACAGTCAGCTGCAGACTCAGACACTCAGAGAAATGCTCTGGGAGACTCTGAATTCTCCTTCAAAGGTTAAACATACAAGGTTCTTCAGACGTGTTTTTCTGGGCTTTTGCGGAGCATGCGAGTAGCGAAGGATTTTGTCCCCTTTTTTGCTATTCCTGTGCATTGTGCACCCTCTAGTGGAAAAAGAACCAAAACAAAACAAAAACCACATTTTCATGTATTCAAATCCTTTCTTGGCTTTACTGTCAATGCAAGATCTTTTATCATATGGATTTTTACCTATTTTCTCAGGTATTTCAGCTCTCTTACTTTGTGCCACACAACAGCTGATCATATTTATATGAATTTTTAATTAATATATTAACACCTGAAGTAGATTGTCACAATGCTATTATTGTGCAGGTGGTATGTGGTTTCATTAGAATTGTGTTGTAAACAAGGTCACTCATGCCATCTCTAAATTGACATGATACATACCCATAATCAATAAATGGCTCTCAGGCGCTTCAAATCTCAAACTCCAATCCATCTGGAGGACTGCACTGCAATATTCCTTAGCTTAGCCCAATTTTAAAGTAGTTTGCACAATATTGAACACTATTTTGTCTAGATTTTCTGACGTAACTAGAACACAAAGTAATGATAACCAGGAAGTCTAAAAGTTAGAAAAAAGAATTTAAACTCACCATCCAAGATCTAATCCTAACCACACAAAGAAAAAATCCCATGACTATACCTTAAAAAGTAGTTGTAAGCAAATTCAGGATTCTAGATGAGATAGAAGCCATGAATTCACAATTCAAATTATTTTTCCCAATTAGACGAAGATATTCAGAGCAAATACATCCTTACTGTAAGCCAGAGGGATTGGTAGCTGTTTTTACAGAGGGTTAAGGCATGCTTACACTGGATATACACAGAAAAGCTTGCAGCTGGTCTGCAGCGTGTCTGTCAGACAGATGTACTCTGAGATGGTAGAATTCTTGCAACTTCTATAAACCATCACACCAAAACACAGAGAAGATTATATCCGATTAGCTTCTACTAATGATAGTAAGTAGTCACATTGTGCTGTTAACTTACACTAATAGGATATAAAGGCCTAGTTTTAGAGGTGTATGCGCTCAAAATTATTTGACAGATATGTGCACATTTGGCACCTTCCCACTAAAAAAAAGATTTTGCTGACTCTGAGAAAACAAAAGTGTCTTTTTTATGCTATTACCAGTTTTTCAGACAATCTGCATCATGAATTGCATGCAGTTATTTTCATAAAGTTATTTCATTCAGCGGCATGCAGCATTTGAACTGTTTCCAAATATAGAATTAACCCCATTCTTTGTTTTGAATAAATCTATGTTCTCATAACAATTGATTGCAACATTGTGTTTATAATAGTTAAAATGGATTACTATTAAAATCAATGTACATCAAGTCAAGCATTTATATAGAATTTACAGGAAGGTCCTGATCTTAGACTTCTGTAAGTGACATTATTCCCTACAAGTCTATACTAATTTACAGATAGGTCACTGTTAAACAGACATGCTACACCAAATAGCATTAACCAAAAATGAAGCAAGATTTTGGTAACAAGAATAGAATTACTCAGCTTTGTAGCATAGGATTAAAAAAAATATTAACAAATACCACATGTATTAATATTCTTAAAGCTATTGTTTCCATATTACAGCATAATGACTTCATGTACCTGAAATTTATGAGTTTTACTTGTACATATTATGGTCCTAAAAATAAGCTACAATGTCTCCCTTTTTATGTGTTATGACATTTCTAAACTTGTACACATGAGGAAAATTTAGTGTATAAACTCTTAGGCTCATAAGCAAAACTTTTATACTTTCATATCTAGCTTTCTAGTTCCAATGTCTACCAACTGTCTGAAGTGACTGCTTTAAAATAAACATTTTCTGTAAAAATTTAGTAATTATTGTTTATGTCTTTTTTTGTTTGTGTTTTTTTTTTTTACCAAACACCTCACCTCATTTGGACCTTCTTCCACAGTCTTCCTGTAATCAATGTAAACACCTATCTTAAATGTCTTCATGCTTTTTAAGCATAACTGGAGATTATGTGAATATTCACAGGGTACATTAACTTGTTTTTATCCTGATACTTCTCCTCTCCATCTTTTGCAGAGGACTCTCCATAGTAATGAGAATGAAAAGCTTTCCCTGGCAAGTACTGTTTTGTGTCAGATTTCATTTAAACAAACCCTCTGAACTGACATTTCAGAAACAAAACGTAATTTAGTATTTGCAAAGAAAGAGTAAATCACACTCCAGATCAAGTAGTATACGGATTCTACGCGTTTAAGATAGTGACTTTATAGATGACAAATTTAGAACTAATATATGCACCCAAAGCAAATTCATATTGTACATATGTGTATATACAGAGATAAAAACACACACACATTGCTTTGCAGTTCTTCAGCCTCTTCTGCTTGTTTTGTAGGATAAGAAAAGCATCCGTTCCTCTGCATTGTGCATATATAAATGTTCTTGGTGTCACTACCTTACACATGCAGAAACCACAGAAGAATGCTTGAGAAGTGTGCCTGGGGACAGGCATCAGCTATGAATAGTCTTGTGCTCTCTGCACCTAGGATCCTGCTATTCTCTACTGCTGGAATGATTTTTAGGCTAACCAACAGGAGAAACACAAGCACACTGAACCTCAGCAATGTCATTTCTAGCTGTGCAGCTCGTTGCGAGATGCTAACCAATGACAGAAGTTAAAGCTGCATAAATACAGCAAATTGCATCAAGGCCTAATTAAGTAAAAAATTAATAAACAACCTTAGCAGTTTGTTCTGTAATTAAACGCATAAATGCAATTTAGCATAACAATATAAGAGGAAGCCAAAATATAGTCTTTAAGATAAACTGTTTCAGTAATGTTTTCTTAAATGCTCTTCGAAACTAACAGATTCATAAGCTTTGACAAAGAGCATTGTGTTAGCAAAGGTATGACAAATCTGTTGGCATGTCTGAAATTTTACAACCATATTTATTTTATCAGGGTTTACTGTCACTTATTTTCTCTATTTATTCTTATATAAACAGTATACAATCATTCACAATTCCGGCTAAAAGCAAGCACAGAATAAGCCATATTCTGCAACAAAATACAATCTTGCTTGTAAGTTCACGAAACCTTCTACTTCACATTTCCAGCAGCAGAAACCTCTTAAAACAGGGCTATGACCAATATATCATTGTTATTTATCCCAAAATCATGAGATTTCACTGATTTTGTAGTTTTTAACTTTTTGCTTAAGAAATTACAATTATGCAAACACCGGCTGATTGCACGCATGAGAAAAGCAGATCTTGCTAGCACTGCCACCTGCTGTTGATTGTTGTTTCCTGCTTAGTAGTTTTAAAATACCAATTTTACACAGCTAATTTCACCTAGTCTGTAAGACAGACATATAATCAGCATTGATTTTTTAACCATTTTAAACACCGCTCATTGTTACAGTTTCTGTTGGCAGCAGATGGACAATTATCTTCTCATGCTTTTTTAAGCACTGAGAAGAATCACAATAAAGAAGCAAGATCTTCTCTCTACTTTGGAAGTGTTTATTTAGGATCCTGTATGTGTTTCTCAACAGGTTTTAACAGAATAAAAATTAAAGAGCAAATCAACTAATTACAATTTTATTAAAATCATGAGTTTTTTATTTTTTTCAATACAGACATTCAAAACATGTTGAAGAAAAAGGTTCAAGCATTCTTAAGAAAGTAGACCTACTGTCGTGGGTTAGGCCGCTCTGGCAACCAAACCCCACACAGTTGCCCACTCACCCTCCCCCAGCCCCAGGAATGAGGGAGAGAATTAAAGGAGAAACGGGAAATCCGTGGGTTGAGATAAGTACAATTTAATACAGATGATTTAATACACAGTGTAGATGCTCACCACCCCTCGTATGCGAAGCCCATCTCGTCCCGGAGCTGCAATCCTGGACGAACATGAGGCCCCGAAATAGAGAGGGGTAGAGAGAGAGAGAGAGTACTCCAAGAGTGTGAGTACTGGGAGAGGGAGGAAAAAAAGGCAATAGAGCAAAAGCGCAGCAAGCGCACAAGAGCAAAAGCGGCGAAAGAGCCAAAGCGCAAAAGCCCTTCTTTCCGGCTGACCCTCA
Organism: Tauraco erythrolophus; assembly: GCF_009769465.1. Classification (NCBI taxonomy): domain Eukaryota; kingdom Metazoa; phylum Chordata; class Aves; order Musophagiformes; family Musophagidae; genus Tauraco; species Tauraco erythrolophus. The sequence continues at coordinate 69,284,783 of NC_141496.1, forward strand.
CTTTTATACTGGGCATGATGCTGCATAATATGGAATACTAATTGGCCAGTTTGGCCCTCAATCTTAAGTTCCACCACAAATCACAAGGGGAATCGTGTCCCCCTTGTCCCAACTATGCTCCCCCCTTATCCTGCCGTGCTTCTGCACTCCGGCACACTGAAAAGTCCTTGGAGTTTCACGTCCAACCACAAACATCAACTTGCTATCAACATTCTTCTCAGAGCGAGCCTCTGAGTAAAACCAAAACACGGAGCTCTTCCAGCTGCTAAAAAGAAGAGCTAACAGTGTCCCAGCTAAAACCAGGACACCTACTAAATGTGTTGTGGGACTTTATTAGTTAGGCCATCAGCTTTACAGTATCAACAGAATGCTGAGAATTTAATCTGAGGGAGCCATTATCCTATGAAACAGACTACCACATTTCCTCTGCAAATGTCTTCACAAATTAAAGAATAATTTTATTTCTGAAATTCAAACTTGGCATATGTACAGTCTTTAGTTTTATATATGTTTACGTATAGGTGTTTGTGTGTGATTCTATATATATGTTTTTATTTATATACACATTTCTATGCTTGAGAGACATATATATTTGAACACATAGTATGGTCCTAAACCTACTATTAAATTTCAGAGGGTAGTAGCTGATATCCTGATAGTTGGTTTATACTGCTGCTCAGAATATTGAGTTGGAAGGGAAATTTTCCTTTTCCAGTGCCTGGTCTTGAAGGCTGAATTCCAGGAAAAATGTCATCACTAAAATTGTTGAAAAAAGATGGACCGTGGGATAAAAAGCAACTGACGGTCTTTCAGGGCAGATCTGAGGATTTGTTTCTACTCTTCATGGTAGTTCTTTCTTCTAGTCACTATGCTGACTGTAAAGAATCCTTTACATACACTGCTTCCCCTATACAGACCAGGAATTTCAGAAAGACAGCAGAGGGACTGGGCTGACAGAACAAGGCCATTGGCAACATTAAGGCACTATAGGAAAATAAATGACATTTGCTAAGAGAAGATGTGCTGGGTTTACGTGGTGGGATTTTGGTAGCATGGGAGAGGCTACAGAGGTAGCACCCCTGTAAGGAGCTGCAAAAAGCTTCCCAAGCTCCAAAACCAGTGAGATCGGTCTCTGGCCGGGTCAGACCCTTGTCCCTTCCGGCCAGGGCTGAGTCAATCTGCACCTCTGTGAGTGCCGTATTAAAGAAGGGAACAAAGGAACCTGAACTGGTTGGACCTACAGTGCAGGGGTCTGGCCCCTGGCCACCCGGTCAGGGGATGCCCACGCTGGGCCACCACCCAACTGCAGATGGCCGCAGCAGCACAGCTTGGAGAGATCCGAAATGCCCTGCTCCTGGGGCACCCACTGGACACAATTCATCTTGCTGGGACTGCCACGGCTCATCGGGTTGGGCCCAGCACTGCTGCAGTGGAGAGAGGACTGAGACGAAACGGCCACATGGACACGAGGTCAGTGCAGATGGAGTGGGAGGAGATGTGCCAGAACTGAGATTCCTCTGCAACCCATGGTGAGACAGCAGGCTGTCCTCTTGCAGCCCATGGAGATTAATGCTGGAGCAGAGATGCCTGTGTCTGAAGGAGGCCATAGAGAATGGTCTCTGTGAGCTGCTGGAGGCTGATGATGAAGCAGAGATGCATCTGAAGTCCATGGAGAACCCCACGCCAGAGCAGGTGGCAGCTCCCTAAGAAGCCGTGACTCTGGCGAAGAAGCCGGCGCTGGAGCAATCTGATGGGTAAGGATTGCATCCTGTGGGAAAGACTCACGTTGAAGAAGTCTGTGGACTGTGTCCCATGAGGAGGGGATCCACTGGAGCAGGGGAAAGAGTGTAAGGAGTCCTCCTCCTTTGAAAAAAGAAAGACAGAAAGAAAGTGTGACGAACTGATCTGCAACCTCCCCATTCTCTGTGCCCTGTACCGCTGGGGGAGGAGGTAGGGCTGGGAAGAAGGGAGGTGTGGGTGGAGGGTGTTTTTAAGAGTGGGCTTTGTTTCTTGTTATCCTCGCAAGTAACGGTTAAGAATTAAATTGATTTGTCCCCAACCCTGTTTTGCCCAGGGCCATGGTTGGTGGGTGATCCCTCCCTGTTCTTATCTGGACCCTCAGCGCTTTTGTCACATTTTTCTCCTCTCTACCTCATGGAGGGGGAGGAGTGAGCAAGCGGCCTTGACCTTGTGGTGGCTGAGCTGCTGGCTGGGCTAAACCAGAACAGAAGAGTAAAATAAGCAGCCAATACAGTGATGACAACACTTAGCATCAACTGTTATGGAAAAGAGACAGAGAAGACTACGATGGAGTTGTACTGTGTGTCACATGAAACAGGTAAACAAGAAATGACTGTCTGTCTTCCAATATAGTAAAAATCAAAAGAGAGTAATAGGCAGCAGGCTTAAAGTGAAAACACCACTACAAAAATAGGAATGTTTTTTCCAAACAATTTGCAGTTAAGCTGTGGAGTTCCTTGCTAGAGAACGCTGCACATTTTAGATGTTAGTAACGTAGAGAAAAAAAAAAAATTAAACCCCTCTGTTAGGAAACTTTCATCACTAAGATATTCTGCAAATTATTGAAAGTGGGTCTGAGGAAGAGTTCTTGCATTCTTTGACACCATGGGATATGTTTTTAATCATTGTCAAAGAAGTGACAGACATCTTGGACTAAACAAACTTAGCAAGCACCAGCCTGAAAACAACGAAAGCCAAACTATCTGAGAAGAGTAATAGAATAGGAAATTACAACAGGAGGTCAACAGGCAGGAAGTAGCAATTTGGATAACTACAATGAAGACTTAACTGTGAGTGGGTGGGAGAAAAATATGGAAAGAAGTTGGGCTAGGATTAAGAATAGTGAGAAAGAGGAAAGGAGTATAACGAGCACGAAATGTATGGTAGGAATCAAGACTGCAGATGTAACTAGATGCAGGAGATGGGCAAAGGGTTTAAGCTGGCAGATACAAAACTACGTTACACGATGGCTACAGTAAACGTATGTGGAAGCCGTAAACAGGAACATACAGAGACACAAACCTGACCAACAAAAGATAAAGGAGACAGCAATGAGATCCAAACCTGGTCAGCCACAATGACTGTTGAGGGCATGTGAGTGTGCAGGAATGTTTATTCCAGCAAGGCACCCTCACCTGTGGTGTCAGAGACTGGAGTGAGCAGAGGAATCCCAGTGTGAGCTACAGGAGCAGGTGGGGGTCTGCAGCCTCCAGCCACAGGACAGGAACGATGCATGTTCCCAAAATCAGCTACTGAGGGGCACAGCGTGAGTGAGGGGCTCAGCACCAGTGGCTGGACTGGGACTGCGGGTCACAGTGTGTGTGCCTGGGGCTGGCTGCCTGTGGGGCGGGTGTCTGTATCCTCCCAAACTGGGTGTGCATGGGGTGTGCATGTGTAACCACTGGCAAACTTCAAGCTCGACAAGGTGGCAAGTGGGAGACCCTGGGCAGGGGTGCCGGGCGGATAGAGGGGCCATGCCGGTACTTGGGGTATCCGTGAACATGCGTGTGCTTGTGGACGTGGCATGCATCCTGCGTGTGCTGCACTTGTGACCTTCTGTCTCTGCCAGCCCAGGAGGAGGAGGGGGCTGGGCTGTCTGCCCTCGAGTCAGTGAGGGTCCTCCATGGGGGTGCTGTCAGAGGCCGCGCCTCCTCTGTGCCAGTGCACTGACTGGCCGCATCAGAGTCCTCTGCGTATGTCCATGTCTGTGTGCTTAGGACATGTGCTCAACTTCATTACTGGTTGAACCTGCAAAGAGGAAAACATCACCCTCGTCCTTCAGCCTGGGCTCCAGCAGCTGGGCAGAAGGACTGGGCTGGAGGAGGCAGCCACACTCCCTACATCACTTAACTGCTGTCTCAGACAGCTCTCCCAAAACTGAGTTAAACTATTTCTCTGTCTACAGGGAGTACTCAGTGACAAAACTATGTTTCTTTTTTCTGATGCCACTCCGTTCAAAGATGACCTCCACCTACATGATTAGTTGAGTCAGCAAAAGTCTTTCTGGTGGATCTTAAGGTGCCAACTCTACTGCTGGAAATACAAACAGTATTTCTTTTCCCCTCCTCCAAAAAAAGAATAAGTTGAACTTCAAGAGTTTCACATAGAGATATAAAAACCTAAAAGAAACAAAAATCTTGCCATAAGATTTTTCATATTACAAAGTAAAACACTAAAATTTTTGATGAGGCTTTAAGCAACCTGGTGTAGTGGAGGATTTCCCTGCCTATGGCAGGGGGGTTGGAACTAGATGATCTTTGAGGTCCCTTCCAACCTTAGTAACTATTCTATGATTCTATGAAATTAAGAAGTGTCACAATTAATGCCACTTTAATTCATCATATAGATGATAACAGGACTCCCACAATATGATCACATACTGTTTTTTCACAGTAATATCTTTGTTACAGTGTATGTACATTCTCTGTATTCTGAGAACAAAATGAGATTTTGTCTCGAAAGGATAAAATATTTTCTATGTTCCCTGCCTCATTTATTTTGGAAATAGATGGTGAGTATGATCAAGGCATAGAATTAAAGCAGAGAATGAATAGTTTCACAAAAGCTGCTTTAGAGAGCTCCATCTTTATCCCCCTGTTGGCTCCACCATTTCCCATGGATACTTAGAAAGCCTATTTTTTCCTAAAACAAGTAAAACTAGTTTCATAGTCTAAACTCCTCTTTAATTTAAGGAGAGTCATCCTTTGAATTCAAAACAAGATACATGAAGGTAATTATCATGAAAAAAAAAATCCAGGTATCAGTTAATTTCAGTTAAAAAAAAAACCAAAACACTCTTGTATGTTTTTAATACTAACTCTAGGTCTCAGCTAGCCCTCTACAGAATGTGGAAACACTTCCTTCAACTCAAAATTGCTGCAATTTTGATTTCACTAATAATGACGAAGCATTTGTAAGCCAGACACTGACAGATTATTAAAACCACTCTAATTAATCAACCCTTATTGAACAATTTGAGCACCAACTTAGCCATCACTCGAGAAACTCGAGAAACCGAATCACCCTTTCTAGTAGTCAAGGAGCCACGCTGCTACATTCATAAGCAATTGGTTAAACACAAGTGCTTAACAAACTGAACAAAATTAGAATAGAAAGAAAACTGAAAACACAAGAGTAATTTGAAGAAAACTAAAAAAGTCTCCAACTGTCGGCCACAAAGCACACCTGATAGTCTTATCCACACTCTACCCCCATCCCCACTCTTCAGATATTACTTCTTTTCTCTGTAGCCTTACCACAGTCTATGGGGTTCTTACGAGTCTAACAGATTACTATACTGTAAACATTCTTGCTGCCTCTTTGAGTTACATTTTGGGTTAGATCTTTGAAAAGTTACATTTTTGTTCCCTTCAGCTTTCCCTGATGAATCAAGATTAAGTAAATTAAGCAAGGTGAAGGACAGAAAAGTAGGGTAATGGTCAGATGTTCAACCTCACAGATGAGGCAGCGGAGACTTTTCAGAGCAGTGATCCCTTCAGAAAAGCCACTTGCTGAAAAGCTAACACCTCTTCAGCTGACCGTCCTGATGATCATGGACATTTATTAAGTTTCTGCACTCATCAACACCCCTCCTCCCTTACCTTAATTGTTTGGGGAAAATTTCCTTCACTAACCATCATATCACAAACCATCCACATCAGGAACACGTTCGGAGCAGACCGGTACTACTGCATTCCTTTTTTCTTGTCAGGCACAGCATATACTGCAGTACATATCCTACCTGAAAGAAACATCCTGTTAAGACAGTTTAGCTGACTGAAAGCATTTTGAGTCGAAAGAACTCCCCATTCTGTAGACTGCTAGCTGAGGCACAAGGTTAGTATCAAAACTACTTGAGAGTATTTTGGGGGGGTTTAATTGAAGTTAACTGATACCTGCAAATGGTGTAACTTTTTTCATAATAATTACCATGACACATCTTTACTAAAGCTCTTTCTTACAACAAAGTGAAAACTCCCAGCAAACTGGCTCCATCTCTTCAGCACCAAGCAACTCATATTTATACCAGTGGACCCTAGATCAGGCCCTTTAGCATTTGTCCAATTGGTTCTCAGGGAGAATTGCTTGGAAATGGATCAGGGAGATGCTTGGGGGGGAAAAAAAAAAATAGTAAGATTATGCCAAAGCCCTGGTTGGAAACACCAAAGGAGACTATTCTGGAATGCTGCAGTGTCAATTTAAGAAACTTTATTAGATAATACTGTTTTCTGCTTGCCTCATAACAGCCTTGAATTCCTAAAGTAGCTACGTATACCGCAAAACTTTATTTTGAAGCCAAGAAGTGCTAAAAGCTTAATCTATTATAATGCATTATACATAAACTAAAATGTTTGGCAACACATTGCTTTCACATACTGGCTGTCTTACTTTGTTTCACTTTTAATGAATAACTTAAAAGCTGCCTTTTAACCTTGACCTAGCACAGTGACTCCTGGAAAAACAGACCCTTCATAAAATATGTTGAAATCAAGAGGCAAGAATGAAATACAGGCCCAAATGAAGAACTAGCAAACCTTCTATGATACTGCTATGCTTTGCATTTTACTGACTCTGAAAAACATTAAAATAAATTATTCTTGTGTGTAATCTAGCCCCAAAACATCAATCCAGATTCCCACACTAAAGAGTCTAATATAAATGTAAGAATAATGAGATTTCACATTTTAATAAATTTATTAACCTAAGTAACTAAGCTAGATATTTTCTCCAGCCTAGAAAGAACTTACAGCTACCGGAGTCTTTTCCAGACTCTCCCTCAGCACAGTTTATTAATTTAAATAAAAAGACTTAAAAGACAACTCTCATCAGAGCTATATTGCCTGGTAAGATAGGCTAGAAAAACAGATACCTCATTTCTACATCCTTTCCTTTATTCTAAAGTCAGTCCTAGAAAAAAAAAAAACAAAAAACAAAAAACAAAACCCACACACAATCATTTTTCCTCCCTAGAATGGCATTATTGGTCTCTTTCTTTACAGAAGCTAATAGCCCAGGCAGTGCTGATCTCTGAACAAGGCTTTTACAAGGTCAGCCAGCCCATGTCTCGTTAGACTTAAAAAGGCAGACCAATCTACTGAAGTCACATCATAGGAGTAACAGTCACATTCTCTTCACTGTTGTATACTATTGGTTTCCACATAGCTTGTGGCTTCTAAAGATGCAGTGTCTTCATAATACCATCTGCATATGATAAGTCTCTCAGACTGACAGGTAGCCAAGGTCTCTTAATACAGGATGACAGAATCATAGAATCACAGAACAGCTTGAGTTGGAAGGGACCTTAAAGATCACCTAGTTCCGAACTCCCTGCCATGGGCAGGGATGACTTCCACTAGATCAGGTTGCTCAAAGCCTCATCCAATCTTGGCCTTGTACACTTCCAGAGATGGGGCAGCCACAACTTCTCTGGGCAACCTGTTCCAGTGTTTCACCCCCCTCAGAGTGAAGAGTTTCTTCGCTATATCTAATCAAAATCTACACTCTTTCAGTTGAAAGTCATTACCCCTTGTTCCACCACTACATGCCCTTGTAAATAGCCCCTCTCCAGCTTTATTACAAGGCCCTTTTAGGTAGCGGAAGACTGCTTAAGGATGGATGGATGGATGGATGGATGGATGGATACCGGAAGGATGTTTAAGGACAATACATTGCAAGTCTGAGAGTCATCTCTCCTCATATGCACAAGCCTGAAAGCATTACTGTGTCAGGCACCTAAATTCTCAGGGTTAACATCCAGGCATTGACAGCAAGCTCTGATTACCCTGACACACCACAAAAAAATACTGCTTGTACGTGAAGTATGACAGTATGACCGAACCCTAAACAAACATATTCCAAATTCAGTAGTTCATATTGCCATTTATTTTTGCAATTTGGATGATGCGCACAGGCTTTGAGAGTCTGAAACAGTAAGATCCCAGAGATACTGCTTCTAAGAATGTTCAGTGTGAGAAAGTCACAAGTCATACATTTGAATGCTATTTTTCCTTACACTTCAGACAGAGGAATTTCAGAGCACTCTCTTCAAGTTTCTTCCTTTTATTTTTTTTTTAAACCCTTCAGGCATTTGGAATCCTTGAACAGCTACACGCTCTGGTAGAACCTAAATTTACAGTAGTTTCTGGCTCAGAGAAGTCTCTTCTGCAACTTCTCCATAGCATCACTAACAGCAACAGTATATTGCTAAGCTTTTGCACGTAAGGTTATGAAACAACCGGGGATCAACACTTCTCTTCAGACTGCTTCTCTCCCACTTGTACTATCATTTTGCCATCTTTTAGGCTAACAGGAGCAGTGTCGTCTCCCTTCTCACAGGTACTCCAGCTCTATTTTGCTGACACACCGCAGTGCTCCCAATGGCACACACTCCTTACAGCACGTGCAATTCTTTCTACAGGCTGCAGCACAAAATGAATAGGGCATCAGGGCATTCAGATACTACTCCCCGTTTGCTGTCTGCAATAATCAGTAAGCATTTTGAAAAGACTATCATTAGTCACTATCAATAAAGAGCCACTAGAGTCTCTTTCAAGATGAGAGGAAATTAGCGGTGCAGCAACTATTTCCATTCCCACACTGACAACCTCACTCAAACTCCAGAAGCCTTACAAATAACACCTTTACAACAACGCTCCCCACCACTAAAGAGCTAACAGACTCAGCCAAGTCAAAGCCTATACTGGCCAGTACTTATTGATTTATTACAAAATCCAAGAATCCTAGCACACCCAAGTCCAGCACCACTTCAACCTTCTCAGTGAGCTCTAATTAGTTGTTGAATACATCAAAGGAAAAAACAACTTTTAAAACAAGTTACCATTTCATATTTTAATTCTAAAGAACCATTAAATTGCTCTTAGAAAATTCAGCTCAGGTTCTATATATTCACAAGAATTTGTGACATTTTATCCAGCACAATAACTAAACCCATTAGCAGAACTATAATATTTTCAAACTAACAAGTTGGTATGTTATGATCATTTTAAATTCCCATTCAATTTTTTATTATAGTTACTGATATTTTAAACAAGGGTACTACATTATTTTTGCAATAATCCACTGGGACATGGCGCAGATTCCACTTGAGGTATTTAAAATTATGCAAGTTGGGGACTGATGACATGATGTCAACACATGGAGAATGTACCCTCCCATCAGCAAGAAAAAAAATTACTTCTTTTAATTATTTACTTCTGATCATACATCCCCAGCCTTCTGCAATACTCATTATTGAAAAGCAACGCTGCCCTTGAGTAATAAGTTAGTATGTCCTAGCAGCACAGGAACAGCATAGCACAAGCCCTGTTATTTCAAATATTGTCATTTGCGCAGTACAGAAGGCGCATGCAGGGGAGGAGTACACAAAAATTTTGAAATCTAAACCACTATGCCGAAAAAGTAATTGTCCTGCAGAGCTTACGCTTCCAAGAGTCATCAGCTATAGTCTGATTGTACTGGCAGCTCACACGGAACACACTTAATGCTGATCTGGTGAGGAACCACCTGTCTGCTGTGGGCTTTCATGTGAGTATCTATTGAAATTACAATCAAATCAAATCTAAAAGCACAAAGTAATGTATATTTCTAAATGAAATACTATTCATTAGGAAATACAGAGAACTGGGTAGGACATAGCTTGGCTCTGAAGTTATTTAACAGTAGGATGCTCAAAGGCATCAAAATCTCAAACTATTTCTGTATTTCCACATCATTTCAATTATGTGCTTACAAAATAGGATCCTTCTAGCTACAGCTCTAACAAAGATTACAACTCATACATACATACATATATACATTTTCCAGTTAAAGTTCTGTTTCTAAATTAAAATCTTGATGATCGGGCACATTAAACCTTCTAAGATCCACACTCAAAAAAAGGTGATGAAAAATCATTTTATTTAGTATTTGAAAACATAGTGAACAATTTAAATAAAACATTAAAACAGAGATTCTTATCAGTTAGTTATTCCTGTTTAATACAAATGCAAGCGACGAATCCAAAAATGTAATACAGACAGAAGAACGGGATTTACCTTAACCTGCATGTCCCAAATGGAGTAACTGCAATTAGTTTTGCAAGATTTTACTGTAGCAGTATCACTATTGTGTTTTGACCTCTCAAACACTACTTTTGGGGTTTTTTTAGCATTCAAGAGAGAATGCGGGGAAGAATTAAAAAAACAAAGCTATATAACTTTTAGTATAACAATTAATTTGAACTCATTACATGGATTACATTTTATAAAGAATGTGAACTTTGCTCTATTTCAAGGAGATTTTTCTTCCAAAATGGAATACAAAATAAGCATAAAACAATAACCATTAGTCACCTTGAACTGCACTTCTGTAACAGGTACTGAAGTCTGGGGAAACTAAGAACAAGAACTCTTCTGTCCAAATAGCTTCTTACCCAAGAAGAAAATCATGCTTCACATTTCACAAAATGAGAAAGCCTTCAATTATACTAAAGCTCGTATAATCATTTTACGTTTGGAAAACAGGGAGGGGAAAAAAAAATACTTTTAAGAAAGTTCCCAAAGACAATGTCTTCAAAGTGACCCTTCAGGTAGGCAGAGACAGAAGTTTCTGTAGCATCCAACATCTACATGACTTGTATGGTCAAAGCTTCTTGAAAGCAAATTATGGGAGAAGGAAAAAGGGGAAGCAGGAGCATTCTGATACCTGCAGCAATAATACCCTGACAGCACAAACAAGATTTCGCACGCCTGACAGATACAAAATCTACATATATTTTCTTCAGGAGTTTAAAGGAAAGAATCTTGCATGTATTTAGTAGATACGGAAGTCAGTGTCATGTTAAAAGAGATAACTTGATGCACATATATATGCAGAAAAATTCTAAGGCAGAAAAATAAAAGTGAATAATACTGTAAAGTAACAGATTTTTTTTTAATCTTTAAAAAATAAATTTATTACAAGAAAAAAAAAAGCCTAATAAAGTAATTAAATAGTGGAGTATGAAACAGTTTGGTTAGATACTGATCTGAAACTCCATTTTGCATTGTACATGTCACAGATAATAAAGGTACTTCCAGAAGCATCACCAAAGATAAGAAAAGCCTCCTCAAACCATACTTGATCTTTTACTTTATCGCATTTATTTCACCATGCAGCAGGATACAGTAACTTGCTGATCACTGCTACAGTACCAGATTTTCTGTGCATATATAGATTATACATAAGTAACTTACATATGTCTCATTATCTTGAATATGAATGTTAAAGAGATGGCACCTACTTCGCCTCATAGAAGCATCAAGTGATACATTTCTTTCTGAATCCCAAACCATCCACTTTTCAGCTTAGTCTCCCTCGTAGTATGCTGTCTAGGATTTAGAACGCTTTCTTTTTTCTTGAGTGTTACAAGCAAAACAAGTTTCAAAGCTGTTAACAGAGTACCATGAGTTAGTCAAGTAAAGAACACAAAGACTGCATTAGCCCACTCAGGAAATCAGGGAATTCATTACACAGATCAGAATGTAAAGCTGAGTTGTCACAATTTCATAAATGGCAGATTTAAGACATTACTAAGAAGTTAAGAAGTAAAATTGTGTCTTTGTCTAGTACAACAATAAAGCAATTTTCATCAGAGGAAGAAAAATATTACTTTGGGCATTAGCTATTAAAGGGCTGGTGGCACCACTTCACCAGGTGGAAATAATTGCTTACAGGGACATGACTCACAGCACAGAGGACATGGCTAGTTTCCAGCTGAATGAATAAAATTAAAATCACATCCCTTATCTTTTTCATTTGCTCCTATCTGGAAGAATACTTTGATCGAAGAACACTTCATGCACATTCACTGGTTTGCATCTGCATTGTTTCTAAGGGGAGTTTCATCTCACATAGCTGACTGACTCTCTGCTGAAGCTTTAATAAGAGTATAGAATTTAAGAACAAGAAGCATGGACTTCAAAGCTTGCCTGTCGAGGAGTTAAAAAGACCACAGAATACATGCATAAACTTTGCACTATTATGTTCAACAAACCACTTACTAAAGCTAATTTTTAACAGTGACTACTTTAAAAAAAAAAAAAACAGAACTGCACATGCTGAAAAAAAAAAGCCAATCACATAAACTTTATAAATTATAAAAATAACTTACAAAAATAACTTACATAAAAATAATAACTTACGAATGTGCTGGGCTGATGCGATAGGGTCTTGGTAGCACGGCTTACGGCTACGCAAACACCAAGGTCAGTGAAGACGGAGCAGCAGATGTGCCGGAGCTGAGATATCACTGCAGCCCATGGTGAGATGGCAGGCGGCCCCCCCTACAGTCCACGAGATACACGGCGGAGCAGAGACCCAACCGCATCCCATGAGAGAGGACTCCATGCTGGAGCAGAGATGCCTGTGCCTAAGGGAGGTCGTAGATTGTCTCCATGGGAAGGAATTCCCAAGCTGCTGGAGGCTGACAACGAAGAAGAGATGCATGTGAAGTCCGTGGATGTCCCCATGCCAGAGCAGGGGGCTTCACCCTAAAAAGCCATGACTCTGTAGTGAAGAAGGCTGTGCTGGAGCAATGTGATGGGTAAGGGTTGTATCCTGTGGGAAGGACTCACGATGGAAAAGTCTGTGGACTGTGTCCCGTGAAGAGGGGATCCACTGGAGCATGGAAAAAGAGTGTAAGAGTCCTGCCCCTTTAAGAAAGGCGCAGCAGAAACAACATGTGACGAACTGAGCTGCAATTCCTCCCCCATTCCCAGTTCACTTGCACCACTGTGGGAAGGAGGTAGAGCTGGGAAGAAGGTAGTGGTGGGCGGAAATTAAGATCTGGCTTTGTTTCTTGTTATCTTCTCAAGTAACAGTTAAAGAATTAAACTGATTTGTCCCCAAGCCTGTTTTGCCCAGGGCCATGGTTGGTGGGTGATCCCTCCCTGTTCTTATCTTGACCCTCAGGCCCAAATCTGTTTTTTTTTTAACCAGTGTGCAAAACACCAATTTACAGAGTCCGAGGTATTTATTACGTTTCTGTGCAAAGATGGGTGCCTGTCCCAAGACAGCACACCCCTTCCAAAACTCAGCATTCATACAGTAGGTATTAGCATATTTACATATTCAGTGTTATTCTCTTAGACCATTGGTCAATTTTCTCTTGCCAACTGTGTAAATTAGTTCACATACCCAGTCCATTGCCTCTGCCCCTTTGAGTCTGGGGTACGTTTAGAGTAGGCGGTTCTTGAGTCTGTGGTTGCAATCTCCCCCTGCAAGAATTACCTTTCCTCAGTTACTACTGCGCATGCTTGCAATCCCAAACATGGTAACAAAGTTTATACATAGTTTCTGGGATATTCTCCCTTCAAGGATAGTCAATCCTTGATAGGGAGTTTCTCAACTAATCACTCCTGACAGCGTCAAGGATAGTCTTCGTCATCTCAGAGCTAGTGTGCTAGCTGTCTTCTTTAGATACATGCAAACAGCCTACTAAGCCTTTCAGGCAATTAGTTCATAAAATTTAACTCCTTAACTGTGGGATAACACCATGACATCTCAATTGCTCACTTGCTTGTGAAAAAAAGTACTTTTCTCACAGGCACTTGCACATGCTACTGCTACCTGGTTTTGCCTTCCACTAGCACAGTGAAGTAAAGCTGAAAAACAGTACGACTGCTTTTTGTAACCATAAAGTTTCCTGCCCGAAAGACAAAATGGTTCTTTGCTCTGTCCAGCTCTGTCCAGCAGATAACGGCGTGCCGGCTTCCGCCAGCGACAGCTCGCCGCTCCCCGCCCCCCCGCCGCGCCCCCGCGAACCAGCAGCGCAGACCCACGGCCACCGCAAGAACCGGGCGCTGCAGCACCGCGCACAGCGGCACCGAGGCGGGCCTTCCGGCCGTATCGCCCCGCACAGCCCAACCACCACCCGCGTTCGGGCTGCCTGCGCGGCCCCGCCACAGCCGGGGCGGGGCGGGGCGGGGCGGGGCGGCCGCCGGCCGCGCCCCCCGCCGCCACAGGAGAGCGCACGGAGCCTGAGTCACCGCGGCGGCTGCGTAGCCTCGGCCGCTCACGGTAACTGCGGGTGCGGCGCCCTCAGCTCCTGCGCGGTCCTGCCGCTGCCCCTGCCGCTGCCCCTGCCCCTGCCGCTGCCCCTGCCCCTGCCGCTGCCCCTGCCCCTGCCCCTGCCCCTGCCCCTACCCCTGCCCCTGCCCCTTGCCCTTAGGCGTCCCCCGGCCGCTCCGGCCGTCCCCACCACGGCACCGCAGAGGAACGCCGCTGCAAAGCTGCGCCGCCGTAACGGGCGCTGCGCCGCGGCACGGTGTGCGCGTTCGCGCAGGTGTCCGGGCGCGGCGCCTTCGGGGCGGAGCCGCGCAGGCGGCTGGGGAGCCCGCGCATGGTCGTGGCGGTTCTGGAGCTGGAGGAGGGAGCGGTGGCGGTGGCGGTGGCAGTGGCGTGCGGCTTTGAGGCGCGGTCGTGGCGCCCCGCAGCACGAAATACGGGCTTGCGTTGTTTTCCGCCGGTGCCAGGTGCCGGCAGCGGCCCTGCCCCGGGGCGGAGGGGTGAGTGGACTCGGAGGCGTGGCAGAAGTTACTGAAGCGATGTCGCTGCTTGGACATGTCCCCTGGCTTGCAGAGGGACTCGCCCTCTGGCGATTGTTTCTCGTTGTTTCGAAACCGTCTGTGACTCATTTCTTGACGTGGAGTTTTGTACTGTTCTATCTTTGCGTGTGTGTGCTCGATCAGGAAAACAACATGTTTTTCCCGTTCAAACAAGCCTCATTTTCGTAGCAAAATCTTTCTCTCTGGTAAGCCTCTTTAAAAACTAGACTTGGTTATTAGGATAAAATTTCGCTGTATTTGGAGACGTCTGAGACTAAGACTTGGTCGGAATAGCAATGTCATTATAAGAATTTGACTGTTTTGTTCATACTTTTGGTGATAATATTCGTTATCTGTATAGCGTTAAACTTAATTCTTTTACTTAAATCCTTTTACCAATGGTGGATATGTTTTCAAGCATTTTTGTTTTCTTTTTTTAACTTAGTTGACACAATGGCAGATTTTGGAAAGAACCTCCATCGGGACATGGTTTCTCAGCTGCATAATTTTGCCGCTGTTGGAGATGCAGCCAAACTGAAAGAGTTGCTCAGTCATTCACCATCACTTATCAATGCAGCTGGAGATAACGGCTGGACAGCCCTGATGTATGGTGCCAGAAATGGACACTTCAAGGTTGTGCAGATTCTCCTTGAAGAAGGGTAAGCTGTTTAGTAGATCCAATTGGAGAGCTCTAACCTGATCATTTCAACTTGATCTCAGAAAAGTAAATTTACCTGACAGATAGTGGGAGAATTTGCAGGATTAAAACTCTAGAAAATGTACTCTGTGCCTGTCTTTAACTAGATTTTGCTATTACATCGTGCCTTCCATATTTGCTAAGAAACTCTTTAAATGAGCATCTCTAAAATTATTTCTTTCATCTTCTGTGATATATTGTTACTCCTCCCAGAGACCAACAGAATAGAGCAAAATTTGTATCCTATTCCCACCATTGTACTGAGTATAACTTTGGTATATTTTGTTTGTTCCACTTAGACTTTTTCTCTAAACTTTATTTGTAATCCACTTGCATCTACATTAGAGTGTAAAATGTTTACTGACTTACTGGCTGTTAAGTAGGACATGACAGACACACCTTTACCAAAGTTACTGATTAATGAATTTCATTTGTCTGTTATTTTTTGGACAATTCGCTTCCTCCTTGAGCTGTCATGTTACTTTCTTCAGTCAGTATGGCACCAGGCATATTCATTGCTTGTCAGAAACTTGCTGTCATATTTGTTGTCTGTCTCCAAGTCAACTGTTGTACTTCTAGTTTTTCAAGACAGTAAGAAAAGCAAAGAATGCTTTAAAGTTCTCCATGAGACCCCAAAGGAGATTCTTCTGAAGCATGAATAAAGTCAGGATCCAACTATTTCAAATGGAAGACATTTCAAAATGAAGGGTGAGAGTCAGGTGTTACGGTTCAATTGAGATCCACATTAATCAAGCCCAGTCTATTCCTTTATGCACCTTTAATTACAGAACCGAGCAAGTTTAGTTTTAAGTAATCTCAAGCACAGCATTCCACAGCTTTCAATGATCATCCCATCCTTTTTGTTTTTTCACTCCTACTCAGATGCCGTGCCCTCTGCTGAGGCCTAGCATGGAGCGTCAGATGAACCACTGTTTTGTGCTGTAATCAGTACATTCCAGCAAGTAGAGGAACATCTCAGTGCCAGATTTTGTGGATTGAAATCATCTGTGTATTGAGGAATCTTTTGAGATTTTGGGCAGTTTACCAGATTGGTAAATAGGATAACAGTTTTTTAAGTTATGCTTACTGTAAAAAAGGAGTGAATATCCACTTATAAATTTCCTTTTCAGGGCTGTTCTCTTAGGCGATTGAACGTAGTTCCTGAGGTGATACTATGGCCTCATTGGTCAATTATGCTTAATCATAATAATCATTTGGACAAATACATTTGCTGGGTATATAATCAGGAATGTCTATGAAGGTAATATTACATAACATTCCAGATACTAATCCTGGAAAGCTAGTCAATGTTTTTTTATATTCATCCATGTTTGAGAAAAGCTACAGGAAATGTTTGTAGACTGGAAGAAGTGATCTTAGTGATCTAAAGAGTTCAGGCCACTGTTGTGGACACTGAATAGCAGCTTGATCACAGCTTGTACATACCTGAGCAGATGGAAGACAAAATCCAAACAGAGTTCGATGGCTGGGAGTTGGGAAATTAAGTAGGAAATCAGGCAAAGTTTCACCTAACAGAGACTTAATCTTTAAAGATAAATGAGCAACAGTAGTTACTTTTGCATCAAAAACTAGTAAATTAAGTTTTGGATGCTTTTCTAAAATATATTCAAACTCCCTCAAAAACTATTTATGTTAATATAAAATCTGAAGTCAAAACAGTCTTGCCTGTGGTACAGTTACCTGTGTATCAGCAACATGAATGTGCTGGCGTGTTCTGCTCTTAAAAACTGATGAGTCTGGCCCCACATCTACTATACGATTTGTAGTTCACAGTGAAATTTCTGGTTTACTTATCCATTTGAGTTAAAATAGACAAAAAGTAAAAATGCATTTTTTGACCTCCCAATCGACCTCAGTCTATTTCAGATTTTTTTTTTTTTTTGCTAATATCTAAATATATATAATGAGGCGATGTTTCCTTATCTGTGTCATTTTACAGACATTTTGGTAACAAAGAGATTCCTACAGGGACCAGCACCACAGTTGTAATGGTGCTGCTTCTCTCACTAAGCAGAGGCTGTATTCTTGATTTTTATTTAATGGTTAATATTTTCTTGTAAATGGTTTGATGCTGCTTTTACTAGCTTCTAGAAAGTAATGCTAGTTAAACTGCCTTTTTTTTTTTTTTTTTTCTAATTACTGATTATTCAGAAGAGAACTGTAGCCTGGCTTTCAAAGTTCTGTCTGTAAATGATCTTGCCTTTTTTTTTTTTTTTTTTTATTCACGTGATGCTTTGTGTGAGATTTTAATTAATTCATCGCTATTGTAGTGCTACATGAACCTTGGTAAGTAACTTCTGGAGTGGATCAAAAAAATGTGAGATCTGGTCTTAGCAAAAGAAAATGAAGGATGATTACTTTTCATTACCATAATGCTAAGTATTTAGCCTAACATATTGCCCAGTATAGACAGAGTGTCTAAAAGTTTTTGCACCTTAATAATATCAGATGTATATGCTGTAAGTAAGAATAGTACATCATCAGGACTCTTCCCAAACATATTTACCCTGGTAACCACTGTTCTTTCCTGTTTCTCTAGGTGTGACAGGTCCATTGTTAATAAATCATGGCAGACAGCTCTGGACATTGCTAAATTTTGGGGATACAAGCACATAGCTAATTTGTTGGCTAATGTGAAGGGTGGGCAGACACCTAATTTTCTGTCAAACAAAGTGAAAGAATATGAAAATTATTTTGGCTTGACACTTCTGGACAGAAGGACTGATAAAAGAACAGATTCCAAGTGGCTAAGCAAAAAACAAAGCCATCCAACTACAGTATACATCCTCTTCTCAAATCTAAGTCCTTTGGTTACTTTGAGTGGGGGAACAGAGAGCTCCCAGCAGTCAGAAGTAAAGCTTTGCAGGCTGTACCACAAGGATGTGGAGCAGTGCATGAACCAAACAGAAGAAAGCACCTTGATTTTCCTTGGAGTTGAACTTCAGTTCCACATGAACCTGCTGGCTGCTTGCAATGGACGTGTTCTGCAAGAAGATGAAGAGGATGGGTTAGTTGCTTGGTTTGCTCTTAGTGTAGATTCTGCTTCTGCTGAGAAATTTAAACAGAAGCATGAGGACTGTTACTTTCTTCAACCACCAATGCCAGCACTACTGCAACTACCTGAAAAAGAAGCTGGTAAGATGCATAAAATGCAGCAGTTAGCAAATGTGTAATCAGAAGGATATGCTTTGGGATTCACTGAGGTATAATGCAAGGACAAACCACTGCAAAGGAATCAGGTATTTTCAGTGGCTTTAGAAATATTTTAATTTTAAAAGCCTGTCAGTGGTTTTGTGAAGAATTTTGCATGTAAGAACGTGTGCAGTTGCAAAGTGGTAACATCTACAATGGCAAGTATTAGACTGTAAAATCTATTGATCATAGAATGGTTTGGGTTGGAAGGGACCTCAAAGATCATCTAGTTCCAATCCCCCTGCCATGGGCAGGAACACCCTCCACTACACCAGGTTGCCCAAAGCCTCATCCAGCCTGGCCTTGAACAATTCCAGGGACGGGGCATCCACAGCTTCTCTGGGCAGCCTGTTCCAGTGCCTCACCACCCTCTGAGTGAAAAATTTCTTTCTTATATCTAACCTAAATCTCCCCTCTTTCAGTTTAAAGCCATGTCCTATCACTACACACCCATTGTAAAAAGTCCCTCTCCATCATCATGGTTTTATAAATGGTACTCTTTAAATATTAATGCATGCACCTTAATGTTCTAAAACAAACCAAATCTGTCATTACTGAGTTTTCATTACAAGAAATGAGTCCTTAATGTGTTGGATACTCATCTGAGAAGGAAATAGTCTGAGCAAGTGTTGGAAAATCAAGATCTCAAAGTGAATGAAATGTCATTAGGGATAGGTTGTTAGCAACTGCTGTTGTAACAGTTTTCCTTTTACAGATAGATAAAGGACAAGCTTGACTTGCACCTGATGTTTAAATGGAGCAATGCATTATTATGTTAATACCTGTAGTAGCCCTAAAATGGCCTTCTGGAAAAGATGTGATATAGAATTCTGGCACTTTGCCCAGATAAGTAACTTTTCTGAGAAACGGGATACATTGACTTGAATGAACTTGTTTCTGAATGCGTAAATTGGTCCATAGCTACCTAGTACTGTGTTCTATTGCATGTGCTGTCCTATGAAGAAAAAGATCTGAATAAGTCATACTCCTCAAATTCTCTTGACAAGTCAAGCCATAGTCTTACTTTGCTTTTTATGTTAAACTTTAATGCCTGTTTTTTTTTATAATATTAAAAGCTTACATGAATTAGTATTTAGGTCTGTGTATTTTCAATGTCATCTTTTAAAGGAATAGTAGCCCAAGCTAGATCTGTTCTTGCTTGGCACAGCCGCTACCGATTCTGCCCAACATGTGGGAGTGCAACCAAGATTGAAGAAGGAGGTTACAAAAAAACTTGCTTAAAAGAAGAGTGTCCCAGTCTCCAGGGTGTTCACAACACATCATATCCAAGAGTTGGTGAGAATATTGTAGAATAGACTTGGTCAAAAGCAGCTTGTTTGTACTGTAATTTACATGTTCATCAATTTCTTTTTAGTTATTTCAGCTGCTTTCCTCTGTCCCTGGTCTAATATACTTGTCTCTCCCCAGAGGACGTGTGCCTGAGCTGTATTTAGGGTTAAGTAGTTCAGGCTTCTCTTTCTTGCAGTAGTCTGTGACAAAGAATTGCTGTGATTATACCAATCTTTATTGCAATGGAGTAATATAAATTAGAAATTCCAATAGCATAAATGAGATACTAACAATACAAAGTGTTTTACTTTCTTTTTTTTTCCCCCTGCATGTTGTTTTCTCACCTTTTGCAAGCCATCTGAGCTTGAAATAGCTCTATGCCAAATTTGGCCTGTATCAGGTTTCTGATACAGTGCTCGTTTTCCTGTAGTGCTACTTTGACTGTATTAGCCATCTTCTCTGGCTTTCGCTTTTCACTGTCAGTCGCAAACTGCCAGGCCTATTTCTACTCAGAATTTAAGCTTGTGTAGTCATGACAGTCTTCTATAGCTCCTTTTGTTCACGCATTGCAAAAAAGTGTACTATGCTATGGATTGCGAAACAACAAAGGGAAAAAAACTTAACTTTTTTTCCCCTGAATCATTTGGTGACTTTGATGACCTTTCCTTCCCCTACCCGTCTTCTGCAGTTGTAGTTCTGGATGTTGTATGTGTGCTGTATTTCTGAATTTCGTGTTCTCTTAAATGCCCTAGATAGAACTTTGCAGTAATCAAAGCAATTCTGCCATGTTATTCTGTCTTATGGACTATAGTGAAGCTTGCTAAAATACTAGGGGCTGTTTCTTTAGAGTCTCTATCACAACAAACTTGGAGGAGGAGTAGAATTAAATGGAAAGGACTGAAGAACAGACGTTTTCTACTGATACCTTTCTCTGAAGAAAGTTTTTATGCGTATTTTACACTGTGCCATGTGGCAGATATATTTGAGCAGGACAGCAATCTTTGAAATTTTACAGTGTTTACAGTGGTTGGTGAATCAAGTGTTGTGGGTTAGGCCAAATCCCACACACAGCCGATTACACCCCCTCCCCCACCTCCAGGAATGAGGGAGAGAATTAAAGGATAAACGGGAAACCCATGGGTTGAGATAAGAACAATTTAATAGAGATGATTTAATACACAGAATAGGTGCTCACCACTCCCTCGTATGCGAAGCCCATCTTGACCCGAAGCTGCAATCCCGGATGAACGCGAGGCCCCGAAATAGAGAGGGGCAGAGAGAGAGAGATAGTACTCCGAGAGTGGGAGTACTGGGAGAGAGAGGAGAAAAAAAAAAAAAAGGCAATAGAGCAAAAGCGCAGCAAGCGCAAAAGAGCAAAAGCAGTGAAAGAGCCAAAGCGCAAAAGCCCTTCTTTCCGGCTGACCCTCACTTTTATACTGGGCATGACGCTGCATAATATGGAATATTACTTGGCCAGTTTGGCTCTCAATCTTAAGCTCCACCACAAATCATAAGGGGAATCGTGTCCCCCTTGTGCCAACTATGCTCCCCTTTTATCCCGCCGTGCTTCTGCACTCCGGCACGCTGAAAAGTCCTTGGAGTCTCACACCCAATCACAAACATCAGCTTGCTATCAGCATTCTTCTCAGAGCGAGCCTCTGAGTAAAACCAAAACACGGAGCTCTTCTAGCTGCTAAAAAGAAGAGCTAACACTGTCCCAGCTAAAACTAGGACATCAAGCCTTTTCATGCAGAGAAAATACTAATATTTTGGACAAAAAAAAAAGGTATGAAAAGCAATAGCAAAAGAAAAAATATATAAAGAAAGAGATAGAAAAAAAATAAAAACAGAACATTGAGATACTTAAGAGCTAGATAACAATGTAAAAGGGAAAAACATTGTAGATGAACAGTGTGCAGAAAGGCATGACAGAAAGAATGATATCAGTAGGAGAAAATAGTTAAGCAAGAAAGAAGATACATAAAATTACCAGATCTGAGAAAATAGATAAATGTGCAACATCAGATGAGAAGCTGATCACAGTCTAACAAAGTCAAGAGGGAAAGTTTAGTCAGTACAGTACTTACATTGTAACTAGAATATCTGGCTCTTCTTTGGTATTTCAGTCAAAAGCATGCTCTTCAGACCTTTGTGTGTAAGAGGAGGTAATAGTAAGTTGGTTTTGCTGCAGAAATTATTCTTGTGTGCTGCATTCGTAGCTGGGTTAGTATTGCTGATCCTCTTAACAAATTCTGTGCTTTGATTGCAGGTAATTTATGTCCTGCATTTCAAGCCTTGGCTAAGCATGCATGTTGCAAAACAAAATAAACATATCTTGCAGGGGGAAAAAAATAAAATAACAACTTGCTCTGGGCTTCTATGCAAGTCTGGTTTCAGTCACTTAAAGTATCTTATTTGTATTTATATGGACTGGCATCAAATGGGCTGAAATTTCTGACTGCTTTTAAATCCCTCAAATATTGAAATGTGTTCCTTTCATGTCCCTTATAGATCCTGTTGTGATAATGCAAGTCATCCATCCAGATGGGAACCACTGTCTCTTAGGCAGACAGAAGAGGTTTCCCCCAGGAATGTTTACCTGTCTTGCTGGATTTGTAGAACCTGGTGAGTCATTTCACTTTCCCTTACTACCAAATGTTTTTCTCGCCTATTGGTATTGTACATTGAAAATAATATAGAAATATGTTCAATGTTATGTCAAATAAATGTTTTTGCTTCCTGTTAGATAAATTGTTGTGTTAAATGTGCCTGTTCTGTACTTGCCAGCAGCTGATTTATAAAAAAAAAAGCAAAAAGCAACTTGAGTAACTCTAATTTAAAGATAGTTTTCTCATCATGCACTCTTAAATCACATATTTAAGTGAAAAAACACATACAAGGTCCTTTCTTTGGTGATATTTAGCAAAGGGTTTTAGCATGTGTCCTAGTTTTAGCTGGGACAGTGTTAGCTCTTCTTTTTAACAGCTAGAAGAGCTCCGTGTTTTGGTTTTACTCAGAGGCTCGCTCTGAGAAGAATGCTGATAGCAAGTTGATGTTTGAGACTCCAAGGACTTTTCAGTGTGCCGGAGTGCAGAAGCACAGCGGGATAAGGGGGGAGCATAGCTGGGACAAGGGGGACACGATTCCCCTTGTGATTTGTGGTGGAACTTAAGATTGAGGGCCAAACTGGCCAAGTAATATTCCATATTATGCAGCGTCATGCCCAGTATAAAAGTGAGGGTCAGCCGGAAAGAAGGGCTTTTGCGCTTTGGCTCTTTCACTGCTTTTGCTCTTTTGCGCTTGCTGCGCTTTTGCTCTATTGCCTTTTTTTTTTTTTTTCTCTCTCTCCCAGTACTCCCACTCTCGGAGTACTATCTCTCTCTCTCTGCCCCTCTCTATTTCGGGGCCTCGCGGTCGTCTGGGATTGCAGCTTCGGGACGAGACGGGCTTCGCATACGAGGGGGTGGTGAGCATCTACACTGTGTATTAAATCATCTCTATTAAATTATTCTTATCTCAACCCACGGATTTCCTGTTTATCCTTTAATTCTCTCCCTCATTCCTGGGTGGGGGAGAGTGAGTGACTGGCTTGCGGCGGGGGGGGTCCAGTTGCTGGAGCTGCCTAACCCACGACAGCATGTGAAAAATAAATAGTTTAAGCATAACTTAAACATATGCTTACATGTTTACAGCCTGATTTATTGTATGGAAGATAAGCAGAAATTACGTAATTTTGAAAGAAAAGTAAAGAGATATTCTGCTAGCTGTGTTCAGCAATAATAGTTGCAATTAGTTACAATTATTAGTAGCTGCAGAACAATTTGTAAAACATTCTTATGTTGGGAATGCCACTTAATCACCAGTGAAATTATAGTGTATGACTATATTCAGTAACTGTGCGCAGGTGAAATACGGTGGCAGGATGAATAAGTTTGTTCAGGTATCATTCAAAAAAAGACAAGATGTTTGTTTCTTCACTCTTTTCTTTCTTCTGCTGGCCTTAATACTTTCTGATGCTAAGTTCAAGTATATAAACTGATATTTAATAGTAGCTGATCTTATTGTCAGCTTCTAATCAGCTGAACGTAGCTGAACTAAAACTTCTACCTCTGATGCATGGACTGTCTGCTTAATGAACCTGTAGTCAGTGGTCACAACACAGTATGTGTAGGCAAATGTAAGCCTATGACCATCAACACTCCATATATACATCAGGCATTTTTCCATGAATATAGAAGGAAAATTTTCCATTGCAGTCTAAGTTTGGAGAACTGGCTGTATGTGTTAAGCCAATGAGGAATGAGTTAGGCAAAGTGAATCATACAATGCAGAAATGTGTGCAGGTCTTCCAAAGTCTCTATTTTCTTACCGTTGTCATTTTAAATACTGATTTTCATGTTGTACTGCATGCTGTTGCAATCATACTGAAAATCTAAAAATACAGTGCTATTTATAAATGAGCAGATCAACATTTCAAAAGTAATTAAAGGAACAATGTATTTCTTACTCAAATTTTGATATTACAGGTGTGGTAATAATAGTTTGCTTGTATGATAAATTATCAATTCGGGAAATAAACATGTTGTAGTTTAGGCAGACCAGCAACTAAACACCGCATAGCTGCGTGCTCATCCTCCCCAACCCCCAAGGGATGAGGAAGAGAATTAAAAGGGAAAAGGGAAGGAGACCCATGAGTTGAGACAAGAAGAATTTAATACTACTACTAATAATATACGAATATATATATATATGTATAATGATAATAATACATACAAACAAGGGATGAACAGTGTTATTGCTCACCACCCGGTGACCAAGGCTGTCCCGGACTAACGATCTCAAAACAGGTAAGTCTCAACACCACAATCCCAGATGAGCAAGAGGCCCGAAAGGACGGAGCCGGGGGGATGGAGAGAGAGAGCACTCTGAGAGTTGGAGAGTGAGAGCCTTCAGAGGAGGAAAAGCCCTTCTTTCTGGTCAACCCTCATTTTTATACTAGGTGTTATGCTTCATGGTATGGAATACTTCGTTGGTCAATTTAGCCCTCATCCTAAGTGTAAGTTCAAATCGTAAGAGGAGTTGTGTCTCCTTTGTCCCAGCTCAGCCTGTTCTCCTGCACACAGGCAAGAACACGGCAAGTTGAAAAGTCCTTGAGACCTCAGTGCCAACTATAAACATCAGTGTGCTATCAACATTTTTCTTATAATAAATCCCAGACTAAAACCAAAACACAGAGCTCTTCTAGCTGCTGAAAAGAACTAACTCTGTCCCAACTGAAACCAGAACAAACATTATGAAGGAGAAATTATTTTCAGAGTTCCATTTTGCTTTGGTGGCTAGTTTTACCTTATTAGACTTCTGTATCTTGTACATAAGATCTGTGTCGTGATCTGTGAACTAGGTCTCTATAGATAATTGTCTGCACAGGTTCAAATCTTTTGAGTCAGTGCAAAGCACAGGATGTAATCATTGCTTGGAGTATTTTCATCAGCTGCGTGTTCTTTGCCCTTTTCGGTTAGGTGAAACAATAGAAGATGCTGTTCGAAGAGAAGTAGAAGAGGAGGTGGGAGTCAAAGTTGGCCATGTTCAGTATGTCTCTTGTCAGCCATGGCCAATGCCCTCCTCCCTAATGTTTGGCTGCTTAGCTGTTGCAGTGTCTACAGAAATTAAAGTTGACAAGAATGAAATAGAGGATGCCCGCTGGTTCAGTAGAGAACAGGTAAAGTTCAATTTGATTTCCTTCTTGTATTGATTAGTCTGTGACTGTATTGGTTCTGGCATACAATAGATACTTGTTTTTTTCAGCAAGTTGAATAAGCATGTATACTCCATTTTAACATACAATTGCATTATATTGTATCTGTAGATTACACACAACCAGAGAAAGGCAGATATTCACTGTAATTTCTGAGTCACTTGCAAGCCTATTTTACGACATTTTTGCCAGTTAGCTCTTCACCCTTTCCTTTTGGGAGATGTCCAAGTTGCTGTTTTAACCCGCTTTATTAGCAAGCATGTGCTTTCATTTTGGTGGAAGTAGTATTTAATAGCATTCATCATCTGAGTTTCTCCAAACAAGAATGCTACCACATTTGCTGGGAGGGGGCAGGTTTAGGTAAAACCTCTGGGAATTCAATAGTTTGAGCGTCTTTTTCCATGTCATACTGTTTTAGTACTCTGGTATTGATTGCAATGTACTATGCTGTCCTGGGTTTGGCTGGGAAAGAGTGAACTTTTTCTTGGGAAGTAGAGAGGAACACCCGCAGGCAGCTGACCCAGTGTGGCCAGTGGCTATTCAATACCATGTGGCATCATGCTCGGAGTATATATTGGGGGAGCTAGCCAAGGGAGGGGTTTGCTTCAGGGGTCGGGAGCCAGCTGAGCTCCAGGTTCCGTGTGGCGAGCAATTGTAGCAGTTGGGTCGTATTGTTGTTGCAGTTGTACATTTATGGTTGATTACTCTTTTCTTTCCATTTTCCTGGTATCGTTCTATTAAATTGCCCTCATCCCAACCTACTGGTTTTTCCTCTGTTGTCCCCATTTTCTTCTGCCATCCCACCAGGGAGAGAAGTGAACAAGCAGCAGCGTGGTAGCTTAGCCACCAGCTGGGCTAAACCACGACATATGCATTAATAGAAAATTCTACACTTAACTTTCCTGACTATATTTAAAATATAGTCAAATAAAAGGGGGGGGGGGGAACTTTCACAGAAGGAGAGATTTAAGTTCATTAATGGAAAAAGGAAAGATTACTTACACAACATAGTCTTCACAGGTTTTTCCACAGGGTACTTATGAGCTAAACTTTTAATAACACTGTAGTTGTGACAGTTGCAGTCAACTCTGTAAGTCAATTTGAAGGCAAAGTTACTTACTTACTGGCAACACTGAGAGTGTTATTTTAAATCAATATCAATTCTGAATACAGCTAGTCATGTGCAGATTGGTCTAGAGTTGGAAATAAACGTAGTACAGAAATGTACTACACCAAAAGCATGCTCCCACGTTGCTTGCAACCGCTTCAGAAAACCAACGTAACACATTTCTTTCTGCACTACATGTGAGGGAGAAAAAAAAATAATTTATGGAACAGTGTAGAGCATCATGTGGTGGTCTTTACCATAAAGAAGTTTCACAAAAACCTTAAATATTATATCAGCAGTCAATCTCCGCAGCTTTATTAGAAAGAAAGTATCTGTTGGGGCACTTTTGAGCTCAAAAATGTCAGAATTCACACAATCTTATGTGTTTTTTTTCCCTGTATCTGTCTTGGAGAATCTGGTAGCGGCTCTTATATAGCTATAGTAATGATGGACTGATGAATCATCATAGTAAGATAATTCCTGCATTAATACAGTCTTAGATTCCATGTAGTCTATAATGTTGTCTTCTAAAGAAAAATATTCGTCTTTGTTGCAGGTTGTGGAAGTTCTCATTAAAGGAAATCAGCGTTCGTTCTTTGTACCACCAAGTCGAGCTATTGCGCACCAGTTGATAAAACACTGGATTGGAATGAATGCTAACCTTTGATTCAAATAATTGGTTTCTTTAAGTTAAATTACTTCTAGTGAATGCTAAATTAGGAATAAATTAAAAAGAATTGTTTGTCTAGTAAATATGCAACCATGTGAAAATTTTGAGCCTTTCCTTTAGTTCCTGACCTAAACATGCGAACTTTTGTAGGTTTCTTGAGATCTGAGTTAGAGCTGAACAACAATACAGTGATTTAGCCAAGCAAGCAAGTCTTGTTGGGCACAGGCTGCTTTTTAGTTTAGAATTAAATTATTATGCCTTTTGCTACTATGCTTTTAATGTTTGATTTGGTCTTTTTGTCTTTTCTGTCATCTATTGGAAGGCGTCACAGCATCACAGAGAGGTCTGACCTTGCCTGCTGTTTGAACTCTGTATTTACATCCTTCAATTTTGTCTTAATTGTTTCTTTCTCATTCTTTAAATTCTGCCTGGCACAAAAATCAAAATTCAGTGCTGGAAGTATTATCAACAATGGTTATTTTTAAGCTAATAGCATGCTTAAATGATTAATATGCAGTACTTTGTGTCTTTTACATTAATAGCCCTCTAAGCAGAGTATTTACTCCTCCAGTCTGATTTGGCCTGCATTTACCCAGTTGTATGTCAGCCTGAATTTAAAGGTATAACACAATACTCTATTTATGAAAAAGTATTGGAGAACAATGAAAAAGCATAAATATGAGATATTTTTATAAGATAATAATGTACTTATTGACCCTAGGCAGTGAGTTTCATTCTCTGATAATTAGAGATGGAATTGTAGAGTAATGGAGGAGAAAAGGAGATTAATTAAACAAGGCATAGGATCTCAAAATAAGTACAAAGTTCTTTTATGGAACTGGGGACACTAAGATTGTTACTGCTATTAAAAATTTTACAGTCGAATATATTAACCCCAACTATAAGACTGAGAAAGCAGTATATGAATTAAATTATTTACTTAGGTGCATTTAATGCTACAGTTCAGATTTGTCCTTAATTTATTGTATTATTGAAAAGAATGTTAACTAATGTTCTTTCAAAATGAAAGTATAAAAGTATACTGTTTTTCTTATTAATGTCTTTGTGTAACAGTTCAGTAGTCTGTGATTATGCAGTCATTGCAGTGATATAAAAAGAAATGCAAATGACCAGAAGGAAATACAATGACAGTACTAACTATGAACTTACTATCATGTGGTGATTTTTTTATTCAGAGTAATTTGAATATTTTTTAAATCAATGAATGATGTCAGATTTGTTTCAAAATTCTCTGCAAACTGGAATCAGTAAAAATGTTTTACAAATTGTAGTATTTCTTTTTTTCCATCCAGTGTCATGCTGTGTTCATTAGCTTTTTTGTTTGTTTGGTTGGTTTTTTTTAAGGCAGCGTGTATCAAACTTTAAAGCAAGAAGCATTGCTGACAGACATGGAACAGCTGACAGATCATTACATTGCTTCATTCTCTCCCTTGTTTCAGCTGTACCTACAAATGAAAAAAATCAGGTTATCTGTTGAGCCATCTGGAAATTAGAAGGAAGCAATACACTGCTTCTCTTAAAAATTGCTTTTGCAGAGAAAGGGAAGTATGAGAAGCTGTCATAGACTACAGCTACTAGCAGGATCACATGTTGTCAGTGGAATTAATCTTTTAAAAAAATTATGGGACAGAAGGAAGCCTAGTTGCAGGTTGTTCATGCAAGTAAAGGAGAGCATTGGGCAGTATGCAAACGGTGGAAGCTAAGCAATGGAAAGAATTTTTACTATTCATATGATGATTACATACTAAGGAAGATGAACAAGGAAGGAATAAGAAGCAGATGAAAGAGAAAGGATAGAGCAAAGAACAAATATAGGTAGTGTAAAGATTAATAGTTTGTCACATTGAGGTAACTAAAAATTCATGTATAAGACCCATGCTAGTATTAGTTTTTCATGTAGGAAATTATGGTAGGTTGCTATAGAAGTGGGTTTTGTAACTGTGAAAATCAGAAGAAAGTATTCAAAACCAATACTGATAGTAATACTCAGACTATTTTTTTTTAGTTTATAATCTGTATAAGCAATATATGTATGCAATTACAATGCTAATAAATAATTTGAAAAACTTCATTTTACTGCATGAAAAAAAACAGAAAAAGGATAGTTTAAAAAAGAAAATAATATTTCAATAATCTCTGAGTTTAATATTTTAGTGATCTTTCAGTCCTGATAACTTCTGGTGTTGCAACAATTTTTAATATATATACATTTTCAAGAGCTAAACCAACAGTTCTTTATAAGCTTTGTTTTCTTTTTTTCCCTCCCCAACAGATGAACCATTCACAAAGAAGATGATAAAGACCTCTTGTTTTAAGAAAACTAATTTGATAATTTTGGTCTCTTCTTTAAAGTGCAACTCTTCCTGGCTTTTTATTGCTTAAGTTGACCCGTCTTTAGGTTATAGGATTAAGTTTTAGTTTGAAAATACCTATGCATAGAAATAT
Source organism: Tauraco erythrolophus (assembly GCF_009769465.1). Classification (NCBI taxonomy): domain Eukaryota; kingdom Metazoa; phylum Chordata; class Aves; order Musophagiformes; family Musophagidae; genus Tauraco; species Tauraco erythrolophus. The sequence goes on from NC_141496.1 coordinate 69,314,585, forward strand.
TCTGAAGGATAGTTATTGTTTGCAGATTACATATGAAATATCAAATTGAAGAGCCAAATGCTGTTTTTATTTAGCAACTAGAGAATTTAGAAAAGTGCCAAATTAAATTTAGCAACAACTAAATAATAACAACTAATAACCAACTCTGAGATGGTCAGAGCAACACTTAAGATTTGAGTTGTATGCCTTATCCAAAAGTCTGCAGCTTTGCAAGCAGGCTATTTCTTGCACTAATTTAATGCAATACATTAAGAAAATGGTATTCCTTTAACCACTAAAAATAGAAGGATTTTGTTCACGCTGTGTAATGACAATCTGTCACTCTCTTCTCCCTTGCTTCTACTATGGTACCAGAGCAAAATGAGTACTCATTACATGGAGATGTACAAGGCAGAAATTCTGGAGATGCCTTTTCTCCCAGTTTGTCTGTACAATCATGAGAATTAAATTATATTCAGTATATAATTTGTAAATATTCTGTATTTTATCTGATTTTGAAATTATGATAATTTTTTAAATAATAGAAATAGTAATTTAATAAAGCAGGAAAAAAATTGAGGTGTTTAAACACAAAACAAAGTTGATACTACTAAACAAGCTGTAAGCTCATGTGATGTAATGACATCTCATGTAAGCTCATGTAAGTACAATACTGATTGTGAGATTTTTTACAGACTTTGCGTTGGTCTCTGTAAGCATATTTCTTTTATCTCTTTTTTCATATTGGATATGTGTAAACATACGAAAAATAAAATCATTCCAGTGTTGATACTACAGCATGAACATTATATTTTGTGTTTTGTGTACGAATATTGTGAAGTTGGTAAATGATTATCTTGAATTCTACAACATGTGAAGGAAAAAGAGGTGGATATTAATGGGCTGATTAAAGGTAGACCCGTCATGATGCTTCATGGAATTAGATATACTAATCAGATTCTGAGCTTAGGAGACAGAAATAGAAAAAGAAGTGGAGCAAGACTGTGAACAATGTTGCTCCCTCTTTTATCTTTCATTTTAATTAGGTAATCTGATTGATTAAGACTTTTTCAGACAAACCTGACATTTTGTAAAGCTCCAGTAAGATGTGTTGTTACTTTTCTATCTGCTTTAGCTGCTAAGATTTAAATAACTACTAGTCCTTTATTGCTTCAGTGATTGGAAGGATATGTGTATAAAGCATATTATTACTGACTGGCATTGACAGTACAGAAGTGGGTAAATCCAAAGAAGGAAAAAAAAAAAAAAGAACTTGTTATCCTATTAAGCCTTAGCAAGACAGCCAGCCCACCCTTCATGGGCTTAGAAAAGCAAACTATTCGCAGAGAGTCCATAATAGCAAGCAAGTGTCTGAGAAAAATGAGTATTGGGTCATAGTAAAAGTAAGTATAAGCGTTTGGGGTTTTTTTAAACGACACTCTGTCAGGTAGTATTCTGTAGGTACTAATTCTTGTAACTCTTTATAGCTTTTATAAAATACAAGATTTCTGCATGGGTTTTTTACACAGTAGATACAGTTTAAAGAATTTCAATTCAGTACATAGTTTAATTTTCTAAATAAATAAGAATGATAATTTCCTAAATAGAAGGGACTTTCCAGATGGGTTTTTGTTTGTAAGTAAATGAATGTTTTCCTCAATAATAGGGATTTCTAAGACAGATTTTTTGATTCCTAAGGCTGTATCTGTCATCTTATTTTAACATACATGGTCTTAAAGTGTAGTAGCATATAATTTTAGAAGTAAAAGCCTACCTGAATGAATTTCAGTTCGTTATTTGTATTGTCATTCTGCAACTGCTGTTACAGGTGTGGAATCTGAGGAATGCTATGATAAAACTACAAGATTATTAATTGAAAAGGAATATTACAAATTGTTGAGTAAAGAAGCTTACAAACTCAGTTTACAGCACTTAAATAAGCCTGGATAGTAGGGTTTTTTTTCTCCTACCATTTCATCATGCTGCATACTAAACTACCCTTCGTAAAGTATTTTCTTATTGCTCTTTAAGGAGAGAAACATTCTAATGAGCTCTCGTAGTTCAGTGAAGAAAATGTAGACATTTTCTCAACACACCTGCTAAAACTAAAAAAGAGCCTATGAAATATTAAACATCTCATTTTTTATTCTAAGTCCAAATTACACCTGTTTTATGAAATATAAATTGCGGTTCTGGAGAAAGTGACCCTGGAAACTGCACAGTCAGAAAAGATAGTATCTGAGTTTCCTCATTTTAAATGGTGGAAATCATATGCTAGAAGCTGGGATAGATTTTTTTTTTTTTCCTCTTATTGCATTCTATGAGAAATGAAATATTTATTTAATTAAAGTTTCTTTTGGTGGGCTGAGTTTCAAGTGTAATCAAAGATTTTGGGTTTACGTTATGATGGGTGAACAATTCTGAAGCTCAAAAAATTTAATAATTTGACTTGACAAAGAATTGTAGTACTTTGTAGACAGTAACATCTTTGACTATATAAATTATTTTTCATTATTGGAAATGGTCATGTGTTATAGTGAGATTTCTTCTCATTTCATGGCCAATTGTCACGTCACATCTGAAAGGTCGCTTACCTGCTGTTATGTTTGGTGCTGATGAAGCATGAGTTACATCCCAAAACAGAAACAAAAGTGACTAAAATGCAAAATAGCACACCAAATATTAGAATAACAAACTCACTGAAGAAAAGGGCTAATTCAGCTGCCACTCAAATTAGCAGTTTTTCCTTTGGTCTCTAAAACAGGAGAAGCAGAGGTCCAACAATGGAAACAGAAAGAGCAATTCATGGGATTTTTTTTTTAATATATTTTCAGAACTTTTGCTCAATACAAAATGATTTTATCCAGTATAATAGAGACATAATGCACAATAAAGCATGTTCTCTATGCCAGATTTTAAAAACATGATTTTACATACATGATAATAAATACATGAATATCCATTGCATTAAACTGATACCACTGGAAAAATGTGATCAGTAAGTTGAAATATTCATTGTATAGTACTTACATTAAAATCATCACATGATCTTTGTACTGACCATTTACAACACAGAGGCGACCTACTGGTTGTCCATTTTGTTGCAGTGGAAAACTGCTTATCTTTAAATGAGGGTAGAAATGAACAATGTTCATGTAGAAATGAAACATCTCCAAAATACAAAATAAATGCTTATGCTTGATAATACATTATTTCTGCTTGTTTCGGCAAAAGATCAAAATAAATAAATAAAAAGCGAGATTATCTTAGTAAGTAGGCAGAAGTTTTGTGAGAAAATTAGTTTTATATATGGTTTTGCAGAATTTAAGGACTGAAAGCTGGATTTATGACTTGTCTTCTCCCTAAAAAGGCAGAAATGCTTGAACATTGGTATATACCACCTGTGATAGCTGAACTCAGAACTCGATTAAAATAATCTTGAAAACATTCAACTGACTGCTACTTTATTAACTTTATGGCCAGAATAGCATACCCAGTATTCCTTTAAAAAAGATTGGTCAAAACATATTGAACACTTCATCTGGTGTCACTTGTTGCTTATAGAAGAGTGTAAAATAATGCAAAATCTAATTACCTGGGATTTGGATTTCCTGAATATGCTCATTTATGTCACAAGTGATATTCTTAGTTGCTTAGACACTAACTTTCTGTGATAATCAGAACTTCAGAAATATTCTTGACTTGTTTGCTATCTTTTCATGATCTGAAAAAGGAAGATCCTAATTCGTTGTGCTCATTAAAAGTCCTACGGCATATTTCATGAAATAAAATGGTTGATCTTTAGCTCCTAGTGCAATACCTGTTGCAGATTTTTTACCCATGCTTTTCTAAGCATTTCATTTTAATATGCTATTCTCATGGCTAATTGGATACCAGGTAACTACTGAGTTCCATTTCAATGAAAGCTGAATATTTGCAACTATGTAGTTCATGTTTTAATTAATTTGTAAAATGCTCTAGGGTCCTGTTAGAGCTCCTGTAAATGGCTGCCTGCTTCCTTTGTTCTAGGCATTTTGCAAAGGCATCTTTAAAGACCAGCATTTTCTGGAAAATGTATAGATGAAACTATAGACAAGTGAAAATAAGATATGTAACAGCTGAGGCAGAGTTCAGTGTTAAGAAACACTACTAAGGCTTTTTTGATAACAGATTGTTTTTCTTGCATGTGTTTGGCATAAAATACATTCTTTGCCAACAGTACTGCAGAAATGAATGTTCAGAAATTATCTGAATAAGGTCATACTGGAGGCTTGATAAACAGATGTGGAGCATCTTTGCAGAAAAAAAAAAAAAGGCAAAACCAGAAGCTACTTGAATAAGACATACTTGAATGAGGTAAATTAGAGATGTATCAATAATGAGCCCTTTTTGCACGCCCTTTGAATGGAGCTACTAGGCTTTCATGTATAACTCATTCTAATAATATTGTCTCTGATAAGAGAACATTATCTGTGGGGTACCTGCCTCAATGCATAAAAGCTAGCACAGGTAATATGCCACAAAACACAATCAGTAAGGAGAGTAAAAGGAAGAATTCACAAAGAAAAATAAAGCTTTAAGAATAATTTTAAAGGAGGAGAGGAACTAAGCTGTAAGAGACTGAGCCAAACATATTAACATGAAGAGCAAAGTCAAAGCAAAGATTAGGATGGAACAGAATATTGAGAAATATGGGAGACATGATAAAGTCAATGAGAGCAAATTCAGTGTAGTTAAGAGGCAATGGAGACAAAACATATGATTCTGTATCCAGGCGGAGGAAATGAAATCAGAAGTTTGATGCACTTGAAATACAGAATGAAAGAGTAGAGGGTTCTTGTTTCAGAAAGGCTTGTTTGAGTGTTCTGCGACATCATTCTTCTATGGTCTGTGAATGGTATAGGATTCAGTGGGGAGATAGTGAGCTGTCACTGAATGCATTTGTAGCCATGCCTTCTACAACATAAGACACTGAAACTATATGAAAGAGACTTACTATCTAAAAGGGCAATTAATGTTACCCTGAAAGAGCATTAAATATTTTGCAAATGTGTTCTGCCACCACACTGTTCAGATTCAACATGTTTAAATATTTTCTCCATATTTTCCTTTCCTTTTTGTAGATCATCTTTTCTCCCAGTGTCTTGTCATTGCTGTATAGGTTCACTGAACATGCTTCTTTAGAAAACTTAAGAACACATCTGTTTTCGCATAAAATCTCCATTATGAAAATATACAAAAGAGAAAAATAGTTCCTATATTTTCAATTTTACTTCCAACCAGCATTATTTAAGAGAACCTTTCCTGCCTAATGAGATGATCTCAGAGGCATATGTTAGAAAAATATTTTGTTGCCTTTATTATCACAATGCTTGTCATCACCTGCATTATCCTGAAAGAAATACTATTACAGATATTATTTGCAGTGAAAATGGACACCTACTAGACAGTGCTTTAACTGTTGTTATTGTGGGGAGTGATCTTTCATTCAAGAAGTCATTGTTCTGAGCTAACCCAAGTGCTGCTGTTCGTAGTAGGAATAACCTGTCACGTAGAGCGTTGTGTCAGTGAACGTTGGCTCTCATCCAGTGAACTGCTGAGTGCCTCTGTTCTCATCTAAGCTAATTGGACTAGTGTTTATCTAGTGTCCAGCAGTGGACAGAATAGTCCCTAATGCAGAGTCTTACCCTGCAGTCCTGATGCATACAACTAATCCTTACTCAAGTCAATGGGTCTACTCATGTGACTAAGATTGCAGGTGATGACATTCCTACTTCTGTTAGCACATGTCAGCTGTAGGACCAACAAAGCAAGAATAAACAAAGACAAAGCCAGGAAAACATGCATAGAAAAGATGAGTGAAAAGCAAAAACTGGTGCCTCTTCTGATGTGGTAAACCTTAAAGGAGAAAGCATAAATTAATGTACAGAAATGTAGTGGAGAAAAAACCTGTTTGTATCATAAAGGTTCTTTCCAATGTTTTCTTGAATATTACTTTTAAGATATCAACAATTTAATACATGACATGTTGTCTCGGTTTGAAAAAAAAAAAAAACCCAGAGGTCTGCTAAGGAAGGCAGGAGCCTCCCTCGAAATGGAAACTGTAAACCCCCTCCCTCCGAATTACTAAAATTTTGAAATTAAAGGGCTCTCAGGCAAAGATATGGGAGTAGAAATAACAGTTCTTTACTGGGAAGATTAAAGAGAAGGGAAAACAACAACAACAACAACCCAAATGCAATAGTACACAAAAAAGAAAAAAAAAAACCAAAAACCCGCTGACAGAGTCAGAATACGACCTGACACCCTGCTGGTCAGGGTGCTGGCAGCAGTCTGATCAAACGGTGGCTGCGGTCCTCCTGCAATGGCAGACGTGGCTCCACAGAAGCAGCGATCCTGCCGAAGGGCGCGGGCCCCTCCGAAGGGCCGGCGGTGCTGCAGATGGCCCGGTCTTCCTCGAGTGGCTGCTCTGTCCCAAGTAGTCCAGCAGCAGCCCGAAGCGCCCGTCTGTCTCCCCCGGTGACTGCCCGAGCCCGACCGCCGCCGCCGCCCCTTTCCCGCGCGCCCCCGGGTGCAGTCCCCAGGCCCGCCCTCTCCTCCCCCGCTGGAGCATCTCACATGGGGCCGATGTTGTTCTGGGAGTCTGGCCGCAGATCCTTGATTGCCCATCAAACAGAGATGGCTCCTGGAGGGAGTGATCCACAGTCATGGGCAAGGCATTGATGGCCCATTAACAGAAGACAGTCTGGGAGCAGGAGGCAAGGGAAACATTGCCCCACCTGGTTTCAGCAGCTCATGAAGATGGTGATAGAATACATATTTTTGCGCACATCTTACATCATAACCTAGGACACATGTATGATTAAAATCACTAATATATAAATATGAAAGTTAACATCTGGGAGATAGTAGTCTTAATCACAAGTGAACAGTGCAAATAATCATTCTAAATTATAATTTTGATCTACTTACTAGCAATTACAGAAATAAATTTAAAAAAATCCAAACCAAAACGTCTTAATCAGCCTATTCACCTAGGTCTTACATCTCATCTTTTACCATATAGCAAAATCTTTAATCCTACCACTATGAGCAACATTGACCCATGGCTATCTCTACTCATGATCTCACTGCTGCGTGCTCAGATTATTAAATTTTAGAAGAGAATAGATCATTTCCCACAATCCTGGCATGCAGAGAACCAACACTATCTACCTTCGGTACTTTCAGATTATCCCATGCCACTAAATGCTATTTGAACAGTAGTAGAAATAGTGACCATCTCAGACCTAGAATTTATTCTGCAAAGTCATGTGATACTTTGCCATGACAAAACCTGGCAAAAACATACTTTACGACTATAAGGAGAAACTTAAATGAATATGATTTTTGTTTGAACTGATCTACAATACTTTCTATATCCTTAATATTCCAGTTTCCTTCTTGTAGTGTTTCCTCTTTTCTTTTTGGTATTGTTCAATGTTCTTTTCACTTTTCTACTCCTCCATCCATGTTGAACCTTATTAAACCTTATCCCCAAAGCCATCATAATTCAAATCCACTGCTAACTGATTACAGTCACACCTATTATTCTTCCCTAAGAAAAGGCCATTAATACTTTATGTACTAAATATATTTCTGGCCTGTAAGGTGCATTCAACATTCTGTAAAATTCAGATTTTCTTTAAAGAGTAATCTGTAAAGCATAGAATCATAGAATGGTAAGGGTTGGAAGGGACCTTAAAGATCATCTAGTTCCAACCTCCCTGCCATGGGCAGGGAAACCCTCCATTACACCAGGTTGCCCAAAGCCTCATCCAACCTGGCCTTGAACACTGTCAGGGATGGGGCATCCACAAATTCTCTAGGCAACCTATTCCACTGCCTCACCACTCTCAGAGTGAAAAATTTCTTATATCTAACCTAAATCTGCCCTCTTTCAGTTTAAAGCCATTGCCCCTTGTCCTATCACTACACGCCCTCGTAAAAAGTCCCTCTCCAGCTTTCCTGTAGGCCCCCTTTAGGTACTGGAAAGCTGCTATAAGATCACCCCGGAGCCTTCTCTTCTCCAGGCTGAACAGCCCCAACTCTCTAAGCCTGTCTTCATAGTGGAGGTGCTCCAGCCCTCTGATCATCTTCGTGGCCCTCCTCTGGACTCGTTCCAGTAGCTCCATGTCCTTCTTGTGTTGGGGACTCCAGAGCTGAACACAGTATTCCAGGTGGGGTCTCACGAGAGCTGAGTAGAGGGGCAGAATCACCTCCCTCGACCTGCTGGCCACGCTGCTTTCAATGCAGCCCAGGATACGGTTGGCTTTCTGGGCTGCCAGTGCACATTGCCGGCTCATGTTGAGCTTCTCATCCACCAGCATTCCCAAGTCCTTTTCCTCAGGGCTGCTCTCAATCCATTCTCCGCCCAGCCTGTACTTGTGCATGGGATTGCCCCGACCCACATGCAGGACCTTGCACTTGACCATCCAGCCGATTCCTTATCCACTGAATGGTCCATCCATCAAAACCATGTCTCTCCAGTTTAGAGATAAGGATGTCGTGTGAGACAGTATCAAATGCTTTGGATAAGTCCAGGTAGACAATGTCAGTTGCTCTTCCCCTATCCATCAGTGCCGTAACCTCATCATAGAAGGCCACCAAATTAGTCAGGCAGGATTTGCACTTAGTGAAGCCATGTTGGCTGTCACCAATCACATCCTTGTTTTCTATGTGCCTTAGCATAGTCGCCAGGAGGATCTGCTCCAGGATCTTGCCAGGCACAGAGGTGAGATTGACTGGCCTGTAGTTCCCTGGGTCTTCTTTTTTCCCTTTTTTAAAGATGGGGGTTATGTTTCCCTTTTTCCAATCATTGGGAACTTCACCAGATTGCCACGAATTCTGAAATATGATGGATAGCGGCTTAGCTACTTCATCTGCCAGTTCCCTCAGGACCCACAGATGCACCTCATCAGGTCCCATGGACTTGTCCACCTTCAGGTTCTTTAGATGGTCTCGAACCTGGTCTTCTCCTACAGTGGGCGGTTCCTCATTCTCCCAGTCCCTGCCTTTGCCTTCCGTGACTTGGGACATGCCGCTAGAGCTCTTGCCAGTGAAGACTGAGGCAAAGAAGTCGTTGAGAACCTCAGCCTTCTCCATATCCTGGGTGGCCAGGTCCCCTGTTTCCTTCTGGAGACGGCCTACATTTTCCCTAGATCTCTTTTTATCACTGACGTATCTATAGAAGCCTTTCTTGTTGCCCTTGATGTCCCTGGCCAGATTTAACTCTATCAGGGATTTGGCTTTCCTAACCTGATCTCTGTTTACTTGGACAATTTCTCTGTATTCTTCCCAGGCTACCTGTCCTTGCTTCCACCCCCTATAGGCTTTCTTTTTGTGCCCGAGTTGGTCCAGGAGCTCCTTGTTCATCCATGTGGGCCTCCTGGTGTTCCTACCTGACTTTCTCTTTGTTGAGATGCACCGCTCCTGAGCTTGGAGGAGATGATCCTTGAATATTAACCAGCTTTCTTGGGCCCCCCTTCCCTCCAGGGCCTCATCCCATTGTACTCTAGCGAGGAGATCCTTGAAGAGGCCCAAGTCTGCTTTCCTGAAATCCAGGGTAGTGAGCCTGCTATGCACCCTCCTTGCTTCCCTAAGTATCTTGAATTCTACCATTTCATGATCGCTGTAGCCAAGGCTGTCCTTGAGTGTCACATTCCCCACCAGCCCTTCACTGTTAGTGAGAACAAGGTCCAGCGTAGCACCTCTCCTCGTTGGTTCCTCTACCACTTGGAGAAGGAAGTTATCATCCATGCATTCCAGGAACCTCCTGGATTGCCTGTGCCTTGCTGTGTTGTCTTTCCAACAGATATCAGGGTGGTTGAAGTCTCCCCTGAGGACCAGGGCTCGTGAACGTGAGGCAGCTCCTATCTGTCTGTAGAGGGCCTCATCCACCCAGTCCTCCTGGTCAGGTGGTCTGTAGTAGACCCCTACTACGTCCCCTGACCCTGCTCTGCCTTTAATCCTAACCCATAAGCTCTCAGTCGGGACCTCATTTGTCCCAAGGTGCAGCTCCATGCACTCTAGCTGATCCTTGACATAGAGGGCAACTCCTCCTCCTCTTCTTCCTTGCCTATCCTTCCTAAAGAGCCTCTACCCTTCTATTCTGACACTCCAGTCATAGGACACATCCCACCACGTCTCCGTGGTGCCAATAAGATCATATCCCAACAGGCACGCACACACTTCTAACTCCTCTTGCTTATTCCCCATGCTGGGCGCATTGGCATAAAGGCATTTAAGTTGGGCCCCAGATGAACCTGACTTCCTGGCTGGAGCGGCTGGAATTCCCTTCTTCTGTTCTACAGGTACTTCCAGCATATCTTTATCATTCTTGATATTCCCCCCTTCCCCCTTCAAATCTAGTTTAAAACCCTGTCAATGAGCCCTGCTAGCTTTTGTGCTAAGACCCTGGTTCCCCTCTGAGAAAGGCAAGTCCCATCTGTTGCCATCAGACCTGGTTCAGCGAAAGCCTTCCCATGATCAAAGAAACCAAATTTCCGTCGGTGGCACCAGCCATTGAGCCATCTGTTAATAGAGTCTGTCTTTTTTCTGTTCCTTTCTATATTCTTTCCTGCCACTAAAGGGATTGAAGAAAACACTACCTGGGCTCCTGACCCTTCAACCAATCGCCCCAATGCCCTAAAGTCCCTTTTGATGGCCTTTGGACTTCTCTCTGTTAGCTCATCAGTACCGACCTGCATTACCAGTTATGGATAATAATCAGAGGGCCGTACCAGACCAGGGAGTTTCCTAGTGACGTCCCTGACCCGGGCCCCAGGGAGGCAGCAGACTTCCCTGTGGGTTGGGTCCAGTCGACATATTGGCCCCTCTGTTCCCTTCAGAAGGGAATCGCCTATGAGAATTACCCTCCTTTTTCTTTTAACAGGGGCAGTCATAAATCATGGGGCAGGCTGACTCACTTTAGGCAACCCTCTGCGTGGGCCCTCGTCTATATTTTCCTCTTGGAGACACCTCCAAGCAGAGACAACCATCACCCTGCCTGTCATCCAGTTCCCCTTGCAGAGCACTGTACCTGTTACATAAGGACACCTGGAGGGGCGAGGGAATTGCCAGGCAATTGCGCTTGCCACGCCGAGCAGGGCAACACAGCCATACAATTAGCCATCAAATGCAAAGAGAGAGTAGAGTAAAACAGGCAGCTGTTCTTCATCCGCAAACAATTTTTAACATCATTTTAGCAATGAAGCTCAGCAATTGCATTTCCTATATTGAAATTAACCACTTCATTTTTGACCATAGGATAGGGAAAAAAAAAAAAAAGCACATAAGTGGAATTCCTGGGGAAAGGCAAAAAACAGTATATCAAAAAAAAGTACCTTGGAAAGACAACCATGAAGGTCAAGATGGGAAAGGGGAAGGGGAATGAATGTGTGGCATCTTCCTTAGGTTGAATTGAGATAATTCCTAGAAGTAAAAATAATTTCTTAATTACAAGTTAATGAAATACAACATCAAGTATCACAATCAGAATATGGAGCTCTGTTACACTGTTGTTCTTACTGTCGTAAATATATGCACCAATCTGCAGATCTTACAAAAGACACCTCCAGATATGAGTTTGACGCTCTTAGTATAATTAGTATACTCTTTAAGGCAATATTGATTATTATCTGGAACTTATAGGCACTGCCTCATATTCAAATCTACAGATAAATAATGGTCTCAAGTCTTGTCTCTGTGTCCTCTAAAGCCTTGTGTTTTGCTTTAAGATCATTCTTCCCACTGAGAACAGATCTGAGCTGGCAGGTTTAGCTGTCAAACTTTGGCCAAAGACACATGGAAAAAACAGACAGGTATAGTTTCATCCTGAAAAATGACAATGTAAACATTCCAAAGTGTCTGCTGTGAAATAACTACAAAACTTTCTCAGTCTCCCCATAGTGTTTTCCAGAAAGACAGGGAAGAAGGCGTGCATTTTTGCAGCCAACTAATGGGTGTGTTAGTGCACTGGTATATTCAGTCATTTAGCCTCACACAAAATTAAAAAGTTTGCAGAAACAGAAGTCAGTGTCTGTGCTTTGAAAGAAGAATCTCTTCCTAGTTTTTTTGATAGCTATTTATCACTGCATACAGTGACATACAAAATGAGTCTTATAATGTCAGTGCAATGATATAAAAAACTTTATCCTAATCCTCATTTTTGTAACAAAATCCGTACATCCCATTACACCAGGTAAGTTTGCAACCTGAAGCATTCACTCACGCTCTTTCCACAATGACATATTTAATGTAATGATGAACAATCATCTAAAGATTATTATGACTTACAACACTTGCAGTCAGTTGATTTTTCCCAATATAACTCTACTGATTTTCAAGACTATCCCAATAAAGTATTAGTAGTTCGAACACTTCTAATTTTAAACAATATGAATCATCTATATAAAGATCATTTAAAATACAATAGAAAATCTTTGAATTAAATAAACAGAAGCAACTCCTAACACATTGACTTATTTTGGAAAGTTAACTATTTTCATTATATTTCACTGCTGAAACAAAAATTTTAAAAAAAATCCCTAACCGTTGAAAGTTTTAATAAATCTTCTAAGGAAACATCAATTCCAGAAAATGCTACCAATTCTGGTTTTTTTGAATACATACACGGTAACTCTGCTGCATGGAAAACAGACCTCTTCTATCCCTACCATGCCTTCAGTCAGCACTCAGCTCCCCTGCACGAGAGGAGTGATCCATGCCTTCTGGATTTTAGCTATTCTGCTCAGTTCAATATCAATTTAAGATCTCACTTCAGTGATCAGCTGCAAAAAAATGACTGACTATCATGGATGTAAAGCTCAGCTCCTAGTTGAGAGTTTAGGGATTCTTCATTTGTCTCAAATTATTAAAGGACACAGATAGTAACATCCATAACGTTTCCCTTGGGCTGAGGCTTTTTTGAAACCATGTTTCATAAGACCTGTTAAATTCGGTTGGTGAAATTTCCCACAGGCCTGTGGAGAAACACAAATAAACTATATTATTTTCTTGATTTTGTAAAAAGAAAGAAATTTAAAACTTAATTATTAGAAGTTTTCTACTCCATTTAATTTTAAATCGAGTATGTCTTCAATACTAAGCCAGCATTAACAGTTAATTGTACATTTAACAAGTTCATCTATGAAATAAAAAAACTTGAGTCTAAGACAATTTTCTTCTTCCTACAAACAAACATAAGGGACAAACCAAACTGTGAGATATACATTGGTCTTGGTCTGCTCTGCATGCAGTTCAATTATGCACTTGGTCCCAGCTTAAGCCTTTTATTCTTTTATATTAAGTCTAAATTTTTCTTGAGAGAAAAAACAACAATTGTTAAGTATTTCATTAGACATATAAATAGGATTGAATTTAAATTGAATGTTTAAAACAAAATATTAATCTCTAAAAATCTGAATCAGATAAAATCATAGGCTGGAAAAAGTCAGCCACAGCCCGAATCTCCCACAGACTTGTATTGGTTCAGCTCTCATAGGTAAAAGATCATCAGACCTTGATTTTAAGCTATTATTTAGAAACCTTTGAAAAGTTGGTTCTGAATAGAAAATAAGTTAATTAGTACCTGCTTTAGCAATTTTCTGGTTTTTATTGTAACCAGTCAATTCTTCACAGGAGAAAAGCCAAGTTAGAGAGCCTGAGAGTTAGAGAGCAAAACTATTCCAGAGAAACTTTCTTATTATTCAATTTTTTCCCTCCCACACAGAAGAGTGGAACTCAGATGCCCTCAGTTCTTAGAAATGAGTAGAAAAAGAAGAAAAAGCTGCAAGGGCAGAAAGAGCTCTGATTCCAGAGAATGTAAGTTTACAGAAATGTTTAATTTGAAGTAAAAATATCAGAATCATAGGTGGTTATTCACCATTTACTCATCGAGACAGAAATCCATCTTTGTGCCCAAAGCTCTTTGTCAAATTGGAAATACTTACACTCAAGGGTGGGTACATATGGGTAATGTCTTGATGAGACTAATTGTTTTATTTTAGTTGAGCTGCTGTCCTATTTCTGGCAAAGTCTTTCCAAAGATGGTGATGCTTAATTGCCTCAAATTTTCAGCATTCTTGCTATATATATCTCAATGTTGTCTAATTTTAAGAGCTTGTTCTAATTTTGCTTAGATAGATGTCACTGTAAACTGCTATTCTCTAATGCACATAAACTATTCTAAAAAAAACCCAAGCAAGGCAGAATTTTATGTAATTGTGTGAATGCCATGAAATCTTGCCTAGTACGGCTCCTGCCTGGAAACAGTATTTTCTTCTGCTTCAAACAGGGAGCTGTGGCTCACACCTCCTGGCAATGTACCACTGATCTGCTGTGTGATTGTGACAATATTCATTAATCCCTTTGTTTGCTCATCTGTAAAAGGATTAGAAAAGTCAAGTTCCATGTAATTTACCCCAAACTGCAAACATGCAATGGGATATTGATTGTCCCAGTATGTTCACAGGAATGAAGTAAATGCTGAGAGGAGTAATGGAAGTAAAAAGGGTAGATCTTTCTAAATGCAAATAGACTACCTTATTACCTAGCAACTGTAAAACTTTCTGAGAAAAAAAAGAAGTGTTAATATATGAATTTTCTCCAATCAGAGTGAGTTAACATGGCCCACCCTATTTATCTGACTTCACATTACTTATCAGATAACTAAGACAGAAGAATGTAATATCGAAATGAAAAAAACAATATGGTGGAAAATACACTACACTTTAAAACAACATTTTCTATGAAAAGTGTCTCAAAGTTAGTCCTACGTTTGTGATACTGCTTACCAAATCATGGGAAAAATGTTTTTTCTTTTTTCGCCTTAAATTAGATGAACAGTTGTCACCCCTTTGTAAATGCCAGCAAAATGTAGGAAGCCTTGAAAATAAAGCAGATGAGGAACTGGCTCACTTCACTGAGCCACTGGATGTACAGGGTACTGAAGAAAATGGAAAAAATCATGAAAACAAGAAACAGAGTAGCTCAGATGCGTCTGAAGATAGAGACCTTGATAATGTATCAGGCAGCGAGAAAGAAGGAAAGAAAGAAAAGAAGTACCCTCCTCAAATGTTCTCTCCTCAGCAAGATGAAATTCTAGCTGCAGTAACTTTTGGTGAATCAGAGGGCTCCTCCACAGGAAAAATTACACTGTGGGGCAAGCCAGACTCTGCAGAGTCCGTTAGCTTGGCTACTGGAAAAATTACTGCCGAAGTAAAATATGGTTCTTTTAATGTAAAAGTAGAAATTAAGAATGTTTCTTTGTTTGATTCTGGAACAAACATTGTAGCTGAAAAAAGGAAAAGTTCAAAGAATGCTAAACGTTGTCATAAAAGACAATACCAGAAAAGCCAGTGTTCAAAATGTTCAGAGTACCAGTGTCCTTCAACTGACCTTTCAGCAGAACACAATGGGAAATATAGGGGATACTCTAAACATAAAATTCAAACTGCCATCAACAGAAATGCCTCCCTGAAAATCAACATTGAAGCAAAGGAAATTAAAGTTGAATATACTAGCAGAAAGGAAAATCTAAAGGTTAACATTAAACCTGGTGAACAGGCGCAGAGCAAAACCTGCAACAAGGAACATGAGGATATGTATTGGAGTGAAACAGATTATTCTGTAACAGAAGCACCTTGCAATACAGATTGTAAGTCTTCTTTTAGCTTTCATGAAAAAGTAGACTACACATTCCCAGATGGATGTACACTTCTTCCTCCACCTAAAGAATTTGCTGACTGTGACAAAATGCATCTGGATACAATTGCAGAGGGGGCATCTTTGCATCCTGTTAAAGACAGAAAGGAATCTGACAGCCTCTCTACAGCCTTGAGAATTTGGGAGGAAGAAAATTATTTCTGTAAACATAATAAAAAGGACTACGAAGAACACAGAAATGAAAAGGAAGATTTTTCAAAATATAAAATACTTTTCTCAAAAATAAATAATACAAATTGTCTTGTAGCTAGTAATACTCTGAATAACCCAAACACTGGGAAGGAGTATATCAGTAAGAACAATGTATTAGGTCAAGAAAGAAATAACTGTGAAAAATGCAGAGACACAGGGCAAAAACCAGCAAGAAGAAAGTCTTTCCCAGATATCACCCTTGTTGTACCATCACCAGTTCACCCTAGAAGGGATTCTGGCTTTTATTCATTGCCATCCTTGAAAGTATTGCCTAAGGAGATGAAAGTGGGAGATGTCTATAACAGGAACTCACATGTTCATACCAGCTATACAGAACTTCGTAAGTGTCCTGATTTAACTTCCTCACTGACAAGTTTGAGAAGTCTTAAGTCTTCGTATCAGTATGCTTTCACATCATTTGATCATAATATTATCATTTATCCATCCGAGCCTGAAGAAAGTCTGGATGACATTTGTTTACTGAATGACTATACAGGCTATGTGGGGCAAGATGAAGAAACAGAAGAAACATTAATGGAGAGCCTTCATTCCAGTAGTACTATAAATGAGAAAAAAGAAAACAGGCATGCAGAGCCGCTGAGAAACCTAGCCATATGTGAGGATGACTCTGAACCTACTGAAGATGCTTTAGATGAAGAGACACCAAAGTACAACCATCTAGAAAAGCACATTGAATTGCAGAGTAAAGATCAGTTGGTACAGCTCTCTCCACATTGTAGAAGCTCTTCAAGTGAACTTATTAATGACAAGGAAAGTACTAATTATGGATCTACAGAAAGTGCCCCAAACCAGCTTTCAGCTTTAGAGCAAAATGTTCACCCATCCTCTGCAGAGCATGACATAACAAAGAAAAGGAGAGGGTCGGTAATGACTGTGATAACTAGAGAACGACAAAGACTCATCCCAGGTGACATTAAATTGATACCTGATTCTTTCCGCTCTGCAGTAAGAAAAGAGCCTAAAATTCCTGATAGTATACAAGAAAAACCCTTGCTGTCACCCTTGCTATTATATCCTGAGGAGCATGACATAAATAATGAATCAGAAAGCTTTTCTGAGCTACAAGACATACCTGGGAATATCCTTGTTGAATCTGATTGCCACAATGATTCAGCACAGACTGTCATCTTATCTACCTCTTCAGCATATAAAGAAAAGAAAGAAAATTTTACAGGACATTCAAATGTCAAGAAAAGACTGGAGAACTTTTGCAGTAAACAGTCAACGGATGATAGCTTAAGGAGAGAGCCTGAAGCACATCAACCACCTCAGTTAGCCAAATCCAATTCTCATGAAGTTGGGAAAAAGATTGAAATGAAAGAAGATTTTCATCAAAATGTGGATATCCCTCCATCATCAGTAAGAGAGATTAGTCAGAAAGGTACGTGTTATAAGACTTTTGGAGTTAATATCACTTACACACCTTTGGCATAGGTGGTTTTTAGTACATTGGTGACATCTTTTTTGGGAAAATGAAAATGTATTATAACTGTAAAAAGAAATGATACCGGTATGCTTGGCCATTTGGTTATAATATGCAGCTATTGTGTTTAGGATTCTAGAAGCCATCTTGTAAAGCCAAGTAAAGTAAACTTAAAAAAAAAAAAATTGAAAAGGCAAATTGTAAGGCAACTTTCCTCCAGAAGTGAGTTTTCTACATTAAACAGTCAACCCATCCTATACATCTAGTGAGACAAGAAAACACCAAAACAGGAAGGTCTAACATAGAATCATAGAATGGCATAGGCTGGAAGGGACCTCAGAGATCATCTAATCCAACCTCCCTGTTATGGGCAGGGACGCCTCTCGACTAGATCAGGTTACTCAAGGCTCTGTCCAACTTGGCCTTGAACACCTCCAGAGAGGGATCATCCACAACTTCTCTGGGCAATCTATTCCAAAGTCTCAACTCCCTCATACTGAAGAATTTCTTCCTAAGATCTAATCTAAATCTGTTCTCCTTCAACGTAAACCCATTTTCCCTTGTCCTATCAGTGGACACTCTTGTAAAAAGCCCCTCCCCAGCCTTCCTGTAAGTTCCCTTCAGGTATTGGAAGGCAGCTATTAGGCCCCCGTGAAGTCTTCTCTTTTCAAGGCTGAACAATCCCAGCTCCCGCAACCTGTCCTCGTAGCAGAGGTGCTCCAGCCCCTGGATCATCTCTGTGGCCCTCCTCTGAACACGCTCCAACAAATCTATGTCTCTCTTATGGTGGGGACACCACAACTGGACGCAGTATTCAAGGTGGGGTCTCACAAGAGCAGAGTAAAGGGAGAGAATTACCTCTCTTGACCTGCTGACCACGCTTCTCTTGATACATCCCAGGATGTGGTTGGCCTTCTGGGCCGCATGAGTGCACTGCCAGCTCATGTTGAGCTTCTCATCTATAAACACCCCCAAATCCTTCTCTTCAGGGCTACTCTCAACCCACTTTGTGCCCAGTTTGTATTTGTGCCTAGGATTAGCCCAATCCAGGTGAAGGACCTTGCATTTTGACTTGTTGAAGCTCATGCAGTTGGCACTGGCCCGTTTCTCAAGCCTATCAAGGTCCCTCTGGATGGCAGAGGGACCTTTTTCTGCAGTTGCTATGTGGCTTGAACTCAGATCTCTAGTCAGTGTTTAAAACCACATAAATCTGTTTCTGGAATCCATGTGATCTAAGCAAATACTGAATTCCAAGTACATTCTAATATAGCCTAATTCTGGCTAAGCCTTTATGTGTCATGGAACGAACATAGTGGATCATTTAACTTTATTTTCTCCTCTCTTTACGTAATTAAGAAAACTGCATATGAAAAAGAATTATTTTTAATAGCTAATATTTTGCAAACTTTCTTATCTCCCCTTCTGTAATCCATCTACCCGTATCCATAACCAGTTTTTTGAAAGGAGTGTTTTGAATCACAAAAATTAATCATAAAATCATACTGGGTAAAATTACTGAGTAAAATCATACTGGTACACTGCACACTGCAATTAGATGTAAGCTTTTTAGATTGTGAAAATGTACACACACATATGTGTGTGTGTATTTAAAATATCACTCCAAACACTTTAATTTTAATTTTAAATTTTAAATAAGTGAATTATATGCATATGTAACTGAGATTGTTCTTTCCAGAAGAGAATATTTCCAGCAAGTTTGGACGTTAGGAGTTTTATACTGTTGTAAAATACATACTTTCTTATCATGGGAAAATGTCTAAGTAAAAAGCATCAGAAAGTTTTTAATAGTCTTTCTAGTTCATAATATCTACAGAAAACAATGGTATGTCTGTCTTAGGGCTGGGTGTCTTATAAGGAGCAGCTAAGGACTTTGGACTTGTTTAGTTAGGAGAAAAGCAGGCTGAGGGGCAACCTCATTGGTCTTCACAGCTTCCTGAAGAGGGAAGGGAGAGGGAGGTGCTGATCTCTTTTCCCTGGGATCCGGTGACAAGATGCCTAGGAATGGTTCAAAGCTGTACCAGGGGGAGTTTAGACTGGACATTAGGAACCATTTCTTTACTGAGAGAGTGGGCAAACACTGGAACAGGCTTCCTAGAGAGGTGGTCAATGCCTCAAGCCTGTCAGTGTGTAAGAGGCGTTCAGACAATGCCCTTCATAATACGCTTGAACTTTTGGCCCTGAAGCAGTCAGGCAGTTGGACTAGATGATCATTGTAGATCCCTTCCAACTAAACTTGTCTATTCAAGGTTGTCGAAGGTTATCTTGTTTGGCACTGGTAATGGAAATTTCAAAAATACCTGAAGTTGATATAAGCTGTATAGATATACTATATAGGTAGATATTGCTATATAGATCAATATCTAAAATACTAAAAGAAAGCAAGAATTAACTGCATGGAAATCTCTTTAGAACAAGGTATAGAAACACACTGAAGGAAGCCTACATGCTTGACTTCTCATACGTTAGACCACAGTGGTTAAACACACTGCACCGAAGTGCAGTTTTTCTGGCATTTTTATTTTATTCTCTGCTCTTCTGTTTTGCCCCTTACTAAGAATTATCTATGTATGTTCTTTCTCTTACCTCAGCTGGTCTGTAACTTTAGCCCTGTTTTGGTCTATGGTCATATTCTGATTTTCCATCTGTGTTTTTCTTAGCAATGCTGCGGAGGTCCTACTTTAAATGAGTAAATATGTACCTCCAGAAAGAAGTAAAGCATTTAAAGTTTTAAAACTCATTAATATGAATCAAAGTCCAGTTGTAATGTGGAAATACCAACCTACCAACCTATTTATTCAAGACATTGAGCACAAGGGGCAATGTGGGACTTCCTGTGCTCAGTAATTCAACGACACTTGAAAGGAAACGTGGCATTTTTCAACAAAGAATGAGAGCATCTAGAATACAGGAGAAAAACAGATGCAAATGTTGTAAACAGGATGGAGGAGAGTAGTCCAGGTGATCTAGAAGTCTGCTGGTGTTGTGGGAACTGATAAATCATTATCAGAGGGGCAAGGACTGATGCAAAGGGCACTACAAAGGCACTTCAAGAAATCGAGTTCCTGACTCATGGCAGTAGCCAGCTGCCCTGGAAAGGGGGTTCAGTGAGGCAGGTCTGTGACGGAGATTTGACTGAAGCCAGAAAGAGGCTATTGAGCCAAAAGAGCACTTATACAACCCTCTAGGGAGCCTGCTGAGGCTGAACTCACTTTCTCCCTATCTCCCTTTGCCAGTGGGTACAGTTGCATTTTTAGAACAGAATCTAACACAAAGTTTGTTTTCCAATTTTTGTTTTATCTGAAATAGTAATGCAACAAATTAATTTATACTGCCCTACCCAGAAGGAAACCTAAAGCAGAAAGGTATATTCTTCTTTTATCTGCAGGTGTGTCTTACAAGATTTTTCATGTTTAGATAGCACTTTATATATCTATATACTGACCACTTCAAAAATGTATGAGCACTAGTAAATAAAATCCATGAACAATTTACATGTTTCTGCATAAAAATAGTGCAATACAAATGGTTATATAGGTATTTAACTACAGATACAACTACCACATGGACTTTTCTCTGCATGAAGACCTCAATCAGTCTAAATATATACTTTATGAATATTTTCAGTATTATTTGGTATTTTCATTTCTCTATTTTGATAGGTTATTCTTGTATGTGGAATGTGGAAATTTTAAACAGTATAATTGATTAAGTTGTCTTACGCATTTCTCACAAACAATGTCCGGTTATAATTTAGACTTGACATCAGAAATGATTAAGACCAGAAAACTACCTTTAATGAAAGACACCAGAGCAAGCGATAGTTCCCAGGAAGAAGCAATAGACCAGTGGGCCAGGAGAAGGAAACAGTTCAAAGACAGTAAAAAATGCAGTTCAACTGGAGGAAGCTCCATAAACAGCACAATCACCGAAGGATCAAGTGAGTACATTAGTTTTACGATTCTATTCTTTCTCCTTTGTGTGACTGACACTCTGGCAGCTAAGATTTTCAGCTAAGGAAATTGATCTTCAGTTCATAACCTGTGTCTGTCTTAGTCATTATAAAGAGCAAGCATATTATATTCAATTGAACTATTCCTCACTCTGGGAATTAATATCCTCTCTCCTTCATATAACCAAGCAAACAATCTGACTGAAAAAAAGTTGACTGTGCCATCCTTGTCCATGTGCAATTAACACTAAGACAAGCCTTAGGCACAAACAGGTAATCACTATGGCAGCAGCACTGAGGTTGTAAGAAAAATCTTAATCCTGATGGCTACTAGTCCTTCTCACTCAGATAACCACTTGCTTCACCTTTTATCTTCAGGCTTGTTGCCTAGCTTGTCCTTCACTGTCCCTCCAGATACTGGAACAGTTAGTCCTGTAACTGTCTCATTAAGAAATCTGTCACTTAGCCATATTCTTGAACCTGTATCAAACTCATCAGCTTAAATCACATAGGAAGGAATTTTAAAGATGAACTAAAGATGAATTTACATTTCACGCAGATGGAGTCCCCATGCAAAGATTGCACAGTCTAGGAGAGAATATATGTGCTAGTCCTTACTTCACACTGGCTTTGACTCCTGTTTTGCTTTTTTAGTAATATAAAAAGTACTTTGTACAGATGAAGAAATACATGGAATTTCCCTGTGGAAATATTTTGTGATATAATGTTTACTTTTGGTGAGGGAAGTTTTATTTGTAGATGTATAACCTCCATTTTGAAGAGAGTTAAATGCAAACCTATTGGAGACTGACAGCTGTAAGACTTGAGTGCAGGTCTAATATGAAGTAAACTAGAAATATGTTCTATCCCCGTACTGAAGAGGTAAGTCCTACATCAGTTGAGCTTCAGTTCACTACCGAAACGTGTCGGTTGCCAGCTGAGATGTCAATAGGGTTCTGAGATATGACACCTACAGGGAACTCATGCCTTTTTGAAGCAGTAAACAGACAGCAAGCGAGATCCCTAAGTCATCTAAAATGGTAATAACCACCTATGTTCAAATAACTGAGTCCATTCCTAGGTTTTTAATGCCTGTTAACAAAACAGCAGGGATGACTTACTTATTTCACATGTAAATGAAAAATCCGTTTATTGATAGCAGTTTCCATTCTTTGCTCCTAAAACAGATGCAAGTCCTCAGCAAGGAGATTAGTTTAGAAAGAATATCAAACAACCAGAGCTCAAAAAAACCATCAGAAGATACATACACCAAGATAAACTGTTCATTGGTTTCAACAGTAATGTCTCTTGAATATAAAGCTGGACCATAAATTTTACAAAATCAGGCATACGCTGGTTTCATAGAGAAAATATATTAAAAAGAAAAAAACAAACCCACCAAAAAAAACCAAAAAAGACCAAGTTGCAGGAACTAGCATTGCTTTCTTTGAGACAAAGCTTTTGGTAGCACACAGCATGAACCTGAAGTGGCCTTCAGAGGAGGTGAGTGAGCAGATAATTCTGTCACAAATCCTAGTATCTAATAATTCTGGATAGTATGCTACAGGCCTGAGACTTCTGTCCCTTTTGCTTTGGTAGCTAGGCCGTTTCCTGGTGTTTGCAGAGTTGAGACAACTCTAATCAATATTTGGAAGCAGCAGCTCCTTGCATGCTTACTTCCAGCAGCTGAGAAGAACCTAAGTGCAGTTTGTTCCTGATATTCATAAACTGCCCAGTTTGACTTCTGTGCCGAAAGCTCAAGGGGGAAAGAAGTGAAAAGATATTCAAGAAATGTCTTGTCATAACTCCATAATGCCAACATGGCAGCAGTCATTTCTGTGGTTTTACCTATTTGTCACATTTTAAGCTCTACTACAATCAAAAAAATTCAGTATTAAATTGGCAAAATACTGTGCTGTACTGAATTGTCTGGTGTTAGTCTAGGTTTTCTTAATTTATAAATTTATGGTAATGAGCTAAGATGTGTTTTAAACGTATCAGCCTAGTAGTATTTATTTAATTTTGTGTATTTACTAGTAGCTTTTCATACAATTAATCATGCTATCATTTTATACAGTTAATCATGCCCTCTCATACTTTCTGCATAATAAGGGAGAAGGCAGTGGATGTGGAATATTGATCTACCTGGATACAGTTAAACTATCAAAGTGAAAAAAGACTGCCAGTTAGATGTATTCAGAAAGTAAATTGCAGAGCAAAATCAAATAAAGGTTCATTTTTACCTTTCTGTGATGAAACTTGAAATCATTCTACATAATTGCCACATCAAACACAGGCTAGACAAAGCAAACAAATCCTTCCTCCAGCTGCATTAAATCTAGACATATTATACTAGGCATTTTGTACTGAAAGGAGCATGATTTTTCTTTCCTCTCAGACAATTTATACTGAAGAACTTTTTCAGTCTATCTGTTAGCACAGTCTCTGATGGTTTATACTTTTAAATACCTTCCACCATCCAGTTTTAGCTTTGAAATTCCAGCTCCTGCTCTGCTTAGGAAGTTGTCATACTATTGTATAGCCTTTTTCTTGACAGTCAAACTGCTGTTTATAACCTGCCTGCCACACAGCCAGCTGCCTGCTGTCCTATGTCCTTGTGAGGCTGAACATTACTGTTTTTTTCCTGTAGCAGAGAATTAGAGCTCTTCTCCATCTCCATGTTAATCTGGGTGACATGGTTTGAATTGGTGGACTCACTGCAAGTCATTGTGAATGTGAATTTATATAAACTATGAATGTGAAAATCCTCATGATAACATGTGTAACATCACACAAATATTCAACAGCTTAGGACAAGACAGAAGTCCTATATTAAACAAAACAAAACAAAACAAAACAGAGCAAAACTATTAATACCTTACCTCCTTTTGAATAGAACTAAATATACACATCTGGAAGAGCAAAGATTAAACAAACAACAAATACGGTCATCATCATCTGAGTCATACCAGTTACTTTTCAGTTTCTCATTTGTCTTCCCATATGCACTGAACTCATACTAAATTTCTAGAAAACTTGTTTGGTTTCTGAATCAAAAGGGCTGCATAAGAAGGCTTAACAATTGGCTAAAGCCAGACTTTTCTTAAAGAGATGCAGCTTCTTTTTTGACTATTTGCATTAAGACTTCACTTGGCATTCAAGTTCAATGTGCACGCAATATTATGATCTTATATTTGGACATCTTTGTAGACTACTGCTTTAACAGCAGCAAAATTGCAGAACTAAGTACAGACATTACAAACAGTTCATTAAGAAGCGTGTGAGACTAATTCCATGATGACTGGCTGAGATCTGTTATTTTTCATGCATTTTCTCTACTGACATTACTTTTACTTGTTTTATTCTCATGACAGTAAATTCAGAGGATGCTCCGTCAGTGGATCTGGGACTACATTCTGAAAATGAAGACAGAGGTTTTTATACAGAAAACTTTCATTCTGCTTCCTGGGTTTTCAGAGGAGACGATGTGTCTCCGGATAATAGTCCTAGGTGTCTCAGCAAAAGGCCTAGACCAGTGGCAAGTAAGTTGTCTAAAGCTACAGGTAATAAATGTCATAAAATTGTATTTATTTTGGACACTCTGAGGATTCCACGGGATCAATGTTTTGGAGAAGATGCTGGACACTTATGCTGAAGATAGAAAAAAAAACAACCCAAGAAGAAAAAATGTTATTAAAACAATGCAAATAAGTAGTTCTTATTTAGCTACTATCTTTCAAAATATCATAATTACTTGACAAAATTGATACTAGGAAGAGGTCATAATTGAACCTTATCTCTTGCTACATGATAGGGATAAGAGCAATGTCATTTCATAGCTTCTTCAGGCATGGTAAGGAAAGCTCTTTGTGGACATAAAGTGTTATAGTGATCATAAAATCTCTTCTCCATCAAACTTTCAAACGTAGTAGATCCAGAAAGAAAAAAATCAAATTTGTTATAAGTAAAAAGGGTTGTTCTCTTTGTATTTTAAACTATGTCATGAAAACAGATATAGTAAATAGCTTTTGCAGGGGAATGCAAGATTTTCCTTCACTTTTCAAATCTTAAGTTACTGAAAAGTAACACAGCTCAAAGAATGAAGACAAACAAAAATGCCCCTGTAGCTTTCCAGGAGATAGTTCTTTGCTGGAGCTCACAAATCATTCATAATATGAGAGAAAACAAATGTCCTCTATAAATCTCTTGATATGAAAAATCTCACTTAAAATATGTGAGAATATTCTGGAGAGTCATTTTGATTCCCTCTTCTCTCAGGGGAGAGCTCTGAAGTTCAGCAAGAAGTAGGTACTAAAGTATCTGTGCTCTTTTAGACAGGTAACATCAACTGTCCTGCTAGTAAAGAAACCTTTACAGCAATTCCTCTTTCAAGTAGTATACAATTTGAAGACAAAAGAGCTGTCATAAATTATTATTAAATTGGCCTCCATTAAACAAACACAGTAAAACAATAAAATGATCAAAAGCAGACAGTCTGAGAATTCGAATTTGCACTGATGTCCTTCATGAGCATAAGATTTACTAAGGAGCCAGATCATTTGAGACACAATAATAATACTAGACCCTGAGAAAAAAATTGGAAGTAACCAATTAGACTCTGATCTTCCTTTTAACTGAGAGTGATCCCTTTACATTTTAAATTCTGCTGTCTTGAAAGACATTTCACATGAGTACAGCCACTTGTGGCAGGAGATGCCAGTGCGGGGGCTGGGGTGGGGACTAGAGGACTGGAAGGCAGTGGGAGAAGGGAGTGGATGGGAAAACGTAGATAAAAGGAAAAGAAACAATTGATATCCAAAAGATAGAGACCTTCTAAAACATAAAAAGAATGAAACTACAAGAAAGGTTTAAACTCATTTGAGAATTTACAGTGTATTTTGTATTTGCAGCTTAGAGGTCGTCTGACAGCAAGAGTGGGAGCACTTTTCTCTCCCAAAACACCATCAGAGTGGAATACCTGAATGCTTCTTCATCACTTCATTACAAAGTCCAGGCACTTAACTTAAACTGCTGAAAACACAGTCTGTCTTTGCACTAACATGAATGACATTCCATCAGTCTTGGCGTGAGGGGGGTACCACTGGCAGAGAAGCAGTAACAAACAACTAACGAGTGATACTGAAAGCATCCCAGCCATTTGCAGAATCAGTAACTGTTAATGCCTATAGATAAAAAGTTTTAAAACTAGGCTGCTTCTTGATAAATTGAACTTGACTTGCAGAGAAAAAAGAATGTCTTTTTTCCTCTTTTGCAGTTCGTGAAAGAACAGTGAAGATCGCTAAAGGAACTGGCAATTACCCCTGGGGTTTCAGGATCCAGTTCTCAAAGCCTATCCTTGTGACAGAAGTTGACACAAGTAAGTTGTGTTTGTACTAGTTAACTTCTCATATGAAAATATGTGAAAATAAACATATAATATTTAGTAATATACTGTACTATAATATGTAGTTATAATATAATGTAACATGATTAATACAATATAATATAATAAATGGCATCCTTTTCATAGTAATATAATATAGCTGTACATAAATAATATCCATAATTAGTGGTTTAAGGTGTTTAATAACATGTTCTTGAACTGCTCATGACAGACTATCTGAGGGCCCCAGTATGCCTATAGATAAACTGGACTCCACTGTTCCATGTCCTTCCATGTCAGTTGATAACTCATGCAATTATCTACTTCCAGCCTCTCTCCAGATGTAAAGTCTAGAAGTTTTGGGTACTGACATTGTTAATGCCAACAGGCCTTTAAGAATTAAATGGAGGACACAGTAACCCTCATAACATTACCAAAAGTCTTATTTGCTGGGGACATTCTGTTTGGATAGTTTTCCATCAAGCCACCTTTAAATCTTAACAGCTGTGCTGTTAACTTCTTCAGGAGAGTCTGATGATTGTGAGGAACTCTAGAAGAAACTCACGAAACTGAGTGAGCAAAAAAGCAGTAGACGAGTTTCAACAAAGATGAAGTGTAAGATAATACCTTTAGAGAGGAATGATCTATACCGTGTGTACTTGATGGAGAACATGCCATTGGCAGTTACTCTCAAGAATGAGATCTTGGGAGTCAACGCTGAAAGGTGTCTGAAATCATTGGTTCTGTGTGCAAGGACAGCTTAAAAATTTGGCTAAAGGCTGACTCCATCAACAACAGCAGTAAGAATGAGACACAGGGAGTCAGACTCACTTTTCTGCTACCTAAAACCTTGGTTCACCCAAATCTAGGGTATTGCTTGTTGTACTGCTCTCTGCATCTCAGGATGGACACAGTAGAATTAAAAAAGGAGCAGAAAATACAGGAGACTTTGATAAATTTTTACTACCAAGGTCAGATATAACAAAAAATATCCTAAACCAAGAATGCTAGTGAGTGCCCTCTAGCAAGGCATCCAAGAATAGTTCTGTCACTTTGCCAGCCTTATGTATTATGTTGTCCAGCTTCCTGACACCACTGGGAAAGCCTGTGAATTCAGAGGCCTGTGAATCCGTTAGCTGAACATCGTTCTAAAAACTGCCTGCTGAGCTACTAGATAGGGTTGTCATTAAACTCCACTAAGGAAGATCAGAACAGTCAGAAATTTGAGGAAAGGAGCAACATAAAGAAGAAAAAAAAATACATATCTGAAAAGGTCCACAATTTACAACTCTAAGACTTACATCAGATACTTATGTATCCTCTTAAAATGTGAACATAGTTAGATTTATACCTCAGTTATGCTCTTTGCATGACGCTGCTCTAAAAGTCACTGTAACTTGTTGCCTCAGAGGAAATGTCCTACTTATTAAATACTAAAAATAAAGCCTTCTCTTCAGAAGAGGAACTCAGGCAAAGGACAGACCTATTCAAAAGAAATAAGGGAAAATATTGGAAGTGGTTGTCTTACTTTCTATACGGCTACACCTATTGTTTATTAAAAGATGTCCTAGTCTTTTACTGTAAACTACATTAAAATAAACATGATTTTGACACTCGGTCCTAGAGATCATGCTGTATTTATACACATCTGAATACAATCAGAGATTTCCATTGAAGCTTTGACAAGAATACAAATTTTAAAAACCTTTGCCTACAGAATACTATATAAAGGACTTAGTAAGATTAAACTATGGCTAAAGTGGCTGTGTAATGTTCTTTATCCTGAAACAGCTACATAATTTTAGCCCAGAATATTTTTTTATAGTCCTTGAGACTAGATAATCTTCACGGTATAACTTCTGTGAAAAGTGATTTACTGTGAATCTGAGAAAGTAATTTTTGAATTAAAAAAACTGTTCTGATCATCCTATTAGAATGTTACTTTTGACTACAGTTAAAGATCAGTATCTTTCATTGCTGATTGTTTTAAGAAAACAAAATTACTGGGCTCAGCCGTCATTTGTCTAAACAGTACAACTGTGGGTATGCATGTGTCCTTGGACAACTAGCTTTTATGATCAGATTGCTGGGAATTTCAGTACCTATTGATACAAAGTTGCAAAGAAATGTTTCTTCTCTCTGGCATTAAAAATTTTAAATGATTTCCCACATGTAAACATCCAAATTCCCTTAGCATTCTTAAATCAAAGAGTACAACCTCAGAAGCAGGCTTCAAATTAGAATGTGGGAAAGCTTTTTACCTGAATATAAATAAATCATAGATAATGCATGCAACATTAGCCCAAATACCTACCAATTTAACCCTGTAACCTAATTAAAATTAAGTATAACAAAACAGATACTCACATTGTACACTCCTCTTAAGTTTATTTGCATGTTTTGTTTTCAAATGCAGTTGCTTTAAAGCAGCAACAATGACAGAAGTGTGTTCTTTCTTACAGACAAACTTCTAGTAGAATTCTGTTTTTTCAAAATATGACTCATTAAAACAGACATAAATATTTGTTTCCCTTTTTGCTGACACACTGACACATTATTTCAATAATATTTTAAAAATCACTTGTGATCATGGAGTCTTGTATGAGATCCTCAAGGCCAGAAAATTTTGCAAGTTTTCAAATGATTTGTAATACATATGAAGGTGAACCATGACTTTTTAATGTCTGTTTATTATTAAACTTTTACTTATTAAACTTTTACTTATTACATTTTTACTTTTACAACTTCTAAACATCCTCCAAAATACCCAGAATGATAGCATTTACTGCATGGTGGGGTACAAATCTAGAAAAATATGCAACAAATAGTATGGACATGGAAAAATATTTTCCAAGAACAATTTTTTTCACAGTACATTAGGAATGCTTAATTATAAATGAGAAGGAAAGAGCTGTTTCCAAGAAATTTGTAACTGGGATTTGAGTACCTGTGTAATGATGCCTGTGAATGAAGTGTATTTAACATTTCCCTAACACCTGGCTTGCATGTGTCTGAGCCCTGTTTTATTAGGATTGCATATGCTTTGCAATAGTTAACAAATAAACAAAACGTTGACACATTAACAAATCCAGTTAAGTCCCTCCCTCACTGACCGTTTCTTAACTTGTTATTTCTTCCTAAAGACAAAACCCACAAAATACTATAGCCGAACACTTTTAATGAGCAAGAGAAACATCAGCACAGAAAGTAGTCTTTTCATCTCAAATCCAAACCTCACCATAATAATAGATGTTTCTTCTTCTGACTTTACTGTGCCAGATCTTTGTTTGCAATTTAGGCCAAAACCATCAGGTACTAAAATGAGTATTTGCATCTTAAAACATTTAAGTCCTAATGGCATTTTAAAATAAATTTCTCCACTGCCAGTGATTATCTAATGTTGAACGAGTACCTAAATCTTCAAGTTTCATCTCCAGATGACTAACGGGTTTCTCAGGAAAATTTGTTCCACCTTCAAGTTGATGTCACTAAGGCCCCAAAGCTTAATCTTGGACTGGTTGGACAGGTATCTGTTCCGCTAGAAAAGCTTGATCACATAGACATGCTTGATGTCTTAACTCTAAATAAAAATGGATTTTTTTTATTCCAGACAGTGCAGCTGAAGAAGCAGGGCTTCAAGTGGGGGATACTCTGATAGCAGTCAATGGAACCGATGTCACAAGCATGCCACATTCAGAAGCTGCCAATCTGGCAAGGAAAGGTAAGTTTGAGATCACAATAAATTACATGGATGGGTCAGGATTGCTGTACAATGCTCCAAATACATCCAGACAAGTTGGGACATGGATGCAACAAAAATCTTAATTAACAGCTTAATGCGTTAGTATTTAATACAGTAGTATTGCCTAAGTCACTTTTTTATCTAGACCTTGCTAGGAACACAGAAGAAAATGGACGTACAAAATATTCCCTAAAGAGCACATGTGACAGTAATACTTTTGTCTCTTCTGCCTCAAAGAAAGTGACTGAGAAAGTCCCAAAAGTGACTGCAGAGACACCAATGCCTTATTTATGCTTTATGCTTCCTAGGGAATAGACTTCACAGCTTGGTTCAGTGCACCCAGTGTCTTTTTCTGTGTCACCAAGATCTGAAGTCTAGTCAGGAGGGCAGAGAGGTTATTTCATGAGGCATGCTTTTGCAGCATTACAGAAACAAGTCAGTGATATTAATCATACATATTCTTCCTACAATTGTGATGATTAAAACCCAAAGATACCAATGTTTGTGTGCTGAAAGTTAATCTACTGCAGTCCTTTTATTTATCTCAAATATGGTTTTGACAAGGGCTCACAGGAAATTTAATAAATTAAAATGCTTTTACAAGACAGTGACAAATTTAACCTGACACATACCAAGTTCTCTATTTGTAGAGGTGCCATTCACACTGTTATATTTAAGAGTATGTCAAGTCTTTTAGTAGATAAATCTCTGAATACTGGATATTTTTAACTCCTCACAGAACACCCCTTTGGCCTAAATCTTGGCACACAGACAGTATTTTCAAAGCCAAATGTCCCCAGAAGAGAAATCCAGCAAAGGTTTCACAAATGAAAATATGTCATAGTCACATTTCTCAAACTTCTTTAAGATGTTGCCATCTACTCTGAAGTAGTATCTAATATAATCAGAATTTCAGGCCTTTAGGATCAAAGCCTTAGATATATTGATATCATGAGCAAATATTATGAAATTGTGCCTCATTGTTGATAACAATAACACATTTTCAGAGAATCTTGCAACCTAACATCTCATTTGACCACTTACCTTTTGCAAATGATACGTAGATACTTTTGCACAAGTTAGTCTGCAACAGCAAACCCCTCTCAGTGAGGGGCACAGATAACAAAAAAGGTTAGTAGACTCCAAGACATGGAAAAGAAAGAATTCTTAAGATTATATGTAAGATAACAGAGACTGAAGGCGCCCCCCAAGAGCATTTTCAGCAATTTTTGTATAAACCCCAATTTATGTACACCCATTTGAGCAGTGAAATCCACCTACTTCTCTAAACTGGTGAAATATGTGAGCACCTAAGCTGCCACTTGCAAAGACAAGTCACAAAAAACGTTGTAAGAGGTGTCTTTAGATAGCTAGCTCCGTTATTAGTTCTCAACACAAAATTAGTCTCATTTCTGCTAAAAGAAAGTCAAATATGGCTTGATTTAATTCACTGTTTCCTAGGCTTTGCTCCTTGATGCTTCTAGAAGCTACATTGGGAGGAGAAGGGCTCGGGATAGAATACTGCCTTCCTGCTCCATACCCTACAAGGATATTCAAATATATTGACAGACTTGTTACCGAAAATCCGGACAAAAACTCTCTAACACAGTTTGCAGTGTTAGAAAGCAGGCATTACTATATTGCGGTGCTGGGTGCATGGGGGGGGGAGGATTTCTCCTCCTAGCATGCACACCTGGGCCCTGGACAGAAACTTAGTTAAATCATGCATATTCATAAAATGTTTACATATTCATCATTATTCTCTTAAACAATTGGTTAATTTTCTCTCGCTTTACATGTAAATTACTTTGCATGTTCAGTTCTCTTCCTCCACCCCTTTTTTTTGGGTCTGGGGTATGTTTAGGGGAGGTGGTCCACGAGTCAATGGTCGCAATCTCCCCCTACCAAAATTACCTTTTCCCGAAGTCACTGCTGCGCATGTTCATAATTCAGAAAAACATGAGAACAAAGTTTATACATTTTCTGGGATGTTACTTTCGAGGGCAGACAGTTCTTGGTAAAGAGTCTCCCTTATAATCACGTCTAGCAGTTTCAAGGATGGTCATCTTGTTATGTTCCTTAGATATGTGTAAACTGTCTACTAAACCCTTGATGAAATTCTTACACAAAAATTTTTGCCCCTTCATTGTTGGATAACAGATTGGATTATAGTTTTGACCATTCTTCATGTAATATTTTAGGTCCTGATATCCTGACTATGGTGGTGGGATCAGATATCAGCCGTTACCCAAACACGCCCAGACCTACCTGCCGAGGATATTTGCACAAACGAACGCAGTCAGCAATTTTGAAGGGCTGGAGAAAGAGGTGGTTTGTGCTGAAACATAATGGCTACCTACACTATTACAAACACAAGAAGGTAAGGAGAGAGGCTGGTGAGGAAGCAAGCTGTGTCTTGAACTATGAACTCTAGCAGTATTGTACTCAAATTTGCAGATAACTATCTTGTAGTATTTACAGAATAAGACCAGCACTAAAAATTGTTTTGTGTGTGGTATACAGAGGAGCATTGTTGAGTAGTTCTGCCTTCCTATATCATAGTCATAAACATAGACACTGCCGGGCTCTAATGGATTCACATTTAACCTCTTATTTCTGATCATCAAGAAGTCTATGAATTGAACAGGCTCTGGAAGGCCTTGGATGAGATGAAGTACTTTCAGATGTGTAGGAGCTCTGTATTCCATATACCACTATACACATTTTCTTAAACAGGCATGACCATGAGGTTTCTTTGTGTATGTGAATAAGCTATAGACCTGCACAGAGCCATATTGGGAAGACTCAGTTTCTTCAGAGTAGCATTGCCCAGCACTTCAATCTCTGTCATGTGAGTAGGGACCTGCATAGTACTTAGTACTCCTAAGTAGTATTCAAGACTTTAACTTCATGTAACAGTAGATAGCAAAAAAAAAAAACAAGAAAGAGTAAAACAGGTGCTTCATAAAGAGAAATATTTTATTTGGCTTTATCCTGAGGCTCTACTTCAATATGACATTATTTACAATCCTGTAGTTGTATAGTGAGTTTTAATGGCCCTAAATCAGTAGCTTCACAGTTATCTCAGCTACAAACATTCTACACAGTTATTAACCACTAAATAAATACATACAGACATCAAAATTAAAAAGGAGGAAAAACATAAAAAATAGAACAAAAAGGGAGTGTTCCTTTAGTTAGCTCCAGGGGTGGGAAACGCAGGCAGCAGGCACAGCTCACAGCCCTGGCTGCAGAGGAGGCAGTGAACTCACTTGCTCTACAGTGGTGTTTTACTGTAGTCTGTGAGGCAATTCAGCCGGTGCTGCACGTAGTTACAAATTACTAATCCCTTCTCCTGTTAGCTTTGTGACGAAGTCATCAGTTTAGAAAGTTACGTCTATAAAATTAAACAGATTGATTTCAAAGCCTGTGATTTGTTCAGGGCTTTTTGTGGTAAAACACTTTACAGCTTGTAAAAAAGATTCAAGGTCATCCAGTTGGCATTCATTTTAACCTGATTTCAAGAAAACTTAGTGAAGTTGAGAAAATTTGCCACGGTGAGGGATTTATCTCTAGATGAAGTCTATGTAGCTTGCAGAGAATCTCCTAGCTAACCTAGGAAGGGCATCAATGGAAATATCAGCTGGTAAGAAACAGGTAGAAACAAGTTTGTCTCCAACACACAATTTGAACACATATTAGTAAAACACCCATGTCCACTTTCAATCAACAACTATGTGAGAATTTGAGCATGGCACCAAGTCATTGAACTGTAAATAGTTTTTATTTTTGCTAACATGGTCACACACCTTTTGGTCAACGCAGCACATGAAGGATGTGAATGTACATGTACACCCGTACATATGTAGACATACTAGTACAATTTTGCCAAAAATATGAATATAATCTAGACAATAAGATGGTGTTAAGGAAGTTCAACCAACAGAAGATAATAGGGAAGCTAGTATTACAGGCTTCACTCCTGATCATGAATCTACCTTTATATTGTTTTTCTCTACTATATCCTCTCTCTCTATTTCACATACCAATTTCCAATCTATGTATTTAATTTTTTGCTCATATATATTAACTTGTTCAATCATTTTTGCATGAATAGTAGAGCTACTCCAGTAAAATCCTCACTTGAATTTTTTTCTTTTTTAGTAAAAAACAGAATACTTTATTTTTACCTGAAAGATATTGATGCAATGCTTCCCAAGGACTGTACTTTAAGACTGCATGGGTTAATGTTTCTCTATAGTTCCAGATCTCTGATATCTCCCACAATGCATTCTGATCCCTCCCCATGGTGATCCTAAGCATAGTTTTTTTCAGGGAACATACTGTTAATATGAAGGAAAGAATTCACATGAGGCACTGCAGTTTTATATCCAAACTGAAATTGATCAAGTATTCAACCTTTAAGCTTCTTGATAAAAACATTTCTGTGGGAAAAGGTCATTTGGTGAAAAGTAATTAAAAATTATAGAAAGAGCTTCCTTTTCTACAATTCTCTAGTCACCTGACATTTCCAGCAGAAAATCTGGTAGGCTTATTTATCTGTGTATGCTAGCCATTTAATTAGATTGATGCTGCAGAACTAGGGGGTAAAGAACAAAGCAGTCTGGCTTTCCATAGTCAGAATTTCAACATTGCTTAGTCTGGTCTCAAAACAAAACCAAATGAACAAACAAATCACATGCTTAAAAGTGTAGAAACAAACAGGAACACACAGAAACATTTGTTTGGAGAGAAGTTTTTGTTTTGTACTACTCAGGTCCTTCTTCACACTACTGAAATGTAAAAAAAAGCCTTTTAAATACTCTCCACTTTCCAATAAATTAAGTACCTCTGAAGACAAAGAGTGTTAGCTAAATTTGATTGAGGATTAAATGTCGTCCCATAGTCTTACATTCATTAATAATTGATTTGATTTAAATTTCTTTTATTTTTTTTTCAACTAGCAGCTTTCTTTCTAAGCCTATCTTTTCTTCCCTAGCTAGTTTGGTCTTATTTACTGCACTGAAAAAATTATATCAATCACACCAACCTTTTGCTTTGATAGTAGGCTCTTTAGCCAGTGAAAGGACGCATTTGCTTCTGCTTAAAAAAAGTAAACAAATTTAAAGTACTGTATGAACATTTTATAGTAATAACTACTGCTCATTTTCTTGCATTATCCAAGACTAGTGCCATTCAACCACTTCTTAAATTATTCCATATTATTTTTTTGCCAGCTGTACTCTCTGTCTCTGGACTCCGAAGAATACACAGAAATATTGCAGTACTATTTTACAATTGAAAGCACAAGAACCTTCTTCACTCTCTCATGTGCTTCAGAGTACTCTGAAGAGTCACTTAGTAAGAGAGAAAGAAAGTTACTTAAATACAAATACATTTCTTCAGTACTGAGAGATCCAATGCCCAAATGAGGTAAAAGGAACTCAACTGGACTCATTGGCACTTATAATTTCTTTTGATATGATTTCCACCAGGACATAACAAAAACAACGCATGCAGATCCTGCTCATCCCACTTTGTTTTCTACGGGAATTACAAACAATGTTCTT
The DNA here is from genome assembly GCF_009769465.1 of Tauraco erythrolophus. Taxonomy (NCBI): domain Eukaryota; kingdom Metazoa; phylum Chordata; class Aves; order Musophagiformes; family Musophagidae; genus Tauraco; species Tauraco erythrolophus. The sequence goes on from NC_141496.1 coordinate 69,350,630, forward strand.
AGTTTAACACAGCATTTATGTAATGTCAGCCACATGATTAAGTTGGAAACATTATGTTCCAGGCCTTGTCTCAGTCAGGAGGAAAAATTCTTCCACTTCATGGATATAAGATGTTATTTGAAACACTTCATTGAAGGCAAGAATCCTTTAGGGAGTCAAAAGTAGTTCAGTCTCCATGTCTTTATCCAACAAACTAACCAAAGTCATCAATTTTCAGATCTTCATTCTGATGTTAAGAAAAACAACTTACACTGGTGAAATTCTAGTGACTCTAGTAAAGTCATGCCTGATTCCCGTGTATGTAAGAAGACAATCAGGCCTTTTTTTATGTCTGAAGGGCTACATATAATTTTTTGTCTTAGAGAAAGGAAAAGGTGTTTCATCTCCTGCCTTAGTCCTGTTCAAGAAACACAGGGAGCTGCATTTCTTCATTATTGCTATTTACAGGCAGAAATTATCCATCCTGAGCTCCTATTTTCTCACCTACATTATAAAAAGAGATCAATGTTTCTAGAGCTTTTTACATATTGACTCATCTATGTAATTGCTGCCGTTTCAGATTCATTTCTATCCAACCACATAATGATGAAATGACAGCTGTTGCAACAGATTCAGTTTACATACAAGGTCATTTTGTTTTCCCTGAAACAGATGTTGCCACTGACCTTGACTCTACAACCCATATAAGTAACTGAAACACGTTTTTCTCTTCAGCGGACATAGCTGTGTTTGCCATCTCGTAGAAGAAATATTGGGCTCATTGGGTTAGAACCTTGTGTAAATTACTGACATCAGTGAAGGTTTAATGATTTAGAATGGATTTGCCTACACTTAGCAGCAGTCGAGTTCCACTATACACTCTACAGTTCTGATACCCCATTTTCCAGATCACTGGATCTTCTCAGACATGCTATTTCCTTTTTGCCAATATGCCCGGTTTTTCTCCTAAAGGGAAGATATCTGGACATTGTAAGGAAATAGACAATAATGTACACTTAGGTCCTACTCTGGGGCAAGTATAAGCAATCAAATTTCTTGTGTGTGAACTTACACATTTTTTCAGGGAAAGCTGAAAGCACATCAGCATAGTCAAGCATTGATCCTTTCTTTGCAGGTAGTAGTGTCTGTTCCTCTAAAATTGGCATTTGCAGCTCAGCCAAATAAAGTGACTGTAAAGTCACCCCAAAATGTCTATGGTGAAGACCGCAATGTAGGACAGAGAAATCTTAATCAGCATTACATGACACCAGTGAGATAACAAAAGCGATCTAGCAACAGCAGGAGAGCATCACCTCAACAGGTTAAATAAGTTTACACGTATCTCTGAGCCGCCATCACCAAGTGACTTTTAGAACCTGTGAGCTAACTTGGAAACTTTAAAATGTGCTACAGCCTCCAGGATTAAAAAAAAAAAAAAAAATTACTTTCTTGCAAACTCATTAAATAGAAGGAATATCATTCCTGGGACTTGGGAACAAATGGGCCAATAAGGGGTTTAAAGGCTGTGGAGTGTGCGTTCCTCTATAATGAGGACATACCTGCTACAGAGCTTGCAGTGTTCTAGGATTAATAGGAAAGCACAAGGATAAAGAAAGCATTATAGCCAAAACATGTTTCCCACAATTCGTCATTACAAATATCTGTTATAGAAGGAGCTCAGCTAATTAATGTTGAGATTTAGAAGTGCACTCGAAATGCCAGAATTTCCTAGTGTTGATTTCATCATTGCTTTCTTGCTATGCAAGATTGGTTAATAAAGTATGTATAAAAAGTGGGTTTTGTGAGTCAAAGAAGAGGAAAAAAAGATAGAGTTGATAAGACTGAAAGAGTTATCAAGAGATCATGTTGTAACAATGCCCTAGCTCCTCTCAGTTTTGTGTCTTGCTATGTGCCTAGGAATTATTTCCTGTCCCTTTGCCATAAATAAACCCTGGGAAAGAGGATAATGAGACAGATAACCAATCTAGTACCTGAAAAGGAAAATATGAGGTAAATATCATTGAGGTTATGGTCTAGGAGAAGCTATAAAGATGACTGGCTTGAAACAGAAAAGTGTTACCAATGTATCATCTTCCTTGCAGACTTCCTTTACAAAAATCAGAGGCACATGTACTTAGTCAAATTAGCTTTGTCTGTCAAGTCCTTATGTTACTTTTGTCATTTATTCCATTTGTCTCTCCAATTCCCTCAGCTAAAAATGATGCAGAACAATAGCAATTAGGAATACATGTCTAAAAAGTGACTTTGCTGCCAGCATTTTTATGGACTTAAAGTAGAAAAGTAAAAAGAAGAAACTGTGATAGAAGGAAAGTAGGAGCAGTTAATTTGGAAGGAGTAGTTAAGCTTGAAATTACCGTCCTGACATTAGAAAAGAGCATGCTTTAGAGATTCAGATCTACAAGAGACTGAACTGTGAATAAAGAGCAAATTCACCATCACGTGTAGCCCAAGCCTCAGAGAAATGGCCTTCGTGATAGTTCATGATTGTAATGCCCTGAAACATGCTGTAAGAGAACTGCAACACATACTCTTGAGAAGTACTCTCACTGAACATAGTGGCAGCAGTGAAGGGGAGGGATGTGCTTTTTGTCAGTCTTCATTGTGGTTATATACAACAATGTCAGTTTAAAAAAGAATTACAATTTGCATTTCTTAGGCTCACAAGTTTAATGCCTCTAGGAAGCCCCCAGGCATAGTGTGAGTCACTAAGGCAAACTTTCTCAAAGCTGAGGCAAGGGCAGTAGGAGCAAAGATGTGCATTTCTTAACATCCAAAAGCAACTAGTCCTCAGCCTATTAAACAGCTATTACATCACTTAAATGATCAGATGTTAGGTCATATTCCTGTTTTCATTATGAAGCCAGCCTATTTCAATAACTCAACAGAATCTTGTCTTCTCTGTTTATTGCAGTTTAATGCAGCCGGCACACTGGCAATTAAGTATTGCTCAGATAATTATACAGTGCTATTTACATTCAAAGGGGTCCATAATCTTCCTTTTTTCTCAACAGCAGAATGCTTTCTTCATTGACTATTCTTTAATTAGTAACGTCTCTGTGAAGGAAATTACTGATCCTTAGTTGTCTCTATTAGGGGATGTTTGCTTTTGAAAATAATTCCATTCTCACCCTCTCCCTTGTTCAGAACACCTGGAAACTGTATTACCATTTGCTATTTGTTTTTATTCCAAATATGATTCAACAGCAACTTTTACACACCTTGTATAATCAGCTGGATACCAGTCTCCCATTTACCCTTTATTTCTATCAAGACACATCACTTTGAACCAAGGCCTCAGAGAACGAGTGAAAGCCCTCCCTAAACATGGGAAGGAAATTTAAATGCAGACTTAAATGTTCCCTTTTCTTTCTGCAATTGTCTTCTCTGTTCATGGGAACAGGACATTTTACAGAAAGTGTGTTTACAAAGATTTTGTAACTCAGACACTGCAGTACATGCTTCTTGTTGCTATATGCACACTTAAGACTGTTCCCAGTAGAGCAGAAGAGAGAGGGAAAAAATGCCTTTAAATTGTCTTAATTTCTGTGGTATAAACAGAGTCCAATTACTATAGCAAGAAAGAAATCCCTGCCTGCCATGTGTGGACCTTTCGCATCATTTCAATCTATAACAAACATTCAGTCTTTTGTTCTCTTGAGCAGGCTTGTGTGTTCATCGCTAAGCCTAAGCACTTTATATAAAAGGCTATAAATAGATTTAGGTCTGAGCCATTGCTCATAAAGATACCACTTCTATTTGTTCTTCATTCTTGCTTGGAGCTTTATCATCATGGTCTGGGAGCTGCCACATTATTTAGAGCTGATATACAATCTGATTTCCTCTTTACATTTTCCAAGACACCCAGGGCTGCAGGATATATTTTTCAATTTACATTTAAGGAGTTGCTGAATCCAAGGTTTCCAATATTGCCACTGTATTATTTCTGTTAATAAATTATAAATAACACTGGCTGATACAATATGCAATTTAATTTTGGATTGCCAACAGATTGCATACCCTGACCCAGAGAAAGAGTCATAATCAGATATATTATTTGACCTGATTCAAGTTGTTTAAAATTTTAACCCAATCAATAGTTCTTCTAATCAGAGGAACTTTCACATCTTTTCCACCTGTTGCCTTGCTCTTCAGTATGCCTCTATTATTTCTAGTTTAGATGTCAATTGTTTAAAGGAAAATGAAATACTGAATAAATTTAGCTCTACCAGTGAAAAATGTCATTTAAACAGAATTCCCCGTCCACTGACATATTCAAGTCCTTTCCTCAAGAGGAAAGGAAAAAGATGTAGGGGAAAAAGATATAAAAGCCTTTGTCTCTCCTCTGCACCAATGTGCCCATTTCTTCAAAGAAGAAATGCAAAGAGGCTCTAGCTACAATTTCCTAAATATCCAAACAATGAGTCTACCACAAAGCACTGTAATTGAAAAAAAAAAAAAGGGAGAGGGAGGGCAAGATTTTAGAGATACTACTAAGCAAGCAGCACCAGATCTCAGGGAGAAGTCCGTCAGAGTAAACCAGAAAACAACAGATGGTGAAAATGCTGCAAGCCTGAGTGCCAGGGAGTCGTGGGCACGTCAGCTGTGATGGAGAAATTTAGGCAAATGAGAAATAAGAAGTAAAAATAAAAGTTCCTTTTCCTGTCTCATTTAAGAGATGTCTAGTGTAAGAACACAGGACCACATCCAGGAAGACATTTTTGAAAGACAGTCAAAAATTTGGTCATGCCACTACTGACCTGAAACCAATCTGAACCAGTGACCTAGGGGCAACTGCTTTACACTTTCCGCTGTCAGGCTCCTGAGATAGCCAATCTTTCATTTCTGCTCATTTTTCACACTGTGTTTTAGAATTTTTCTATTATTTGTTCTAGGATTTGTTTTCAGTACAGTTACTTTTATTCCATTTTCCTAATATTTGCAGTCACTTGTGTAACTTAATTTTCACCTCTTTTCATAGTTATTCCTGTTGTTGATTATAATTTCTTTCACTGCAAATAGCATGAAAGGTTCCTATATCTTTTCGGCTTCTCCTTTCTAATAGACAAAGAAGCCTACTAGAATAGCAAATACAACTCTGCTCAAACAAAACTCTTTGAACAGAGTGAATCATTCAAGAAATGCTGTGATTGTTATTTATTTTCTGGAAGTATTTACGTTAAATTAAATAGGGCTGATTTCTGAACCCTTACACTGCCTTAATGACCATTTCACACAATAAAGGAAGGAGTTATATATTTTTCTATTCTTATTTCTCCCTTATTTCAGTCTCTCATAGTTTCATGTTTTCATCTTTTTGCAGAAACATTTCCCCTAAAATTCAGGGCATCGTAAGAATACTAGCAGCAAGGGAACAGTTACTTCAGATGTCTCTATTGTTCTTAGAATAGCATTTACCAAAGCAGCACACACTTTCTGTTCTCTGCCCAGAGGACTCCATCCATGTTAGATACTGCAGACCACCAAGAATCCATGAAATAGGTGATAGCAACCTTGAGAGAACAAAAAATCTTTTTTACTTAAGTGCAGAATGAAACACTAGTAGCTAAAGTCTGAGTCCATTTAAAACCTGTACAATACATACCATCAACTCAAGCAGCATTGTATAGTTGTATTAGGTTCCATAGTGGCAGCGTGGTCAGTGGGTTACTCTCCAGTCACAGGAATGAGAAATGACTTCTATCATTATTTTGTCAGCAAATATACCTTTGACATTTTTTGTAACAAAGGGATATTTGCCAAAGAAATGCTCTCAAGGTATTACTTATGAAAGTTACATGAGTGAAAAGAAATGCCCCTTACATCTGGCTTATCAGAATTACGAAACATGGCTTTGAATGCCTCAAATTCATCTTATTCCTTTCCTAGATAAATCCATTTGAAATGGAGTAGACATAAATTGTTCTTGATGCCACAGAGTTCTATCTGCATTCATTCTAGACAGCACAGAAAATGTTTAGAAAAGCAGCATACAGAGATGTGCAATAATAGTAGTCAAATAGCCATTTCAGTATCTGCAGTGACTGTTGCCTTCAGGCTAAGACATTCAGCAGAATCCAGACCGTGGACAAGATCCTACTGAATAACACTTCATCAACCTAGCACTCACTATTCTTTACACTAGGAATGAGATCAGGAGCCTAAATACATGTTTTGGTTATGTTGTCTTTGCAATGTAGTTTTGTGTCTGAAGGCATTATAAGTAAAGTAGGTCACACAGCACCAATGGCTCTCAGGATTGCCGTCATCTTCTGTATTGACTTTAGTTCTGCATTTTAAAAAAGATAAAAAAGAAGCAGAAGAATGTAGGAAATGCATTAATGAATGTTTATTTACACTGTTTCTTAGTATTAGGAGTTATTTATTCCTATGGAAAATTCATCTATAACAAAGGGATAATTACATGTGACAATGAGCATACAAGCAAGTATTTAACTATCTAATACTCACAAGTGCATATTTTGTTCATGGAAGCATATATATGTTTATTTGGAGGCTAATAAAAATTATACAGGGCATTTACAATTCATCTTCTACTGAAAATGTTTAATTGACTCCAATAATAAATTGATTTTATTCTGAGACTCCACCATCCATGTATTTTGCAAACAGCACTAACACTTTTCATATATCCCAGCATTAACTCAAGTATTCCATTTTATTGCTGTCAAATTTGATGCAATTTTTAGAGCTCCAGTCATAGCTCTTCAAAGCAAGGGTTGTTTAAAACACTGCTAGAGTCTACTGTCCAGATGTGTGCACCTTTGTTTTAAGACATGTACATGAGGTGAGCTGTGGTGCGAAAATGGGAGGAGGAATTGCTTCACCTACCAACCTACATTAAGGAACTTAATGGCTTCTTGTAACTAACCACAAAGACACTGGCAATACTCTTCAGTCTCAAAGAGGTTTAACTCAATCAGGAACAACACAGTACAAAAAGTTTTTACACACTTTCCATTGAAAGTTGTCTGAAATGAATGGGAAGGGTTATGAACATATTGATGTTCAGAGCAACTTTGCAAAGGAACTGAAATCCAGCCTTTTAAACTATGCTATCTTCTGAATGTAAGCTTTTCTTCCCTCTATTTGCACACTGAGGTTTTCAGCATAAACCCAGAGTGCAAGCACCATTGCTTAGTAAAAAGGCTCATGCTCCTGAACTTTTTGGTCTGCTTTGAAAATCCCACTCCCACTCAGCCACATCCTCAAAATTTGGAATATTCACAAATACCTAGCGAGGTTTCTGCATGCAGATATGACTTCTAGGGAACAAAAAACAATTAGAAGAGCAGAAATGGAGATGCAAATTTAGAGGATGTTTGTCTAGTTTATCTTTCTTGACTGCACTGCATTTTCTGAGGCTGCTGATCATTAAACCATATGACGACTGAAAAGAGTTTCAAAAGCATAAGAGCTTATGACCAATTTCTACACCTTTAAATTTTCCCTGAATTTATCCCCATTTCACAGGGATCACTTTCATATTAGTTCTGAACTTTGGCACTCTTTCTCTCTGCTTTCAGGATGAAGGGAAGTGCAGACCCCTGGAAGTAACAAAGCTGGAAGGAGCAGAAATTGGTGTTGACACCAGTCTGGGTAAACCATTTGTTTTTAAATGCATACCTCAAAGTGGAAACAGGATTTTCTACTTCTGTGCAACTTCTAACCAAGAAATGAAGAGGTAAGTGATCTTTCATTTTACAGGGTCAGTTTTGTTATTCTGGTTTGGGAAGAGGGAGTCCGAATTTTTTGAAAATGTTCATAATACCTGCCTTGATCAGAAAAAAAAAAAAAAAGCACACAAAAAAAACCCCACGAACTGTCAGCTACTGTAGAAAAATTGTTTCTAATGCTCATTTGCAGAAGTTTCAAAAATTATTTTTCAGTTTCATAGGTTTTTTAATGTTTCTTTTTCACAAAGTGTTTAATATTCATGCTTTGCTCAAGATCCCCCTGAATTCTTGATATATCTCCAGAAAAAAATCTTCACCTATGTTCTCATGCCTTCTCCGCCACTACTATATTCAAATAGAAGGATAAATCTTCCTGTGGATGTAAACTTCTTTATCAGTCATTTCACATAAATGATCTCTCTTCTGCCCTACAAGGACAGTGCTAGTAATAAATACATCCTGTCTTCCATTTCCTCTTCTGTCATTATGTCATATTATCATTTCAGTATTTTAAAACAGTAAGCATGCCACCAAAGCATATTGGTTCTGATAAGAGGCAATAAGTTTGGGTTTGACTCAGAGTTAGACTTAAAAAATACTATTTTTGCATTTCCCAGAGACTATAGCCAACAAAACAGAGACTAAAATCATTCAAAACACAAGTTACAATATTTTCTGCTTTAATTTCAAAATGTACTAAAATCTTATTTTTCTCTTTGCTTTATAGTGAATTTTCAAAAATATAAAACTATGAAGTAGGATGACATTTGGTATTCATCCACCCGTCTTTTTATTATATCTTATTACTTAACGTAGCACCCATGATTGTAACATCAGAACATTTTCTACTTCCAAATTCTATACCATCCATAGTCCAAAAAGAATAATTTTGCCAACAAATAGCTTGCTTTATTCTATAGTTCCCAATTTCAGGATTCTTTGTGTTTCCCACAAATTCCTTATCAACATTATAAGAAAGACACAGGAAGAGTGATTGTTTAGCCTGACATGTTGAACTATATTCAAAATACATAGATTCCCTTTCCTGCAATGTTGCCTTCATCTATTACAACGTGTTACACAGCAAGCTTTGAGACTTATTTTTCTGCGAGTTAGCAGAGTTTGTTTAGGTTTAATCCACCATCTTGAATTTTCCATCCTGAAGCCTTGAATGTGTCCTGAAAATTGCGCATCCCTTCACATGCTGTCTGTGTCAGCAAGAGTTAAAAGAGGCATTGAAGCATATTTATTCTCTTCTACCAAAATAAGCTGTTCCCATTTTTTCTCATAGGTGGCTGGAGGCTATGGATAAAGCAGTGCACCCTGTCCATCAGGTAATGCTTCATTGATATGAGAAGCATGTGTATAGCAGATTGTGTGGAAGACTGAGCGACAGTAGATGTATTTGTACAAGGTCAGATGTATTTGTACAAGCCAGCAACATGGAATCCGCATACTTTTAGGCACTTCCAACCTCCAAACCAAGACAATAAGGCCAATGAAGCAATATTCGAGTCACTTCAGCAAGCTTTGGGTCAACAGAACCTGGTTCTTATGAATGACTTCAACTACCCAGATATTTGTCGGAAGAACAACACAGGAGCTCAGATATCATCCATCAAGTTCTGGGAATACATAGAAAACTTCTTCCTCATACTAGTGTTAGATGTGCCAACCAAGAATGAGACACTGCTGGACTTGCTGCTCACAAACCAAGAAAACCTTCTTTGTAATATTTCAGTTAGTGATAGCCTTGGCTGCAGCGATCATAATATTGTGGAATTTGAGATTCTTCTGATCATGCTGAAGGTTACTAGACAAAGGTCTGAGATTTCAGAAGAGCCAACTTCAGCTTGCTCAGAGCTCAGCTGGGAGGAATTCCACAGGAACCTTCCATGGAGGATAAAGAAGTTAGTAAGTGCTGGGAGTTTTTCAAGAACGCTCTTCTGGAAGCAGAAAAACGGTTCATCCCCTTTAAAGGTAACAGAAGTAGGCGGAGCAAGAGACCCTTTTGGCTTAACTGTGAGCTTCTGAGTCTGCCCAAAACCAAAAAAGTGTACCAGAGATGGAAAAGTGGATGAATACCCATTAAGAACTACAAGGGCATTGTCAGGGTGAGCAGAGATATGGTTAGAAAGACAAAAGCTCTGCTCAAATTGAAATTGGCCAGAGATGTCAAAACTACAAGAAAGAGTTCTTCAGGCATGTAAACAACAAGCAGAAACAGAAGGACAATATTGGCCCACTGTTAAACAGGAGAGGTGAATTAGTCACCGACACTAAAAAGGAAGAGGTTCTCAACATTTTCTTTACTTCCGTCTTTACCAGCACTGTTGGGCCCCAGAACTTGGGAACAAGACTTAGGTTGATGCAAACACAGACCCACCATCAGTGAAAGAAGAGTTGGTATGTGAACTGTTACAGGAGCTTGACCCCTACAAATCAATGACCCCTGACGATATCCACCCAAAGGCGTTAAGAGAGCTGACTGACATCGTTGTGAGGTCTCTCTCCACAATCTCTGAGAAGCTGTGGAGATCAAGAGATGTCCCAGAAAACTGGAATAAGGCTAATGTCACCCCCATCTACAAGAAGGACTTAAAGGAAGACCCAGAAAATTATAGGCCCATCAGTATTACTTTAGTCCCTGGAAAAGTGATGGAATGATTCCTCCTGGGGACTACCACAAGTCAAATGAAGCAAGTGATTGGGAAAAGCCAGCATGAATTCACCAAGGGCAAATCATGCTTGACAAACCTGATCACCTTGTATGACAAAGTAACCTACTTGGTTGATGTGGGGAGAGTGGTGGACATTGCCTCTAAGGCTTTTGGTATGGTTTCCTACAGCCTCCTCCTGATGCATTACAGTCTAGAAAACTGGTCTGTGTAGTAGCTGGGGAACTGGCTGACAGGCTGCACCCAGAGGGTTGTGGTAAATATCTCCTTTTCAAAATGGCAACCTGTCGCAAGTGGGGTTCCCCAAGGATTGATATTTGGCCTCATGCTGTTTAGTATCTTCATAGGTGATCTGGATGATGGGATCAATTGTACCCTCATGAAGTTTGCTGACGATACCAAATTGAGCGGGGAAGTTGACACTTCAAAAGGGAGAGCCACCCTGCAAGAAGACCTGGATAGACTGGAAGAGTGGGATAACAAGAACATTACGTATTTCAGCAAGGACAAGTGTTAAGGTCTTGCACCTGGGAAAACAAAAGCCAGGAGTGCAGCACAGGCTGGGAGGCAGCTATGTGGAAAGGGACCTGAGGGTCCTGGTGGACAATAAGCTCAATAGGAGTGAACTGTGGCAAAGAGAGCTGACAGGATGCTACGTTGCATCAACAAGGACATCAACACCAGAGATAAAGAAGTCATTATCCCACTCTACTCAGCACTTGTCAGGTCACACCTGGAATACTGCATATAGTTTTGTACCCACTACACAAAAAAAGATGTGGATAGGCTGGAGAGGATCCAGAGAAGGGTCACAAAGACAACCAAAGAACTGGGAAGCCTGCCATATGAGGAAAGGCTTAGAGAACTGAGTTTGTTCAGTCTTGAGGAAAGAAGGCTTAGGGGAGACCTCATCACTATGTTGCAGCATTTAAAAGACGGCTACGAAGAAGATGGAGATTTCCTTTTTACAAGAATTCACATGGAAAAGGCAAGAGGTAATGGGAACAAGTTACTTCTGGGCAGATTCTGATTGGATGCAATACAATTTTTCACAATGAGAACAATCAGCCATTGGAATAATCTCCCTAGGGAAGTGGTGGATTCCCCAACATTGGACACTTTTAAGATTCAGCTGGACAGAGTGCTGGGCCGTTTTGTCTAACCATGCTTTTGCCAAGAAAAGTTGGACCAGATGATTCTTGAGGTCCCTTCCAATCTGGTATTCTATGATTCTATGACTCTATGATAGTTTTGTTCTGGGCTACTGGGACATGAATCGGCTCCAAACCAAAAGCCATATACAGACATCACTGTGACTCAGCAAATACGCTTTGCTGCCATATGGTGGAATGAACCAAAACGCTCTCTTTCTAGATATCAGCAACTTTAAGCTGGTTCAGAAACTATCTAAAATGAGAGTAGTAAGAAGGGAGGAAGCAGAGTGATGACTCTCACAATCGCATGTTCTGCACTAGGTAATATTATTCAGAGTAAAGGGAGAGAAGGGCTATACGTTCTTAAGTATTCCCTGAAAGTCTGCCTTGGTTGCAAGCTATCTGCTTTTTCTGACAGAATATTAGGGAAGGTGGGGGGATGTGCTGAATTCTTCTGTTCTGTATTTTCGGACTTGAAGAAAAATAAGTTAGCTGATAAACTTTGACTTATTTCTCTATCTCTTTATACAGCCATACTCTCTGCTGGCTGGAAGAAACATAGCCATAATTGATCTTGAGCTGCTACAGAAAGACCTTGCTCAGCTCAAAATAATTTAGTATGAATAGTCCCTGACTCATCCCTGAAATGGGAATTGCAAAGCTAATTTTAGTACTTCCAGGTTTCAAAGCAGAGGGGTCAAGGCCACTTTAGCCTGCCATTTCCTGGCCCCTTGACTCTTATTCTTTCCTCCTATAGGCAGATGGCCTTTATGAAAATATGCTGTTGATCTGTAAAATCTTTTTTTTAAAATAGTTTAGGTATTGAACCAAATTGTTTTTTAGCAGAAAGAATATAAGGCTTAAACACTTTTGAGTAAGTCTCAAAGTCTACCCTTTTTGCAGATGTAATAAAATCATCAATAAAAAAAAAAGAAAATTGCAAATTACAAATGCTAACCTGCATTAATACAGTGGGGAAAAACATTTTAAAAAGAAAAAAAATTACTTTCCTCCTTCTCTAAACCCAGGGCACATGAGTGACTCCTCTAGCAGTGTGCTCTAGTAATGGGTTTCCAAAAAGTAAAAGGAGGTGTTTATTGTTACTTTAATTCCTTTTCCACTGAAGTAAAATTGATCAAACATATATTTCCTTTGGCTTCAGCTTTCAGATGAGATTGTAAGTGCAAAACCAAATTTGTTTCCAAGTATATTCTACCTGGAAGTGTTTCTTAAAAGAATACAAAAGAATCCACATACCTGAAAAAAGCAAAAATAAATCAAAAAATTTAAAATGTGCATCCTAGCAGAAAAAAAAAATAGCCTGAGCCAAAAATGAAGGTAAAGGCATACATACACAAAAGAAAACACATCAAAAGAGTCATTCCTTAGTCTAACATGCAAAAATAACTTGTTGGATAAAAAGTTCCAATATATAAACAGAAAGATCTCTCATGCATTCACTCACTAAGAACACAGTAAGTTGGCTTCTTTCCACGCTATTGCATCTTATTTTGACTGCTTTATCTTTTTCAGTTTTGTCTTTGAGCAAACAATATCCTTTTCTGAAATAAATGTTTGATTTAATATATCGCTTTTATTGCCTAACCTCTGTTATTAATGAACACTACATCTCTTCTTTCCTTCCAACTGGACCTTCCATTCAGTTGAATAGAAAAAGTTTACATTTTCATTCTTTTTTGCTTGCTTTACTGTTTGTTACAGACTTTTAGCAATGATGTGTTACAATAGGGCTCACAACACAATGATTTAACAGACCAATATACTGACACAGTGTTGTCTTAATGCATCTATAAGGTTAACTATTTTATGAATACACCTAGTATCGCTGAAGTCCTCTTCTGCACTTTGCTTCAATAAGTCTTAGCAGGTTTCCAAATCATGACAAAGAACATAGCTATATTGTGCCAGGTCATTTTTTCCCACATTACTTTGTCAAGGATACTAAAGAAATGTCATAAGCAAGAGAAAAAGAAAACCCCTATGGAAACAATCAGGATGCTATTGATATTGCACACATTCTCCCCATGGATTTGAAATTACAGTGATGCTGGTTGATGTAGAGTTTGAAATATATTGCAGATAAGCAAAATACACTAGGAGAGGCCGAGTTCCTAACACCTCTCAGATTTATATGAAAAGAAGAAATGTTTTAATCTCACATTAGAGTACTTGGTCTTATTAAACAACTGTTTATTTTTTCCTGATTTTCTTTTCGGATTCTTTTATCATACAAATAGCTTATACAATGGCAATGTGTCATGGGTTGAGTTTTTCTTCACCTGTAAACAACAATAGGATAATTTTAGTAATGAAAAAGACTTTGCTTTCCAGAAAGGGATGGGAAGGCATCCTTAAACATTTTGTGTGTGGTAAGCGCTTTCATCTGAGTCTGAGTGCGGTATTCTGGCCTTAGACACCACCACAATTTCTCTGGAACCCACAAGGTAGATAGTGAACCTTGCTTTGCCAGATTACACACAGTAAAGACTCCTGAAGTCAGGCAATCAGCAAGACTTTTTTTAAAAATAAAAAAGCTTCTTTACACAGTTCTGAAATAATCCTGTTCTTATAGCAAAACTTGTACCGAAAAACAAAACAGACGCAGAAAAGACAAGTTACTATTGTAAGAAGAAAGTTGGTCACTATTTGCCATCAAATATAGGTTTTTCTGTTTGCATTTTCAGCATTGACTTTTCAAATTTTTTTCACAACAAAAGCTAATTTCCTAGCAGGGCACTAGACCTTATGTCTTTTCATACTAGCAAGTCTTCTTTAATTTCTTACCAGAACTTTTCTTACTTTACATTACATTACATTACTTACATGTTTACTTTACAGAACCATGTGTGGGTAGATGTCACACTGCATAACACTACGCTTCCACCGTTGGCTATCAAAAACCCAGAGTGCCTGGGACTCCTCCACCAGCTGGACAGAAGCAAAGACATCTGGATTCAACACTACTGTGTTCTGAAAGATGGCTGTTTGTACTTTTATGCCACTCTCCGTTCTACACCTGCCCAAGGTAGGGACAGCTGCTGGATTTTAATCGATTGTTAAAGCAGAAAGTTTTCACAGCCATTTCCAAGTAGAATTTTTACCATTAACAAGAGATTCTTATCCACAAACTCACTGTGTTCTGTGAAGGTGAGTGAAGGAAGACCAGACTCAATCTCTTTTCATAAAATAGCCACCTTATTCCACTCCTTTTCCTCCCATGGTCTGAATTTTTTTTTTCTGGAATGGGGCTAGTCAAGACCTGTGCACATTACTTCAGGAGAAAATATCAGCAACAAGATCCGCCCTTCCAAAGCACTTCACAGTGACTTGAGCCAGTCCCACTGATGGCAGTCTGCTGAAAGCTGTCGACTCCTGTTTGTTAGGTAGCATCCTTGGAGGGGGGCACATCATAAACTCAGACTGGTTTCTCTGCCTCTACCACGTTTTCACATGGCCTTGCCAAAGCTATTTTACCCATTGACAGGCAGAACTTCCCCACTCCAGCAGATATTGGTGCTCCAGAGCGTGGCCACGGTCATTTGCAGCTGAAGCTGCCATCTAGCAGTTCTCCCCATATCAGAAGAGGGTGTCTGGCCACTCCGAAGGCAGCAACATGAGGCTGCCAGAGTCAATTGCAAGTAGAGAAGCTGTGTTTCAGACACTGAGGAGAACCTAAAAAAAAAAAAAACCCACAACTTTCTTAAAAGCTGCCCAAGGGAGAGGGGCACCTCTCGACATTTACAGGTTGAGGACCTGTAAATGCACCCTCTCTGTGCTAAGAAAGCTGACAGACAGAAAAATCAGAAAGAAAAATGTGGTTGTACTTTTGCTTATTGATGAGCTTTCAGTTCAGAAGAGAAAACTTTTCTTAGAGCTTATGCTGTTTTCCACATGATCGGGCAAGAGGAATTCCACTTTACAGTCTATATCATTTACATAGCACTTTTAATCTGCCAAACACCATACATAAGAAACGACCAGTGATTTCCTCTCTACATGAAACCAAAGCTAAGGCTTGCCCAGACCTCTGCAAGGAATTAGTAGAAAAGCAAAAATTAAGTGTTATATGTTTATGACATCCAAACCTATGCTCCTACTGCTAAATATGTCACTTTGTTTTATAAATATTCTACTACATACAAATTCTTGTATATGGTAGTGTTTGCTCTCTTGTTATCACTATTGTTTTTTCCAATTTCACTACTTGTTCATATCATTTTTCAATGTTACAGCATTAATTGGATGCTCTTGTCACTAAATGTGAGAGCCAAAACCAATACAGACCCTGAAGACAATACAGGAACATCCAGCTGCAGTTTATCAATCAGCTCCACAGGTCTTTTTGGCTGTTCAACATGTATCTATAAAGTGAACATATACATTGTTGTAGTGATGTAACTTCTGGGGAAAAAAAAAAAAAACCACTAGCTAAAATCAAAATGTCACGAAGACCAAATTCTTTCTACTGCCTTTCCTTCACAGCTGGCTGGTGTGGCCTACAATGATCCAGTTACTAATGGCAGCAAGGGGAACCAATGCTGAATCTAGGATTTTTTTTAATGTTGAGATTTGTATCTCTTTATTTTTTAAAGGAAAGAAAAAGAACATCAAAAGTTAGAAAAAATATTTTACGAGTTCTTATTTAATGACAAGCTCAATAAAACTATACCGCTAGTTATTTGCTGGACAGGAAGCATTTTTACACTGTTTTCAAATCAATTTGCAGGAAAAACAAACAAACAAACAAACAAACAAACAAACCCTGAACTTTCACATTTTAAAAGATTTTATTTGTATGTTCTGTACAACTCTGTTGAAAAACCCAACACAAAGCATCTGAACATCCAGTTTGCAAGAATTGTTGGTATGCTTGTAATTAGCAATAATTTCATAAATGGTATCTGCAATATATGTGATGCATAATATTTTATTACATCCAGGTGGCCTTTACCTACAGGGATATATTGTGAGTGAACAGTCTCTGGGCTCCAAAAGATCTGTAATTGAACTCAAACCTCCATCTGAAGAATTTAAAACTTTCTACTTATGTGCAGAGAATGTGAATGAAAACAAAAGGTAAACCAAGCTGTTGTTTGGGGTTTTTTTCAGTTCTATTTGCCAGTCTTCAGGAAAGTGGGAACACGGTAGCTTGGGAAGATGTAGTGACAACTTTTCTTTCTGTTTTCACTTGTTCCCCAAAATTTACCTTTAATTGTAGCTTTAGTCAAACTGTGGTAAAATGTGATGGCACATGTGAGCCATAAGTTCTGCTCTTGTCAATGCTGGAACTACAGCAAGGCTGGCTTGCAGAAGTCCAGAGAGAAAACTGGACAAGGTGCCCTTCACAATAATATGTGGGTGATGACACTAAACAGAAAAGCTATGGTACTTCTCATTAGAAATAATGGAAAGTATATCCTCCTCATTCCTAAGAATGATTTACTTCCAATAATGACCGTTAGAATTAAAAAATAAAATTAGCCTATGAAATCACATTCTGAAGGTGAATTCCCTTATCATAATCCAGCCAAATTCCATGTCTGTCAGTGGAACTTCTTCTTGCCTAAAGCCTACTAATTACAGGATTTGGGTTTTAATTTAATGAACAAAGGAGAAAGCTTTTCAGTATGTTAGAAATCAGTGTTAAGATATGGTGCTGTTATAGTCAGCTCCTCCACCTCCTGCCTCTCTCCAATCCACTTACTATCAGCACACATAGTAACACAGCTCTACAAACACCATTTATAAAAGGCGTGTTTCAAAGAATATAAAATGCATGCATAGGACTTGATCAGAGAACGTTGTTGGTCTTTGATTTCTTCTAGGTGGATTACAGCTTTGAAAGCTTCTATTAATAAATGGCTACCCCTACACCAGGCAATCCAAGATTTCATGAACAGACCACTGGAGGAGACACGGATGTGAGAAGAAATCTCTTTTTTTTCCCTCCTCAATCTCTGTTTTCCATTAAAAATTCTGTGCTATGTCTCATGGTTAATCTCAAAAGACCCTCTAGCAGCAGGTAATCTTTAGCATTGCTATACACAGGCAACTTTTGTAAGCATTAGTAAATAAACATAAAGCAATGTTGCCTTCTTTGTAGTTGTCTTTAATTTATATTTTTGCTTCAACTCAGATCATGCATAGAGTCTGTTTTACAGCAGTGAACTGACATCAACATTTGTCTGATGCAGAAAAAAGAGAAAGCACTGTATTTCAATATATATTTTGTACTTCCTGATGTTTTATACATGCATCCCTTTTTTTTTGCAAATGTACCCTTTGCAAAGACTTCTGCTTTTCCATAGAGAAGTTTCGTATATGGTTTTGCCTTTAAGTTTCTAGATGATGCAGGGGTTAAGTTTGGGACAGGCTAGACTGACTGAAAGGCTAGCAGCTACATACCATTACATAATGCCTGGGGGAATGGAATAAATTTGTATGATTTGGATTAATACCTTTGTTCTTGTATGTTCTATATTAACATAAATTTTAATTTTAACGTGGTTTGGATTTGGCTGTCTGCCATCATAACACTCCATATTTGTGGAGAGAAATCAATTCAAGAATCAAAGACACTGTTTTCTCCAAAGTTAGCAGTAAGAACGAGCCCCATAAATCTTCATCAGGTATATTGGGGTTAGACATCTTTGGTTCTTACAGCTGATCATGTACATAGTGTTTGACATTATTGTCTAACATTAAAATAATTCCTCCCATGAATAAATCTTACTATTCCGTTTCCAAGCTTCCCAAAATACTAGTTCAAGTAAAATAACAAAGGTTAGTTCCATTTATTTACTAAAGTCATGTGCTGAGTAAATATCTCATCCTAAGAAATTCACAATTTAATGCATCAGCAAAGTACAAAAAGGAAAAGAATATGCACCCAATAGAGACAAAAAAATATGACAGTTTGTAAGATTTCATTACAAGCCTTTGATACTTGGTCTTCTTATCATGGTCATTAGAACTTGAGATCATTTGAACACACTAGAACCTCAACTACTTGCTTGCTCTTATTATTATCCTGGGAAATATTGATTGCAATGCCATAAAAAGCTAAAAAGCAAGTGGTACTCCCTTAGCTACCACAAATCTATATTTTCATGAGACCAATTCATTAGCTTTAGATGCTTGAAGCAATACTACGTCAAAGAAAGCTGTCAATAGTCCAAACGGTTTGCTACAGTGTTTTGAGTGATTTAATTCAAAAATAACAATGGTTAGTTAAACAGTTTAAGCAATTTCCGAAAGCAGGAACCCAACCCCAAATATGTTTAACATATCACATATCATATATCATTTACACACTTACTTTGTGTAAATCTGTGCTCTGAGGTAGAATGTATAACCATATTTGAAAACAAGCAGTCATCATAGTAATATTCTACGTTTACTGTTACTATTTTGAAATTTTCATGTTCAGAAATTAAATTCACATTTCTGCTATAACTCTGAGGAAAGTAATGACTTAGATATAAACTAGTTATTTTTCTTAGTCTTTTCCACATGGGGGAAAATAACACATATGAGTCAAGTATAAATGTTGAGATTAATAACTGTTAACATTTCCTAAAGAACAACTATCCAACTCAGATGGACAGTTCAGAGATAGGAAGCAAAAAAACAAGTAATAGGTAAAAGAAATGCCAACAAAATGAAACAGAATGAATGTGCTTCCCATTAAAAACAAACAAACAAACAACGAACCACACAACAAACCAAAACCAACAAAAATAACAACTCAACAAATATTTAAATGAACAGAGTGGGGTCCATAAGAGGATTGATCACCTTGTGGTAATCTCCTTATGCTCTGAACAGACATCTCTCTGAGACCCATTTGTTCCTTCAGTTGGAAGGAACTTTTTTCCCTTTATCAAGTGCACTTGCAGCCATCCTCAGAATCACACAATCACCAAATGTCTTGGTTTTATAAATCTTTGAAGACACGTGATAATATATGTGGAACTGACAGCGATGAAGGATTCAGTAACCCCAATAGCAAGGTGGAAAAAGAAATTAGCTGTTCAATGTGAGTAAAAGTTACGGGACAGGGTCTTTTCTTTTATTGTCTCACTAAATTTTTGTCTTCCTATGTCTTTATAAATTAGAATTATTTTCCACCATAATTGCAGTAATTTCCAAAATATGTTAATGTTACCATAGAAATTTGGTAACAATTGCTTTATTCAGTGTTGTAAGAAAAAAAAAAGAATACTTTAAAATGTATGCTCTTTCTCCTATTTTGGTGAAAGTCAAAAATGCCTCAAGTGTATATCTGTACAGATCAAATCTTACTTGTGTTGTAAAACTATGTATTTACACAGCAGACTTCTTGGGGCTGTGCTTAACTGGGTAGTATATCAGCAGAGTTTATTGAAATATTTTTCTTTGATGGACTTGATTTGTCTTTCTTTTTTACGATTTTATACTTCCAAATCAAATAAAATACTGAGGTGTAGTAAACATCATTTCTAAAATGACCATAAACTTTGAAAAATTTTGAAAATTTTAAATTATTAAAAAAAACCCCAAACCTATCAGGCTTTGGAATTACCTAGTTTTTAACTCAAGAAAATTGAGGCTATGGGCTGTTCTAATTTTCCTTTGAAGTAACTGTGGTCCCCAAGGAGGTAGGCTGCCATTCTGTCATTTTCGTAACACACTTCATCTCATCCTGTTTTTACCAGGACAAAAAGTACTTTGAAAAATATACTGAGATTATTCCTCCATATGTATCGATAGCACAAAAGTTGACAGCAGAGGAATTAGCAAGATCTCAGTCCTAGTTACCATAGGTGATTTTATCATTATTCTTAACGGCTATTCACATCAATTCTTGTACAATACTTCTAGTACAAGATATAGTTTACTTAGCTTGGAATACATACGACTATAGAACAAATGTTAGTCATGGTCATAATGTCAGCCATTCCTTTTTAGAAAAAAAAAAAATCAAAGTGGGATTGTTAACTCTACATCCTTTCCACAACACAGCCAGATGGTATATTTTGTAATGAAGCACTAATACGTCTCTTCCGGCCACTTCTTTAGTCATGCAATAATGTCTCCTGAAGGTAGGAGAGAAAGTAACAAAAGGGTACCCAGATTGCTCACTTTACCCTCCACTATCCTGAGCTAATCTAAATGCCTTTTATAATTACCGTACACCAAGTGCAGAGACAAGTGATGAAGATGTTTTGGGTAAGGCCTTTGTGGAAGAACCTAGAAAAACCTGGATCTCTTGGGCAGGTAAAGGGTAAGGCACTGGATAAAGTGATCTGATAGAGAAATTGCAGTTTTTCAACAGCAAAAAAAAACTTTCATTTATCTGCGGGCTCAAATGTGAAGTCTGCAGAATACTCCAATCCCACTAGTCAAATAGATGGTCTCATTCTTCTCTCTCTTAAAGTTAAACATATGAATGTTTAATTAGGATCATACCTATGGTGCTTAGCACTTTACAGAATTGTATCTGCAACATCAGTTTGCATTCTGCTGATTACATTTGTGACTTTCAGAGTTACAAGGCAAAGTCACAAGTCACAAAGGCAAGAGCATGCCTTTCAAGCTAGACTAGAGCACACATAATTAGAGGTTGAAACAAAAAGTTGTGGGTTTAAAACGGGTTAGAATTGAGTCTTGATGCAAACTAATGAAACTATTTTCTCAGTATCATTTTGTCTGTAGTTTATAAAAGATAGTTTAAGAAAACCTCATGTTTAGTAATTTTTCAGTGTAAGACTTCTCAGATTTCTTGGATTTATGACAGTTAACCTGTAACATAACCTAGAAATCATTTCTATAACACAAAAAGCATAAATAGAAGTGCTTGGTTGTTTGAAAAAAAAAAAGAAAATCAACTGAAACACTTCTGGTGATACCCAGAGTATCAACAGACAACACAAGAACTTGTTAATCAATATTAAGTTTGTTAAGCAAAAACGTCCAAGGACACACTGGCCTTGCACTGCAATGTTATATTCGCTGTTAATGCATCCTATCTCCAGTTGACACAACAAACTGCAAAAACTGTCACAGATTAACTCTTTTTACTCCTATGTGCTTTTTGCCATCCTCACTTGAGGAACAGACACATGTTAAAATGCCACATTTTATGAGACAGAAGAATTGTGTAATAATTTCTCATTTTTTCTAATGTAAAATAAGTTGATATCATTTAAATGACTGCTGACAGCTTTACCTTTATCTTCAAATGAAAATATGTTGAGAGAACAGTGAGAAAAAAATGATCATATGGAAAACTCTACTTCTGCCCTGAGAAATCAAAGTCCTTCTTGGCCTTTCCATGGGACTAACAAAGAAATACATTCTTTGCTTGAAAGAACATGGAGTACTACATTTTCCAATCTTCAAGTTATTTCAGTAATGTCAACAGAATGCAATTATGTTTATATTTACAACACTCCAAATGGGAACTCAATAACTTAGGTTGGATATATTCCTGAAGAACCACGAAATAACAGCCCCCAGAAATTAGACACACCTTAGATGATACAATTTAAATTAAGGGGAGGAAAACAAATAAACAAACAAACAAAACCACCACCGAACCGAACAGATGTAGATATTTTGCTACAAAACAGAACAGAATTTTGAGTTAACCAGAGTAGTCAGAGTATTTTGAGTACCAGAGTAGTCAGCCATGACATCTCCAAATCAAGATTTGTCCAAAGGTGTTTAGATATAAAACTTCAAATAAAGTTTCCCTTTGGAATCTAAGTTTTGGTCTCATTTTAACTTTAGTTGTAATTCCTTCAAAAGAACACATGGAAGGTGAAACTGGGGCTTGATGCTTCATTGCTGCCTCATGTCAGCAAGGGATCAGCACAGCTATGCAATCACTGTATTGCCAGTATTTCACCATGGCTCATTTGTTTGCATTGAAGTCATCATTGCTAGATGGACCTGCATTCAAGGTTTTCTTTTCACTGCCAGGAAAAAGCTAACTATATTGAAACCAGAACACTTCCATTAGCAGAGTATAATATTCTGCTGAGAAGAAATTGGGTCATGTACTTGAAGCATGATTTATTCAGATGGTTTGCTGCACTTCAAATTGAGCTTATTTTCTCCCCTGTTCAGCAGAAAATATGTACAAGAATCTGCAGAGGGAAAGCCACAGAAGGTCACCAAGGTATTTTCCACAAAGGTTGAGCTATTTTGCAGGAAGCACTTTGAGGCTGCAAAACCATTGTTGCGAAGTGCGTAATTCCTTTTGTAGTATGTTTCTGAAGGATAAAAGTGTTGGGGTTAGTTTTTCCCTTTCTTTCCCTGACAACCTGGCATCTCATTACCAGAAGCTGAAAGTCATTTTAGTGGAAAATGTTTTTGAATTTTCCAGAGTTAATCCACCTTTCAACTACAGCAATGATGAGATTCACATTAGCCAAAGTTGAAAACATTGCAGCACTCCAGGACAGAACTCTCACTGTCTAACAGCCAGACTGCTGACATATGAACACTTATGCTCATTCCCTTCGTTGGCATTATGCCCATTCACAAAATAACACGCTAATTTTATGAGTGGAGGGGAAAGATTTCAGCAGCATGTACAATTTGACATCACTTATTCAAGATGATCTTCTCAAGGGCAATTTATGCCAGCCAAGCTAGATATTTTGTAAGAAAAAAATTCTCATGCTGACAGAGCCAGGAAAACTTTTCCTTTTTTTTTCAGGAAAAAAAAAAGAGTTGCTTTCATCTGAAGGTTTCATTACTTAGGACAAGGTCTCCTGTTAATGAAAGTACACAGGAAAAAAGACCTGAAGTGATTTCTTAATACTCTGAGACAGCTATATTTGGTATTTTTTCAGTATTATATATTATATTATATTATATTATATTATATTATATTATATTATATTATATTATATTATATTATATTATATTATATTATATTATATTATATTATATTATATTATATTATATTATATTATATTAGGTTAGGTTATGCTATGCTATGTTATGTTACGCTATGTTATGTTATGTTATGTTATATTAATTATATTATATTATGTTATGTCAGTTGTAGCAACATATAACATCATACCTATTTTTATAATTTTTAACTTAGTATTTTCTTAATTTTACATTGCTGAAAACAGCTGTTCTCTAGCACCAGCTGAAATGTCTTATTTTCATTACAACAAACTGCAGATACTGTGATTTATAAAAAATGTTTGAAAACCCAATTTAGAAGATATATTTCAGTAAAAAATAAAAGGTAAACCTTTTCACACTTCAAAAATATTTGAATATTTAAAGTATAAATTAATTTCTACATTTCTAAATGAAAATTATCTGAGACAAGCATTTGGAGGAAGGATATTCTGCAAGAAATTTTGAACGTACTTGCCTTTGTCCCATCTAGGAATGAAAAACAAAATTTGAACTGTGATTAATGAGAAGTAAATTTATTAATTTTGAGTAAATACTAAGGGATAAACAATCAATTACTGCTTTTGTTTTTTAAATCTTCTGTTGCATTTAGGCTGGGATTTTTCTCTAAATACTGTCATTGCTCCAAATTCTGAAATAGGAAGACAGATAACATTTTTAGCAAAATTATGAAGTCTTTAGCTAAATATTCTTTCTTTTAAAGCTAACCTCAAAAGATAAAATGCAAAGCATGATAAACTGCTATAATTCCACAGGTACAGAATAGCTGCTGAACTTGTAGCTGCCCTCAGAACTTCAGCAGAGGTACTATGCAGTTTCAGCAAATTCAGTCCACTACTTCAATCTTCATTTTCGCAAACAAAAAGTAAATTTCCTGATACAGGATGAGAACAACTGTTCACTGCTCTCCAGTTGCCACAGCAATGGGTATTTTAAAATAATATGATGACAGATGATTGTACTCAGACCCAATATTAGCTGGTGTCGTGGGTTAGGTCGAATCCCACACACAGCCGGTCACTCCCCCTCCCCCACCCCCAGGAATGAGGGAGAGAATTAAAGGAGAAACGGGAAACCCGTGGCTTGAGATAAGAACAATTTAATACAGATGATTTAATACACAGTGTGGATGCTCACCACCCCCTCGTATGCGAAGCCCGTCTCGTCTCGAAGCTGCAATCCCGGACGAACGCGAGGCCCCGAAATAGAGAGGGGCAGAGAGAGAGAGAGAGAGAGTACTCCGAGAGTGGGAGTACTGGGAGAGAGAGGAAAAAGAAAGAAAAACAATAGAGCAAAGCGCAGCAAGCGCAAAAGAGCAAAAGCGGCGAAAGAGCCAAAGCGCAAAAGCCCTTCTTCCTGCCTGAGCCTCACTTTTATACTGGGCATGACGCTGCATGATATGGAATACTAATTGGCCAGTTTGGCCCTCAGTCGTAAGTTCCACCACAAATCACAAGGGGAATCGTGTCCCCCTTGTCCCAACTATGCTCCCCCTTTATCCCGCCGTGCTTCTGCACTCCGGCACACTGAAAAGTCCTTGGAGTTTCACGTCCAACCACAAACATCAACTTGCTATCAACATTCTTCTCAGAGTGAGCCTCTGAGTAAACAAAACACGGAGCTCTTCTAGCTACTAAAAAGAGCTACTAGCTCTTCCAGCTAACCTGGTCCCAGCTAAAACTGGGACATCCAGTTATTTTGCTACTTCTTAGCTGCCGTGGGACTGTTCTGACAATTAAGATGTTTTTCTTCACAAGGGCAGAAATAAGAAAATTATCTGTTCGGAAGAAGGACAGTTTCCCAGGGCAGCAATTAAAAACTCCACAGGCAACTACTTCTCCCAGGTTGCTCCTGCCTGTCAATGAAGTCTGATTTGCTTTTCTGCACATCTGGAGCCCTTTTGCAGAAAAAACAGTGGATGCTCTGCTCTGGCACCCTCTTCCTCAGACTTCTCACCAGACCAGAAGGCCAGAGGAGTCAGTACACCATACAGGGAAAACTGTGCTCAGCTTGTTCTGAACTCTTCACTTACGTGAAACAAAATAATTCTTTTCAGTGGGAACAAATTATAACTACTGAGGCTCTGGGCATTTTGGTCTAGGACCCATACCAAGCCAGAGGCCAGGTCTTTGATGTTCCTATACAACTGCATTTTACATTGAAAATGTTATTATTTGCCACTGATCAGCAAGCACAACTAATGACTTTCCTATAAGGAAACTTGGCATCATGCATGTGTTTGTCAAATTACAGAGGAAAAAGACCACTTGCTGGTGGCCCAGTGAACTGGGCACTGAAAAAATGCTCACAAAAAAAGTAAACCTTAATTAAGTAAATGTTCTGAAATTGCTTCTCCAAATAAACAATTGCTGTTACTGCTGTGAAGATGGTTTTGAAACACAAATAGAGCAACTAATTGGAGATGAGATTGTATGTTCATGAAGGGAAAAGTATGGATCTGGAAGCGTATATCTCTAAGTGTGTATCTGTAGCACACAAGGGAGTAGTCATTAGAGCTAGTAATAACTACTGGAAGCAGCAGTGCAGCCAATGCAAGGCTGTATTGATACGGGGATAGGTATAGGAGTAGGCATAAGACTACATAAGACTATATTAGCTATTATTTCTATGAATAGGCATAAGACGGCATAAGACTCTGTGAAATACATAGCTCTGTGAAATAGCTCTGTGAAATCTTCGAAGTTATCAAATTCTAATCCCTGCTTTGAAACACTAACTACCCGAAAAGAAGGCCCATAAGAGAGACAAAATAAATGATGGCAAGATTGTAACTCGTGACCCGTAGGGAGAAAAACAGACAAAGAGGAGAGATAAGGACTAACGAGAACTAACGTTTGTCTTCAAGCAATAACAAGTAGGAGACAACCAGGTGTCCACTCAAGGCCAGGGAAACGGTTTGGCTCTACAGGCCCAGCCAAAACAAGAGTTTTAGAGTTTTAGGGAAGAAGTGAAAACACACAGCGAGGAAGACCTACAGCCTTCATCCCAAAGACCCCTGTCCACGACCACCAGGAGGCGTGTCAAGGAGGAGCCTGAGGCGGATCCTGAGGCGGGGGCTATGGAAATGATCTCCAGGGAGAGACTGCCCTTTTGGGGGAGGGGGTGATGAGTATGTCTGTATAAATACAAGAAAAACTGCTGCGGCGGGTGTGCACGTTTGTGGTGGAGCGATCCCCCGTGCACCCGGCGCTGCAATAAACATACCTACTTTACAACTTTCCAAGTTGTGGAGTCTGTTTCTGCACATCAGTATGACTGCTGGAAGCAAGGTCCAGTGTGCCTCTGCACAGTACCACGTGAAAGAGCCAGCATACTAGCTAGTACTTTGTGTTTCTACGTAGGATAGAGATACCACAAGTTGTGGTTCACAATCAAGTTTGAAAACAGTCTATATTTTGCCAACAGAAGAAATCTCACTTTAGGGAAATAGCAAAGCAACCTCATGAGGGAAAGGATTGAAGCAGTAAGAGCTACCAGAAGAAAAGTTTCAAAGCTCAGTCTGCAGGAACCCAAGAAGCAGTCCCGGTTGAAACTACATTCATTATAATCCATTGTCAAAGAGACAGTACGAAAGCTGAAAGGAAAAATATCCTGCCTAAAAACTACAGTGCAAAAGTAGAAGAAAAAAAAATTCTATTAGGTAGTCACTACTAACTAAATAAAGAGCAGCAGTACACACACTGACCGTGGATACACAAACATCCAATGAGAAGGAAGGATTCTTACAGTGTCGTTACAGCAGGGGTCGGAAAATCTGCCCTTGTTTGACTTTAGATATTACCAGACACAAGACAAACTGGCCTCTACCTCTACACAGGTTGGAAATCTAAACAAATACCCATAATCCCTGCAAAACTGAATTCCAGACTGCTACACCATTGCAATTGTAAACACCTGTGCTAGTAAAACAAAAGTTTACATACTTATGCAACAGTCACTCTTTCCCGTGCATTGAGAGTACATACACTGCTGCAAAGACTGCTTATTTGCAGTTACTCTGTTAGACTGTTAGGTCATCGCCAGTTTTATCTGGATTGCAAGCATAATCCCAACAGCATCAATAAGCAGTAATAACAGAGTGGAGAAATATGGCCAGATGCTTTTAAAAATCATGTTAGCGGCCATCCGTGGGAAGAAATGTAGGCTGTAAATAAGACAAGAAAGTGAAAGTAAGCACTGTTGCTTTAAGCTGATGGCAATGGGTGGATGTGCAGGAGTTCCACCCACAACAGGGCACTGCAAGCAAGGTAATCCCACAGAATACATTCAGTACGAAAGAACAGTGAGAACAGTCACCTCTCTCTGTCAAGCACAAAAATAGTTCAGATCAAGGATCTTGATTTGAATCAAGGATTCTCACCAAATGGACAAAGTGTAGTCAGTAACTGAGACTCTTTTTTTCCTCCTCACAGAAGCACAAACAAATATGCAGGAATGCCAGAAGAGTCACTGCACAAAGCACCCTTACAGAGAGCTTGACAATGACAGGGCATTACAGACTCTGGCTGAGGTGGATGAGCAGCCTGCTCATGGTGAGAATCTGATGAAACACAGCTGCATGCTGACCCAGCATCCTGGAGCAGAGGAGCCATTATCCACTGCAATCGACTGAAGATACACACCTGTTTTATCTGACAGCAAGTGACTCATTGTTTCTGCTGTTAAGAAAGATTCAGTTATATCAAGCTAGATAAACTGGTAATGATAAGGCTGCCGGGAACCATAAGTGGTGCTCAAGCCTTAGCTCAGACCCTGAAATCTCTCTGATGCAAACCTTGGTTGGGAAAAGTGCTACACTGTAAAAAGTTCAAAGCAGGCAACAAACATCAGACCATAAAACTGAACTTTGAAAACTCCTGAGCAAACTATGCAAAGCTGAGGAGAGCTGACTTCCTTATATTTGATACACATTGGCTCCTACAGGACCCCAGTGAGATCTTGAAAGCTGTTAAGCAAATAGTCAAACCCTCGGTTATGAAAGCAGCTCAACAATTTACAGGGATAGTCAAGTATCTTTCCAGGCTCTGTGCATTCCTGCGGAAAACCTTGATGGAGTTCATCTTCTAAAGATACAGAAAGGGCTTCAGCAAGTGCTTCAAAAAATGAAGAAAGTTGATGCTATCCTAATGTTTTTACAAACCTAAACAGCAGTTAGACATGCTGTTAGAGGCACAGTTCTGGTATATCCAAGAAGCAAGACACGGCTAGCAGCACACGACCTTTGGCAGGGAAAGGCTCAGGCCAACAGGAAGCTCCTGGCTGAGTTCCTGGGACTGAAGGACATCATTAGCTCACCTTTGAACAAGAAGTGCACAAGAAGGCATTAAAAAGCATCTTGAAAAAGCCACAGAATATTATGTATCAGCATGCACAACACTAGGGAGAAAATTCACTAATGGCAGCAAGTGCATGAATCTCATATATTCTCCACTGTGCAAAATGAGATTAAGACTTTCACACCTGTAGATTAGAAAAATTTCTCATTCCTATGCAAGCTTCCAGGCAACCCAACAAATTACCCTACAAACCAGGGTGCCAAGGCAGCAAATAATCCACAGTTGACCACATGACAATGAAAAAAAAAATACTTAAAAGTTATTGCGTAGTACCAAAAGATGAAGAACTTTAGTAAAGGCAATATTTTGTGTGACAGGGAACAAGACATTCTCTTGGTACACTAAGAGCAGATATCTCAAGGTTTGTGTGTTTCTCATCACGGTATTGAATCCTGCTCACAACAAGCAAGGGAGTATATCTACCAACCGCATCTGAAAGACCAGCTGAGTACTTATTTGTAGAGTGTAAGGAATGTATGGAGATAGGTATTAGAAAGACTGCAGAGCATTTCCTTTAATCCAAATCAAATTTCAGGGACAGCCAGTTGTAAAGGTGTTCTCACTTTTCCATCTTTCAAGTAGAGATAATACTGCCTTTTGTCTGTCTAATCCATTTATATTTTATGCTCTTTGGAGCATAGAATCTACTTATTATTTACATGCAGAGAATCTAGTATGAAAAATACATTTTTGTAGTAACACCATAAGAAAACAGTAAGAAAAAGAGAGAAAATAAAAATTACTATGTGTGTATGTCACAGATAGTATCTCCTTACATTGCCTGGAAAAAATTTTCTAACATTAAACCAAAATTAACCTACAAGTTAACTAAAATACCTTCCTACCAAAGCTGTTCAAGGATCAAGAAGGCCTTATTGCCAATGACCTGGCAAATTATTAGTAATAAATGTTAGTTGCTCCTGAAGATAATTATGGGAAAAAAAAGATTTCCCACATTTGACAATCTAAATGTTCTGCAATTTAAGAAAAAATAAAACAAGAAAAGCTCCAAGTGCTGATTTGCTGAGATGACGATTGGTTGCGAGAAATAATGAGAATAAAGGTCTACGCTTGAAGACATTTGAAAACATATTCTGACATTCAGATAACAGCTGAATAGCAGCTGTATATCCTTTGATACAGGATGCTGTGCAAATTTCATAGAAAACTGACTTTGGCATCAAGTTTGGACATGAAATTTCAGCACTTATTATTAGCTACTGAGATCTGTCAGGAGCACAGCTTCAGAGACTTCAGGTCAGAGGTAAACAATAAAAAGTAGAATTTAAAAAGTCATGTTTTGTGGCGGCTGAATGCACGGACTCCGTAGATGTGATAGCAGAGTGACCTTTATTATTGTTATACAGGCAGCTTTTATGGATTATTACTCTAGCCACGATGTGTCCACGCACCCCTCACCCAGCTGTGATTGGTTACAAACAATAGTGCACGCACCTATTTTAACTTTACTATTGGCTATGCCTAAAAAGAAGCTATTTTCCACCTGCTAAACTAAACATCATTTTCTCACACACTCTGTATCATCTTCCCATACTCCCCATGTCAGCTTCTCACACTCCCTGCGCTGGCTTCTCACACTCCCCATGCCAGCTGCTCACACTCCCTTTTCTTTTCTATCCTCTTTATCAGTGTTTTCCAACTTCAGAAAGAGCACAGGCTTAAATCATCAAGGTCAAACACCAACTGTAACTGTGTGTATGATTCCACAATTCCCCTTTTTTGTTTTTCTATGACCATTACCTGATGAACCGTACTTTGTACCATCCATTGGAAGCATGACAATAGGCAGGGGATGATTATTACTATGCGTAAAAGAACTACTAGTAATACAATGCCTGCTTTTACTAAAGACTTTAACCAACCTTTAATTCCCCAACTCTTGAACAAGCTACCCAACCAATCCTGATGAACCTGAAATTCATTCACCCAATCTTTCAATTTCTGTATTGTCTCATGAATTGATTCTGAGTGATCAGACAAGTTCATACAACACATTCCTTCTAGTATCTCACAACCATGCCCATGCATTAGCAATAAAAAATCTATGGTAGCTCAATTTTGCAGCGTAGCATGTCTAAAGTGGAAGCTATAGCATCAGTTTGTTTTGAAAGCCAACAACTCAACTTATTCAGTGTAGTTAATGCCTGTGCCACTCCAACTCCTGGTGCAAATATAGAAGCTGCAATGATTTTATCTGGTTCCCAAAATTCTGCTCTGGAATCACACTAGCTATCATAAGCATGCGTGCTTCGCCTATTCCAGGTGTGTCTATGACTTAGGATCATGGTGGTGTTAGGTAAATACATTCCTAAGGTCTCTATAGTACATATATCTCCCCTTATATGCGAAGGAATACCCTGCTAAGCTCTATTATAGCCCTGCAGAAGCAGTTACTAACATTTTGTTTTGGTACAGCCTTGCAGAAGCAGTAACTAGCATATTGTTCCCCTTTCTGGGAGTCTTACCATCTCGACTACGCCCAAGATTCCGCCGAGCAGGAGGGTGCCAATCAGCAGGGTCATCATGGAGAAGGGAGGCAGGCACAGCACCTTCAGGGCGTCCCCTGTTTATCCACACAGTGTGCTCTGCAGCCTCCTTCTGCTCCGCTCTGAGCCATCCCTTTTACACCCTCAACAGAGTCCATGACAAAGGTACTGACACGGCGTTGCCGCACGCGTGGCCAGTGCGTGCAACAAGGCTGCCCAGTATGTGCTCTGCTGGCCAACAGTGGCTTTTGCGAATCGCAACATGTTGTTCAACAACAATCCTCCCAGCTTCCTTTTTCAAAGTTATGTGCTCACAACTAAGTCCAGTTTGTAATTCTTTGTCATTAATTTGATACCAGTCAATTCTTTTCCTTCCAGTAGCTACGGGTGGAATCCATACACCTTCCGATCGGAAAAAACACACAAAGCATATATACAAGCAACTTTCACACACGTAATATACCAAACAATGAGAAACATAAAACCAGTTTATATATTAACATGAAATCTTCTATTACGAGTCTGTCCATTTGAACCATTCTCCTCATTTGGCATTTTTATGATCTCTGCTTGCTCTGCTAATTCTTGAATCTCTCCTTCTCTGTCTGTAGTTTCAAAAGTCCTGGTTGGCGTTATGTTTCTTGCGGGTAACCAGGATGGACCTGTGGGAAAGAGAACACAAGCACACCCTCTTCCCCGTGTAAGCAGAGGCACAGGGCCATCCCATGAGTTGAGCCCAGTTTCTTATAATATACCGTTGGTTTTTCTACAAAAATGGCACTGGGTTTAAAATTATGATCCACAGCCGTAGTATGTTGCCTAGAAGCAGACAAGTTAAGAAAATTTAAAACATATGTAGCTTTGTCTAAGGATTCTTGTGGGGAAATATACGGAAGGTTCCCCCTTTTTTGTTTATCAAGCATTTGTTTTAACGTTAAATGAGTTCATTCAATAACAGCTTGTTCCGTAGGCAAATGAGGGATATCAGTAGTGTGAGTCACTCCCTGATCCTGTAAAAACGTACTATACTGGACCATTGTCTGTCCCAATTTTCTTTGGTACTCCCATGGTTTTCTCCAGTGTGAGCAGTAGCAACAACAAAGGCAGAAAACATATCAACAGTTACATGCACATATTTAGATCGATTAAACGATTGAATATAAGTAATATCAGTTTGCCATAATTCATTGACACATAAACCTTTTGGATTTACTCCTGCTGGAGTATTTGAAGGCACAATACATTGACGGTCAGGGCAGGCACGTACAATCTGCTGAGCTTGATCTGCTGTCTGACCTGACGGAGAGCATCATCTACCACCAATTGACAAACTGTAGGACTATTCATCATTCCTTGAGGCAGTACAATCCAATGATATTGTTGCATGGGTTGTTCATTGTTAAGCACTGGAACTGAAAAGGCAAATCTAGGACAATCGTTAGGGTGTTAATAAATAAAAGTAAAAAAGTAAAAAAGTAAAAAAACCCAATCTTTTAAATCAATCACCATCAAATGCCAACATTCTGGAATCATAGTAGGATTTGGTACACCCAGTTGTAATGCACCTATTGGTGAAATGATTGCATTAATAGCTCTTAAATCTTTTAACATAAATCTCCATTTTCCTGATTTCTTTGGGATAACAAATATTGGAGTATTCCACAGGGTAGTGGAGGGAACTATATGTCCTAATTTGAGCTGTTCATTGACTAATTTTTGAGCCCACTCCAGCCACTCACCTTTTAATGGCCACTGATTGACCCAGACCAGCTTGCCAGTCAACCAGTCCAGCTTGAGTCGGGGCTTAACATCAGTGACCTGGGCTAAAAATTTGTGGTTAGCCTCATATTCCACTGATTCAACAAATCCCAACCTCATAATGTACATGGGACATCAAGAACATATGGTTTCAAAATAGCTTCTTTGTTATCTGGGCCTACTACTAACAAAAACTGTGCACTCTGCTGTGGGATCTGTGTTCCACCTACTCCAATCATAGCTGCCAGGGCTTGTATCAGAGGCCAAGAGGGCAGCCAGTCAGAATTTATAGATACATCAGCCTCTGTGTCAACTAGGCCAGAAAAAGCCTTCCCATTAACGATTACTGTTAAAAGAGGTTGTGCAGCTGTGACTTTCTGTGTCCAAATGTTTTGTTTTTTTTTTCTCAGAATCAATTACCCTTGGGAGTACAAACAATCCTAATTCTGTGGTAGATGATCGTCCCAGCAATAGTGCACATAATCCTTGTGATATAAACCCAAAGACACCAGTAGGAATTAAATGCACCAACGTGTCAGTGATTACTGTTGATCAAAACATTTAGCTGCCAATATCTCTGCTTTATAGTGTTCCGAGCCCACATTCTGACATGCCTTTATTAAATCTGCAATCGTTTTTGCCCGATTTCTAACAGGATCAATTGCTCACTGGCAGTCTGCATTAGCATCTTCAATCGCTAACTGGAATAGCAAGACATCTGCAGTAGCCGGATTTTCTACTTGTCTCTGAACTGCTGTTTGCAGCTGATCAAGGAAATGTTCATAAGGTTCCTGTGCTCCCTGCTGAATGGAAGCAAAGGAAGCCTCCCCTGTCCCAAAAATCAGGGACACGTCTTAATGCCCTCTTAGCCAATTCAGTCAGTTGTTGGAAAGCCACTTGCTGTAACCCTGCCTGTGCCTGATTTTGACATGTGTGACATTTTATCCATCCCAAAATGTTTAGCTGTTGGAGCTAGATCATCTTTTCATCAATTTAAGAAATTTAACACCTGTAACGCTTTAGCTATTATCTCGGGAGATTTATCTATCATTCCTTCTTCTTATTTTAAAAGCATATTTTCCAAAGTACCATGTGCATGTTTCTATGATCAGTTGCCCAGTAGGATTTTAAGGAATACCAGTAACATGCTCAATACCTCATGATGACAAAAATACATATGTCTGATAAGAGGAGTATGCCAAAGTTCTTGTGAGCGTAAACCACGAGGATTGGTGGCATGATCATATTTTGACAGCTAGTACACAATTGTACGATTGAGCGGGCTTGCTCTCTTGTTATACCAAATTGTCACCTAATGGCATTAGCATTCTGATGGTAGAATTCATGCGAGACTTTTGCCTGCATGAACGAGTTTGGTGCAAGAGCTGCACTCGTGAGAGGGTCAGCTCGCCCATTCCCTTCTGCTATAGGCCCTGGAAGCGTGGTGTGCGCTCGCAGGTGTGCAATGAAATATGCGTGTTTACGGTTTTGCAACACTGATATCAGCTGTTGAAATTGCTGGAACAGAAGAGGATTAGTTATTTCCCGCAATACCGATCGAGATGATCCAAGTTAAGATGTGCTGTCTCTTGGGGGGGGGGGGGCGGGGACGGGACGGGCAGCGGCGGCGGGGGGTCAGCTCTCCCTCGCCTCAGCCGGGCGGGGGGGGCGGAGGGGCGGGGGGAGGGGGGACGGACGACCCAGCCGCCCTGTGCCGGCCGCCCCCCTTGTTGTTGCTGTTGTTGCTGTTCTTGTTGTTGTTGCCGCCGCGGCTCCGGCCGCTCGCACTTCCTAACCGCCGACGCCCCCTCCCACCGAGGAGGACCATCAGCTGGAATAGAACCGGCACGGCGGGGACTGCAGCGCGACTCCGTCCCCTCCAGCCGCGGCTGACTCCGCACACGAGCGGCAGCGCCGCGGCAGACGCCGAGGCTGCGGCCCCGGCCGGCGGCGGCAGCAGCGGCGTTCCCGGGGCGCCGCCGAGCGCGGTGGGCCGGGGGTGGCGTGCCGGTGTACCGACTTCGTTGGAAGAGGGGGACAGCAGTCAGTCTTTCGTTTGGGGCCCTGGATCAAAAGGATTCGATGATGGCTTTTCCAGGCTGTCGTGGGTTAGGCTGAATCCCCCCCGTCCACAGCCGGTCACTCCCCCTCCCCCACCCCCAGGAATGAGGGAGAGAATTAAAGGATAAACGGGAAACCCGTGGCTTGAGATAAGAACAATTTAATACAGATGATTTAATACACAGTGTAGATGCTCACCACCCCCTCGTATGTGAAGCCTGTCTCATCCCGAAGCTGCAATCCTGGACAATCGCGAGGCCCTGAAATAGAGAGGGGCAGAGAGAGAGAGAGAGAGAGAGTATGCCGAGAGTGGGAGTACTGGGAGAGAGAGAAAAAGGAAGAAAAACAATAGGGCAAAGCGCAGCAAGCGCAAAAGAGCAAAAGCGGCGAAAGAGCCAAAGCGCAAAAGCCCTTCTTCCTGCCTGAGCCTCACTTTTATACTGGGCATGACACTGCATGATATGGAATACTAATTGGCCAGTTTGGCCCTCAGTCGTAAGTTCCACCACAAATCACAAGGGGAATCGTGTCCCCCTTGTCCCAGCTATGCTCCCCCTTTATCCCACCGTGCTTCTGCACTCCGGCACACTGAAAAGTCCTTGGAGTCTCACACCCAACCACAAACATCAGCTTGCTATCAGCATTCTTCTCAGAGCGAGCCTCTGAGTAAAACCAAAACACGGAGCTCTTCTAGCTGTTAAAAAGAAGAGCTAACTGTCCCAGCTAAAACTAGGACACAGGCCGGCAGCTCCACACAGTTCCTCTGCCGGTGGGGCCGCGGGGGAGGCGGGGATGGGGCTGCTGGCTCTGCCGGTGCCAGCGGGGCTGTCAGGGCTACCGGGGGAGGCGGATGCTGATGTCCCCTCGCCCTCGCTCTCTCCCGCCACGCCCTTCAACGCCTGGAACACAGCACACCAGGCTGTCAGCTGTCGCTGCACGGCAGCATCCCCACAGGTGGCTACACACCAAAGTTGAACGTCTATAGTGTCCCAAGTCCTTGTCATGTATATATTTGAAGAGTTTGCCTCCGGTACATGGGCTGATACCCAAACCAGGAGTACCAGGAGTTTTATCAAGTCAGTACTGTTAATAGTGCCGTTCTGTTTCTCTAGCACTTTTGTCAACACCTTAAGTACAAACTTATGTTCTGTTAAAGCCGTGCTTCCCATCGTTCCCAGTCGCTTACCTCCTCCTGTTGAGGCAGTTGTTGCTTATTTTTTCTGTCTTTAGGTTCTTATTTCTTCTTTCTTTTGGTTCCTAATTCTTCGTGTCTCTCGATATAGAAGACACCGTCGTCCCTGGCTGCTCACCTGTATCCTTCAGGTGTCACTGGTCCAGACTCCAGCTCTTGTACCCCGCTGTTAATTTCGGTCCGGACCGTTTGGCTCTCCCCGCCGCCTCCTCCGCCGATTCATCCAGCCAGGTGCCGCCGCCGATCGCTCTCACACCGCGATTTCAAAGCCTGTCAGTCGACTTGAATATCAGGTCCCTGTTCGGGCACCATTTGCGATGGCTGAATACATGGACTCCGTAGATGTGATAGCAGAGTGACCTTTATTATTGTTATACAGGCAGCTTTTATAGATTATTTCTCTAGCCACGATGTGTCCACGCACCCCTCACCCAGCTGTGATTGGTTACAAACAATAGTGCACGCACCTATTTTAACTTCACTATTGGCTATGCCTAAAAAGAAGCTATTTTCCACCTGCTAAACTAAACATCATTTTCTCACACACTCTATATCATCTTCCCATACTCCCCATGTCAGCTTCTCACACTCCCTGCGCTGGCTTCTCACACTCCCCATGCCAGCTGCTCACACTCCCTTTTCTTTTCTATCCTCTTTATCAGTGTTTTCCAACTTCAGAAAGAGCACAGGCTTAAATCATCAAGGTCAAACACCAACTGTAACTGTGTGTATGATTCCACAATGTTTCCTTTTATTTTTACCTTTGTCTCTTTTCATTTCTTGTTTTTCAGTTGGTAGAATGAAGCAAATATTGTGTTGTAGAATGACTTTTATACAAAACATTATTTTCAGGCTTG
Source organism: Tauraco erythrolophus (assembly GCF_009769465.1). Taxonomy (NCBI): domain Eukaryota; kingdom Metazoa; phylum Chordata; class Aves; order Musophagiformes; family Musophagidae; genus Tauraco; species Tauraco erythrolophus. Next base: position 69,387,837 of record NC_141496.1, read on the forward strand.
CATAGCAATGACATAACATATTTTTCTATTTTTATATGCCAGAGTCTTGAGCGGTAAAGGTTTCTTAGCTCAAGTCGTATAATCCATCTGAACATGCAAAAGGGCCTGTGGATCTAGACAGCACAGCATGCTGCCGTGCTGACCCCCAAGGCTGCTCCAGACAAGCTAGTTTAGATACCGAGAGCAGCGTAGCTGGTTTAGTGCAGTGGTGTGGTTGGGCTACTAGGTGACAAGCTCACTTGGGTGTTATCTCCATAGCAGCATATTGCACATGCAGGCTTTGTATCAAGTCTGCTGGTGGAAGGCTGAGCTGAGGCTTAATGGTCTGGGATATCCAAGCCCTTTTTGATATAAAAAAAATGTTTGCAAAACTTATTTTCCCTGTACAGTGGATTATAGCCCACTATAAACAGACACAAAACATGTTTGCTCTTAATGGAAAGAAAGGCTATCTCCTTTAAAACAGGTTTGAGGTGCTGCATCTAGAAATTAAAAAAATTAGATTATTTCATAAGAAAAATTGGACACAGTACAGTTAGTAAGCCTGTTATAGACCAGTACAGTGACTACTGACAGACAATATAAAGAAAACTTGTTAGTAAGAACAAGGGAAAGTTGCTTGAGCTGTAGATGTTAATGCCGTATAGGCAAAACTCTCACATTATTTGGCTCACAGGAGGAAGGAGAGTTGAAGAACAACAGCAAGTGTAAGTATATGTAGAATTTAATCCAGGATATATAAAGCTATCTCATCACATTCCTCATGACAGCATTATGGAGCATCTACATACAAAGAGAGAACAGGTAAAAGGAGTAAATGGTACAAAATCTTAGAAAAAACGGTAAGGACATACCCTGACACATTTGTAACCAAATTTACTTCTTTGTGCGGATAAAAGTATACTGCTATCAAAAATATCCTTCATTTACAGTGTCTTGTAAGTTCTTTTGCTTCAGGTTTGAACAAGGCTTTTTAAAATATTCCTAGTCAACACTGTACATGTACAGACACTCTGGAATGATTGTTCTTCTGTCACTACCTTTAGTTTGAACCTTAGTCAGGTCACCCTAGACCCTGTGGGGCTGCTCTGTTGTTTACTGTCTAGCAGCTCAGACATGATTTTCTCTGGAGATAGCTGCCAGAAAGAGCCTTTCAACAGAATGGAAACTCCCTATCAAGAAACTCCCAAGGGAAGAGTTTGAAGATCTCTTTACTAGCTGTTCAGAGGATAAAAATGTCTAATAATAGAACACTAGACCTATCCTAACTGAACCTGTGAATTTGTTTAGTTTCAGTTTATTTACTGATTTGTTTGCTTAGAGTGCCAAACTGGCATTCTTACAAAAGCAGTGAACCCAAAAATTTCTGTACAGAGATGGGTAGCTTGATAGAGGGAATCGCACAGGGAGAGCTTTTCTTCTCCTGCCCCTTTGCAGCTTTAGTCTAATTGCTATATCGATAAAAGAACAAAGGCTCAGCAGAAATATCCACATATATCCATACTGTGCAGCTGCTTTCCTTTAACATCTTGTAAGCAGTACTGCACGAAAAATAAAGCGCTCACGTTGTAGGAGGTAGGATTGCCATGTAAAATAAGGAAGGTATTGGAGTTAGTCACTGAAAGAATATTCAGCAGTGACAAGTGATGTAGTGCAATTAGAGAAGATCAGAAGAAAATAAATTTTAAAGCATTTGACATCAGGAAAGATCTATTGGAGATGTGGTAACTTTTTATACATGCTAGTGGTGACCTCACCAAATCATAAAAGGTTCTCAAGGGGCTTTCAGACTGCACTTACAGGTTAATGGGAGGAATAATTTCTTTCCTAAACTGATTTATTCTTGCTATTCATGATCAATAGAATTTATAATAATTTAAGCATTTATTTAAGATTTGAAAGCTTTAAAAAATCTTTCACGCTAAACAATTTCAGAGTGGTAACACACAGTATGATTTTACTTATCAGCTTACTAAAATTTACTTACAATCTTACTAAAAGCCCATGCCTCCAGGGGTCTTTTTTTCAGGGTTATTATTCACAATAGTGGCCATACAGTATCTGATTCCATTATATTCACCAAAGTCACACTTTTTGTCTGCACAAGCATCTGGGATTGTTTCTTGTTTTAACTGTGCAAAGAGATGCATTACTTTTGCTGATTCTTTCCCCTCCATATGACTTTTCTTCCTATTACTTACTCTTTCTCCTGCAAGGGAAAATTAGAAAGCATTAAGCAATAAATCACGCCTTAAAATCATTTATTAATATACAAATAAAAGCACTCATGAGCATCTCCAAAGAATTTTTTTTCCAGACATTCTAACCAGCAACAATTTAATATTTTCCTCTAAGCGTGTAGGAAGAGGATGCCCCTCAGAGGTGAAAAAGCTTTCAATCCAAACGTGGGGCATATATAATGAATACCAGAGAGCAAGCAACTAATGAAAATGCTTATGTGTTAGTTACATAAATGCATTCAGACTGCAGGACAGGAACAAATAGCTCCATATAGCAAAAGCAGCTAAACTCAGCTACATGCTAAAAAACATAAAGCATGATGGATTCTGCAAATTGAATAGTTCAAGGGTGACAGTCTCAAAGGGATTATATATTTATGCGAACACATATTGTGTACATAGAACCTCATACACAACTTTGAGAGTGAAATCTAAATGTAGGATTTATCACTGCTAAGGCAAACAAAAGTATGTCAGCTTCAAAGAGTACAAAGCATTTGCTAGAAGGTAGGCAAAGAAGCAAAGGTATCTTACAGATGCAGTAAGAGGTCTTTCAACAAGCCAGCTTCAAATTTTCAGTCTTCTGACCCCAGCAGCACCTCCACCACCTCTGCCCTTGGTGTTCCAGAACAGGAATGACATACTCCTCTGGTCCCATGTGCTGAAAAAGCAAGCAAGAAAGTGTGAGGAGGCAGTTTATGTAACAACTTCATCAGAACCAGGCTTAGACCAATATATTCCTCCCTGATCTCTTTTTAATCAAATAGCCACTGGTGACAACAAAAGGAGTGCTGTAAATATGTGTGTGGCAGCTGCTGCATTGGCCAACTGACTGAACTGTCAGAATTAAAAGCATGAAATATTGACTGGAGCTATAATAGCTTTGTATCCTTGGTGGATCAAGGGCAGAAAAGGGACCATGACACTGGCACAGTCTTCAGTAACATGCATATGATTCACAAACCCAGATTAGTGTGTTTTCTGTGCCACACGCTGCCTCAGCATACAACAAAGATCAAATAGAAAAGAGAGAGGACAGACACCCAAAAAAAACAAGCAAGTGAGACTACAAGTGAGACAGATAGACCAGAATAGCTCATTGGAGGAAATTAATTTTAAGGGTTTCAGTGATGATTAGGACGTAGCAGAAACAGGGACCTATCCAAGGCAAAGGGACTGCATAAAAGAAAGTACCAGCCAGATACTATAAGGAGACACAGATGGGCAGAAAACTGGAAGAAGCATCACGAACAGAAGCAGACCAGTGAAAAGAAGCAAAACAAAAGAAAATGGAGAATTTGTGGAGTGCAGGGAAACACGGTACAAACAGAGTATAATGCCAAGAAGGTGGTGGCATAGGCTAAGCTGCAGAACGTAAGTCCTTTAAGCAAAGCTACTGCTTTGTGTGGGCTGGGGAAGCAAGACTGACAGGAATGTAAAGTGAGCAAATAACCTATTACAATTATTGCATGCTCAGCAAAGACATCTTTAAATGTTCCAGGCAGCGATGGAGGAGGGCAACATTCTGTTTTGACAGATTCTCCTTGTGAGATACCACTAAAACCTGATGAAACTGGTAACCTAGAAAGTCTCTTCAAACCTTCCTTTGTACAGCAACCCTGGAAAGACAGACATTAAAACCGTGACCTATTTAACTTAGATGAGCTCACTTAAATAGAATATCACAGAAGAAATGTTTGAATTCTTACTCCATCTTCTAGCTAACCTTGGAGTGTCAGTGTGAATATATGAAGATGATAGCAGGCTACATCCTGCAGAATGAACCATTTGTTGCAGTAAGCCGTTGTCAACAAGTCTGGTAAAAACATATGATGGGATCTACAGAGCAGCATTATTCCCAGTCATTCACATCGTTAAATCCTATCTGTGTATACTCAGACGTCTTTTTTTTTTTTTTTGCATTGCCAGTAGCAATCATTAGGAAATGCTTAACTGTGATACCTCAGATCTACAGATTATCTCTGGTGCTACATCATTCCCCTGAGTTGTCTTTCAAAATAAAGAGTTTGAGTTGTGCGTTTGTGTTGTGTCTCTCTTTCCTTGAGGGTGAAACACAAAATTAATCCCTTTTAAATAAGTAAACAGGAAGAGATGTGAAATGTTAAAAGATTTCTACATCTGTCATGCCAACAGGAAGCTTTTCTTACCCCCTGTAGAATTTTGTACTAAATGCATTTCAGCAAAGAGCCAATACAGTTGCTGTACCTATTCCTATACCTATATACCTGCATAGGTATCTACCTATTCTTAAAGGTGGCAGAAAACAGCAGATCTGAGCTCCACCTTGAAGCCAAAACCAAGCTAGTGAAATTCAACAAGAAAGCAATGCTATACACTCTAGTGATAGGCAACATTTCACTTTCCATCTTGTAACCAGAAAAACTAGACTAGAATCAGGGAACACGCCTTAGTCAACCTTCTTCAAAGGAAATCAGCACTAAAATCCCAAAAGTTAAAGCACAGAGACTTTGATGGTGTCCTGCAGGGGTAACATCAGAGGCAGGAGAAGGCAAAAGTAGAACTAGGCCAAAACCATCTGTGATCTGTGTACAATTCAAAATGCAGACAACGTTCCCTAGCTACTGAAAAAGTTTCTGGAGCTTCATAATGCATGCAACTGATCTCACACTGCAGGGCTACGCTGTCCCTGTCCACTTTCCAGTGGAAAGCTTGAGTGAAGATTTCACTTAACAGTCTGGCAGCACAGAAGTGAATGATGGGAAACACTGAAAAAAATTTCTCTAATTACAGCCCAAACATGCAGTGCAATGAGCCTGTTCCACACTGTGTTGAAATCATCCCTGCTTTCCATGCCCTTTTCAAAGATTACTCTCCTTCCCTGAAAATTCAGTGAGTTATAACTAGCTCAGCTGAAGTGTCTCACCATAGATTTGGATTTATAGCCATTAGTAGAGATATCAGAGACTAGAGGTTTTCCCCTGTTGATAGTTTTCTAATAGGAAATCAAAAATTTCGTTTCCACTGAAGCAAGGGATAACATAAGCTAGTTCAAGGCACAGTACCTTGTATACATGACCCAGAAATATGTGATAGATTTTGATGGTCTTCAAATCAGACACAATATATACTTACATTGATATAATTTTAGTATATTCTGTTTAAAAGTTTCAGACAGTATTTCCTTTCCAACTTTTACTTCCTTCCAATGAATACATCATTTAAATAAGTTTATCTTAATTATTTTCTGTTATTTTTTGTTTAAATGGGTGAGGCAAGCAGCACAGAAGGAAGCAAAATTGAGACTAGGAGAAACTAAACACCTCTTGTTTCAAAAAAGATCTTCAATTTACATAGCTCCTTATCATACCAAAATATTTGTGCAACAGCAATCATCAGTAATAACAGAAGAGGTCTGGAAAGAGTAGCATTTGTTCATTAACAGTTCCTGCAGAATCGTAAGAGAACAACACATAACAGGTTGCTTTTTTTCTAGGATCTACTGAGCTGATGGCCGATACTTTCCTCATGTTCATGTTTTTGCCAAGCAAGCAACGGCTATTTGAAAGATATCTGTGGAAGATATTTAGAGCCAGGCTTCCAGGAGTGATGCATATTCACCTCAGCAGGAATCAACAAGACCTGCAGGCAGTGTGCCTCTCTAAAAAGCAGAGCTATAAATTTCAGTAGATTTTCTCAATGTGCTGTTATAGTAAGATAAAGTAGGTCAAAATTTCTACCTTCAGTTATCTTTTATTATTATGTATTATTTTCAATCTGGTCATAATATATTTCTTTTCCAAAAAGCTGCATTTGCTGCAGTTAACATAAAGAACATATACGCATATGGCATATTTATTTATCTACTGATTATATATGCAATATAGACACAAAACCTTGAAAAAGAACGTTAAATGTTAGTAACCCTTACTGAAGTACAAATATGCCTCACAAAAAGCTTAATTGTCATATACTTAAAGCTTTATTTATTCTCAGAGAATACAGGAAATGGATAATGAACTAAACATAGATCCTGACCAAAGCTGAACTGCCTGTTCTCAAAACACAGCGTTGTCCTTGTAGGTACAAATTCTGAATAGTGACTTAGATACCCTATTGTTAGTATAGCCTGTTCGTCAGAGCACTTGCAACTGTGAAATGTTGTTCTGTACAGAGAAACATCAGTAAAAATGTCATAAACAAATTCATTTAAATGCTGCCTCACTCATGAGTGAGGGATTGGAGATATTAAAATGCAATGCCAGTTCTTCATAAACACTGCCAATAAGCAGCAGAGTAGAAGTCAAGACTCTGAGGATGGAACAAGATGTTAAATTAAATGGCAAATCTTCCTTCCATTTTTGACCAACAGAGAAAAGACTTCAGTTATGAAGACTACAATTCTGCACCTAGCAGAACCTGGTACTTACCTACCTGTCATGTATTTTGATACCAGAGTTACGTATTGTAGTTCAGATAAAGCCTTCCATTCTGCTGTGCAGAACTTCTATTTTGGCCTTCTTTTTCTGTTTATTGTTATGATTAAAGGAGGAAAAATCCTGGTACATGCAAGAGCATATGTTTGTGTGAAATCTGTCTAATTAATTGCTGAATAGCTGTAGGCAGAGTAGATGACGGCTAGCAGATAGATAGGAATTAAATTCGGGGGTGAAGGGATTATCTTCCGGAGAAATCAATGTTTCAAATGCATGTATCTTTAGGTTTTCCAGCTATTATTGGTGGAATGCATTTGAAATAGATCATTTACAATGTGTTCACATTTAATTCTCAAATACTTCACAAAACCATTAAATTCAGGACACTGGGCAGACTGTAAGTGTCCTTTCCATGCAGGTTACTGTTGTGTATTAGACCCAGATAGACTGACCTTTGTCAAATCCTTTGCTATTGCTAGCTCTTCTGAGACCAAAGTGAAGTGAAATAGTTTTTTCACTAATGTTGTTCTTTCCTTTCATGGCTGCTGTCGATGTTGCTTATGGAATGATGCATGAAAAAACAGGCTGAACAATCCTGATCCCAAAGAACTAGCTTCTCCAGAATAAGGTGTTTTGAAATACGACATCACCTTTCCTGAAGATGGATGAAGAAGAGATTATTGTGGCCATGTTGCTGGCCCATCCTAATAACAAACTAAACTAGTTTGTACTCAGCTGTACTGGTCAGCAAGTGAGGAAAGGAGCCCAGAGCCTTCACGTTGCAAAGCACAGACTACAGAGGTCATGGTAGGCCTGGCAATTCACAAAGAGAAATGAAGACAACTCCTCTACCCCTTTACTTTGGCAACATAGCCTACTAGAGCATACTTGCACAAAGACTGTATACCAGTGTGAGGGTTTCACCCAGAGAATGTGAAATTTTTCTGATGAACAGTGTTTTTCTTCTAAGTCAGTCCTTTATCTCACTTGTATGAACATACTCTAATATAGTCAAATTGAGCAAATCTTTTGTGATTTTAATATGCATCTGTTAGAAATACACGTTTCAGAACACAAAATGTTTGCCATGGCCCAAATCTTGCATCTTATATTTGTCTCTGATGATTTATGACCTCTCATTAAAACTGACAACCAAGCATCTCATGCTATGTTCTGAAATAGAGGGAGAATACTACAAGTGTTTTAGTAAACACTCAGAGTTGAATAATACCTTTTTAAGTATCGTGGAGAATATTTTCAAATAAAAATCACAATTGCTGTACTCACTTCTCTAGGAGAGGCCATAACATAAGTTCTCAGCTACAGAAATGAAATAATCTTTACAAATGTCAGTAGTTAACTCCATGTTTGTTACAACTAGATTTAGGATAAAATCTGCAGTGGAGCAATGTATAAAACTGTTAGAGATAAATAGACAATAATTTATTATTTAATGGCAGGTCTCCCCACACTAACAGCAAGATTAACAAGCAAACACAGAACTCTAAAATGTCAAGTAACATAACAGAAAAGGAAAGCACCCAGAGAAAGAGAAGAAATCAGTTCCCAGGAAGAGATACCTCTTCCTCCACTTACATTTTAATTCTAAAGGTTCAATAGAAAAGAGTGCAAGTTTAATCCAGAATCCCTGTTCCTCTTAAGAACAAAAGAACCCAAACAAAACAAACTAACAAAAAAAGAATAAAAAAACCAACAAGAGATGTAATAAAAAGAAAAGAAAATACAACAATGTGGATAGAGATGTAACAAGAAGAAAAGAAAAGAAGACTTGTTTAGGAAAAACTCCCTGGACTGTTGAGAGCTAAACTAAGAGTGCTGCAGGCTAGCTGAATAAATTGAGCAACTAAGAACAATTTTGTTTTCTTAATTTATAACTATATCTCAATTTTGTAAATCAAGAATTCAACCCTTCATAGAATCATAGAATCATAGAATCATAGAATCATAGAATCATAGAATGGTTAGGGTTGGAAGGGACCTTAAAGATCATCTAGTTCCACCCCCCCTGCCATGGACAGGGAAACCCTCCACTACACCAGGTTGCCCAAAGCCTCGTCCAACCTGGCCTTGAACACTGCCAGGGATGGGGCATCCACAACTTCTCTGGGCAACCTGTTTCACTGCCTCACCACTCTCAGAGTGAAAAATTTCTTTCTTATATCTAACCTAAATCTGCCCTCTTTCAGTTTAAATCCATTGCCCCTTGTCCTATCACTACACGCCCTTGTAAAAAGTCCCTCTCCAGCTTTCCTGTAGGCCCCCTTTAGGTACTGGAAAGCTGCTATAAGATCACCCCGGAGCCTTCTCTTCTCCAGGCTGAACAGCCCCAACTCTCTCAGCCTGTCTTCATAGTGGAGGTGCTCCAGCCCTCTGATCATCTTTGTGGCCCTCCTCTGGACTCGTTCCAGTAGCTCTGTGTCCTTCTTGTGTTGGGGACTCCAGAGCTGAACACAGTATTCCAGGTGGGGAACCCTTCTTGCTTTTTTGTCAAAAGAAACTTGTTGACATTTTAAGCTAAAATGTAGAATATATTTAAGGGACTCTGAAGGGCACAATTTTTAAAAGAGAAGAACTGCTGTTATAGATCCACTAAGGAGACACTGGTGGTGGAGGCAGGAATGTATCTTCTAAAATCCTTAATATGGTGACTATGGATGTTAGAAAAGTATAAGGGGCATCGACTGCAAATACTAATCAGGCTTGCAGTCACTCTCCCTAAACACATGTCCTACCATCTCCAGAAACAGAGTGCAGGTCCAGATGGATCGTTTGTGTAACTCAGCAAGACTTTCTCATCTGGCCTTTGATAAGCTTTGTTCAGCAAGGTTTATTCTAACTTTTTATACTCTCAAAACTACCATATAATAGCCAGTAATAAAAACTGAATCTGATATGAGTTTTTTTTTTTCTTCAAAGTATGGAACTGCCAAAAACCACTCTGCTATATGACCTGAAAGAGTGAATGAAAAAAAATGTAATAGCCTTGAAGTCAGCTGTTCTATGGCTTTGGAACAGTGGAATCCTGCAACTTATACAGTAGCACCAGAAAAAGAGAACAGCAGATTGCTGTCTCCAAGTCAAGCTCAACATTTTATTCAGTACCAAATGTGAAAGTAAAATAACAATACTGACATTTAAAACATATACTTTTTATAATTATCAGGTCATCAAAGTAATTGTTCTAATATCACACGAGATACAGAATAGGTATACATGGTCATTCATAAACTCAGAAAGATTATCATTCCAGACCTACTGATAAAATTTTGTAACTGTATTATCATTCCAGACCTACTGATAAAATTTTGTAACTGTATTTCATTTTGCTATATACACAAACACAATATAGCAGGACTAATGCCTCTCTATTCACTTCCTTTACGTTTTGCTCTCTTTCACGTAGTAGAATCTATTCAACTAGCAGCACCAACTAGTAGACCGCTGACAACCAATAGCACATCTTGGATAAAAAGCAGAAAACAGCTGCCATGCAATGGCTTATTAAATCACACTTCAGTGGAAAGTCAAATAAAGGCAAATAGCATTTGAAAAATAATTTTAAAACCACTTCAAGACATACCCCACAAATAGAGACAAACAATTTTAAAATTACATGTATCACATGTATTGCATACATCCTTTTGTCAGTATCAATATTAATCTTCTACATCTAGGAGATACTTTCATGAATATTCATATTCATATCTGCAACACAACGCATTTTATCAGTCTGACAGAGAAATCTATGAGCAATATGACTTATTTCTTATGTATGCTTTTATCTCAATGGTAATTAAAAACCTAATCTAAACCAATTTAATACCAAAACCAAAAATATGAATTTCAAATGGTTCTATAACCAATAATTTCCTAGCATGCTTCAAAATATTTTTTTTTCTTACCTTCCCAATTGCAACAGTCTTTGTTCTTGCAAGATATTAACAGTAACTTTATGTATTATTAGAGTATTTGTTCAGTTTCATAAGATGCTCCTATATGGTGGTAAGTTATAGAAAAACATGGTAATTATGCCTCAGTTTATAACATCATGCTAGTCCTTCCCAGGTAGGATGCTTTGAAGTATTTTGCCCTTTTGAGAGATTTATTCCTTTCCATTTACTCTCTTAATCTGAAATACATTCTTTTTATGGTGACTGTGTTTTCACACAATGTAGACACTAGCCAGAGATTTCTCCATATTGTCTTAAAAGAGATACAGTCCCCACTAGTGCAGGTCTCCTACATATTCATCAAATAGATAAGTTTAAGAGTTGTCTTAACAATGTGTGAAAGAGCTTTATTCTCCCAGTCACATTTAAACCTCTATATCTATCTTGAGTCTTTCCATGACACATTTTATATTAACTGCTCAGATCTTTTTCCTCATAAGATTATCTACGCAGTGGGAACAAAATTCAGATCCTGAGTACAAGCATCCCTGTTTATGAACCTGAATTCTTGCCTCTCAGCAGTCAGGATGGGTCTGTTTGAATGCCAAATCTACATCTGCTGGTCTTAATGTTGGTGCACTCCAGACCTCAGGCCCTAGAACAGGTGACTACATAGATGATAATAAATCACCTCAGGGATGACTCAGATTGTTAGGCCAAATAAGCATCACATCTCTATTTGCAACAGCACAACAATTTGGCAATAAATTTCACATCCATTCAGGATGAAACAAATGTTGGCCACAAGACAACAGTCCTAGCCCTCAATCATGCCGTGTGTGCATAAGAGTGATAAAAGGATGGATATAATCTTCTGTGGGCTCCACGCTCTTCTAGGCTCCTTATAGAGACATATCCCAGTCATTTCAACCTGGCTGAAGAGTTTTGAGTAGATACTTGCGTCAACAGGAAAACCAAACTTATTTAAGTCCAAAGCAAACATATTTAGTTGACTACTTTGGTTTTCCTTTTTTTTTTTTAATTATTTTTACTATATGTAACAGAACACAGGAAACAACGATAATCTGAACACAGAAGGATATATGGTATGATCACAGGACAGTTTATTAACAGATTAGTGAAGAGAGTCCTATGGTACAAGATTTTTTTCTGTTAACCACAAAAAAGATTTTTCAACAAAACTTCTAATTTCCACAATATGTGGATTTAACTTTAAAAAATACTTTGAAAATTCTTCTGGATTTCAGTGGGTTTGGTTCAAAAGTGACACTAAAAAAAGAAGAAAACAGACTTCACATTTTAATTTTTCAATTTAAAAGCTCAGTATTTCACTTATAAAACATTTAAATGTTATTTTAAAATTTTAAGCAAAATTATCTGAGGTTAACACTTAATTCAATCAAGGTATTTTTAGTCTAATCTGTGAATGGTAAAGAAAAATAAAAAAACAGCTCTCTACTTGAGTGGGACAGGAAATTATTTATATCCAGAGTATTCAGTACTCTATGAATCTCACACTCAGCTTTCTGTTTACTAAAATCTGAGAACATGCCCTTAAGATTATATTTCAACTCTTCATCTCATTAGCTGATCCAGTGGACTTTGATTTAAATCAGATAGGAAAACTTCTGTTCTTGAGATCCTAATGACAGCAGGCAATCCCTATCTAAACATTGACAGGCATAAAGGAGTGCCTAGCAAAAAGCTTTGTGTCAGTTTAATACCTTACCACAAATCATAACAAATGTTCAAGATTTTTTGAAACAATCACGTAAACTTCTTTTTAAGCAGCTTCTGGGTTTCCACCTAAAGCACTGCATGTCTCACCCTAGCTAGACACATAGCATTCATTATTATTGTCTTGCCATGGTTCTGCCTGCAGATCCATACTAGCATGCCCCACTTCTCCAGTGGTGACATGAACAAGAGACCTGAGTGCTTTGTGCCAACTGAACTCCCAGGTTCACAGCACATCTCCAGAAGGCCTTTGATTTTCCCTTTTCCTCCTCCCTTCCAGATTCCCTATGAAGCCTCCAGACACTTATGGTTTTGGAAATCCCCAGCAGTTTCCACATGATAAGCTCCCTGCCAGGGTTCAAAGTTGAGGCCTGAAGTTCTCTGTTGTCCCCCTTTCCGAGACAATTTTCCCCTACTTGATGCTCACTCCCATGCCATGGGCTCTACATGCTTCCTCTTTCTCTTAAGCATTACTTACTCCTGCCCTGTTCACTTTTTCTCCTGTTGTCAGGACTGTATTTGTTCCTCACTTTCTAACTGTTCTGTATTTTGTTCACATATAAGTTCTCTGTGTGTTTGCATTACATTTTTGGTCCCATGCCAAAGGTATCATTTTCTCCCATGCCTCCCCTCTTGCTGTTGCCACCAGTTTGGCTTCCACCTGAGCAAGGGTTCCCTGGGCACAGGATGACACACTTCCTTCCCTGTGACAGATTTCCCTCTTCCTGTTTTATGCTTTATCTTTCTGCTCAGGAGAAATCAACAAAACCCTTCATGGTGCCAACTTTTCAGCATGGCGTCAATGCTCTGCTGTGCCACAGAGGACAATTGGGATGGGGAGTAAGACAGCGTGTCACTGTATCACTTCCTTCCTCTTTGTTTTATTTCAGTTTTCTCCTCTTACTAATCAACCCACTATAAGACTTACCATATACTTTATGCTAACGCACAGGTGACATTACATAACTTATCTACCCTTCAAACTCATTTCTGGTTAACATCTTTATAAAATCATGGTGCTTATTTTGATGACGTAAACGATGACTTGTATCAGTTTATTTCATCATATTAAAGTGCCAAAAGAAAAACATAGTACTCCTTGCCATTATGCTGGTTTTTAGCTGGCATTTTAATCCTCTGATTTCCTAAGTCACAGGTTCTTGTACCATTACATGCCATTCTTTAACACTTGCAACAACTTGGTATGAGGTATTTGTTATACAATATTGTTTATATTTCCATAGCACTTTGGAGCAGTAGTGATGCATCAGAAATATTCTGTTCCTCTACAGTCATTCTTAAGCTAAGCTAAAATACCTTTCTTCTATAATCTTTCTTCATAAGTTAGTTCAATAATTCAACACATTTTTTTTCCTAGAATACTGATACTTGTTTATTGCCCTATATATGAAACTTGGATGCATGGTACATCCAAGACAGAGATTGTTTTAGTTTCATGATTACACCAAATTGTTTTAACTAAACTTGCTTCAATTTCAAAATAACTATATTCTTCTGTTAATAGTCATATATTTGAATATATGATTTTGATGTATAGCTCTTTTTTCTTTTGAAGCATGAATCCTAGGAGGATCACTCCACAAAGAGAGCTGATATAGATTGTTAATAAAGCTAAATATTACTACAAGAGACATTTCTGACCAAGCTGTTTTTAAAAATAGATTCTCACCATTGCATTTTACTCTGCTATTTAGGCATTGGCTTTTTAGAGCACAAATGCAGAAACTAAAATCGCTTTCATTCACTGAGTGCAGATGTGGAATGGTATACCTTAACATACTTAATGCCACCTCGTTGCTTTTGTAAAGCACTATCTTGCCTAAATCTGTTAACATTTGCCCAATTAGAAATTCCTAGTATAGAAAAAACAGCAAGAGTTTACTTTGAAAAAATAAAGTTCACTTTCTAGGGGAAAGGAGATTTCTTATAAAGTTCTCTAAATCTCATTAAAAATGACTGCTACTAGCTTTAAACCAATAAAATTTCAGAGTTCTTTTTCCCTCTCCTCTCAACAGGTATCATTTCTTTCAAGCTGATTCCACCATTGCACGCCTCCTGTCTGTAGTTATTCTGCAGTTTATCTTCAGAAAAATAAATCTACTACAGAGTTCAAGAATAAAAAATAATCTTTCCATATTAGTACTAATAATTCATGAAAGAATGGCATCAAGGTGGAAGACAGGATGCATCTGGAAAAACCTAGAACTAGCACTATATGATAAATGATCCTATTATTTTAGCCAAATTAGTATAAAACAAGAAACACAGATCAACTTTTGAGAAAGTGTCCGTCCTGAAACAAACAAGTTCTGACTAACCTCTCTTACAGAGGCAGTGTTCATTTTTCCCCCCCACAAAAAGCAAAAATTTTGTCAGGAAAACTGAGTCATGTATAAAGCAAACCAGATAAGATGCTGAAAGAACTCTCTCCCTTTGAATTATCAGGATTTTTCCTTCTTGCTCACCACTCATAGCAAGTGTGATCAGGTACCCAGAAAAGATATGATTTAAATAATATTAAATACTTATAAAATAAAACAATTACATCCTTTTTGAGTTGCTTGCAGTTCTCTGCCCTCCAGACAGAAAGCTTATTTCCACCCAAGAAAGAAGAGGAATAAATTCTTCAATTATCATTCTGACTTCAGTTCTGCTAGAAATTCTAAGTAAGAGACAATTTTCCTCAAACTGTGAGGCATGGTTCCCTTTTTATATGCCAGGGAGATTTTGTCCTGTTCTTAGAATTACTCTCAACATCAAAAATGGGAATGCTATAGTTCTAACACAGAAAGAATGTCAAAAGTTTTCATGCAGACAACAGGGCAGGGAATTTATTACTTTGTCTAAAGCCAAGTTTATAACATGTTAAGCTAAAAAACAAATGCATGTTCTCAGCCCAGGCATAATTTAGAAAGGCTGATTAACTATTTACACCAGCTAAGAGGAAAACTGCACATTAAAAAAAAAAAAAAAAGAAAAAAACACCACATAAATGTAATTAAATTAACTGGAGTGATTTTTTTTTTTTAACTGCCATTATTATCTCTAAGGGTCACAATACCTAGAAGCCTGAAACAGAAAAGGTGCTGTAGAAACATGTCAAAAGAGATAAGGCCTTTAAGCAAAATAGAGGTTATAATTTAAGTGAAAAAGAAGAAAAAGTAAAGGAGCAATAAAGCCCTGGCAGTATGCTGGCAGATGACAGGAGAAGTGAATTGGTTCTGCCCACCCTTGCATGGACTAAATTTGCAATAAATAGTTAACTACATGTGATCTCACTCAAGCCCAGAAAAATAGTCTAACTGGCTGTGTTAACTAGTTATCTTAGCAGGGCTTGATATTTCAAGCACATAACTGGAGTTATGTTACCCCCACACTTGATGCAGATATGGTAACAACTTCTCCATCATGCTTCTGTTTCACCTCCCTCATGTAAAGAAATGACATGATTTCTTTAAGCCTATACAGGAGACAGGGTCATAGGTAGAAAAAGAGTGCAGCTGTGCAGGATGCCTCCCAAAATCACTGCTAGTTAGCTCTGGAAATTCAAGCAGTCACATTCACACTGACACAAACCATGTGTTTGGGGAAGCACCAAAGAAAACTTATGACTACCTTTCTTCACTGTGAGTCTCTTTATCTGTTGTGCTGACCTCTAACTCCTCTAAGTATCATTTTAAAAGTCATTCCAGCTGCTTCTCACTGATTTAGGATACACACACAAACATCACTTAAGAGTAACAGATGGGTTTTTGTGCCTTCATAAGCCTAATGGAGCTGTTCAGTAGCTTGACAAAGCAAAAGCAACTTTCACAAAAGGTATGTTTTGGCCTGTATTATTGCAAACAACAGGGAGAGTTGATAGCATCTAAGGCAGAGACAAGTTTCATACCATCAAAGAAGGGAAATTATCCAACAAAATTCCAATTAACAGAAATGATGACTGGTTTGGCCTACATTTTTGTAGCAATCTCCAGGAATTACTTAGTCTTAATATCAAACTACAAATTTACTGGAACATCTGAACACACAATCTAAAATACGAAATGTTATCAGAAGTCTATGTCTTCTCATAAACTCTTCTACACAGAAACCCTAAGGTGCTTTTTTATGTTAATTAAGCTTCAGTTCCGCTGGGTGCTACATGAAGTATAGCACTGGTTCTTTGATGTATTTACTTTATAGAATTACCAATGTCAGTTAAATATAGCACTGAGAATCAAGTTACATCATGAAGAGTTTAAAATTCAGGCTCCAATCCTGCAAGATGACCTGTGCATGCAAACTCTGTTGCTCTTAAGGAGCTTGATAGCGGGTGAAAACAGAGCACTTCTTCCTTCACTTTTTCAAGAGATCACTTTCAGCAATGTTTTCGTTCAAAACTGTTTGGTAAATTCAGACTGAGCTAAAAAATAGTTTGGAGAATGGCTAAAGATCTTTCAAATTATTCTTTCTTGTCTTTAATGTCTCTTCAGAAACATGTCCTTTATTTTATAAACACCAGCTATCATGTCTAAAAGGAAGAGAAAGTATATACCTCTGGTGAGTGGGTTTGGAGTAATCTGTATGGTCCCAAACATAAGGAGGATTAAGGACTTCAACTTTGCTCTGAAACAAGCAGTTTTTACACTTAAGTCAATTACAGTCTTCGGACATGAACACCTAAAATCACCTAATTTCAACCGATGCGTTGTATTTGAACCTGATGGCTTCAGTAGGAGCTGCAGGTATTCATACCTTTTTAATAAAAGATCATTCACATTCAGGAGTAATGGCTAAATTCACATACTACCATTTAAAATGCTGGTGCTTAGATTCAAAGAGCTGTTTTTTCACAGAACATGGGAAAAATGACTGAACGCACAGCAATTATTTCACTAATTATTTAAAAAAACTGTTGTGACATTTAACAAATTGCAATATCCTTTGAGATCAAGTAGGTTGGTTGCTAAAGCTGCACTGAAAATAGTAGGCTTTTTCAGTTTCCCTCCAAATTTATTTTCATCAAATGACCAAAAAAAACCCCCGAAAACCAACCAAACAAAAAATGAACAGAAATATGCTGGTTTGGCAATAAAATCACATCAAACAGCATATTTCTACCAGTTGCACAGTAAAATATACTTTATTGTTTTTTGTGAAAAACTGTCCTCAGAGAACAAAATTTTTATGAAAAGGATCAGAAATATATGTATCACTTTTAAGCAGAAGACTCTTGCAAATGTGCTTTAAAATTAAGAGTAACCAGATGTCAAATAGAAGAAATTAAAAGCAAACTCATTGCATTGATTGTAGTCCTGTCTTATTTTTCTGCTATCAATAGATGAAATATCGTACTCTTTCCATACCTGCTAGTGTAAAAAACTATGAAATGGTTACTTTTTATTCTCTTTTTGCAAATGCTGTTCTTTTTTGCTTTGGATTCCTACGAAATCACACTATGAGTTATAATAAGAAGCAAGATGACAGAACGCAACATTTTCCAGCTAATTTCGTTCTGCTTAAAGCATTTCTGTTGTCAGCAGGAGTAAAATTCACTGCCACAAAAAAGCATGGAAAAGAAAAATATGCTCTTCTACAATTCAACATAACTTCCATATAAATGAGGCCACACCTGTGAAGGCCTCTCTTTATGTGTTAAAGGAGGGGTCAAACACTAATCATGCATTGCCACAAAAAACGGGGTGGAAATGGAATGCTGCTTATCATCCCTTTGTTTAGCAAGTAAAAAAGAGAAGAAAGGAAGGAAGAAAGAAAGAGAAAACCCTCTGACTTGACAAAGACAGATTCTTACACTCAGCATTCACAAATAAAGCTAGTTACCCTAGCAACTGCCACATCACGTGGGTCTCAGTTTGCCTCCAGGCTCCACAGCATATTACAGAAACTTACTGGCTTTTGATCTTGAGAAATAGTTCACATTCACACAACACAGACACAAATACACACCAGAATATTAATACTGATGTAACGAGCACATTTATACTTCTAAGTAATTCTTCATGTACTTTCTAATTTTACTGCTTAGTTCTGAAACCTTGAGAGTTGATTGCATAATTTGTCAACTCTGAATTTGAGATTAAGTTAGTGCTGTGTTGATGCAGAGAAAAATGGCACTAATTGAGACCATTAGGGTAATGGGAAAGCAAGAGTTCCAAATAAACTATGGGAATAAAATGTACAGGGCTATTTCAAAGCACAAGTACACGAGTGTGCCATTTGGTTCCAAAGAATTTATCCACAAATCCATTTTTCGCTGGATAGTTCCATTCAATTACAGTGAGAAATAAAAATTTTATGGTATAAAAGCAATAACGTTTTTTCCACTAACTTTTAAAAACCATTCCCTTTTATTTATAATTTTTCTGCACTTAAACTTACTGTACAGGATTCTTCACTGATATGGCAACAGTTAAGACCATACGGACATAACTTTGTGTTTATCTCCTCCACTCCTGCTGAATAAAACAAAATTCTTAAGATACTTAACCACATTAAGCCAGGCAACTTTGAAAAACCTGCTTTTACTGCTCACCTTTCATCCATTTCTGCATTTGTCGTAGTTTTCTTTTGATACAGATGTATTGAAAGTACTTTGAAATTGTTAACTTACATTAGCTCATGTTCCATAGATCCATTCAACAACTTTTTAGAGCGTATACATTGCTAACAAGAGAATAAGAAGTAGTTTTAAAAATTTTATTATAAAAAGCAAATTCCTATTTTAATCAATAAAAATACAGGTTTAATTGAAAAAAAAGCACTTCAAAATCTATGCTTTAATATGCCTAGTGACAGTGAAGTGAAATAAGAAGGCAGAAGGGCACAATGGCTAAAGATGTAGTTCAGCTGAACAAGCAGTTCAATCAGAAGTTATGGATTTGATACAAATAATACTGGATGATATATTAAGATCAGACTAGACACTGCAGTGGCCTCTCATAGCCTAAAATCTTTCAGCCTGAGAACTGGGAAATGGCAAATGTGTTCTTAAAAGTGCACTTTCTAGACTTTCTCAGAGCAATACAAGACTTCAGTCATTTCTCACATCTTTATAAAAGCCTTCTCCTTTTTAGGATCATCCAACTGATTTCTAGGTTTTGCTTATTCTTTACGTATTGCGACAACAAAAAAAACCCTCAAAATATTAACTTTCCAAAACCTAACCTAAGGCTTAGCTTTCAATCAGATATGTAAAAACCCCTATGTTTACAGTCAGCAGCCAAGTCATATTCTCCCTTCATGGATAGCTACTGAAAAAAGTATTTGTTTATAGTGAGTACAGATGAGAGAGGTCAAATTCAGCTGAAAGTTTCCAATTATAATTGCTTTTGGACTGGTAACAGAACAAGATGAACTGCAGTAAGAGAGAGAAACAATCTACTTGGGAAAGGAAGAAAGAAAAGAATACAGAAGTTCAATGTTTACTAAAAATCTTTCACCAACCCAATGTTCAAGCCAACAGAAAATACATTTCAATCTGCAAACATATCTTTAAAGAAAACAAAAATATTATAAACTATTATAAATAATGGATGTACTTACAATAGGGATGCTTGAATTAAGATGTTTCATCAAATGTGTATAACAATAATTATTAATTGCTCGCTCAAGAATATTTCCTGCATCTTGGATTGGAACACAAGAGGTGCTATGCTGGACCTTGTTCTCATCAACAAGGAGGGGCTGGTGGGGAACGTGAAGCTCAAGGGAAGGAAGCCCTGCCGGTACTCATCATGAAATGGTGGAGTTCAAGATCCTTAGGATGGCAAGGAGGGTGTTCAGCAAGCTCCCTCCCTGGCTTTCAGGAGAGCAGACTTCAGCCTCTTCAGGGAACTGCTTGGTAGAGTACCCTGAGATAAAGTCCTGAAGGGAAGAGTTTGGCTAATCTTCAAGGATCATTTCCTCCAAGCTCAGCAGCAGTGCACCTCAACAAAGAGGAAGTCAGGAAAAAATATGAGGACACCTGCATGGATGAGCAAGGAGCTCTTGGACCAACTCAAACACAAAAAGGAAGCCTACAGAGGGTGGAATCAAGGACAGGTAGCCTGGGAGTACAGAGAAGTTGTCTGAGCAACCAGGGATCGGGTTAGGAAAGCTAAAGCCCTGGCAGAATTATATCTGACCAGGGACATTAAGGGCAAAAAGAGAAGCTTCTGTAAGTACGTCAGTTGTAAAAGGAAGACTAGGGAAAATGTGGTCCCTCTCCGGAAGGAAAAGGGAGACCTGGTTGCCCAGGATATGGAGAAGGCTGAAGTGCTCAATGACTTCTTTGCCTCAGCCTTCACTGGCAAGTGCTCTAGCCACACTGTCCAAGTCACAGAAGGCAAAGGCAGGGACTGGGAGAATGAAGAACCACCCACTGTAGGAGAAGATGAGGTTCAAGACCATGTAAGGAACCTAAAGGTGCACAAGTCCATGAGACCTGGGAAGATACATCCTCAGGTCCTGAGGGAAACAGCAGATGAAGTTGCTAAGCCACTATCCATCATATTTCAGAAGTTGTGGCAGTGTGGTGAAGTTCCCACTGACTGGAAAAGGGGAATCACAGCCCCCGTCTTTAAAAAGGGAAAAAAGGAAGATCCAGGAAACTACAGGCAAGTCAGTCTCACCTCTGTGCCTGGTAAGATCATGCAGCAGATCCTCCTGTCAACTATGCTAAGGTACATAGAAAATAGAGGGATAATTGGTGACAGCCAACATGGCTTCACTAAGGGCAAATCCTGCCTGACCAATTTGGTGGTCTTCTGCGTCAGGGTTACAGCATTGATGGATAAGGGAAGAGCAACTGACATCATCTACCTGGACTTGTCCAAAGCATTTGACATTATCCCGCACGACATTCTTGTCTCTAAATTGGAGAGGCACGGATTTGATAGATGGGACACTCGTTGGATAAGGAATTGGCTGGATGGTCGAACTCAAAGAGTTGCAGTCAATGGCTCAATGTCCAAGGGGAGGCCAGTGACGAGTGGTGTTCCTCAGGGGTCAGTACTGGGGCCAGAGATGTTTAACATCTTGTCGACGACATGGACAGAGGGATTGAGTGCACCCTCACTAAGTTTGGTGACAACACCACGCTGTGTCGTGCAGTTGATAGTATAGAGGGAAGGGATGCCATCAGTAGGTACATTGACAGACTTGAGAGGTCGGCTTGTGCAAACCTCATGGAGTTCAATGAGGCCAAGTGTAAGGTCCTGCACATGGATCAGGAAAATCCCAAGCACAAGTACAGGCTGGGCAGAGAATGGATTGAGAGCAGCCCTGAGGAAAAGGACTTGAGGGTGCTGGCTGATTAGAAGCTCAACATGAGCCGGCAATGTGCACTGGCAGCCCAGAAGGCCAACTGTATCCTGGGCTGCATCAAAAGGAGCGTGGCCAGCAGGTTGAGGGAGGTGATTCTGCCCCTCTACTCTGTTCTCGTGAGACCCCACCTGGAATACTGCGTTCAGCTCTGGAGTCCCCAACACAAGAGGGACATGGAGCTGCTGGAGCGGGTCCAGAGGAGGGCCACAAAGATGATCCGAGGGCTGGAGCATTTCTTCTATGAAGAGAGGCTACGGGAGTTGGAGTTGTTCAGTCTGGAGAAGAGAAGGCTCCTGGATCATCTTTTAGTAGCCTTCCATTATTTAAAGGGGGCCTACAGGAAAGCCAGAGAGGGACTTTTTACAAGGGTATATGGTGATAAGACAAGGGGCAATGGCTTTAAACTGAAAGAAGGTAGATTTAGATTAGATATAAGGAACAATTTTTTAACAGTGAGGGTGGTGAAATTGGAACAGGTTTCCCAGAGAAGCTGTGGCTGCCCCATCCCTGGAAGTGTTCAAGGCCATGTTCAAGTGTTCAAGTGGATGGGGCTTTGAGCAATGTGATCTAGAGGAAGGTGTCCCTGCCCATGGCAGAGGTGTTGGAACTAGATGATCTTTAAGGTTCCTTCCAACCCCAACCATTCTATGATTCTATGATTCTATGATTCTATGATCTTCATCCACTACCAGAGTTCAAGGCAGTAAGTGCAAATAAAACCTCAGGACGCTGAAAATAATTTCAGTTGTTAAGTCTGACATGAGACAAAAGGTCATAGACTAAGGAGCTCTGTCATTTTCTACCATAACCTCTAAAGAAGATTGCATCCAACATTAATACTGACCTCTGTCCCATAAATTGTTCTCATATTATTACAAACATCCATAAGGATCGCAACCAGATTTCTCAGTATGTGAGAACTGCCAAAATATAGCTCCTCTGGGTGACAGATTACTTAAAGGTTATCTTACACACATTTACTTTCAGTTTTAAAAATCACCTATGAACAAGTGGGGCTTCCTTTCGTGTTCCACCACAAAGGAATAAGATTTCTATTCTGCATTTTGTCCTGAGGGCAGCCACCAAAACCCAACTGGCTTCCACAACCTTCCTTACTTTCCCATGTATTGGCCACCTGTGCTTCCAGAGTTTAGTCAGACAGGAGTTCTCATCAGAGAAGCCATGCTGACCCAATAGACCACACTTTTTTTCACTACCACCTTTAGTTTCCTTAGCAAAATATTTCAAACCATCTTACACTCCTGTTTGCAATTGACCAGTCCAGCACATATTGGCTGCCTTGTCCTCTGCATTTAAGCAGGCTTTTCAATTCTTAATATCAGCCTTTCCCCTGATAAGGGGATAGTTATCCGAATTCTTCTAATGAGTCAGACACGGGTTTATTGGATTGTAGGGGATATTGTTCATAGGTTTCTTGCTTTTGGACTGCCTAATTTTTACATAATTAAAACACATGCTGCATTTATGTGTATAAATTCTGCATGTGTGATTTATCTGACCTTCTCTTTCCTATTACAATCATGAAACTAACTGCATGATTCTTACTACATGGGTCTCCCAGTAATGCATCTTGAGGTAGAACTTTAGTATCACCTGGGACCAAGTGTAGAAGAGCATCTTCCCATACATCATAGAATTATAGAACTGTAGAATCGTAGAATCATAGAATCATAGAATTATAGAATGGTTTGGGTTGGAAGGGACCTCAAAGATCATCTAGTTCCAACCCCTCTGCCATGGGCCGGGACACGTTCCTCTAGATCAGGTTGCTCAAAGCTTCATCCAGTCTGGCCTTGAACACTTCCAGGGATCCACAGATTCCACAACTTCACTGGGAAACCTGTTCCAGTGCATCACCACACTCAATGTAAAAAATTTCTTCCTTAGATCTAATTGAAATCTGCCCTCTTTCAGTTTAAAGCCATTGCCCCTTGTCCTATCACCAAATACCCTTGTAAAAAGTCCCTCCCCAGCTTTCCTGTAGGCCCCCTTTAAGTATTGGAAAGCTGCAATAAGATCACCCTGGAGCCTTCACCAGACTGAACAGCCACAACTCTCTCAGCCTCTCTTCATAGAAGTGCTGAGATAATCCAGCCTTCTAAAAACCCTTCTCAAATGTTAAGATCAATTTTTGTGAAACACTTAATATCCTCTGAAACATTACAGCACCTCACAGAATTTAGATTGGAACAGTCTTTACAGATCGTCTTGTCCCACCTCTGCTCCCTAGAGTGACTAATGATTTTTTCGCTGTGTTTGCAGTCTACATCATTCTGTGATGCTTTGTAGGCCAGTTATCAGTATCACGTAACAGCCTACACTTTCCCAAGCTGCATCCACTGTTAGAATTCAGAAGAAAATGCCTACAGAAGTAGCTCACAGAAGGATTTCTATGCATAATTATCATATATTTAACAATGATACCTAGCTTTTACAAACCAGCAGCAACTACTGCAGACAACTAGGGATCTCCCTTGCTCCTTCCAAAAAAGGAAGTTTTTCATATCCTGAAGACTTGAAGATCCAGCTCCATCTTCCCCGAGTG
Source organism: Tauraco erythrolophus (assembly GCF_009769465.1). Lineage (NCBI taxonomy): Eukaryota > Metazoa > Chordata > Aves > Musophagiformes > Musophagidae > Tauraco > Tauraco erythrolophus. The sequence continues at coordinate 69,412,054 of NC_141496.1, forward strand.
TTTTTATGATGCAATAAAGAGGAAGAAGGAAAAAAATATTTCACTAGCAAAATCACTGGGGCAAAAAACCCAATAATCTGTCTGAAAGTTCTCAAGGACTTGGAAAGTTGGAATTAACCTCCGGCTAAAAAATTAAAAATCAATAATTCAAAGATTATTAAATGTGTTCTTCTGAGGATCAATCTATCAGATACGTTTTTACCACACTTAATGTTCAGTGTAATCACCCATCATGGAAACTAATGCCCCAATTAACAGATCAAATCACTGAAAACCATTCATACAGATAGTCAGTTCCCAGAAAGAACCATCAGTAAAACTGTATTTACCAAATGCTCAGACAATATGCAAAGAACGTGCACTTTTACTGTTGGCTGCCAAGCTTTACAACATCCTTAAAATTATAAGCATTGTAATAAATCTACATTTTTTCAGTTTTAGATCTGCATTTTCCCTACAACAGCTTAATGGCTTAGTTAATTTCTGTAATGTAGCTCTACTTTAAGATTAGTCTTCCTTCTAAATAGTTTTTTCTAGTTTTTTTTTTCTGCTTATATTCTCACTGAAGATAATTTTTTCCATTGCTTCTTTTTAGCATACATTCCTTTTCAAGATGAAGTTTAACATTAGTAACTGACTGCTGGATATCTGGGAGGGTGGTCTGGCTGAACATCAAAATTTTATCACGTTGGATTATTTCTATTTCAGGTTCTTTGGTACCATTGAGAGTTACAAACAACAGTAATGTTATCCATTATATTCAATTCTTTGCTTAGTCTGTATTATAGGTAGTATTTCCCTTCCTGCTACTACAAACATTCATTTGATCCATAAAACTTGACATTAGCTTAGTATTGACCTTAAGATTTATTTTTTTTTTAAACTGAATCCTGTGTTTCGCCAAATGAAAATATACTTTGAAACCCACTTAAGATTTTTTTCAGAACAGTTTTGTGTTCTGGATAGCTTTTTCGTTTCTTCAAAAGCAAATTACACAGCCTGCCATGACTTAGCTTCAGAAATTAGTCAGCTGGTATTTCTGCAGATATTGTATATTTTGGAAGTTTTTTATACAGCTTATAGCCTTTCTGCTCTTCTCTTGTAATTCTTAAAAATTACACTTGACCTCTTCTCTTATTTGCCCACAAAATAATGAAATTATTTATGATCCAATCCCTGAAATACTGAGAACCTTCCTCAATGTCCAGACAGCAACATCTGCATTTTCATAATTTTAAAAATAACCTTTCTCCATGTGATAGTTCGATGTGGGGGAGGGGGTTCTGGTGGGAGGAGAGGAGATTTGCTCCCTGTGCCACCAGATTGGACTCCCATCCCCCTCGGGGTTGAGCCAATCATCGACGCCTCTGCGAATTGCCCTATTTAAGTTGAGACAAAGGGACAGAAAAGGGGCTTTTGCCCAGGAGCCAGGAGAAGGGAGGAGGGCTCTGCCCTCGCTCCCCGGCCCCGGACAGATGGCTGCCTGCGCCGGGCCAGTGCCACGTGCTCAAGATGGTGGCGACGGAGCCGCGTGGGGAACTCGGAAAGCACTCCGCTCCCGGAGTGCCCTCTGGGCCGAGTTCACCCAGAGCGGACTAAGACCTGAGAGAAACGTCCACACCAACACCAGGTCAGTGGAGATGGAGCGGGAGGAGGTGCGCTGGAGCTGAGTTTCCCTTGCAAGCGGTGGCGAGACGGCAGGTGGCCCCCCCGCACCCAAGATGGGCTTGGCGGAGCAGAGACCCACTCGTGGCCCGTGGAGAAACCCACGTCGGGGAAGAGATGCCTGAGCCTTGGAGAGGTCGTGGAGCATGGGATGCACAACGAGTAACTGTTAATAATGGAGCTTGGGATGCACGATGAGGTCGTGAGGCATCTAGAGTCCGTGGGACGATCCACGCCGAAGCGAGTGGCCACAACTCCCTAAGAATCCAAGACTGTGGTAAAGCCTGAACTGGAGCGATCCGATGGGGAAGGATTGCATCCTGCGGGTAGGACTCACGCTGGAGAAGTTTGCGGAGTTTTTCCTCATGAGTAGGGGATCCATTGGAGCAAGGGAAAATGGTGTAAGGACTCCTCCTCCTTTAAGAAAGGAGCGGCGGTAACAACATGGATGAACTGACCTGCACTCCCCCATTCCCTGTCCCCCTGCGCTGCTGGGGGGAGATAGAGCCGGGAACAAAAGGAAAGGGGGGTGGGGAGGTGTTGTTTTTAAGATCTGGCCTTGTTTTGTCTTTATCAAGTAAGCGGTTTTGTTTCCCTTTGTCCTTTTTTTAAGCAACTGTTAATTGTTTTAAGAAAACTGAGTCTGTTTTGCCTGGGACCATGGTTGGTGGGTGCTCCCTCTGTTCTTGTCTCGACCCTCAGTCCTTTTATTATAAAACCAAGACACTCCATTCCTCTATTCTTGCCAGCAGAAAAAAAAAAACCAAACCAAAACAAACCAACCAACACATCCACTAGAGCAGTTTTAGAAAATTCTAAAAGCTTGTCTGTTACTTATTTTGCAATATTGTCTAGTAGCTCTAGTCTGCAACTAACAATCCTCACTACAATAAACATACTCAGCAAGAGAGATAATCACCCAAGAGAACTGAGTAGAAGTCAGAATACAATGGATGAACAAAGGAAATTATGTCAGTTAGGTACTGTGTACAGCTGTACATACAAATCACAACAGAGCAGGACAGGAGCAGTTACAAGTTTATACCTGAAATGAAGAAAGAAAACACCAAAATAAAGCATGAATTTCATATTAATCCTTTTTTGGTATGTTTTTTTTTTTTTTTAAATGCCAACAGTGTGCTTGAACTTAAGATCTGCCTCAGTACCCCAGCTTACACACTTCACTCAATTACAGATCTGCTTTGGTGTTACTGGTCTGTTACACATAAGATATGTGTTACTATGCTGTATCATTTCTACATTCACTCTTAATCCTCTGGAAGATACCTAAAGCCAAGAAGGAAACATTATTTTTCTGAGGGTTTTTTCTTCCTTCTACTTTATCACAAGAACAGTGAGAACTCACTTTGAAAAGTCAGTACTGTTCATATCCAATTTCATTTTAGCAGTATGAAGAACCACCTCATCTTTGATTTTAATAGATCTGTTTAATGGAATACATAATAAGCACCAAAAATAAGATCAAAAGCTTTCATTCGGCTGAGATTTTGCTTAATTTAGAGGTAAAACCAAGAAATCCTCAGGGATGTAAGAGTTCTGATAAAGAACATTACAAACCAAACTTGCAAAACACTGGACTCCTAAATAAGGACATGCTATGAGAGCTGCACGTGTGTATGAGTTGAGCAAACAATATTACCACTTACAAGCACGTTCCTGAGCAAATCAAACAGGTAAAGTACTAACACATTTTTTATGCTTGAACTTAGCTAGACAGCCATCAACCTCTCCGTTAGTGTAACTACACAATTACAGCTCAGGATGACATTAGAAACATGCACAAAACATTAAAAATTGTACAGCCTATTTCCTGAAAAAATGTAACAAACCTACAGAACTAATTCACAGAAGTCCAAGATCAAAGTTGTTTTAAAATGATCCCTGGTCTAAAGTTTTGGGTTTTTTTTAATGTCCTCTTTCCTCTAAACAGCAAAGACTCCACAACAATAGGTCTTTATACCACCCTTTTTATTTTTCAGCCAGAAATACAGTTTCATAGGGTACTTCAATTAACAGTGGTGTTTATTCCTTAAACAAAACCTCCACCTCTTTGGCATCTGACCATATTCTGTTTTTTCAAACTAAAGACTATATATAGGAAGATTTTACTTTCAAGATCATTGTTGAACACATTAAATTTACACAGGTGTAGTTAACTTTTAAAAATGCACATTAGTTTGTTGCAAAGATTCTAATAAACCTAAAACCTGCAAAATGCAGACTACTGGGCTGCTTTCATTTACAACTGTGGAGTAGGTAATAGAATGAGAAGAACTCTTTGTTTTCCACAGGCATGCACTAACTAGTGCTTTCTACTCATTCTGAATGATAAACAAAAAAAAACAAACAAGAAAAAAAATCTTAATTCTATCAGAAACAACTGAACAAATAACTTGCTTCAGAATAACGTGATGTTATTTTTAACCTCTTCTGCAGAGGTCATCAGCCAAAATCAAGTCACACACTGCTTCAGTGAAAAGACTGCACCTGAAAAAAAAAAGTCTGAAAACATTTTTGTTTGTTTGTTTGTTTTTAAACGTAAGTTACTAAAATGTTTTAAATACATCGAGGAATACAGCTGTCAAAACTGCAATAGATGTCATGTTTGGATAAAAAATCCTGAAGTAACAAAGTAAGCCAGTGTACTCAATCTACTCTGTTGAATAATCTGGGCCCATCTCTTCAATGGTGGTACAGAAATACTTCACTTGTACTCCGTCAAAAAAAATTTGCCTTCCAGAGCTCAAGTGTTCAGTGCTTTAAATCAACTGAATTTCCAAAGCAATGCTGAAGTTATTTGACACTTTCCATTACTATACATACAGGAATCATGGATTAAAACAAAAAACATTGACATACCAATGAAGACATTTCAGTGTATTTACTGGAATCTAAAGTGAATCCTTGTTTGTGTGTCAAGATAATGTAAAAACCAAATCCCACTAACAAAAAAAAAAATCTTCACCCTCAAAAGATTTCTTTTTAATAATCTAAATACTTATCCTGAACAAGTTACAGAACAGAGGAGGTAAAGCAATCACTTCTATGCAGAAACTAAAAAAATAATTTAATAGGATTCAAGTAGGAAAGGTTTATAAGTGCATCTCACCCTCATCACCAGGGCAAATGCAGTTTGAAAATGTTTGAACATGTTTGAACTGGACTGTTTAAATAGCAAATGATCCCATTTAGCCAAGCTGACTTTCCACTCCATGATGTAAAAAAAACAATTCATATGAGCGGAGGCCAGAGACGAGTGGTGTTCCTCAGGGGTCAGTACTGGGGCCAGAAATGTTTAACATCTTTGTTGGCGACATGGACAGTGGGATTGAGTGCACCCTCAGCAAGTTTGCAGATGACACCAAGCTGTGTGGTGTGGTGGACAAGCTGGAGGGAAGTGATGCCATCCAGAGGGACCCTGGCAGGCTGGAGAGGTGGGCCTGTGAGAATCTCATGAAGTTCAACAAGGCCAAGTGCAAGGTCCTGCACACGGACAGACAATCCCAAGCACAAGTACAGGCTGGGCAGAGAATGGATTGAGAGCAGCCCTGGGGAAAAGGACTTGGGGGTGCTGGTGGATGAGAAGCTCAACATGAGCCGGCAAAGCGCGCTGCCAGCCCAGAAAGCCAACCGTATCCTGGGCTGCATCCAAAGAAGCATGGCCAGCAGGTCGAGGGAGGTGATTCTGGCCCTCTACTCTGTTCTTGTGAGACCCCACCTGGAATACTGTGTTCAGCTCTGGAGTCCCCAACACAAGGAAGACATGGTGCTGCTGAAGCAAGTCCAGAGGAGGGCCACGAATCTGATCCGAGGGCTGGAGCACTTCTGTGAAGACAGGTTGAGAGAGTTGTGGCTGTTCAGTCTGGTGAAGGCTCCAGGGTGATCTTATAGCAGCTTTCCAGTACTTAAAGGGGGCCTACAGGAAAGCTGGGGAGGGATTTTTTACAAGGGCATTTGGTGATAGGACAAGGGGCAATGGCTTTAAACTGAAAGAGGGCAGATTTCAATTAGATCTAAGGAAGAAATTTTTTACATTGAGTGTGGTGATGCACTGGAACAGGTTTCCCAGAGAAGTTGTGGAATCTGTGGATCCCTGGAAGTGTTCAAGGCCACACTGGATGAAGCTTTGAGCAACCTAGGGTAGTGGAGGGTGTCTTAGACGATCTTTGAAGTCCCTTCCAACCCAAACCATTCTATGATTTTACTGTGGAATACAGGAACAAAAAATAAAACCTAAAATCCCCCTAAACTTTAGTACTTATCCAAGAGCAGTTTCTAACACCAAGCCACAATTAGCAACAGCCACGCAGACATCAATTTTTCAGTGTTAAATTACTGTAAATACTAGATCTAACAATACAAAAAAAAATCCCCAAGCCCAAAAATCAACAGCTTTTTGTTTTTGTTAAAAGGTGTCCAAACAAATAACCACAAGTTGCAGCCAAATTTGCATCAGAAGCTGCTTGCTCAGGAAAGATTTCTCCCTCTAAGTATTTGTAACACATTGCATTGCCAAGATTTTATTTGAATAAATTACTTTCTGATAACATTTAGCTGATACAACCACCTACAATGTGGACAGTCATGTACACAGTACAACCGTGGATTTTTGCAGCAGAAGAGAAATAATCAGAAATTGGCTCTAAATTCAAGATGATAGCTCATATGTTATTTCTTGCAAACATACGGTCCCCTCTAAGGGTAAGGTGTTGGAGCTGATATTGTAGCACTTCTGTGTCAGCAGGTTCCTTAATGCTCATTTTGTCTAAATTGAGGTAGTCCAGGGATTTCGAATGAGCCCTTTTACCTTTTAAAAGGCAAAAAGGCAGGGGACCATGAAGTGCCCTGTAAGGTTCACATGGTAAAGCCTTAGTGCATTTATCCCCTGAGCTGGGCATCCGTCTCCTCCTCCTTCCATTTACTGCTGGGATCTCATATGGCTGATAGTACCTACTTCTAGTTTTGCACAAACGGGAGGAACGTGTAAGTCCTGAATCAAGCTGTTTGGAGCACAAGTTTGGCCCAGATTCCCCTTTATTCTCTTCACTTCCTGTACACTTCTGGGCTAATTTTAGCAGCTCCTCTCCAGTTGTGAAGCCAACCAGGTAGTTAGAATCCATGTGAAGGATCTGATATCCTGCAACCGTCCGTCGCATTGGTGAGCAGGGGGTACTGGAACAGCGGGGCTTCTCTGCTTCCATCCTGCCCGCAGGACTCACCTCTGCAAGAGGCACAGGGAGGGTAGATAGGGTAGTTCTGGGCTCTCCATTTATGTCAACTTCCATTTTAAACACAATGCTATCCTCCTAAAAATAAAACAGAGCTTGATCAGAAATAGAGCCTTTATGCAACACAAGGAGCTGAGAGAGGATCACAGAAATGAGATTTCGTATGACCCAAAAGTCACGACCAGTACTTCTCTATTCAGCCTTGTCTTATGCTCTGCAGGGTGCTGCGTAACTAAATTATCACCAACATCTGCCTTTTAAAATTATCTAGGGTGGGTTTTTAATAAGATATCACAAATAAACTCCTGACAGTCTTAAACTTTAAAAACATTCTTGAATAATACGTACACAAAAAGAAGCATCTTTCCGGTCCCTTTTTTTTTACCCTTTTAGTCCATTTGATTCCTTATAGCTCCTCACTTCTGAGGTCCTCTACATCCATTAGCACATTCACAGCAACTTCTCCCACGTTCAGTCGTGTATTTTTCCTATCGGCCATAATCTCAGTAAACATAGCTTTTAAAATACATGTTTAAGAGCTACTACATGAGCCAGGCATGACCATGGACCAGACCTGATCTACTGAGGGTACTGCAATGCTTCCCTCTTCCAGATGTGAAGACAGCTTGCTTTTGATTCAAAGAATGGCATCTTGGCTGTTCAATGGCTGTCTTTACAGGTGTCATGGTTTAACCCAGCTGGCAACTAAAAGCCACACAGCCACTCACTCAGTCTCCCCCACCCGTGGGGGAACAGGGAAGAGAATTAAAGTGGAGACTTTAATTAATTAAAGGAGACTCGTGGGTTGAGATAAGCACAATATAATAATATCAAAAATAATAATATAATAAATAATAATAAATAATTAAAAATATATTATATATATAAACAAGTGATGCACTGGGCAATTGCTCACCACCTGGTGACCAAAGCCTGTCTTGTTCCGGCAAGCAATCCCAAAACACCTAAGTCCTGACACCGCACTCCCAAATGACTGAGAGGCCCAAAAAGAGAGCAAGAGAGAGAGAGAACTCTGAGAGACCGAGAGAGTCCCACAGAAGAGAGAATGAAAATGAATCTAACTTCCTGGTCCACCCTCATTTATATACTGGGCATGAGGCTGCATGGTATGGAATACACCATTGGCCAGTTTGGCCCTCAATCCTAACTCTAAATTCAAATCATAAGGGGAGTGGAGGACCCTTTGTCCCACCCACGGTCCCCCTCAGCCAGTTGTGCTCCTGCGCACTGGCAAGAACACAGCAAGCTGAAAAGTCCTTGAGGTCTTGGTACCAACTATAAACATCAGTGTGCTGTCAAAATTCTCCTCATATCAAGTCCCAGACTGAAACCAAACACAGAGCTCTTCCAACTGCTAAAAAGAAAAACTAAATCTGTATCAGCTGAAACCAGGACAATACATCATCAGCGATCCTCCTCCTGGAAAAAATCCTATCATATTCACAAACAACCAAACTGACACTATTTATTCTAATGCCTTTCTAACAAAGGAAACAGGATAGAATCATTTAATGCATATAGCATAAGATTCTTATAAGCATCTTATGAATAACCAATATTCTGAATTTATGGTATTTATTGTTTTTCTATTTCTTTTGGAAACAGACTATTTTTCCCTGACCTTTCTTCCCTCACAACTATTGCAAATAAACAGTTTGGTGCCTTTACAGATACAACTGTCTGCCACAAGTCATGACCATCTCTAACATGGAAAGATAAGGTAAATATCACAAGTATATACCAGTGGATGCGAGAACACAGAGAAGGCTTAATTCTTTTCATTTCTTTGTTTTCAGCATCATCTACACCATCTCGATGTCACAGCTACTTCACAAAATAGAAAGGTCACATCTGTTTCCAAATTCGTGCTTCCTTCACTGCCAGCCTCACTTTTGCTCTAAACAGTAGCAAGTGACTCTCTTAGCCAATACAGTTCACAAAAAATTCAGCACAGCTTTGCAATGTTCGAAGGCAATGAGACTCAAAGAAGAAAGGAAAGTTAGTATGCAAGTGTAAAGCAGAACCACAATTCTGAATTTCATTACAAATGACTATAAACCACACTGAAAGGCTCAGTAATGCTTCACAAATGAGACTGACCTAAATCACGCTATTATCAGTTTGTGAACTTTTAAAGCTGCTACTTGATGCCATTCTGAGGCTTAGCAAAGATGCAACAATTTTCTGTTCTGCAATTCTAACTTCTGCAATTAGACACCCGCAAAAATCCCATCAAGATCAATCTCTATTCATTTGTCTTAAAACAAGAGGAGAAACTGTATACAAACTCACTTGCAAAAGAAAATAATCTAGCCTCATGCAAAATATAAGCCTACCTTGCTTCTGTTCAGAGACTAGGAAGGAGCAGTTTAAGTAACATTCCCACCTCTGCTTCTCTGCTTAGTCTCAAATCAACCTGCTGCTACCATATGCTAATAAATTAGGAGTAAACAAAAATCCCATAGTTTTGCTGAAGAGGATTTTATTTGCCCTTGACAAACTTCTATTATGGAGAGACTATTACTAATTTTCCTTCAGTCTTAAATGTCCTTTATCCTTATCATGGCCTACTTAGGATTCTTCATTTCCAGTTTTGTGTAGCATCACTTTTACAGATACACAGATACACTTCATCTGGTCAGCTTTTAAGCATTTTGAATTTAATAATACAGGTAAGACAGCAAAAGCTAAATAAAGACTTAAAATACTGAAGCAAATGAAACATCAAAATTTTTCATTGAAAAAAACAACCACATAAAATTCAAGAATGTTGCCCATTATATTTAACTGACTTTGAAATATATTTATGGAGTCAATTAAAACTTTCAGAATAGCAGAAGCAGTTCTTGTTTCTTACTTAAGCACCACGTCTTGCAGTGAGACAATAAATGTAGTGAGGTTTCAGACACTGAGTCAAAGATATTCATGACAATTCCTAAAGTAGAAATCAGCATCCTGTAGCATCAAGAACACGGTTACTGGAAGCATAGCACAGAAAAATTTTGCATTAAAACTTTTGGCTACCCTGTGCTTTTGGCCAAGAAATCTAAATGTTTAACTGTTCCTGTACTTTTAACCCCCGATTTTTACCCTACAGTTCAGAAATATTTCCAGTGTCTTCTAGAAAGATTCAACCTGTTCTGTTAAAAAGCTCAAATGCTAGAAAAAGTACAAATAAAACAGTCATACAGCAAGGTTTGAAATGAATCATATTATCTAGTCACATATAAACAACAATAACAACAAACCAAAACAAAACCGACCAACAATCGCTTGCCACCACAATATGGAGGAAGGAAGAGATGTCTTCATGCACTTTTTGAGTTAAAAAAGCCTTGAGAACTGGAAACCAATACAAGGGCTCTCTCAGAACTCAGCTTTTAAAACTAACTTACTTCTGTTTGAAACATGAGTGTGTGCCCTGGTTACAAAAAGCAATCAACTTTGAAGAATAACTACAAGCAGGAGAGAAGGAGGCAGGAGTTCACTGCTGAACAATTACCCTTCACTGGCCAGAAACAGTACAAAGGAAAATCAGAGCAGAAAGGCCTTCAAGTCGGCAAGCTCCAGTCTAGTACCTCAGTCTGAAACTGCAGAACTTCCTTTTCTGGAAGAAATGTGTCAGAATAGAAGGGTACAGGCTCTTTAGGAAGGAGAGGCAAGGAAGAAGAGGAGGAGGAGTTGCCCTGTATGTGAAGGATCAGCTAGAGTGCATGGAGCTGCACCTCGGGACAAATGAGGTCCCGACTGAGAGCTTATGGGTTAGGATTAAAGGGAGAGCAGGGACAGGGGACGTAGTAGTAGGGGTCTGCTACAGACCACCTGACCAGAAGGACTGGGTGGATGAAGCCCTCTACAGACAGATAGGAGCTGCCTCACGTTCACGAGCCCTGGTCCTCATGGGGGACTTCAATCACCCTGATATCTGTTGGAGGGACAACACAGCAAGGCACAGGCAATCCAGGAGGTTCCTGGAATGCATGGATGATAACTTCCTTCTCCAAGTGGTAGAGGACCCAACGAGGAGAGGTGCTTTGCTGGATCTTGTTCTCACCAACAAAGAGGGGTGGACGCTCAAGGACAGCCTTGGCTGCAGCGATCATGAAATGGTAGAATTCAAGATACTTAGGGAAGCAAGGAGGGTGCATAGCAGGCTCACTACCCTGGATTTCAGGAAAGCAGACTTGGGCCTCTTCAAGGATCTCCTCACTAGAGTACAATGGGATGAGGCCCTGTAGGGAAGGGGGGCCCAAGAAAGCTGGTTAATATTCAAGGATCACCTCCTCCAAGCTCAGGAGCGGTACATCCCAACAAAGAGAAAGTCAGGTAGGAACACCAGGAGGCCCGCATGGATGAACAAGGAGCTCCTGGACCAACTTGGGCACAAAAAGAAAGCCTATAGGGGGTGGAAGCAAGGACAGGTAGCCTGGGAAGAATACAGAGAAATTGTCCAAGTAAACAGAGATCAGGTTAGGAAAGCCAAATCCCTGATAGAGTTAAATCTAGCTAGGGACATCAAGTGCAACAAGAAAGGCTTCTATAGATATGTCAGTGATAAAAAGAGATCTAGGGAAAATGTAGACCCTCTCCAGAAGGAAACGGGAGACCTGGCCACCCAGGACATGGAGAAGGCTGAGGTTCTCAATGACTTCTTTGCCTCAGTCTTCACTGGCAAGAGCTCTAGCGGCATGGCCCAAGTCATGGAAGGCAAAGGCAGGGACTGGGAGAATGAAGAACTGCCCACTGTAGGAGAAGATCAGGTTTGAGACCATCTGAAGAACCTGAAGGTGGACATGTCCATCAGACCTGATGAGGTGCATCGCGAGTCCTGAGGGAACTGGCAGATGAAGTTGCTAAGCCACTATCCATCATATTTCAGAAGTCGTAGCAATCTGGTGAAGTTCCCAATGATTGGAAAAAGGGAAACATAACCCCCATCTTTAAAAAGGGAAAAAAGAAGACCCAGGGAACTACAGGCCAGTCAGTCTCACCTCTGTGCCTGGCAAGATCCTGGAGCAGATCCTCCCGGCGACTATGCTAAGGTACATAGAAAACAAGGAGGTGATTGGTGACAGCCAACATGGCTTCACCAAGGGCAAATCCTGCCTGACTAATTTGGTGGACTTCTATGATGAGGTTACGGCACTGATGGATAGGGGAAGAGCAACTGACATTGTCTACCTGGACTTACCCAAAGCATTTAATACTGTCCCACACGACATCCGCATCTCTAAACTGGAAAGACATGGTCTTGATGGATGGACCACTTGGTGGATAAGGAATCGGCTGGATGGTCGCACTCAAAGAGTTGTGGTCAACAGTTCAATGTCCACGTGGAGGCCAGTGATGAGTGGTGTTCCTCAGGGGTCGGTACTGGGACCAGTGCTATTTAACATCTTTGTTGGAGACATGGACAGTGGGATTGAGTGCACCCTCAGCAAGTCTGCAGATGACACCAAGTTGTGTGGTGTTGTGGACACGCTGGAGGGAAGGGATGCCATCCAGAGGGACCTTGACAGGCTGGAGATATGGGCCTGTGAGAACTTCATGAAGTTCAACAAGGCCGAGTGCAAGGTCCTGCACATGGGTCGGGGCAATCTCATGCACAAGCACAGGCTGGGCGGAGAATGGATTGAGAGCAGCCCTGAGGAAAAGGACTTGAGAGTGCTGGTGGATGAGAAGCTCAACATGAGCCAGCAATGTGCACTGGCAGCTCAGAAAGCCAACCGTATCCTGGGCTGTATCAAAAGGAGCGTTGCCACCAGGTCGAGGGAAGTGATTCTGCCCCTCTACTCTGCTCTCGTGAGACCCCACCTGGAATACTGTATTCAGCTCTGGAGTCCCCAACACAAGAAGGACATGGAGCTACTGGAACGAGTCCAGAGGAGGGCCACGAAGATGATCAGAGGGCTGGAGCACCTCTGCTATGAAGACAGGCTTAGAGAGTTGGAGCTGTTCAGCCTGGAGAAGAGAAGGCTCCGGGGTGATCTTATAGCAGCTTTCCAGTACCTAAAGGGGCCCTAAAGGAAAGCTGGAGAGGGACTTTTTACAAGGGCGTGTAGTGATAGGACAAGGGGCAATGGCTTTAAACTGAAAGAGGACAGATTTAGGTTAGATATAAGAAAGAAATTTTTCACTCTGAGAGTGGTGAGGCAGTGAAACAGGTTGCCCAGAGAAGTTGTGGATGCCCCATCCCTGGCAGTGTTCAAGGCCAGGTTGGACGAGGCTTTGGGCAACCTGGTGTAGTGGAGGGTTTCCCTGCCCATAGTGGGGGGTTGGAACTAGATGATCTTTAAGGTTCCTTCCAACCCTAACCATTCTATGATTCTATGATTTCTGTACTTCAGTGAAAAGAACAGTCCTAGAACCAAGTTGTCCCACAGACACTTGAAAGCAATAATAGTACCAGAAGCTAGTGCTATAAACATTACAAGCTCAAGGGAACAGCACTGCTAGCTGGCGAGAGGAATGACTGGCCAGCTCCACAGGTAGAGGTCCAAAACTCTGCAAGTATGTGTTCAGCTGTTCTTTCCCAAGACTTTCAATATGAGTTACTCAAGCTGCCATATGCTTTGTCTCCTTATCTAGTGAAAAAGTAGGAAACATTATTTAGAAGACTTCTGTAAAAGAAAATAATTTGAGAGCCCCACAGTATCTGTGAATGTAGATAACATTACCTACAAATATGTATTTAAAGCTTCTAGACTGCATTTTTAGGCCGTTTCCGTGGTTACAAGGCATTAGATGACTACTATTAGGTTCATTGCTCTGTAGTGGTGTAAGCTGATCAGTAATTCTCAGCATCAATTACAATATTGAAAAAAATAGTTCTTCAGTTTGAAAAGATCACTTCTTCAAATCACAGCTGCCTTGTCTTCTTGCTTCTCAAAGAGAATGGTGATGGAGTGATGCCAATTCAAGACGATCTATAATTAAAGATTTACTATGGAATCAAAACGAGTAGAACAGAAACAAGATGGCATATGCTTTTCTGTGCTGCTGCTTCATGTATTTAAAAAGTATGGAAAATAACTGAAAGTAACAGTTACCAAGAGGATTCAATTGACCGATACACACAAGAAGTGCTTCCAGAATACAATTCATTTCATTAAGATTTTACAAGATTTTTATCGATTCTCTTTGTATTATAAAGCAGGCTCTGCATATAAATTAGTCCAACCAAATCCAGCTAAAAATTCATAAAACTGTCTAAAACACGAAGAAAAGGAATAATAATAGAAATACTAGGTTAACTACTATAAATCACTGCATTACCCCTAAGAATAAATAGATATGCTTGGGACAGTTCTTCAAAGGCAAAAATATCAAAATTTCCACATTTTGCCAATATAAAGGCTTTCCGTTTATCGGATCTTTCATGAAGGTGTCACATACCACTCGAAGATTAGCATAGGACAAATGAAAAAGAGACATGTATGACACACTAATGTCTAACATCCCACCACAATATAAGCACTGTAAATCTTTTGTTGTTGGAACGACCTCTCGCCATGTGCTCTTGCTGCACCCAGCAACATCTTTTGCTTGGTTTTTTTTTGTGATTGTTATTTTTTTCTGTTAAATGTATTACTTACAGTCTTTCTGAGCAGAGAAATAAGTGACTAAAAAAAAATTTAACTTTAATTACTCGATATTTAAAGAAGACAAAGAAAGATGAAGAAGGGTTTCCTTCAATGCTTTGTAAAAACTTATTTTGAAACCACAGTAAGCTGCTCTTAGCAAAAGAACTGGTTCTCTGTAAATAGGTATTTCCATTGTTACTTGTCTTCTCAACTGGAACATGAGCTGATTCAAGATGATACCTTTTTTTTTTTAGGATAAACAATACATTTCTGTCCATCCAACTACTGATTTTATTTTTTTTTTAAGAACAGATTCTTTTTTTTTTTCTAGAAGCCAAGCCTGCAAGTAGTACCATTTAAGAACCACAAAGATCTGTCTCATTAATGAAACGCTCGTAACTGCAACAAGCAGATGGAAGAATGGAAAGATGGCAAAAGTGATACTAACTCTGTAAAAGAGTCAAACACATTGGACAGAGGTATCATGCCAGTTTTGACACTTCCCCTTCCCTGAGCTGCCATTACTTAATATAGACAATGCACTTGGAAGATAAAATGTTTGTCTCCCAAAGGTGAGGAGTAAGTAAAGTCACTCAGCACATGTGCAGCACATGCAAACCCAGCACACACCGTTAATTATTTCAATTGCCTGTTTGTGAAGGGAAAGAATAAAGCCTACATCTTTCCCCTTGTAGTCTGAAAAGAAAAATTCATATATATACAGCACATGCTCTTGGAAATCCCATCATGTTTCTCTGTCACTGACAGAATTATGTACTTGTAAAGCACATTTTTGTGGAAGTAATTATTTCCAATCTGCAACTAAAACAAGCGAAATATTTAGTTGAAAGGAAACTCAGTTATGTAACAGTAACACAAAGGTATCACATTTCTTTTTCTAGAACTTGGGCAGCCAGGCCATAGACTTTGAGAGGTATGCAGCTTCCAGGTTCTTCCAGTGCAAGCTGGTGATAGCGCTGCACGTACTGCCAGAGCCAGATGGTTGTTTATAGCCCCACTCGTTATTTTCTTGTGAAGGGACTTAAAAAATGTTGCTTCACCATCCTCTTGAAGGTCCCCTACTAACAGCTGTGTTATGTTATAGACTGATACCATGTTTGTAGAGACAGGAAAGGGGGTAAAAAAAGAAATAAATCACAGAGAACAAGCTCATGAAAGGTATCAATCAACTATACACGTTCTTCACCAGCTCTTGCTGATCCTTAAGAGAAATCCAAACTAAGGTAAAGAAAAAGCAAATGGAGGTAATACTAAATTGGTGCAGCACATGAGACAATATTCAGATGAAGTAAGAACAAAGTTTAGCACAGATTTTTTTTTTCTCAAAATTAAATGCGAGAAAATGTAATTATGCCATAAGGCACATGTTACGATCCTGCAGGCCTTAAGAAAACGGATGCATGGATAGTACTGAATTAATAAAGCCAGTCCATCCACTTTAGGACATGATGCAAAACAACAGTCCACAAAACAACCAGTAAAAATGATAACTACAGAATGAGAGGGAGGGGGGTGTGTGAGGTTCTTACCAAGAGTTGAAGTTTTAAGCCCTTCAGCAATCCAATACACGGGACAATAATTATCACATGGTTTACACAGAACAAAGAATTATTAAATGTTTTGCAAAAGAAGATTAAATCAATTTCTAACAATATGTTCCTACTGCAAGAAGCAAGATCTTAAAACAGTTTGTTAATTCTTGTTATTAATAGAGCTTTAAACAGAAAACAATTATAATCCAGGAAACTACCTTTCAAAAAATGAAGAGGATCACAAATGAATTACTGAGGAACTACAACTGGGAACTCCAGTGACTAGCTCATCCTGCAGACAGAACAGCCAGTAGACCAGATCAGCATGACAGAGCATACAATTCACACAGAAAAGAGACAGATGGAATTTCAAGAGTCAGTCCAGGCTAATGAATTTTGTATGAGCAGACTTAGCAAGCAGGGAAAGTAAAAGAAAATGCTCAGAAAGAAGGTCATTTAACTGCTAACATCTCTTCACCAAGCAATATTAGATGGAAGTGTTTAACAGAAGGTAACTTTTCTGAAATATTTAGAGTTCTTTAACTAAAAGACGCAACTTCCTTGCAGGATGGAATCACAGACGAACACTCCCCCACCATTCCATCAGTAAGCTGATGCTCCTGGCCAGCATAAAGATAGCTGTTCACTATTGTTACTCATCAACAGATGAAACACTGAGACATACGTAAAAAAGCTGACACATACTATAAAACAAATAATTTTCATTCTTTAGTTAGTTAGTAAGTTAAGAAAAATGTTTTCTTTGTAATTGTGTTTTATTTCTCCGTATTTTTGTTTTTCATCTTCTCACCAACCAAAATCTAAATTTCATTTTCAAAGTTCTCTCCAGTCTCAGGTTAGCCTACTTGGAAAAAAAACAACAAAACGCCATATTACAACCCTGACTTGTCAATAAAAATTAAATTGCCTTTTTAAAATAATACAGATAGACAGGAAAAAAAATAAAAAAGCAGACTTTTTAAAGTATTACAGATTTCACTGATTAAATACTGATTTTTGTATTTAAAAAAAAATAAAACACGCTAATGGGAATAAGGGTCGCCATTGCTTTTGTCTCAGACAAGAAATGCATGTTCAGTATGTTGTCACATGTGAAAATATAGCTCTGCAGATATTATTTTGAAACTATCAACCTAAACAAAACCAGTAAAATTCAGCCTTTGACTAGGAACAGCTATTCAAAGCCACTAGTTAAAAACAAGACCTACTCAAACATATTAGGAAAAACATTTAATCAATGCAATTTAGATTTTTCAGTTTTGTTTTTTAACTGAAGCACTTTAAATGACTAGTTCTCCGTCTTGTCTTGATGCAATCTGCAGCAGGTATTTAGGTGTTTGTTGCAACATTTACTTGTACCATTCACATTGCTAAAGGTCACTTCCTCAATACTAGAGTTATGTATATAATGGCTTTAAAGTTTTGTTCTCTGCCTCCTTCTCAAATGCTCCTTCCCATACTTGAATGCTACCTAAAAACAAGCATTTAAGCGTAATGAAAGTATGGAACAAAAATTAATAAAAGCCAAATAGCACACACAGCTACAGTAAACTTGTATTAAACCTACAACTAGTGCGAACAGAAAACTTTGACCCAGAATACTCGGTTCATATGACTTTACCATAACATACTGTATTTGCACATGATTACGCAAGCCTGGTGGCCAAGCCAGCAGCATGAAGCTGGTCAAAGAAGAGACTGTAAGCAAAGTCCTGCTACAATGTCAGTACTGTTACACAAGAACTTAATTTCAGCGATCACACTGCCATTGCCTCACTTCCCTCTGTTTCAAAGTCACTGTGAAAACCACCCTCCTCCATCTTCACTATTCTAGTAAGCACTTTTCCTCGGAGCCGGGGGGGGGGGGGGGGGGGAGGCGGAATTCAAGCAAGCACACCACGTGAGAAAGAATATAGTTCAAAATACACCAACAGCAGGAGGGTGGTGGGAGGAGAAGCTTTCAGTAAGGGAGGCGACTGGGAGAAAGTAGGAATGAGAATCAGTGCTGCACATTTCTACTCCTCATGGCAAAACATAGCATCCGTTTCCCAGTCCTCACTACACCCCTTCTGGAAATGCTTCAAGGACTCTTTATTGGATTCAGGTCCAGTCAATGTCAGAAGGCACCCAACTTGTGGTATGAGCAGTTAAGTCCTTCTCCCCATCACAGACCCTCTCCATCACTCCCACTAAGATCTGCGCAACTGCAGGCTTCTGCCATGGATTCATTTCCACATGCAGCTATGCAAGCATATATGTATGTATGTACAGTGACATCCTGTACCACTCCAGAGAGCACACCAACACGCAAAGATACATTCAGAGAAAGCATCTACTAATGTGCATCATTTGATATTTTCTTCGTACATGAACACGTACATGAACACTGACACTTCTGCCAGATAAAACCCCTATCTAAAATGGCATACAAATAACACATATATAAAGAAATTAAGACCTAAGACTATTTTCCTACATATCCATAAACTCCTCAAAACAGCACTTCAACTGTTCAGGGACACTCCCACAATACCTTAATATGCAGAAACAAAATTGGCAAAGCACGCCTGCCAATAAACCAAAGCAGCTTAATAAGCCCCATACCTCGTAAAATAACACTTCAATGCCCATCGGAGTGCACAAATGCAGTCAATGAGAACAATGGACAGTACAAGTGACGTTTAGGTAGAGGTTTGAGCTCTAGATTGATTACAGAGGAATATAAAGTTACCCACAGAAAGCTGAGCACTGGTGCACTTTGTTACTATCAGACTGAATAGTAAGGTCATACTCAGGTTTAGCACTTGCCTACGATTATTAAGAACGGCACAGGGACTGCTGGTGTCACGAGTTACGCTTGAAGAAAGCTATAAATAGTTATGAACAGTGTTAACAGGTGAACTCTGTTCCTCCCCCCGCTTACACCGTTAGCAGCAGCTAGCACCGAAAGCCTGAGCACTTGAGCAACCTCACTGCAGGCTTCAGGCCCTACACGGCTGCCTCCTGGGCTGCCTTCCGGGCGCGGGTACCGGAACCGACACGCTGCTGCCCTTGGAGACCTGCCCGGACAGCTCCACGAACGCTCGGCGGTGCTCCCCACTGCCCGCTTACTCCCTCTGCGTCCATTAGCTGCTACCGGGGAAACCAAGCAGCCGCCGCCGGGAGCGGAAGGTACAGGGGCCCGCGGGGCCCGCCGCTCGGCTCACGGAAGAGGCAGGCGGAGGGTGTGCGCCAGAACCGCCGCGCTGCAGGGCAAAGCTCGGCTTACCGGCCCCGGGGCCGGGGTCCGGCCGCCCACGCGGCTCCGAGGCCGGGAGCGGCCCCACCGCAGCGCTCAGCACCGCTGAGAGCGGGCAGAGGCGCCGCCGCCCGCGGAAGGGCCGGGCCGAGCAGCTCCCCGTGGCTGCCGCCCCGGCCCAGGGAGGCGCGGGCGGCATCACCGCGGCTCTCCGGCAGGCCTCGTCGCTGCCCGCGCCCGCCCCCCACCTACAATGCCGGCCGCCCCTCGGCCCCGTCGCACAGCACCGCTTCCGCCGGGGCGCCAGGGCCAACCCGGCTCCCGTCGCCCTACGGCCCCCTCCCTGGACCCACCCGCCGGCCCCGCTCCGGTGCCCGCTCCGTGAGGCGCCGCCCCGCTGGCTGTGCGGAGCGGCGCCCTCCCCGCCTTCTACCTGCGGTCCCGAGCGGCGAGGCCCGGCGGGCCGCGGGAGCAGTGAGACGAGCCGCGCGCTCCGCTGCACTCGGCCCGCGCCGGGCCGCCCCCCTCCGCCCCGCCCCGCCCCGCCCCGCGCGGCGGGCTGAGGCGCGCGCGGCAGGCGGGGAGCCCGCTGGCGGCGGCCGCGGGGCGGGGCTCTCTGCTTCCCGGTCTCGGCCTCTGCGGGTGGGGTACCCAATAGCCGCTGTGGCGGTGCGGAACCGACCCGCGCCCGGCCGGCGCCGTGGCCCCTCTGGGCGCGTCCTCGTGCCTGTCGCGCTCGCGGCCGCCTTCTCTCTTTAAATGTACCCTTTGCGTGCCGGTGTCGGTGAGGGCAGAGGTGGGGGTGGGTGGGCCGCGGCGAGCCGCAGCCCGACGGGCGGCCGTGGGCCGGCCTCGGGCACCCCGGGGCGGGGTCCCGATGCGGTGGAGCGGCTGTGCGGCTGCCCGCCAGTGGCCCCGGGGCACTGCGCTGTGGCAGGCGGGAGGCGTCGGGTCCACTGGGTCACAGGAACGGAAATGTCGGTGTGGGTCCCCGGCAGAGGCGGCTCTCTGAAGTGCTGGGCAGTGAGCCTTGCTGGCACCCTTGTCTTCCACCCGTCCCACCTGCTCTGATACTCTCTGGCGTTATAAGCTTTAGTGTTCCCTGTCTTTTCACTTTGTGCGCGACTATAAGGAGGGGCCACGGAATGACTTCTGGGTGACTTTCTCTTCATTGAAACACCACCCATCTCCATCTATAACCTGTCTGGTATTTCCACATCTACGAAGTTCGGACACTGCGAGATACAAACCTTTATTCAAAGATTGAGCAAAGACACAATTACAGCGCTGAACCTTGCAAACAATTTCCTAACTTAATCTCCTGTAACTAAAATTAAAAGAGGAAGTGTAACATCATGGTCTTTATTTTCTCAATAGTTTGTTGGGAGCTGAACCACACACTTGGTATTTTTAATCCCCCTGGGATGGATTTTAGCCAGTTTTTGTTCCTAAAGCTGGGTCTTCAAAGACACATTCTTAAATAATCCTGTGAACGAAGCAGTTGTTCCCTCTTCTGGAGAGACATATTAGAAGAGGAGCTTTAGTGAGACATTCACCAAGACCAAGTAGGCTTTGTTAGAAGCAAAGATCCTGCGATTACATTAGGAGAATTCGTGATCTGGTACAAAACACGCATCACCCAATTACTTGTTTTCCCTTGTTGGTCACTTTTGTCCATTTTCGTGAATAGAACTGAACAGAGATCTGTAAGTGTGGTGCATCAGAAAATGGCTTTGATGATATTTCCATTCTACTTGGACATCAGATTACATAGATCAAGAATGTTGCACAAAAAGTGGATTTCCTGAAACACTCTGGATAAAAGATGCGTCCAGGCAAAAATAGCCTAATATACCACCCTTTCAGGCTAAGCTTGAGATATCGATGTAAAACATTGTAATCTCCTTTCCTGCCATTCTCATTTATCACTTGATTAAAACCAAAGAATTTCTTACTAGAACCTGTCAACCACATAATCCTGTTTGCATCAGAGCAACTAGGCCAAATTAGGCTGTTTTTGAAAGAGAATACACCACTAGACATCATAATTTGCACATAAATGTTTCTATTTTCCAGAAAAAAATACAATGATCTCATTATAGCTTGAAGAAAGACAAAAAAAAATATTTCTAGTCATGTTCAGTGTTACGTCAGAAAGCTGGTTCTTCCCTTAGTAGCAGAACACATGGAAGTTGATAATTCTTAAAAGTCTGGACTAGAAATCTATTTCTGTGTACTACATTCATACATTATGTGGTGTGGTGACAAGCTATTTTTAATCTGTTCTATGTCTTTTTATTTTCTTTTTTTTTCTTAAGCAAGTACATGTTAGAACTGGTTTTGTGTCAATGCAAAGACTTCAAACTTCTTGTAAGGTCTTTTCCACACTAGCTTCTACCTCTTTTATGATATGGATGTTCTCCATATTCAGTGCATCCTCCTCCTCAAAGGCCGATGTTTGATGCCACTCACACACACTTGATCTCTCCAGGATTTTTCTACAGTGTAAACCACAAATAGAACTTTTCTACAAAGTACAGATGATTTGCAGGGCTCTCATATTATGTCATACTTCAGCTTGTTCACTAAAAGAAGAAAGAGGGATCAGAGATAGAACTGCATACCCTTTGAAGACTGAACCAGACCTCCAGCTAGCTATTTTGTAGGGAACTTCAGAGCTGGAATACTGAGTGTCTGCTATTCTTAATGGCACTGTATTTGATAAGACCACATGACTGTTACATTTAAAAATGAATAGTTAGAAAGCTGATGGAGATAATACAGTATGTGGTCTAGAATATGCTGGGATTTATTTATTTATAGATATTTCCTTTTTATTCAGCATCTCTTTTTCACAGTAATACACTTTGGACTGCTTTGTTATTATACTAGTTTTTATATTAGAAGCAGAAGTTGGTTAAGGGCTAAGTGAGGCAGAAAAGAAATTAGCAATTGAAACTACTTAATGAAATTCATCTTCTCCACAAAACCAAGCAAAATTAAAAATATTGTTTAAAAAGAAAAAAGTAAGAAACTGTGCTGGGTTTATGGGAGGGGCTGCAGAAATGGGCCCTGTAAGTAGCTGTGAAAACCTTCCTCGGCTCCAAAACTGGATGAACCAGTCTCTGGACAGGTGAGACCCTCCCCATCCCCTCAGGTCAGGGCTGAGCTAATCAGTGCCTTTGTGAATGCCCTATTTAAAATGGGGACAAAGGAGCCTGAGGGGATGCTGGACCTACACTGAAGAGAACGGGGAGGTGGGGGCTGGTCCCCCAGCCTCCCAGGTGGGTGGCTGCTCACACTGGGCTGCCCCTACCTGACTGGAGATGGCTGCAGCAGAATGGCTTGGAGAGTTCTGAAGCGCCCCACTCCTGGTGGGAGTTTGCCCCCATGCTGGAGCAGAGATGCCTGTGCCTGAAGGAAGTCTTAGAGAATGGTGTCTGTGAGCTGCTGGAGGCTGACAATGAGGCGGAGAGGCATCTGAC
The DNA here is from genome assembly GCF_009769465.1 of Tauraco erythrolophus. Classification (NCBI taxonomy): domain Eukaryota; kingdom Metazoa; phylum Chordata; class Aves; order Musophagiformes; family Musophagidae; genus Tauraco; species Tauraco erythrolophus. Next base: position 69,434,869 of record NC_141496.1, read on the forward strand.
GCCTGTGGAGAACCTCACTCCAGAGTTGGTAACAACTCTCTAAGAAGCCGCGACTCTGTGGGGAAGAAGCCCGCACTGGAGCAATCTAATGAATAAGGATTGCATCCTGTGGGAAGGACTCATGTTGGAGAAGTCTGTGGACTGTCCCGTTTGGAGGGGACAAGAGTGTAAGGAGTCCTCCTCCTTTAAGAAAGGAGAGGCAGAAACAACGTGTGATGGAGCTGACCTGCAATCCCCCATTCCCCATCCCCCTGTGCCCCTGGGGGAGGAAGCAGAGCTGGGAAGAGGGAGGGGTGGGGGGAAAGTGTTTTTTGAGATCTGGCTTTGTTTCTTGTTATCCTCTGAATGAGCCGTTAACAAATTAAATTGATTTTTCCTCAAACTGAGACCATTTTACCTGGTGCCATGGTCGGTGGGTGATAACTCCCTCTTCTGGACCCTCAGGCCTTTTATTACCTTTTTCTCCTCTCCACTTCTCTGAGGGTGAGGAGTGGGCGAGCGGCTGAGTGGTGGCTGAGCTGCCGGCTGGGCTAAACCACAACAGAAACAAAAAACTAGTATAAAGTACCCTTCTTTTCTTCCACCACTTCTTCCAAAACTGACTTTTCGGAAGTTTTTGCAAATTTTTCTTTATCTAATTACTTACGGGTCTATCAACAATATAATTTCTGTCAACTGATAAAAGAAAAAAGTATAAGAACAATAAAGGAATATTATGCTTCCATCTGTGTTAGATGACAGAAAACAGTGTTAAATCCCTACTTTATGCCACTTCAATAGTCTATTGCATTGAAATGGCTATTAAAAGTTGTTGTTAATCTCTTCTGCCAGCTTCCTTTGAACTTCGCTGGTTTTGATGCTATTGATCAGTTACGATCATTATTTTTTGTATGCAAACCTCCTTAGGCTTGTTTACATGGATTCCTTCAAAATTGAACTATGAAAGTGTATCTGCTTTCTCTTAAAAAATTTACTTGCTAGAATAATTATAGAGAACTCAAATTTGTGTCTTTATTGTAACAAAGAAACATAAAACGATAAAACACGACTTAAAAAAACCTGCAGAATGTGTGACTGTCATTTACCTTTCTGAGGAGAGATTTCAGTATAAAATGATAAGCTCTCATTTCTTATAAGTCATGTCCTTCACCACCAAAAGCAATTTTGGTTTATTTGTATATTAATGGCTTATTTGTAAATTTTTTTCCACTGACTCTACTGAGTCAACTACTCACTGTGCTTCACGTATATTCTTAAAAGAAAGCAAAATGCAGAGAAGTTACCAGTGACCTTGTTTTTATTTAGGAGCACATTAAAAAAAGTTATGCCACAGCTTTGGTTGACTGGAATGATACGCATACTTGAATTTTAACAGTATTTTTTTTTAAATGGTAAACAAGTCTACATTCATTTGTGTGCAAGATCAACACTGTCAATAACACATTTACACTACAGAAAATGAAATGTTTTAAGTATATAGCTGTGAAACCTTTAATATTTTTGGTATTTAACAGCATTTTTAGAATTAGTCTGCTGAAGCCATTTCATGTCTGGTAAACACTGAAAACAGACCCTGTGGCAAAATGAATGTAATTATAGAAGCATTGGCTCTGGAGACAAGTAAGAGCCCTACTTAAAAATATTACTCGGAAGCTACATCTTCTGCAACTTAAATGTGAAAGCAATTATCTAACTTGTAGTTTATTAAGTCAGTTATTAATAATCAGCCACTTGAACTTACAAAAGTGGACAATATTTTCATACATTTGGGATAATTATAATCATTCAATAATTTTTCATGCCACAGATAAAAATCACAAGAACTGCTGAGACTGGATGATTACTCCACATAACCAAATAACTCAAAGTTCCACTGACTTACTAATGCTTCTCGTTGCTCTTACAACATCTTTTATTTATTTATTTATGTATTTATTTTTAATGAGAGCTGTTGCCAACTACCTAGATTGGAAGGAAAGAGGTATGAAAATTCCCAAGTCATGATGAATCCTGAGTGTTTTGCAACAGTAAGCACTGAGTTCTGAGTTCTCTCTCTACTCTGAAGGGATGATAATAAAGCATAGATGGAATATTTACAATTTTTAGGATAAACTTACTAGCAGACCAGCTGTAACCATTTCTCTTTTTATAAAACCTGCTTTTAATATCACCTTTTTGTAGAAACATACAGCAAAGCAAATAAAACTGTCTTTTTAGTAAACAAAAGTTTTTGATAAAAACATATAAAATACAGTTTTATCTGCTGGATGATATACAGGTACCCGTATACAAGCATGTATACTAAACAACAAAAGAGAAGGTGTATTTGCATGTTACAGGTCTGATGTAAACACAGAATAAAGATAAGGAGAGTCAAAAGTGAAAATACATGAACTCACTCCATCATGCCTAATTATTGCAGCATATTTGATATAAAATAATTCAAATGCAGAAAATATCTGCTTATCTTCAAAACCAGGCAAAAGAGATCTCTTTGGAAATGTAGTTAAATTAAAAAAAAAAAGTTTCTAGCCAAGATGTGTGTTACATTTCAGCCCACAAAAGAAATTCACAGGGAGATTATAAACTCCTGAAAATAGAAGTTTATAATGACAACAGACAATGCCTTCATTACAGTGACATCAACAGAGTCACTGTAACACATACCACTGCATCGGTATTTTCTTTTTGTAACGTTTACAGTAAATATTTGAAGACACACTGAAAAGGTTCATGTGCAGCTTTTCCATTAAAGGTGTGCAGTTCATCAAACTGATAAATAAATGTTTCCTGAAATGTTTTAGAAAATGAGAAAAGACATTTGACCTAAATATGTAGCATGCACATGATTTAACCATATATAAACTAAAAACTCTTAAGCGCACCATGAACTGCAGACACAGATGGCTTTTGAAAGCTCAGTAATTTAGTTGAACGCATACTAAGGAATTGTTTAAGAATTTGCTTCCAGTTTTGTCTGATCAACTTCATTTCTTCTCAGAAGGAGTTTCACCACTAAGTTCTACATCTAGCAAGGCCTCTTGAAGAGATAGCTTAAAATTAGATATGCAAACAGAAGATCCAGGGGTAGCTGTACAGGTAAAGAAAAATAAGTATTAGGTTTTACAATTAAGAATACCCATGCTAAAAACCGTCAAAAGAAAAATGCAAGAAACACACACAGAGCTATACTCTATCTAATGAGATCAGAAATGCAATGGGCTTTTGTTCTAGAGGCCCTCAAAACAACACAACTATCCAAAAGCAGATGTAGCTGGCCAACAGTTCAGAATGAATATATTAATGATTGAATGCATCATCATTTAGTCAGAACCTGGTCAGAGAGCTCTATGGTAAATGTTTAGAAAACATCTTAGAAATTATGACATTTAAATAAATAAATTTCCTTTGCTTGTCTTACTTGAAGATAGGTGAAAATATTGTCATACTTAAAACAAAACCCCATGAATTTTTCAGGTCCTAGGAATTCTTTCAAACACTTCACAGGATAAGAGAAAGTAACTAGCACAGTTTTACTGCTAAAACTATTTGTGTAATGCTATTGAGTTCTTGCTCACTCATAAAACAATCCCACTTACATAGACAGGGAATGTTAAGAAATAGCTGCCCTAAGCTTCTATAGGTGCATCAGTGATAAGAGGAGGACTAGGGAAAATGTGGGCCCTCTCCAGAAGAAAACGGGAGACCTGGTTACCCAGGATATGCAGAAGTCTGAGGTACTCATTGACTTTTTTGCCTCAGCCTTCACTGGCAAGTGCTCCAGCTGTATTGCCCAAGTCACAGAAGGCAAAAGCAGGGACTGGGAGAATGAAGAACCGCCCACTGTAGGAGAAGATCAGGTTCGAGACCATCTAAAGAACCTGAAGGTGCACAAATCCATGAGACCCAATGAGATGCATCTGCTGGTCCTGAGGGAACTGGCAGATGAAGTTGCTAAGCCACTATCCATCATATTTCAGAAGTCGTGGCAGTATGGTGAAGTTCCCACCGACTGGAAAACGGGAAAAACAGCCCCCATTTTTAATAAAGGAAAAAAGGAAGACTCAGGGAACTACAGGCCAGTCAGTCTCACCTCTGTGCCTGGCAAGATCATGGAGCAGATCCTCCTGTCAACTATGCTAAAGCACATGGAACAAAAGGAGGTGATTGGTGAAGGCCAACATGGCTTCATTAAAGGCAAATTGGGGCTGACAAATTTGGTGGTCTTCTGCAACTGGGTTACAGCATTGGTAGATAAGAGCAACTGATGTCATCTAACTTGACTTGTGCAAAGCACTTGATACTGTCCCACACAAGACATAGATTTAACGGATGGACGACTTGCTGGATGAGGAATTGACAGGATGGTCGCACACACAGAGTTGAGGTCAATAGCTCAGTGTCCAAGTGGAGACCAGTGATGACTGGCGTTCCTCAGGGGTCAATACTGGAGCTGGTACTGTTTAACATCTTTGTTGGAGACACGGACAGTGGGATAGAGTGCAGCCTCAGCAAGTCTGCTGATGACACCAAGCTGTGTGGTGTAGCTGATAGTGTAGAGGGAAGGGATGCCATCCAGAGAGACCTTGACAGGCTGAAGAGGTGGGCCTGTGAGAACCTCATGAAGTTCAACAAGGCCAAGTGCAAGGTCCTGCACATGGGTTGGGGCAATCACAAGTACAGGCTGGGCGGAAAATGGATTGAGAGCAGCCCTGAGGAGAAGGATTTGGGGGTGTTGGTCGATGAGAAGCTCAACATGAGCCGGCAATGTGCGCTGGCAGCCCAGAAAGCCAACCGTATCCTGGGCTGCATCCAAAGAAATGTGGCCAGCAGGTTGAGGGAAGTGATTCTGCCCCTCTGCTCTGCTCTCATGAGACCCCACCTGGATTACTGCATTCAGCTCTGGGGTTCCCAACAAAAAAAGGCCAGGACCCTGTTGGAGTGGGTCCAGAGGAGGGCCACAAAGATGATCCGAGGGCTGGGGCACCTCTCCTATGAAGACAGCCTGAGAGAGTTGGAGTTGTTCAGCCTGGAGAAGAGAAGGCTCCAGGTAGACCTTGTAACATCTTTCCGTTACTTAAAGGGGGCCTACAGGAAAGCTGGAGAGGGGCTTTTTGCAAGGGCATGTAGTGATAGGACAAGGGGCAATGGCTTTAAACTGAAAGAGGGCAGATTTAGATTAGATATAAGGAAGAATTTTTTTACATTGAGGGTGGTGAGGCGCTGGAACAGGTTGCCTAGAGAAGTTGTGGATGCCCCATCCCTGGAAGTGTTCAAAGCCAGGTTGGATGAAGCTTTGAGCACTCGTTGCAGAGGGGTTGGAACTAGATGATTTTCAGGTCTCTTCCAACCCAAACCATTCTATGATATAAGAAAGAATCTTACTGTTAGAAATAATGTAATGAACTTAGCCATTCTGCCTCTGACAGAAGTTACTTACATAAGGTTGTTTTCTCTATTGCTATCCTTTCAGGCAAAGTTTCAAGTGGTGTTGGTTGAATTTTTGCAGGGGTATATGTATTTAAAGAAATTTTTCTTCCTGACAGTGGAATCATGTAAGTTGGAGAAGCTTAAATGGGGGAAAAAAAAGATACACATCATTAATAATAAAAATACTCTCACCTGAGCAAAACATCCAAAATAGCAGCCACAGAATTGTGTATCTATCCAGCAATATAGATGCCACAGTTTAACAACCTGCAGCTCACCTACTGATTTTTAACTCGTGTCAAAACTTCGAAGCATGAAAGACAAATCTAAAAATCTTTTTACCTTAGAAACCACACGATAACTTCATACTGCTAAGGCAGCTAAGTCAAATTTCAGTAACAGCTGCCTTGCCAAAAGACTGGCAATAGCATTAGTGCTACTTCTCACAGGTTATGAAGATGGCACTGGAATCCGTTTAGTCCAAAACGCCTGTGATTAGATTACATAGATTACTGCATACAATAGATTATTCTTTATAAAACTTCCAAATGTTTTAGTTAAGCAGAAGGAGAACAAAGCATCTATCGCCTCAATTCTATCTGGTCGTTTCCAACCACTCCTTCATAGAAAGGTGACAACCAGACCACCACAGAAGTACGACAGTTTTTTAAAAATATTTTTTCGTTTAGTGTACTCTAAATTCTGAACTGATTTTGAAGAGACGCAAACTTCCTAACCAATGTAACAAAGCATTTTAAATAGCTGAGAACTTTAGAATACCTGTTAGCCTCCCTGAGTTCTTTTTCAGTAACATCAGTTTTCTTAAACTGCTTATCTTCCTTCTCAGATATATGAGACCTACCCTATCAAATTAGGTACTGATTAAAATCTAAATTGTATAAAATTGAAGTAACAGAAAAAAAAGAGAAATCCTGTAACAGAAAAAAAAGGAAAAAGACTAATATCTAGGTAACCTTTGTATCAGGACTAGCAAGTACAAATTTTCTGATCAAAGCATGAGTCTTTAGACATTTCCTCAAGAAGAATTACTTTCAATCACCTGACACATGAATTATAAGCATCCTAATACGTGTTAAATCTGACCTAACTGGAACTGTTTCCAAAGACATAGCAATAAAATCACCATTGGAAGTCATCTTCCCAGAGACATGTACATGGATAGAACTCAGTTCGCATTTCATTTCAAGATCACTTAAACATCAAACATGCAGCACAAACTACTAAAAAACTAAATAACTGCAAAGCACTCCACAGGTGAAACCTCAAGTAATATTGTAAGAAACAGGAAATCGCAGTTTTAAGATGTAAAAGGCTTGTAAAAGGCAATACTACTCTGCTGAGGTTACTGTCCAGTACAGTATAAAGCTGGAAATACTCCATGCGTGATCACTAAAAAGCATTCCTTGTAATTCAGCTAACAGTGTGGACAGTACAGAGAAGTTCTTAATGTGAGGAAATAAACCAGTTACAATTTCATTAAATCCTTAATTTACTATCCCAGTCAAGAGAGACATGACTTCAATGAATTATGATAGTGTCCCTACCAAAAAAGGATACTGCAAAATTTAAAATTATGGTTTATGTATATATTTCATTTTTTAAAAGCAGTAGTCTTAGTTTACTGGTTATCTGTAAAATACCAGAAAGGCTAAGTAGACAATATTTAACAATTTAAAATGAACATAATTACAAATTAAAAGCAGTACATGTCTCCTGTAGATTTTCCCTTGATGGAGCAGCAATAGAGGCAAGAAATTCATCCACCTGCTTCAGAGACAAGGAGTTGTGTAGAGTTTCCAAAGGGCAGATAGAAGGCACCATGGAATACAGTTCAAAACCTGAAAGAAAAATAATTAAAAAGAAGAGATTTCCAAACATAAGACAGGATTTAAGCATAGGTGAGTATTAATGCATGATAAAAAGTACTTATTTCAGCACATGCAGACATAGTACTTTTGATATTATGGACACTAAATACTATAGGATTTGGAACAAGATGTGCCAATTGCCAGGGTGTACTAAACTGAAAGGTAGCATGTAATGTACCATGGGATACAAATCCCGTGTACACATAAAAAGTGGTCTTCAAACATTACAACTGTGCTCTACTCCCAAATAACTTTCCTCTAAGACAGACTTAGTAAATCACTAAAAATATTAGTCAGGAAATGGTAGTATTTCTCCTACTCACGCTATACCTGACACAACAATAAATAAGTAACTCATTTATGCAAATAAAACAGGATAGCTATGTTGTTGGCTGTTAACAGACAAGAGCTAAAAATGCTACAGCTTCCAAGAAATAAATCTGCAGAATTCATGTTCTATCATCTTCAGTATTCTGTGAAAACAAACTGTTGCCTTAAATATCAAAGAAAAACCACTGTTAGGACTTTTGTATCTTGAGGTTACACGTTTTAACTTTGTAAGACAGATTTACACCTACCTTTATGCATTTAAAAACAGTAATTAAAAGACTAGAAGTTTCACATATTAGAACAGGTAAGTATAGCAACCCAAAATCTAAACATTGACTAGACTTTGCTTTTCTACATTAGTATTGATCATACACCAACCATGCATATCCATATTACTAACATACTTAATAAGCATTTAAACATCTTGGCAGAAAAAAAATTGCAGTTCTCTAAAGTGATGCAAGTTTGATAACTCATGAACAGCTCTTAATCCAATTGCATTTCAGAAGAGAAAAATATGTCCATTAGTGTTTTCAACATACAGCTGTAACATTGCAACTTTGTAATTAATTACTGTAAATTTACAGTTGCTACATTTCTTTTGCGATATTAAAATGAAGGAACAATAGTGAATGAAATAATGTTTAGAATTTCAGTTCAAGGTACATTTATTAGAGACAGCATTATGACTGTGAACTGTTCCCTCCCCTAAAATAATAAGCATCAATATTCCTGTGACATCCAGTGTTCCCCATTCACTCCCCATTTAGTGCTTTGCATAGAGAAGTCACCCAATAAAATTTCAACCCTCAAATGTCTGTATTTATATTTGGATCCACCTTGGCCATACTCAAATCTGAGGGTCAGTTGCTTCAATTATACAATCAACTGAAGAGTACTTCTGTCAGCTTCACTTGCATTACAAATAAAACGTTGCGTTTCGTGGAAACTTGGTTTTCATGTACAAAACAAACACCACCACATACTTAATTTCTCTTTTCCTATAAAGGCAGTAGCTAAGTTTCAGTATAAGCACTAAGATGTCTGGCATACATATTAATATCTTAAATAACTATGCATGCATGCAAAGCGCAAACCCTTTCTTTGCATTACAGTAAAATATAAGATTTCTTTCTTTATCCTGACAAAAAAGTCACTATCACTTGAATGAGAATTTATTTTTTAATTTTGCAAAGAATGTAGTGGGACAATGTCAGGGTTTTAATAGCTATTACTGTTATAGAGCAGTGTTACAGAAAACCAGAAAGGAATTTCAAAATACACCCACACCTTTAAAAAAAAAGAAAAGAAAAAAAGTTTTCTTCTTTCAAGAATTTCCCCTCCATAGGTTTTTGTTCACTTTTAACAATTCTGCTATCAGATCACCATATCCCAGCATGTTGTTGTAGTATCTTTGCATCTAAGGGATATGACTTAAAAATACCCTGAAAATCTATCTGCAGTGTTTTATTTGATTTTTTTATGATATTTCATGACGTTATGAGAAATAAATTTGAATTTTAATGATGAAGAGGCCTGACAGTATCCCTTTAAAGAAGCAATTTTCTGTAAACTAACAGCCTTTGGCTGTATTTGTTCTTAAGGCACTGTCCCCATCAAAAGGCAAGACAATGAAAGGGTTAACGCAGCATCTCAAAAAGCCACCCTGGTGTCTTACATTTAAAAACTATAGAGACATACCACTGGAGCCTAGAAATTCCACAGAGGAAATGGACCAGCACCTAAAGAGGTGTGGGTGTTCTGCACAGAGGCCCAGAACATAAGGTAAAGCACTGTCAGAAGATACTTGTTTCACCATGTTCCTTGAACTAAAGATGGGGGGGGGTACTCTGAAATGAGTTAAGAGGGTGTGATAACAACATAAAAATAAGAAAAAAAACAGAGTGAAAGGGACAAGGAGAATCAAAATGATAGTCTGGAGGACAGACAAAACAACATCAATATGTTCTTATGTTAGTAGAGAACCCTTGGAAATATACTTAGGTTTCATAAGAGCTCATACAGCATGCATTAATCTTGTAAAAGATGTGTAGTAAAACTGCTGTATTAAATGAATCAGAACAATCAATGCATTCATTAAAAGCAATTTAGAATGGAGTCACAAAAAAAAAGTGCAAAATGGAATAGAAAGTAATCATATTATTAGACACTTATACTCAAGTGCAGTTCTTACTTTCTGACCTTGTATGTTTTTGAAATATTATTTGAGTTTAAAGATAAAAAATGGACTCCTAACTTTCCTATTTGAAATAGGACACTAGAATTGGCCTTTTAGATCAAACACAGTCATAATGGTATTAATTGAGCCTTACTATAGCAGTTTCCCTTCAAGAAGCACTTCAGTGCAGGAAGTCACTGTGGATTCCAAATGAATATAATAAGGACTACTTTGCTTCTCAGCAAGGCCAAACAAAAACTCTTTTTTTTTTTTAATCTTGTTTCTGAGCAAATACATTTTGAATCTAACACGAAAATGCTGATGATTTCCACTGCAGTCAGTAACATCAACATCACTGTACTCAGTCAGCAGTCATGCACATTTTAAAAACGCAATTAAGAAATCTGGAAAAGCTACATTAAGATCCAGTAGATGCTGAAGACAGTCTGGTTTTCATGGACAGTATACATTTTGGACCTATTTAATCATGTAGAAAGGTAGGCATGAAATATTTTGCTGAGGAAGAGAAAGACTGTGTGTTAAACCAGACTTTTTTTGTCACTATGATAAACTGAAGATAATCTAACTCTCACTCTTGAAGCTCAAGAGGTCAATGTAAGCAACAGGCAGTTCTCTTGTGATTTTTAGTGCAATATTTAAGTAATTTGCACATCTGATGAGCAGAGAAGTATGATAAGGTAAAATAAATTTTTGTCTGATGATAAATGTAGCAATTTAGACGGAATGGAACCAAAGCTTCTGCTTTAGTTTTTTAATTTAGCATCACTTCAAGAAGATAGTCATAAACTTCGGTTGTCAATTCAGCGATTTATTTTAGAATAAGGAGGCTCAGGGAAACAGCTCATTAGGAGAAAGATGAAGAAGCAGCAGCTATCAAGAAGTATATTCTCAATAAAGATCAGATTTAATTCCATTTTTATCTTGTATCATACAGTCTGATCACACAAGAAATCGGGGAGAATAATTTATTACAGAGATCGCGATTAACAGTAGCACTTCTATTTTTTGAAGAATTTTCCTAAGGAATGAATTTCGATGTTGTATTTATATTAATGAGTGTCAAGAAGGGATTTAGGGTATCTAATGATTACAAATATATTTGGAATTGTGCTTGAAGTTAGGAACGACAGACGGCTGGATGATACTGTACACCCCATATTTGAAACAAAAATAAAAGGGATGAAGCAAGGAACCTTTTGTTTTCGTTTTTGTTTTTAAAATAAAAGCAAAACGTACCATTGGTTGGGTGTCGAGCAAATGAGATAGAAAACCTTTTAACAGCAGAACCGCGTGTGGTGTCTGAGAAAGAGAAAAACAGGTACCTGAAATTTGTAACAGCTACCAAAAGAGGGACATTTTAAAAAAGGAAAAGAAGAAGAAAAAAAGAAAAGATGAGAAGGTATTAGAACTGAGTGGCATGCAGAAGGGACCAAGGAAAAGGGCTAAAATCTAAATAGAAGTTAAAAAGAAGAAAATTTGGATTGTTGGTAACTACAAGATGTGTAATGAAGTGTATGAAAACAAGCAGAATGAGCTGGTGATTCTCGCATACAAGGTTATATCAGGTTAGAGTTGAACACTTAGTAGTGAATTGGGGGAAAAAACAGCATGAATACTGTTTCACCTCAGAGTTATAAAGGTGTGCTTTGGCATCTTTACATTCTGAAATCTAGTGAGACAGTCTCTTCTCTACCCCAGATTATCCAAAACTGAAAATCTCCTGCTCCTTTGTAATCCACACCCCACTGAAAAAAGGTCAGGAATCCTAAAATTTTCACCATCAGTATTTAAGTTATTAGTTTATAATTTCTTTCATTCCTTGTATATTCTCCAAGTAATTAATTTCAAGATTAATAAGTAATGACAAAACCTGAAGTTTAAAATGAGAAAAGAATTTCAAACCCAAAATTTTGGTTTACTTAAAAAATGTATTTGCTGAAATCTCTTGGCACATATTACAAGTCTGTTAGCTAGTGTTCAAGACAGAAACAAGAATTAACAATGCTGTTGAGTTAAACATAAGCAAGCTATGGGCAATAAAGAAGCAATAGAAACTCATACAATTAATACTAGGCAAAGGATTCTAGGATTCCATTAAAATCAGTAACCCAGGATTTATCTTTAGAAGTTTAACGTGGCACATGGGTTTGTGCGTGCATGTGCGAGAGTGTGCACATACCATCTATGAAGCCAGAAGAAGTCAGCTTTTTACGATGAGTACGAGCATAATCCTGTAGGTTAGGTGCACTTGAAGAACCCCCGAGCACTGAGGTGCTAAACAGGCCCGCACAGTGAGACCCTGATGGGAGTTAGAGAAAATACATACAACAACCAGGTGTTCGTCCATTCACATTGGGGATGCATGCAACATGCAAGCATATGGCTCTTACCACACAAAAGGCAGCTTTTGGCAGTGCCTTGGACAGGTTCACAATATGCTTGTAATGTCAGACTGGTACTTGTAGGCTGAAACTATCATAGTTTATTGTGCTTCTACTCATGACACAGCACCCTCTGCTACATGTGCAAAGAAAGGACTGGCTTTAACAAAGTGAGTTCTTGTCCTGTTTTCACTTTTGGTAAAGAAAAGTTACCAGTTAGCATCAACGTAAACATAACCAAAACAACAAAACCAAACCAAGATGATGATGATGTGAAAGTTATGTGTTTTAAAACCTGCAGTTCTGAAACAAATATAAACCCGAAAAGTACTGCTCATTGCTTTCATCCAAATCAACCTTTGAGATGACAGGCTGCAATGAAGTACTCATGCGTTTCCACAGACTTAAGATGGAAGTATTTTCCTTCTAACCCCAACAAAACATTAATCAAATTGGAAATACTCTATTTGTATTTCAGCTACCATCATTGACAATGTTACAAACTGAAAATACCTAAAAAAAGTTCCATCAACCTTAGCTTCACTTCCTTTCCTAAGAAGACTTTTGTACATCTCCATGCAAGTGAGAGTACTTTTGTTACAACTCATGCATTCCTGCCACGAGGATGGAAGTTTTAACAAATCACAGAAAACCACAGACAGGAACATAAAAATAACTTTTATAAACATCAACCATAAATGAAATTTATGTACAACAGTCAACAAAATGGAAAAAAAAGTTGCAAGTTTTTTCCTTTACTACTAGTTGAAAGTAGATGTGGTTTTTCACTCAGAACTTATGTTTTGCATTTTAGATAAGTAGCAGTAGATTTTTTTTGAAAACCAACTACCTATCCAGTGATACTTCCTTTCATTACTTCTAACGATCCAGTGAGGGGAAACATTACTAGCACATGTGACCAATCACAGCCAAAATAAATTGGTGCCTGGTCTGTGGGAAAAGCCTTTCACACCAAATGTAATACCTTAATCTAAGCACAGAAATACATCAACTTCCACAAGCCATATTGTGTCACACATTGGCAAAAGAAAAGTTGTTTAACTTTAGCAAGCACATAATAAAAAACATGACTTCGATAAACAAGAGCACCTGATGTATGCATTTTACTAAGGGAAAAATATAACAGGGAGAAAAGTATCACAGAAAGATTAGACATATGAAAAATACAGATCTTTACAAAGAAAGAAAAAGGTACTTCTAAGTTTATGCATATAGCTTATGCATTTTCTACACTTCATTTTTCCCACAAAAAGACACACAGAAAAAAATGCAATATTGATTAACAGTAGTGCAAGATTTCATACTTTTGCTTATCAGTCATATGTATGCCTGTTTCAAAGAAGCAACAGAAAAGCAATACTTGAATTAAAAGAATTTGAAACAACTCATTGAACTATAGCATGATTCATTCTAATGCTGAAAGAAAGAAATAGATTTTAGGAGAGACAATGTGTGTAAAACCCCCGATATTATCAAGAAACTTAAGGTTTGTTCCCCATCCCCCTCCCCTCAGTAAAACACCTTCAATGCCATCAACTGCCCACAGTAGGAAACGTTAATTTTCAAGAAACGTGTTTTAACAGCTTCCAGTGCAGGCCGTTTCAATCCAAAAGATTCTTGCAAAACCCCAAAATTCAGTCATGAACTACATTATCTTAAAAATCTACTTTGTGTTAAAAATAATCCTGTGTACCTGTTGCAAGCAGTACAGAGTCAGTAGTGTGAACAGTCTTGAATAATTTGCTCTTTTCAGTTATAATTTATTTAAAAACTTTTGCTGCAGAAAAATTGTCCAGTCATAGGCAGACACTCAGCATATATTACTGATAAAAAGTACTACTAGGTCCCATTAACATAAAAACCATTCAAACAAGGTACGACTGTGCTGAACAATGGGCAGATGAAAAGCTGCTAACATCAAACAAAATTTCAATCATTGGCACGTACCTAGACCACTCTGCTTTTGTTCCAGAATAGTTCTCGGTGTTCTTACGTTACTGTTGCTTTCTGATAGGACCTGGATATAAAAAACAGAAAAATAAGGGAAAGTAGAACAGCAGCATGAAACGTCCATTTAACTTGATACAGCAGCCTGTTTCAGACAGACAAGTGTTAATAAGCTGTATGATAAGTGTTAGTAAAAATATGTAAAGGAAACATGAAAGATCATGCAATATCCCCTTCTGAAGGGAGTCCATTTCACATATGAGTTCCTTGCAATGAAGTGGTGCAAAGCAAGCATTCAGAATGAAAAATACCACAGACCAAGACAGATATGAGAACAGACATTTTATTTCATTTTACCAAATGCACTCTCCTAAACTGCGCCTGTATTGAAGAAAGGAGGGGAGGGAAGGAAAGACAGACAAACTATTGAGGACACCATACAATCACTGATCCATGCACGGGCTCAATCACTGTAATCTTCAGATGCTCACAGCCTTTACTGACACAAACTTTTCCTATGTAAATAGTTTTAGAACTTTCCACAATAAAAAGAAATCATGAAAATTTTCAAAGAAAAAGGATATGGTTAACAGAACACCATCCATTGTTATACATGTAAACAATATCTTGACATACTAAACAATCTTTAGATCTTTACTGGTACTTCAAAAAAACTTATTGTTTCTGTTTTTCCTGCCTCTCCCCCCTCCCCCTTCCCCCAAATATTTAGAGAAGTCTTCAAAATATTGTACAAGTCAATGGATGATGTACTGTGTTGGGAGTTTCAGATACCTCCGGATACAGAAGGCGAGAATTATTAGTGCTAGAGTTTGTTCCCTGCAATAGTTAATACCAGGCCACTGAAAATATGATATATGCAAAACAAGTTTTGAATAGCAATATGAAGTACCAAATTAATTATTTTAAATGGTATTGGTTGCAATTATTAAAAAAAGTTTTCCAATTTACCTACCACCAAATTAAGCGATGTTGTTTTTAAAGTCTTAAAGGACAACTAAACCAATGCAGAAATCCGTTTCATTAGGCAGTAGACTAAGTCTTTTTTACTGTGGTAAATTGCAATTCCTATAAAGAAACCAAATTTTTTAGGAAAATGTGTAACACATTCAGTAGAAAAACATGCACTTGCTATTTTTCCCCCAAACATTCTCGGGAAGCAATTCTAAGAAGCAGAAGTATTTATTTGCTTCAAACGTAATCCATAACAAGGGATTAGATGTCCTTAAAGACAGTCGGTTGTTGCTTGGAATGCATAATAATGTTTAATGAAGTAAAGTTTAAAAACCTGTTGCCATGAGCCAAAAATACTGGATGTGAAAGCCAATGATTTAGGGGAGACAGGGGAAGAAGTGATTTGTTCCCCTGATCTGCGTCTTCGACGCCCAGTACCCACACCACTGGTGTAATGCAGCCAGGTACCAATACACTCTGGGCTAGACACACTCAGGGGGCTCTCTTCCTGGAAGTGAGAAAGGGGGCAAAAAACAGCAAAGCATGCAAAGTTAGATTCAACAGAGCCAAATGAACAGAAAAGAAAAAAACTCAATCTGCTTGCACCCTTTTATATACTTCTTTGAAAACTATTAAACAGCGAATCGGGAAGAGTAATATTACAATATCAGGAAGTTATCAGTTCCACTTACATATTTTAATCCAATTATATCTTTTAATACAATATTTAAAATAAATTTCTGGTAGACTAATTATTAGGTATGAGAGAAAAGTAATTGATTCACAATTTTAAGAATTTCCCACATGTTGGAAACAGAACATCTGTTATCCTTGACATACTGTTTAATAGTTTTCCCCCTCTAAGTATAATAAACTTTCCTATTTATTACTTAATAGTTTTCATTTCTAGCCTATATCCCTATCTAAAAGATTCTCATCTTTAGAATTGCCTTTCAGACTTCACAGCTGACTCACTGGTCATAGCACCAACCTGACTGGCAACAGTTTTCCAGCCTTAAAAAAGCCCTAAAATTTATCTGATGCTGGACATCTATTAAGACTTAAGGGAGGACAGTGTCAGGCTGAGTCCTCCAAGCCCTATGTCATTATATATCATTAGCCATCTATATTTTTAGCAATACAGAACTTAATTTCCAATGCTGATGAGCCTTACTGTCTTATTTTACTGTTAGAACTCTTTTATTTTTATTTTTATTTTTATTTTTATTTTTATTTTTATTTCCATGACTCAATCACAGTTGCAATCCTTCTGTAAATATTGCTGACTATAGCCCAGATTAAAACTTCCATATAATCTCACACCTGACAGTGTCCTTTCAACTTAATGGACATAGGTGAAGAGAGAACTCCTTTATAGTGGAGAGGGAGAAAAAAAAAAGGTTCAAGGCAGTTGCAGTTTAAGTTGCAATGACTTTCTTTAAACACTTGAAAATACCACTTGGTTTAAATATTTTGAATACTGGTTTTGCAGATTTCAGTAGGCAGATGAAACTTCCAATTTTACTTCTTCAAAAAAGTTTCATAGTGTGTGTTTTCTTTAAATTGGCTATTTTCTTCCAGCAAATAAACAAGCACTGAATACTGAAACACATTCCGTCTGAACATATATTATCCGCATGGTCAAAATCTAGGAATTTGTGTTATTGATACCTTTTGAAAGTAACTTCTACATAATTTATTAAAATGAAAATGGTTAAAAGTTTGAAGTAATAGCCTACTGAGTTGTGTGTATGTGAACTCAGAAATAGGAGGGGAGTTTGCATGATCATAGTGAAAACAGCTTTTAAAAATTCAAAATACTGATGTTGTGAGCATTTATGATAAAACTTGGAAACAGAAAATGTAAGACATTCACATTTATTATCTCTGTTAATTTATGGAAGTCATGTGAAGTTATACAGATATCCTTATAGAAGGGAACCATGCATCATCTTCTCTCCACACTACCAATAACCAAGTTACTTGCAAATCTAACACTTTCATTGCAATCAAACAGCCCATTCCCAACACAAACATGGAAAGAAAAGCTTTTGGTGTGGATCTTCATTTCTGATGGTTTTAAGCAACTGAAGATGAGGCAATAAGAAGCTGTTAGTCTGCTTCTAGCATTAATGTCACAGAAGTGCTACTATGCACCATCTGAAGCTTTGCTGCTCAAGTGTACAAATGGTATCAGCGATACTGCTGTGCATTCGCCCACCTCTGTGACATTAAAGCTGTATCCATGAAGCACAGCTAGATGTCATGGCCTTCAAGACAGGAGACTAGACTGTTCAAGACGTTATTTAAGGAATTCATAAAACACAAACCCCACCCACTAAAAAAAAACAACTTTCAGTTTATTCTCTTACCTTCAAATGCTTGACAAGAGGAGTCACCTTCACCCCACATGAAAGCAAATACAGCAGAAGACATGTCTCTCACCTCCCGTACCTCCCCTACCACCCCCAATCCCTCCGTTCCCTCTCAGCATGATCACCCTGAAGGTTTGCTTAATTCCCAGTAGCAGCTGTCTTGTAAGGATGAATACAAAAGCAATGTATGTTAGTTTCAAGATGTAGGTTTAGACTGCAAAAGTCGCCATTTTCAAATATTAGCTTTTCTAAAATGGCTTAAAAAGAAAAAGGAACTAAGTCTTATCACAAAATAATAATTAATTAAAAAAAAAAAAATCCTTGAGACAAATTACTGTCATGGAGGATTCCCTACAGAATAAGAGCATATTTTTTTGAGACATAACATCCTACTGGTTCTGCGTAATCAGAAGCAGAATTACATTTGTATTTGTTTTGTTAAAAAATAAGCAAAAGTTAATTTCTGTGAAAGACATTATCTGGAACATAAACACTTACTTCAACAGAACCAATCTTCCTGGATCTTGGAAGGGGTGACTTTCTGTGTATGTGAATTGGGTCTGATACCATTGGCTTGAACATCACTACTGACCGATCTGTTTCATCTCTTTTAGAAGCATGTGCCTCCTCATCACTATCATTTCTATGAGAGGTTTTCTTCGAGCCTTCATTCTACAAACAATACATAATTCATTTTCAATTTAGCTGCACACCTTGCAACATGTAGACAGAAGTGGCTGTTAAATAAACCTTCTGTGTAAACATAAAGAAAGCCAATTTTAAAAATTCAACATGTAAATCACATATCACTCTAATTACTCTAGATTACTCTAGATTCTAATAATCTATGTATGTTTGCTCCTAACCAGCCACTGCATATGACAGTGTGGTCCTAATAAACCACATTGCTCAGCCAAACATATCTTACTCCCAATTTTTTGTTGAAATAGTAATACAATCCTGGCCCAAGTCAATAGAAGAATTCCAGCCAAGCTTTGCTTTCATTAATTTCTCAAAAAGCATGTGGTAACTCCACAGACCTTAGAAAATAGAAAATACCTTAGAAAATATCAATCCTTCCTCAACAATCTGTATTCATAAACATGCCAAACTATCTTACTTTCTTAAATATTTCTTTCAGTTGCCAAAATATCATTGATGTGACACTGATGTTGATACCACTTTTCTTACAATGAGTATTTTGTCTTTCTAGCAAAAATTCTGGCAAAGCTGTAGAAAGTCCAAATTATCTGTGTCCGTTCAAAATGGAGTAATATATTACGTTTGTCTATATTTTACTAGATATTTTTCTACCAAAGTAAAAATCAGATTTGTATTTTTTATCTTAACAATTTCCCAGTGTTTGTTTTAGCTATGTCTACATCCAGAAAAATTAACTTTTACTTTAAAGAAAGAAATAATTATTACCTCTCTGGAGGCAGGTCTGTATCCATATCCAGCTGGTAAATTTTTATCTTCCTCACAGCCTTTGGCTCCTGGACTAAAGTGCAGCTCTACATGAAAACGTTCCTCTGAAGAAAGTTCCTGAAGAAAAATGATTGAATAGGTTTACACTTTAATACATAGCTTAGCACTACTCGTTTCTGAAGGTATTTATCTATTTTAAATACCTTGTTAGGGTCCTCATAAAGCATGATAACAATCTGTGTCATGTAATTGAGTTCATTGACAACATTTAAATAATCCATAGCTCGTTTCCATTGTTCATCTTTTGATTCCTATGAAGGAGAGAAAAAAAAAATCAACAAATCTAGCTATTTTCTTTAAAACGACTGATGATTTCCATTTTTCCCCCATTTACATGGATTTTACATTCACAGCAAAGGTACGAAGCTTTTCGCAGCTAAGGGAAAAATAGATACAACCAGAAAAAAAAAAGTGACTTAAAATTGCTCATTGCATGAAAAGCGGAGATGAGAACTTTTCATATTTTATTTCAGTGTTATCTTTCATGTTCTTTTGCCAATGATGATATACGTCTTGTAGACAGAGGCACTGTTTTAAACATTCCTGATGGGAATTGTTGATGTTGCAATAAACTCATTTCAGCTAGTATATTTTGGAAAATATTTCCAGATAACGCTCTACCAGTCAAACAGGCAGAGTAAATGAAGGCTTCTAGTATATACAGTAAATCATCATATATACATAACCATCATATCCTAAACTATTTAAAATCAATATTCACCTTTTTTCATGCTCTAGAAAAAAAATAAATTAGTAATCCACCTTAAAGGAAACTTACAAGTTTATCAGCCTAAAACTAGGAATATATCTGCTGTAGCATATGCCACAGATGTCTACGACTAAAAATGCTTTTGCCATCAGTGAGTTTAGTCATCCATTACCAGAAGCAACTATGTCAATACAACCATTTCAAAAGTTACTATATTAATCAAGCTCTATCTTAGAAGCAGCTGTGTAAACTTTGTGGTGCTGCATTTATGCTCTTCAAGAGCTCAGTTAGGTCACTTCTGAATCTGGAGACCTTCTCTTTTTCAGTCCTTGGTTTCAAAACCAATCAGATGGAGAATAATGCACCACCTTCAAAGTAACGTACGACAGTAAAGGAAAGTAAGACAATCCACTGAACAGGAGAAACTTTGCACTACATGAGTGTTCTTGAAGTCAGGTAGGGAGGTCTTGACAACATGCCAATGGTCAAAAATTATAAGCCAGTCCAAAAGTGGATTCAAGAGTACCCTGAATGATAGCTTGAAGGAAGAAGAGTTGGAAGAAATTTTAAGTGACAACATAAGAGAAAAAAATTGATTATCTGACCTTTTCAAATCTCTTTGAGACCATAACATATACAGCTGAACACATTAATGGAACTCAGCATTACTTTAAAGGGCATGCTGATTTCCATCAATGTGTACACCAGGAATTTGAAATATGTCCCTGCATTTATAACAGCAAATGAAATGTCTGAAGAAGTTTGATAAATTAAGAAATTAAGCTTTCGATTGACACAATTTTAGTAAGATTGAGTCCTTATGGTTCCTCTCAAAATATTATAGCTTTAACAGAAAAAGAGTTCAACTCACATCACATAAGGCACCATAACGAAGGGTGGATAACAGGGAGTGGACATGACTCTCACTGGTGAAGTACAGCCGCGTACGAACATGGCGTTCAGGGGACATAACACCCCGGGAGTAACTTGAAAGAAAAAAAAGTCTTACTAATGAGATAATGTCTCCATTTTAGAAATAGCTGTCAACAGCTAAATAAATCAGACTTTTTAAGTTACTGTGAGTTAGTAAGACATTTCAAATATGAAAGCTATGGAATATCTTCATTAAGTCTTACAGAAACTAATGCAACCATGTAAAAAAGTAGACGACTTACAGAGGGTGAAGCTTATTTACAGTATCATCATCTTGAGTTCTCTGAAGGTCAGAACGGATTTTTCTAACTAGGGGAGTGCAGTAACCTTTGGCAATCTCTAGTTTCTCAGCCTTGGAAATACCATATTCCTGTGTAAGAAGAAACTGACTTTTAATATTCAGTTAAAGATTAAAATGCCTTTTAATTCATAGCTTTATATTAAAGCCAATTAGTCATCTATTAGCTTGCTCTGGCTGCAAACTCTTCTGTTTAACATTTTATTACATTTGATTACTGATGTCCCTAAGTAACACAAGGGGTTTGCCTTTTTGCTCTTTGATTTGACACAGAGAAACTGTTTTTCATTCACAAGTTAAACCACAAAAGTGGATTCACTTTCTGGTATGATGAAGCTTTTTCTTAAACAAAATATCTAGGAAATTATTCCTCCCTGCTGGATTTAGAGATCTATGAGGCATTTCATCTCATCTGATTTCAATTACCTTATTTATTTTTTTTTTTTACACAGTCAATAAAGTGACATAGGCATATTACCTATTTAATATGTCTATCTTAGTTTGGGGTAAATCACCTCACAGAAGATTTCCTATTCGCCTCAAATAATACTGAAAATAGTAGTTAAATACAACTGGAAAATATTACACCTGTTATTGTATCTACAATATTTAAAAATCTCCTCTTCCAGAAGCTTCATGCTTTGTGCTGCACATGGTATGAAAGTGCTCTCATCATTATGACAGATCTTCTGGTTATCCTAGAAAGCAACAAAGCACTTTTCTTTTGCATTATACAGGCTTATCAAGTTTTCTTTGTTTTTCTTCCTTCAGTACGTGTCCTCATTTTGATCTACTCTTCCCTAAAACTCTATTCAAAATTTAAGCTTAACAGGCCCACATAATGCAACATATACTTAGTATCATTGCTCTTTTTTCCTCCTTGCTGTCAGAGAATTTGAGATAGGGGGAGAGGAAGAAGTTACCTCACTTGCTACATAGAATTCTTCTAACACCTCTTGTATAACAGTGCTCTGTAACTCAAGGACACTTGAGGAAAGCTTTAGTCTCTTCTGTCCTGTTATCACAAAACAATGTCCTGCACCCTACAATGTTTTATTAGAGCTAACCTGAGTCTAACAGCCTGTAGTATACGGAAATTTAACTTGTCTGCTTCTAGCCTAAAATTCTGTGAAATTTAATGTGTACATTTTGTCGGAGAGCGTTACCATTTTGAAATAGCAGAAAGATCTTTTTAAATTTAAATTGCTTAAAACAAGTGAAATTAGATAAATTAGGATTAACAGTGTCATTTGCAAAGAGCCTGAAAAAGCAGGAAGAATTAAATAAAATGCAACTTCAGAATACACAGTTGTTCACAGAGGCTTGACTTAAAACTATGAAGAATGGCTGAGATGAACTTTATTTTAATACACTGCAGTTAAGGAAGCAGACAAGTGCACAGCTTAAATTGCTAGAAAAATTCACTTTGTACACATCTTAATGCATTATGAATCAAATTTTTCTTACAACAAATAACCAGCTTGCTACCAGAAAATAAAGGTAACGTTAAAGTTTTCTATTACTGCAAAACACAGGAACCTTCAATAGAAAAGTCAGTAGATGTTTTCACAAAATTTGAAAAAGCATTTAGTCTAAAATTTATTCTATTTAATAACTGAAAATGCTTACCTGAGGTATCACAATGTCAGCTAAAGCCTTTGAAAGCCTGTATAATTCCATTGTGTTTTCTAATTTTAAGGAGCCATTGTGCTGCACATCGTATTTTATACAGTCGTAAATATCAGGAATTTTACTAATATCATATCTTCCATTCTTTGTTTTAAAGTCTTTTTCCAGCTTGGACCACCTGCGCAGCATCAGTTCTAGTGTTTCACTGTGGTACAGCTGAATATCTGGATATAAGTATATCTCATATAAGCAATCAAGACCATCCAAGTATCAAAAGGGAAATTTTAATTACATGGTAGTAACAGTTGAATATAGAGGGATAAAAGGGATCAAATAAGTTAACTGCATTACTTCTAAGAAGAGGGAACAGATGTGCATATGGTTAACTTTACTGCTGAAAGCATCAGAGCTACATAGCTACATCAAGAAAGTGGAAAGCTTTGCTGAAGAAATGCACCACTGGCCCTTTAAACAAAGCTACAGCACCAAGAATAAAGTGTCCTACAGCACAGATCATATATAAAAGAAGGCAACAAAAAAAGTTGAAAGAAAATTCTCAGAGGGAGGAAGAGGAACAGGACAACATCTCTGTTTTAGAACAGACCACACATCCCATTTATCTCTCTCTTGCATGTGTCAACAGCCAAGAGCCAAGAGACTAGTAGAAAGGATGGATTATCCCCATTCCAGGACAGGATATTAGACCAAATAGACAAAAACCACTGATAGTATGTACAGGTGACACTTGCACTGCTCAACCTCAGAACAGAAGCTGTTTGCATACCATACACTGCAGCGAACACTGACAGAAAATATTCCAGTATTCAGCCAGTACTCAAAATGCACTGTGGTCACTTCTAGCTTTAGCTTTCCTGCATCATTAGTTCACCACCATTAATATTCAGCATCATTCTATGCAATACTACTACGCACCATACAACAAGCAACAGATCTTCAGCAAAGATACTTAAATATAAAAATGTACCTATGTAACTTAGTTTTAGTACCATCTGCTTTTCATATTACTTTTGTGGACTCCTGAGTTTCAAATAATTAAGATAAGAATTTCTGTAAATGTTTGAGGACTAGCCTAAACTTCAGAACACCACAAAAATCCCTACTTGCAATATGACCAGCTGTTCCCCTGCTTTTTACTCTAAGATAATGCATATTGAATCAGACTGTAAAAATCTCTAACCCATTGTTGATTTAAGTTCTGCTAAAAGCGAGTTTAATGAAGAAAAGTTATGTTACAATTCTCTCTCAGATGTAAACAAAAGAAACTAAATACAACTACAAAAATGTTTAAGTACCTGCAGACTTTGGATCTTCCATTCTCTGCCTGATCTGAGAAGTCAAGCTCTGGATCAAGGAATAGACCTTGTCACATGTGTTTACAGGATTTTTAATAACCTGCATTGATTTTATCAATGAGATGCTTCCAGATGGAGTAAGCTGCAATTTGAGATAAACACAAAATTATCTAAACAAACTGATTAAATCCAAAAGAACTGGGGAGATAAGCTGGAGTGTATGAAAAATGCCAAGTATTGGAGAAAAAGCATTCAAGCAGGTTGCTATTGATTTTTGAAACCATTTCTCAATTATCTACTCCCTTTGAGGTATTAAGAAAAGAAAATATAACAAAAGGTAGTAAGGTTTACTAGAAATTCAAAGATGACAAGAAATTAATCGGGCAATTAATCCTATAAATAAACATGAACAGTTTCAGGAGTTCCTAAAACTTTTTTATTTTTTCAAGACAGGAAAATCGGAAAGACATTTAAAACTTTGTACACATTTAGCAGCTTTCCATAACTTTCTTTCATGTAACCATTGTATTCAAAAGCTTACAAAAAATTCTGTAAGAAATTTTATTGTTAGGCTACAAGCCCTTAGAATATTTTTTGTTCTATAAAATATCTTCCTTAGAATACCTGGAAGGAAGAGTCAGATTTGCAATAGCACCTGATATTTGAAAAAAGTTTCTCTCTTCCTGTTTCAAGTTTTTGTTTCTATAGGACTGCAGCACACAAACACAAAGAAACCCTTTAAATGCACATATATCAAGAACATACAAGATGTCCTTCAGAGCTGACTTAGAGAAATCGTAGAAGCTACAAATTATCACCATCAAGTGTCACTAAAACAATACAGTCAATATCCATGTAAGTGAGGCCCATTTTTAAAGAAAAGCGTGCATATTCCAAAGTAAGCAAACAATTATATTAAACGATAATTTATATACATAATACACATACATATGTGCACTTCCTCTGGTTTTCTCAAATGCATAGGATAATTAGGATATGGAAAACTTCTGCCCTCTACCTAATAGTAAGTAGTTCCTATCTCCCTATTATTACTAAGTAAATCAATAGGAAAGGTGCTCTGGCACAGAAGAAACACCCATATGGTTTTTCCAAATTGAAGGTAAGTTAAAAAAAAACACAACAACAAATCGAAAGAGTTATTATCACTGTATAATCCTAAAGGTTAGTTACTTTCAGTGACTGTCTTAGAAGTGCTCTATCAGTTCCAGTCACCTTTCAAATATCATTATCTCTATATGGCAAAAAAGAAGGGGAAAAATACATCCTTAAGACTTTGTATCTTCTCACTTTTTTCAAGTACTGCTGAATCCACTGCTGACAGTGGTATGGATGATACTTTTAATCCATTTAAATGAATCCACATAAAATATACATGCAGGGTGGTAAAATTATTGTTTGATAATTTCCTCTCAGTACCTTTTAGAAAACAGCATAAAACAGCATTTTAAGCTTCAACCTCATTTGAGGATTTGTATTTAGTTGTTATACTAGACAGAGTAAAGGCAATTGAAAGAGAAAGCAATTTCTTAACAATAGCAGGCATTACTTACATTTAAAACCAGAAACAATCATGTGTGCTCTGTACTAAGTCAGAATAAACTACATTACTATGCTCTAATTTAGCATGTTAATGAGACATTTCCTTTCACTGACTAGAAAGTATTCTGTTTTTCAGCATCTCAGTATTTTAAGAGTTAAAAAGAAAGGCCTTGTAGCAGATTAAATATTGAAATAACTGCAGTAGACAGGCAATACATTTTGTAATATCATACACTGTCAAAGTAAAGATTACAGAAAGTGTAAACAATATAGTTTCATTCCTGAATAATTAAAATATTTTTAATGAAATAGTGAAAAAGGTTTATGAATGAGGTCCCTATCTACTCCTATTGCAAAGTTTGGAGCTATTCTGATTACTCAAATTGCAAGACAGCTCAAAATGTTTAATATCACAATTGGTTGTTCCTTCCTTTGTCGTTCAAACTATCTGCAAGCACACAAATAGTTTTTCACAATAGATACATAAAATCACTTCTCATTACTTTTACATTAGAATTTGTGTGGCTGTTTATTTCATTTCATAGGAAACTAATCATATACTAACCTTATCATAGTCATCAGCAGTAAATTCTCTGTCTCTCTGGAGAATTTCATGTAGTCTTGCTTTAACACGATGCTGACAGCTGCTTAAAGAATCACTGTCGCTGTCCAACAGACCATTCATATTAGCACTTTTTACCATCTGGACAAGAATAGGAGTCAGCTCACCTTCCAAGGCCAGTAGTCCCTGAAGCAAATAATATAATTACTTAGGCAAACAGATAAAAGTAAGAGTATAACAGTATCTTAAAAACCCCACTAATTTAAATTCAAGACTGTATCACTTGCCTACAAGTCAGATAAACAGGAACTTGGCAGACAATGCAGATGTTTGCACAGAAATGGCCCCCAAACCACTGCCTTGGTATGCAGGATTGCTACTGTTGGTGCCACAGTTATGCTGACATGTCATAGAGCATGCTCGTCAACATCAGCTGAAGAGACCCTAGCATCTCAGTGATGCCAACATTGCTCCTTGGAGGCCACAGCTGTTCAGGTCTTGTGTTGCAAGAAGTACATGGTGGCTTCTTCCTAAGGCTGGGAGCAACAGTAGTCTGACTTGTGGGGGACACTGAGTCACCAGATAGTAGCTATGGGAAGAGTTAGCAAACTGAAGAGCATCTGGAAGAATACATGGGAGACATACAAGGTCTTTGCAGAGACCCTCCAGAGGCAAAAGCCCAAACCCTATGTGGCACAGAAGGACAATCAAAGGCTACAGTTGAACAAGACGTGAATGGAGAAGGTTGAAAACTTTTATGACTTTTCTGGCAACAGAAGGGCTCTGGGATAAGGAAGGAAATGCAGTGGTGTCTCATCCTTGAACGCTTCCAGGGATGGGGCATCTACAACTTCTCTGGGCAACCTGTTCCAGTGCCTCACCACCTTCAGAGTGAAAAATTTCTTCCTTATATCTAATCTAAATCTCCCCTTTTTCAGTTTAAATTCATTGCCCCTTGTCCTGTCACTACATGCCCTTGTAAAAAGTCCCTCTCCAGCTTTCCTGTAGGCCCCCTTTAAGTACTAGAAGGCTGCTACAAGATCGCCCCGGAGCCTTCTCTTCTCCAGGCTGAACAGCCCCAACTCAGCCTGTCTTCATAGCAGAGGTGCTCCAGCCCTCGAATCATCTTTGTGGCCCTCCTCTGGACCCGCTCCAGCAGCTCCATGTCCTTCTTGTGCTGGGGACTCCAGAGCTGAACACAGTACTCCAGGTGGGGTCTCATGAGAGCAGAGTAGAGGGGCAGAATCATCTCCCTCGACCTGCTGGCCACGCTCCTTTTGATGCAGCCCAGGATATGGTTGGCTTTCTGGGCTGCCAGTGCACATTGCCAGCTCATGTTGAGCTTCTCATCCACCAGCACTCCCAAGTCCTTTTCCTCAGGGCTGCTCTCAATCCATTCTCTGCCCAGCCTGTGCTTCTGCTTTGGATTGCCCCGACTCACGTGCAGGACCTTGCACTTGTCCTTGTTGAACTTCATGAGGTTCTCACAGGCCCACCTCTCCAGTCTGTCAAGGTCCCTCTGGGTGGCATGTCTTCCCTCCAGCGTGTCCACTACACGCGGATGCACCTCATCGGGTCCCATGGACCTGTCCACCTTCAGGTTCTTTAGATGGTCTCGAGCCTGATCTTCTCCTACAGTGGGCACTTCTACATTCTCACAGTCCCTGCCTTTGCCTTCTGTGGCTTGGGCTGTGCAGCTGGAAGGTGGAAGCAGGGATGGGCTACTAGAGAGGAACACAGATATAACCTGAAAATGAGGAGCGGAATTAAAAGCCTGGAAAGGCTGTGATATCTCCGTTCCTGGAAATACTCAGAACTTGACTGGATATGATTCTGAGCAACCTCATCCAAACTGGCTCTGTGCTGTGTGACGTTAGACCTACAGAGGCTCCTTGAAACCTAAACCTCTCTATCACTTTGTATTATTACTGAAACTCAATTCACATACGTAGTAATTACAAATTACATAGCTCTTTTAATTATGTAATTCTTGCACTGTCTGTGTCCTCTGACACAATTAAAAGAACCGTATCACTGAAATGAGAGAATAAGTGAATACATTATTAGCAAGCAGAAGTATTATGCATACAAAGGGCTACTTGGGAGGAGGAGCAAAACAAGAACTTGCCTAGCATGAAGAAGGGTAAAAGAATACTCTGGCAAGCATTATGGATGTAGGGAGTTTTGAATTCTGTGTTTTATATTAATAGTTCCTATAAATTCATGTTTGTACTGAAAAAAACCCACCAGTTCATGTTTTGTAAACATCACCACAAAATTTTTATTATTTCACCTTTAAAAATACATATAAAAAATATTTCTATAAAGTGCAAAGATGTAGAACAGCTACCATGTCTCACTTATTAGGTATTCATTTTAACATGCCCAAAGTAAGAAGTCTCCTGTAATAACTTTAAGAAACTACTTCTATTAATTACCAAAAAAAAAAGCATGAATGTATAGTCTGCACAATTTTCCATTAAAATATATGCAAAGTAGTTCATTAATTCCACAGTTCTAATAGCTTCAAACCCTCTAATTTCCTCTAAAGTTACAAATCAATGAATGAAAGCTAGTTTCAATGAAAACAATTGCCTTTTGAACTCAACATCTTCTGGTCTGAATCACTGAAAATTACACTTTCTGCTAATGGTTGTCCTGGTTTTGACTTGCACAGAGTTTGTTTTTCTTTCTAGCAGTTAGAAGAGCTCTGTATTTTGGTTTTAGTCTCAGATTCATTATGAGAAGAATGTTGATAGTGTACTGCTGTTTATAGTTGGTGCTGAGTCATTAAGGACTTTTCAGCTTGCGTGTTTTGCCAATGTGCAGGAGCACAACAGGCTGGGAGGAAAGCATAGCCAGGACAGAGAGCCCACAACTCCTCTTACAATTTAAATTTAGATTTAGGATTGAGGGCTAAATTGGCCAATGAAGTATTCCATATCATGCAATATCATTCCCAGTATACAGATGAAGGTTGACTGGGAAGAAGTTCTCTTGCTCTACCAAGGGCTCTCTCAGACTCTTGGTCTCTCAGAGTGCTCTCTCTCCCTTGCTCTCTTTTCAGGCCTCTTGCTCATCTGGGATTGTGCTGTCAGGACTTACCTGTTTCAGAATCGTTTGCCAGGACGGGACAGATGTTGATTACCAGGTGGTGAGCAATTACAGTTTACATCACTTGTTTGTATAAATTATTATCATTACACACATATTTGTAAATGGTCTGGAGGGGGAGCGGAAAGTAAAGGGAGAAGTCGTTCATCTTGAGATTAATGTATTGTATGGATCATCCGGCTCACAGATCCAAATCAAGTTTCTCGGCAATGCCCCGCACACAGGCGACTCAATGTCTAGCACACAGGTGACACAGGGGGGTTGTAGAACCAACCCAGAACCCAGCTTTGTATTGCCTTAAGGCATAGAGAACCCAGCCCTGAGTTGTTTGATGAGTCAGTGCTGCATTATACAAAGAACCAAAGTTTGATTTGAGCCTTCAAATCCCTCAACAAAGAATATGCCCTGAGTCTCAATCCAACCATTGTCCAGTTGCCTGAGATAAGGTAAAGGGAAGCTGGAAGGTTCCTGCTTCAGCAGACATCTTTGTGTACTCAGACAACTTTGTGTATTCACAGGATCGATAAGAGGAAACTCCCTGTCACACTCTCAAAGACCCCCTCAGGCATGGTACCTACACAGTCAGGTAAATCAGGGGATAAAAGCCCTATGATTTGGGTTGGGAATTGGGAGCTGCTTCTCCAACCATACAGCTGGTCTGTGAGAAGATTCTTCCTCCCTATCAGAACGCCAGCCAAGATAACTTCCCTGGGATTGAGAGCCTTTACCTGGAGGGGTAAGTGATTATTTAGCATGCTTTAAGTCTAGTGCGATTGTGTGTCGTCTCTTTTGTGTGCTGCAATAGTGCATTCTGTGACTCTCCTGTGTGTTGTGATAGTGTATGGTAATAGTGTATATTTTGCCTTTAAAATAGCAATAATTCATTTCTCCATTGTATCCATAAAAACCTGCAATAGTGGCGTATGGAATCTGCAAGTGCAGTTCAAGTAAATTGTTATCTTGAACCTTACAGTTAAATCTGTAAATGCAGTGCGAATAAACTGTTTGCTTGAACCTTGTAGTCACAGTCTCTTTTCATTACATGTATTATATCAAATAATTTCTAATGTCTGTTCTTTAACCAACACACACAATCTGTCACAGAAATCTGGCAAAATTTGAGGAAAGTAAGCCCTAAACTAATAAGCAAGGTGCAAACTAAAATGTTGCTATTGGCATGCTGGGCTGCATCAAGAGAAGCGTGGCCAGCAGGTTGAGGGAGGTGATTCTGCCCCTCTACTCCGCTTTCATGAGACCCCACCTGCAGTACTGTGTTCAACTCTGGGGTCCTCAGCATAAGAAACCTGCTTGACAAGGTCCAGAGGAGGGCCACAAAGATGATCTGAGGGCTGGAGCACCTCTGCTATGAAGACAGTCTGGCAGAGTTGGGACTGTTCAGCCTGAAGAAGAGAAGTCTCTGGGGACACCATACAGCAGCCTTCCAGTACTCTGGCCCCCACAAAGGGGTCAAAAGGAAAGATAGGGAGGGACTCTTTATCAGGAAGTGTAGTGACAGGACAAGGTGTAATGGTTTTAAACTGAAAGAGGGTAGATTTACATTAGACCTAAGGAAGAAATTCTTTACTGTGAGGGTGGTGAGACACTAGAAAATGTTGCCCAGAGAAGTTGTGGATGCCCCATCTCTGGAAGTGTTCAAGGCCAGGCTGGATGACGCTTCGAGCAATGTCATCTAGTGGAAGGTGTCCCTGCCCATGGCAGGCAGGTTGGAACTAGATGATCTTTAAGGTCCCTTCCACGCCAAACCATTCTATGAGTCTATGATTTTGAAGGGTTTTACCGGAAAGGACTAAAGTATGTTGCTAGAGCTGTATAATTAAAACCTGTTTGCATCTGCTCAAAGAGCTTCAAATGCTTGGCACATTAATTGGATACTTTTTCACACTGAACTAAATACTATCTGAAAACATTTCTTTTAAAAGACAGCATTATTATACACTGTGGACTCTAATAAACCATAAATCTCCTCAGTCTTCAAAAGAAAAAAGAAACTTGAGAACATCAGAATTTTTAAAATTGAAAATATAATTTCACTCTGTACCTTCGCAAAAGCTGCGGCAGTCATCTGAACTCGTCCCTCATCAGAAGCGTAGATTTTGAGATCATGTCGGTAAGTGCTATGTAATCTAAGTAAACCACATCCAGGAAATCCAGCATAATCTCCTAGCAAACAAACATTTTAATCAAACTCTCATTTTTCACTTGATTATCTTCAAAAGGGATTTATGCCATTTAACACATTTACTTATGTTTTTTTTTTACCTTGTCCACCTGGATACATACACCTGAAAGCCCTTCCAAGCTCCTCTGCTTGAACCCTGCCTGCAGGGGTCAATTCTCCTCCCCATTTTAGAACCAGAAGCAGGGATGGCTCATTTCTTCTATTATCTAATTGTACACAGAGAAACAAGTTTAGTATTGAAGTATACTATAAATCTTTTTTTTTTTTTTTTTGCATATGAACAAAAATATTTGGACTACGCAGGGCTTCAGTAAAGGATCTCTTCAAAATTATAAATCTTTAATAGCATTCTAACATTAAGAAAATATTGAACTGGAGAATTATATAGGCACTTAAACAGAGAAATGTGAAGTAGTTAAACTACAGAGAAAACATGATAAAAATATTTAGCATGAAATCTGAATCAAAAAGTAAATTTAAACAGAAAAATTAAAACAAATTGGACCCTACATACACTACAGTTATTCCAGTCAACAACCATGGGTCAAGGACCAGAAAAGCTTATAAAAGTTCTAAAGACAGCAGTAAATGTTGAGTGAGACTTTCCCATCCCAATCCCAAAACACCTCTTCCGATGAATCACTGAAGCTTTTCACCCTACTTTTCTGTTACAAAAACCCAGTGTTAGAATACAAATTTACTACATAGTTTTAGGTGTCCAGCAGATTAAGAGGCTCTGAATATCTGCTGACAATACAAACATTCATTCAAAACAACATATTCCTTCTTCTTAACATCAAGACACGTTATACCACTAGTCCGTGAGTATTTAAACACACGCAATACTAAGTGACTAGGTGCACAAGTGATACAATACCTTCCTCTTCACTGGAAGTCTTTGGGCAACCATGAGGAAGATACGTTAACTGAACTTTGCGATTTATGCCTGAAAAATGCCCATACCTGAAGCAGGAACAGGGGAAAGTGACAAGGAAAGAGAGAGAGAAATATTTTAAATATTTTCCTCCAAACCTGCTATGCTCCTGTAGCAGAATATAATAAATCTATCCTGGTCATTGATTTGTGCATTTGACCACTGTTTATTGAAGCGGTGCTTAGAACAAACCTAACTCAACAAGCACAGAACAACTAGAGAAATATCTACCATTCTATAATGAAACATTTAAAAACACTATCTATTACATTTTTTCACAACACTGAACATAAAACTGAAAAGAAAAAAAAAAAAGGCATTTGCAGATTACATGAGTAATATATCTATTCAGATCCACAACTGTAGTGGCTACCAGTATCCAGAATCTGATATGGCAGTGTAGATGGCCACTATTATTTAAGTCAATTAAGTTCGCAAGCAGAATTCAGTATTTCAAACAATCATAAATTTCAATAACAACTGTCTTTGTACTGATTTTTTTTAAATTAAAGTTACCTACTACCATTTAGAATTCTGAGACCCCAAATCTTTAACAAACCTTGAAGTCTTAGGTTTTTCTCTTTTTTTAAAAAAAAATCATAAAATATTTCAGGCTTAATATAGAAAATCTTATTTATTTGGAATCCTACAAGTTTGCTGTAAATAGACAGCACATACAGTGAAAGTTTTTGCTGACTCCGTCGGACTTCATTATGTCACATGCTGCAAGAAGCAGATCCTGCACTTGAATACTTTTAAGTTTAAAAACGTGCGAGAAGATAAAATTTGAGATCAAAGAAATTAGCTTTTTCATGTAGAAAGTATATTGACACACTAGATAAAGCAGTAACCTCAATTAAAAAGATAAGGAGAAAAAACCAGAGATGGATCAGTTCTTCATAATGTCAAACGTGACATCTTTTCTCTTGATAACCCTTGTGTTTGAATTAATATATCGTTACATATTTGATAACCATTGCAATCCAAGCAATAACTGGCCAAACAGGTCAAAATAGTAGATACAACTTCGTTGCTATGAAGCCTGAAAATCAGACACTTACATTTCTAACACAGTCTTTAGCTGTTCAAGTTTTGCTTTACTTTCTTCAATTTCAGAATCATTGTTTTGCCCGAGTTCTACAAGGAGTTGTCTTGCTATATCAAGCACTTCCTAAAGAAAGGAAACATAAAATTTACTTCAATAAATAATTTTCTACTTATAAAATACCACAGCAAGAAAACAAAGACAAACTCGCCTGCAACTGTTTCGGTTTTTTCAGCTTTAGTTTTCCAGATTTATATCCGTCGCATTTTTCGAAGAGATCAAAAAACCTTTAAGAGAAAGAATATTGATTAAAACCCATAGTTAATAAGTTGAAATATTACTTGAACAAGTGGCTTTTAAACTCAAAGCTGTCTGATACTAGCATCTTTACACTATTTGAAAAGCATGTTAAGACCTGCACTACAGAGGTCAAACCAACCTTTATTCAAATTCCCAAGAAAGTCTTCAACACATGAGAGAAATAAGAGCACTAAAAATGTTCTCTTACTGACTTGCTAAGTGTTAAAAAAAAAAAGGGGGGGGGAGGATATTCTATACATCAAAAAGACATAATATTTGAATATACAGCTATGTCAATTCTTAATCTTCAAGAAAGATCCTGAACAAAATAAAATGGGCAGTCCTATAAATTTACAGCATATATGTGTGAATGCAAGAGTCTAGTTTCAAAACAATTACTTTTCACTGAAATTGCACCCGATTCCAGGACAATTATATAAGGCACTTTATGGAGTTAACATAAAGATGGTATCTAGCAGAAACTCAGAGTCATCAAACTTTGACGAAAGTAAAAGACAAAAAAGTGGTGCAACAAGAGTACAGCTCACACAAGAACAGTTATGATAAAATGAGAAAGGCAGAAGTCACAGTCAAATGGTGAACCAGAAATATTCTCTGCTGCATTATTTTGAATAAAGACATCTATACAAACAGATGCATTTTCATTAAGATCAAGCAGGACTGTTCACAAGGCACAGCCTGTGATGATGGAAGTCGCACAAGTAATTTGACAGTCCTATTAGAAAGAGAGGTGCAGGCTTGTTAATTAGCTGCAACATCAGTTAGATTTCAAAGAAAGCAAAACAAAATAAAAAACAACTTGTATGATGCAATTTCTGCTCAGTTCATTGCTTGCACACTTCCAAGAAGTGAGTGTTGCTCTAAAGCATCCAAACTAGTTTTTACCAAGATTCTACTTACTTCTGATGTTTTACTTCCATTTTCATTTTTTGTTTTGGTGTTCGATCCCCATGGCGTATTACAGCTATAACACATCTAAGCTCCATCCTGAAATTTCGAGAGAGTTTTATTTCACAATTACAAATAAGGGTCTTTAACATTAAAACCACCACAAATCAAGACAATTGACAAAGTCGTAGTTGTTTGACATAACTACAGAAGTGATGGAAGGATATGCAAGAATACAAGGTTAACTGAAAATGATGTAAAGTATAAAATATAAACACTGATTTTAAGACTTGGGTAACTACAGAATATCTATTTTAAGTAGATATTAAAACAACGATTTTGAGGTTCATTAAATGAGAGAGCATGTTTATTAGAAGCGTATATTAAGTTGGTGCTGGAACAATGATTAGCAGTGAAGGAAGCTATGCATAAAAGACGCTACACTTGAAAATCTGCTGTTCTATACTCAGCTTGACTAAGGGTCAGAAACTCTGATTGCTGGCATAGCAATTGTGATTCCTTCCTTGTTTTTCACCACACAAAACAAGCGTTCATAGGCCAAAGTGGGCACACCTTGTGAAGAGAAAAAGAAATTCGCACAAAAGTTACATTAGGAGTTTGCTCAATTCAGGTGTAGCTACTATTTTCTTACATTGTTCCAGAGGTGGTTGGCACAATAGGGATATCTTCAGCTTCCAGAGGAATTGACCATGGTATTTGAAACTGGGGAGCAAGTTCTCTCATTATGATATTTCTAAAAAAGACGTTGAGAAGAAAAAAAAAAGTTTGAAGCATAGTTTATACAACACATACAAACTCCAAACTAAATACATAATACACACGTGCATTTTTATCAAGTGGTTTTAGAGTACTAACAGTCATGAGTCTCTAAATGCTTATTTTTCTTTTAACTGTATAATAAAAATCTACTTAAACAACAATTTAAAGCTACTACAACTGCCACAGAGACAACAACTAGCCTAATGGCCCTGGATTTCTAAGAAACCTCAGTTTTTGAACTCCAGTTTCTAAAAGAGTTCCTTGGATATAATTCAGTTTTATTCATTTAAATATTCAGATACCTTACTCCATTGCCTAAATGAAAGTCCCTGATAATCAGCAAGCCATTCTCATAAGAGTAACTGGTACCTTTAGAGGTAATTTCTTAAAAGTTTCTGTGATAGAACTGGAAAAATAGAACTGGTCAGTGACTACAAAATGATAACACTGCCTTCACCTACAGAAGGTTGTTAAAACTTGCTAATGTTCTGTCTCCCAAGTATTTCAGAAAAATATACAGAACTTCAGATTAATATCTTTGTCAGAAGCAGCAACACTGAAGAAAAAAGTT
Source organism: Tauraco erythrolophus (assembly GCF_009769465.1). NCBI lineage: Eukaryota > Metazoa > Chordata > Aves > Musophagiformes > Musophagidae > Tauraco > Tauraco erythrolophus. Next base: position 69,470,759 of record NC_141496.1, read on the forward strand.
GTGAACCTTGAAGTAGCAAAAGCCAAAATTTAATTTCTAAAAAGCTCGGGAAAAAAATCTGCTGTGTTAATATCTGTTAAAATCTGTTAAGTATAACACTACCATTGTATTATGTTAAGGAATCACGCATAAGGAAAAAATAATGTGATAACTTTCTCAGAGAATTCAACAGCTAGAACAAGTTGAATAAAAATAAATCAAAATGGGTCTGAGAATTGTAAGTCTAACTCAAAAAGCTGTCTATAACAACAGGGTTACAGTTGTTATCTAGGATTTCAGCTTAGTTCTTCCCCCATTTAATAAGATCCCAGACCATTTGATCATGCAGAAAGTCACACTGTATCTGATGCCATATCTCATGCTGTATCTCATCAGTGCAATATTACTGCAGAGCCAGTTTAACTGGCCAAAATGGGATTATTCTACATTGAGAGCAACATTTCATTGGAATAGAGTTCACTACCCAATTCTGCATGATCCTTTGTTATACCTTTTTTTGCTCTCAGTAGCAAAGAGAAGATGGTATGACAAAAGACACCTTGATACTACATCAGTTTGGATTTGCTAGTAAGAAATCCACAAATACACAAGTATACACCAGCTTCAGATCAAGGACAATGTACATTAATTTGGACATATATTAAACAGCAGCAAGCATAACCATGCAGTGGTGCTTCTCTACTTGAAAAAATACTCAACTACCTTTAAGAACTTAACCTGGCTTTCAAAATACCTATTCAGTTAGCTTTAAATGTTCACAAAACACTCGAACTCAGATGTTTTGGATGATTTTAGGAATAACGAATTTATTTAAGATTTCTTTATTGATTTAGGATTCTTTTTAAAATTTTTTATTTTATTAATTTAATGACTTATTTTAGGTGATATTGCATTTTAAATAATTAATTTAGGAATAAGGAATAAGTGGTACATAAACTATAGTCACATACAAAAGAGTGAACAGGTAAAACTCCTGGAATAAATCAGTAAACTCTTACCCCAGTATCTTAGCACAATCATCATAGTATTTCATGGAGTTTTTCACAAAACTGAAGCCATTCACATCACAGACATAGGACTGTCCATTAGCTCGCAGCAAATCAAAGCCACAAACTGTTTGCTGTTTTTAAGAATAAAAGTTCAAGTCACTAATCACCTTCCTTAGGATTGCTTATGCTAAATAAAATTTATATTTTAACATGATATTAACCTCAAAACATGACAAAAATACGACATATTTTATACTCAGTACCTTTTGCCAATTCCATGTTAGGTTTGCTCATGTCATGCAAACATCTTCCTGTTTTTAACTTTGTATCTCCAACTTGATTTTACTCTTCCTACATATCCCTAGCAGTATCAGTATTGAAGGTCAAGCTTACATGTGCACAAACTTAACCTTGCAACTTTACAGCATAAGCAATGATGGGACTACAAATTTCCCATTCTGAGTGTGGTTTCCTCCTACACATAGTTTTTAAGGGTGGCAGGTAAGAAATGACAAAATATCAATAAAAACATTTATGCCCAAATTTAAATTTAACAGGATATTTTTGACATTGATATAATATTGACATTATTACTACAGGATAGTAGATGTTCTTTCAGTAGATTACTTTTTAGATCTCAAAGCCCACTTTGCTAGGTGGTAGAGGTTCATACCCTACAGGCTCCAGAATGCCATCATAGTTACAGGTAATGAGACAGACTGAAAATACAGCATTTTAATAAAACAGGTAAAAGGAGGGTAAGAGATTGAATGAAGTTTTAACAAAGGAATCTTAAAACTGTACAAAAATGGAAACTGTCAAACACTTCAAATAAGGACCTAGTCATGCCAGGACCAAATTAACATTTAATTGGGCCCAATGTAAACAGCAGGTAACAAAAGTTACAAAAATTTGACTACTGAAATTGTATTTCACTAACTTAGAAACCATTAACAAAACGTGTCAATGTATTATGCATAGAACAGATATATAGTGGACTAGCAAAGCGCAATAGCAACATGTGAATTCAGGAAACTCATGCAACATAAGCAACCCATCCAGAACTTTTCAACGCATTACAGGAAGAATTCTTCTAGATCAAAAAAAAGATGTGGATGTGTAAGTTCAACTTTTCAGCTTCCTAGGAGTTCTGCAACAATTATCACTGCTGCCTCTGTGCACTAAAACGCTATAGAAGTTTCGTGTAATAAACAATTAATTAACAATGCATGTTTGATCAGATAGGGAAGTAACCAGCTTACTTTAAAGGCAAGGCATACTTTCCAAGCAATTAACTTCTCTCTTGCATTCAGGATGACTGGATATCTCACTTCTTTTCCTTCACTATCTCGTTCTACCTTGCCATCCAGAGCTGGAGACTTCCGGGCTTCAGCATGAGCATAATCTGGACCTACTGTGTACACCTTTATGGAAAAACAGGAACTCTTGATACAGTGTAATAAAATTACATTACATATATGCATACATCTTGCTAAATTTATCTCAAATATGATAATGACTTCAAAAGATACTAGCTCCTTTCATAATTGAAAAGGTCACTCTAAAGTACCTTCCTCAATGGCATTCTCTGCCTTCAGAGAACACTCATCATTCATTGACAACCTAGGATAAAGCAAAAGGAGAAAACAGCTGGAGCACACATAAAGAAAAATAATAATTATGAAACTTGATGAATAAAAATGAATTTCTTAATTACGGTAATACAGAGGTAAAGAATAATGTTTTCCTCCCCAAAACATCTGCTGAACTTGGAGAGCAGATTAATTTGAGATTCATTTCAGTTTACTTGATTATGGTAATCGGGCTGCAGGACTAAGTGATTCTCTTCATTAAAAAATATTTTCATATTTTAGGCAGGACTAAACAAAGCAAAGACCTGCCCAGTTTTAGCATGACAGAGCAAGAGCTTGAGAGAATGACTGTGCTATCTACTCTGCTGCAGTTTCAATGCACACTGAAAGACTGGAGCATATGCTAGAAGAGACTTGTCAGCAGCTCTCAAAAATGGGTTACTGTCACTTTAATTAAAAACAAAACTCTAAGTTTTGATAAAAAAGTATTCCACTAAACCAGATGATTTCAAATACCGCCAATTTAATCAATTCAGGCTAGAGAATGAGTTGGGTGAAGCCACCTCATATAAAGCTGACTGTCTTGTTACTTGAAGAAAATCCATTATTATTTGGGATGTTAAAGCCCACAGCTACTGTTGTTAGCTACAGTACAAGTAGTCAAAATAGTCCCCAGCCCTCAAGTCATTTGCATCCCTTCAGGTTGTAAGCAACTTCCCTTTTGGAAGCAGTTTATAAAGCTCTTACACAGACATCCGTAAACCCAGATCAACCTATTGCAAAGTGTTGCACAGTATAACCATCCAAAGAGCACAGCTCATGAAACATAGCAACTTAAAGTAGAGGGATTGTCAGAGCACATAATACAAGCATTCCTCTTGTGTATCACCAAGTGGAAAAAGTTGACTGCAATTGATAAAAGGGTTCTTTGGCCTAAGATTGGATTAGATTTTGCACTCTCTAAACATCCACTTTTTGTCTAAATACACTGATCTCTCATGCATATTGTAAAACATTTCACATGTTTTGTGATGAGCTTAAAATATCCAGAACTAACACAAAGGGAAAGAAAGCAATCTCCATACATGGCTGGCTTAACACCTATTCTGTTATTGTTCTATTTTAGCACTCTTCTGTGATACTTATCTTTACATCTGTTAAGAAAATAAACAAACAAAAGAGTGAAAATAATTACAGAGAAGGTCAATGCATTATTTTATGCAACTTCATATAATTCTAGTATGCAACTTTTGTTTACTAATTAGAATATTGAGATATTCAGTAAAATCTATTTCAATTACAGATTTCTTTGTAACCTTCAGACAAAATATCTAGGCAGCATCTATCTGTTTATACAGGAAAGTATATGCTGTTCTGGCACTAATACAACACAAAAAAGAAAGACAATGTGTTGGGGAAGAGGCCTCCAGCACTTCATTCCAGAATAAGCAAAGCCAGTTTACGTTACAAGTACCATGTTTAGCTAGAATAAGAATTACATTCTTTGCTTATGAACTGTATCAAAACTTCATTAAAATTAATCCTTGACACAAAGACAGAGTTTTGTCTTTAAAACCGTGTCCTCGTTTTAGCTGGGACAGAGTTAGCTCTTCTTTTTAACAGCTAGAAGAGCTCCATGTTTTGGTTTTACTCAGAGGCTCGCTCTGAGAAGAATGCTGATAGCAAGCTGATGTTTGTGGTTGGGTGTGAGACTCCAAGGACTTTTCAGTGTGCCGGAGTGCAGAAGCACGGCGGGATAAGGGGGGAGCATAGCTGGGACAAGGGGGACACGATTCCCCTTGTGATTTGTGGTGGAACTTAAGATTGAGGGCCAAACTGGCCAATTAGTATTCCATATCATGCAGCGTCATGCCCGGTATAAAAGTGAGGGTCAGCCAGGAAGAAGAGCTTTTGCGCTTTGGCTCTTTCGCCGCTTTTGCTCTTTCGCGCTTGCTGCGCTTTTGCTCTATTGCCTTTTTTTTCCCCCTCTCTTTCCCAGTACTCCCACTCTCGGAGTACTATCTCTCTCTCTCTGCCCCTCTCTATTTCGGGGCCTCACGTTCGTCTGGGATTTGCAGCTTCAGGACGAGACGGGCTTCACATACGAGGGGGTGGTGAGCATCTACACTGTGTATTAAATCATCTGTATTAAACTGTTCTTATCTCAAGCCACGGGTTTCCCATTTATCCTTTAATTCTCTCCCTCACCCCTGGGGCTGGGGGAGGGTGAGTGAGCGACTGTGTAGGGTTTGGTTGCCGGAACGGCCTAACCCACGACAAACTGACAAGCTCTTTGAGCACTTGATTGTTCTAAATATAAATAAGAATGTGCAGTTGTCATACCTTCACATCAGTGCCATCTGTAGGCATGAATTCCTCATAAATATAGGAGCCTGTTTTTCTCACACTGCTTTCAGGGGAATAAACACTGCTTCTGCTGCCAATCTGAAATGAATATTTTTCTGTTAATAAACTCATAGGCTACTGCCTGAGAAACTTTAAAACTCCTTAAAATAACACACCTGTACTGACAGAACACTTCCTGTACCAAATGAAGTAGGTTTTGATCATTCCCAAAAGATTTTTATAAGATTCCAAAAGTGCACTAACAGTGCATGCTTCTTTTATCTATAAGAATCTGCAGTGGCTGACGATCTACTGCAAGGAACAAGGGTCTTCATTCAATCTACATGTTCTCTTGAAATGAATTTCTCTGATCTGCCAATACTTTTGCATAAATTGGACATGACAAAACAGGTCCCAGCTAGCATACAGATAGGATAGAATGACTCCGCAATTCTGTTAGACATCAACAACTTTTCAACTGTTTTAGTACAATACCCTCACCTTTCGAAAGAGCCTCTGGCTTCCACCCCCAGCAGATGTTGGATAATAAATGTAAACATTGTGGTCCTCAGCACTAACCGGCTTTTCTACAAAAGGCTTTTGGAAAATTTCTCCATTCACTTCCACATGATCTTCGCCTTCAATCAAGTTGCATTCTGAAGAAACAGTATGAACAACAGAGATGTATTAATATATTCATCAAATAAAATGATTAGAGATTTGGGGTAATTTTGTAGGTTGAAATAAAAAGATATTACATTTTTGGTTCACTGATTTGTTACTGACTCCACAAAGACTTGATGATCATGTGCTGAACATGTCTGCTGTACCACGTCTATGTTATGTTACTTTAGTACTATGTCCCAGGATTTCTGTTGATTCCTTGTCAGGAAATTGTCTCCTACAGATGCATAAGCTTGCATGGGTGGTATTTTTCTGGAAATGTTTTGAAGACAGGGAGTAGGGCTGTTTGTCTCTTTCTTCACTGTCTTTTTCTGAAATATCAGGGGGATGGCAAATGGACAGTGAACATGATATGCTGTCAGATACAACAGTGCTTTTAATAGGCTGAGAACTGTCTCACACTGTGTGATTGATGCACTTTACACAGAGGATAAGCTCCTCTGGAATCAGAGATCAGGACTCCACTACTGGTTGACTGCATGCAGCAGTTTTTATTTGACTTTTGTAGCATAAATGAGTGTTTTTTCCCCTAGATTAAGCAGACATTTTAACCTAAAATTCCCTACCTCAAGAGCCACACCACAGGGTCACTTCAATACTTCAATTCTCTTTTTTTTTTTTTCCTTATCTCTTACTGTTACTCTTGCGTCTTGACCTGTCATTGCAATCTCCTATTGTTGCTGGAGGTTTTAATTTTAGTAGAAAAAGCTGCTATTTTTGTTTTCAGGTACAGAAAAAATTAATTCCAATTTATATTTAGAGTATATCATCTGCAGATCTGATTGCACTAGATTTCCCTTACATGGTTGCTTGTACTTAGAAGGGAAAGTATTCAAAAGTCTCACTTGTTTCTGTCAATACTACTTCCGTAAGTAAAATTGCAACATCATCAATGTTGCTCTCTTTGGTGACATATTAGAACTTCAGTTTGAGTTTGGACACCCTTATATTCTAGTTGTTCTATGATGGCTGTAAGAAGACTGTGACCCCAGGCTTCAGAATCATGCTTTTCAGATGCATACTTGTACTGCCGTTGGCTGGGATGGAGTTAATTTTCTTCACAGCAGCTGGTATGGTGCTATGTTTTGAATCTGTGACCAAAACAGTCTTGATGTTTTAGTTATTACTGAACAGTGGTTACACAGCATCAGACTTTTGCACTTCATATACTGTCCCCACAGCCAGTAGGGGTTAATTCACAACAATACTTTAAATACTGGAGGAGAAATCAATCTCTGCACCAAAGAATTAATTGTCTAGCAAGTGAAATTTAGCTTTCTGCTATGTATGTACTGTTCTCCAGTGGAAACAAACATGCCAATGGTTCATGTTTTAGTCATCAGTTTTTACCTTGGGGATTATTTGGATCACGGTTCAGAACTGCATAGCGAGGAAGTAAAATGCCTTCAGCTTTAAGAATACCGTATACTTCTCTCCTAGAGGAAAAGAACAAAAGTTGCACAGTATAACAGCAAATCCTGCCAATATTCGTATTTTACAGTCCATGAGTAAGGGACTAGAAAAACACATACAATTATTATTTTTTTTAGATCACACAGGATAAGATTACATACATAATACTCTGCTTATTAATATAATGCTTTAAAGGCCACTGACACAGCTGTACCTTTGCAAAGATCTCATCAATATCAATAAAAACATAATTTGCTATTTTAGTCCTGTCCTCTCCACTTTGGCAGCCCAATAGCAATTTACACAGAATAATTCTCTTGTTAAAGGAGATTATTAACGTGAAAGGTTGAAAAAGTTTATACAGGACAGCAGCTGAAGGCATCCAAAATAGCAAGTCTGCTCATTGTTCAGAAGGCTCCAACACTGATGTATTTTTCTCACTATTGTTTTGTCAATATTTGCTATGCATGATTGCAGCCCCAAAAGAAAATTCATTTTGAATAACCACATGATCTTTGAATACCAAAAACTTCTATTAAGTATCAACTTAACAGAAAAAAAGACCTTTAGTAAACCACATGAATTCTACAGTTACAGTAGGCTGCACAGTGCTATACATACCTAAGCTATACATATTTTCAGAGTTTAAAATTTTTAATTTGCTAAGCTTTAGACAAATGTATCACCAAATTTCTACTTTGGTAAATCTTTAGATGTATCAATATAGAATCATAGAATCATTTAAGTAGGAACAGACCTTTAAGATCATCAAGTCCAACTGTTATCTGAGCACTGCCAAGTCCACCACTAAACCATGTCCCTAATAGTCAGGTTTCTCTACATCTTTCCATTTTGAAGAGTGACCTCTGCCCATCTGACCAAACACATCCTTTCAACAGACCTTAAAATTATTTTAAATGTTTCAGGACAATGCCTCAGTCTCTTATTTAGACTACAAAATGTTCTTGAGGCTTTCTTTGGGAAAGTCTTTTTAGCAGGGGCAAAATGCTCTAACAGCATTCAATCTTCAAAATAACTGTCAAGATGCCGATGCCCCAGCCCTACATCTCAAGACTTGAACAACATATATATCATGTCCCTGAGCATAATAAGATTAACTGAATGTTAAAAGTAGTAAACCAAAAAACATACTGAAGACATATCCCAGAAAACTATGCATATATTAGTAAAACATAACATTCACTGTCATTTTGACTATTGTACTGTGGCATCCAATTATTATTACCCAGCTGGCTTGAATTGAAACTGAATGTAATTAACTAATTAACTAAGGTTGAGACCCTGCCTACAAAAGGTGGGCCATTTCCTCCTGGCTGCGGAAGATGGAATGGCATCCTTGGAGCCGCAGCCCAGGCTGGTGAGCAACACTGTACAATACATTGGAACTGTTACTATGCAATAGCAGCAGATTCGCACAGTCTCCGACTTAAAAGTAGTTTGCTGTTCACAGGTAATTAATGTTACTTACCTGTCTTGTATATGATACTGCATATTCAAGTCATTGATTACGAATGGATTCCTGAGTTTTGCATAGGCAACTGCTTTGTCCAGTGGAAATCCTAAAATATTCATTAAGGCAAATAAATTAAAACTACAAGACACAACACCAGTAAATAGTTTGGCACTTTCATATTCAAGCTTTAGAGTACAACCAGAGATATGGCTTAAGCAAGAGGATGGTCCCTCAACTATAGACACAACATCAGCTCAAGACGATCATGAAACTACAGCCTAATTTCAGCACACGTTGCCAAAAATAGTGGTCCTGTCTCCAATACCCTCCTCCTCACTCTACCTGCCCTCCATTTCCACAGGGCCAGAACTAAGGCTTTTATTGCCTCTGCCTGAAAATATGATTTTTAACTTAAGTCTACCCATCTTTGGTTCACTGCCCAGCCCCACAAAAAGAGATATCAGCAGAGATACATAAAAAAGTGGCCAGAGACCCAACACTCCCACTGAGAAAGTAGCATGCCTTCACAGTTATTGGACCAAGTTAGTATTAGATCACCATTTCCACCAGCTCCACAAATATTTACCAATGGAATAACTATTTTGAATACCATGTCAGACAGGATTTTTGCAAGCAATGAAAACAGTATTATTTAAAGAGCTTGTATTTTAAAAGTCAGCTGTATTATATTAAACAAGACAAATTAATCACTTCTTAGGAAAATCCAATAAAACTATGAGATAAAAAAAATAAAAATACCCTCCCACTGGTTAAAGTATTTAGATGTCAAAAATATTTATGGTATTATTAGAAAATTTACCTTTAGAATGAAAAGAAATGAGACAGTCACATAAAGGCCAGTTTTCTACTGGCTCATTCAAAATAATATCCTCTTCAAATATTACCACAGTTATGTACTTAAACATGGAGAGCCGTTCAAGAATTTCTTTCATTGGTTTGGACTTAGATTTCTTAGCCATTGAACAAATGCCAACTGCGATTTGTCTTTCTGGTGGCTGAAGTGGGGGTGGAAAAAAGCAATTATTATTTTTAAGTCTTCTCAGAACACAACATGGTTTTAGCAGCACAATACTAAAGCAGATATTTTCTGTTAAAACTCACATACTACCTTTAATTTAGTTTTTAATCAGGTAAATTGCCAGCAGGTAACAAAATGCAGCATGACAGCACACTGCACTACATCTTTACAAAAAATACCTCAAAAAATGAAACTATTCAATAGCTCTAGACTACTTTTTGTGAGTATTGCATCAGGAACAAATACACAGGATGAAAATCTAAGTCAGAAGTGTCAAATCTGAATGAAATCATACTTATGGCTTACTAACTAGCAATTAGAAATTCACTAGCAATTCATTTTCAAACTATTTAATTTTCCTACATCTACTTAGCACTCAGGAGGCTTCTCATCTTACATGTATGTTTAGAGCAGAGGGAATAAATACAAGATACTTAATACTACAGGTGAATTATGAAAACCAAAGCCAGTAAACCAGAAAATACTATTCTAGATTTATGAGCTATTTTCTGCATAGATAGTTTCACTTCTGTATACTCTTTTCATGCTATACGCCTTTAAACATTTCTTTCCCCCAGTGGTATTTCTAAGTGCAACAGCCAACCTACTCTGTTTAAAAAGAAACAAAAAAAAAAACCCAACGCAGAACAATCCTGTATTTCAACTTACTGTTCTTCTAAAATACAGCAAATTATCTTCTCTTGCAAAAATAAACTGACTGAATTGAGCTGTCTGAGCTGCTGATTTTGCACTACTTCTCTTAATTTCCAAGTTACTTTTAATCATGGTGAAGTGTTTTGTTAACACTTTCTTGCATTTAAATTTTTTAGACACGCTTGCAATCAGTGAAAATTTAATCTGATTATTACCTCAAGTGAAACGTTAGACTAAAAGAACAGCGAAATACAGGTGAAAAATGACATAACATGACAACTCATGCACAATAAAATAAAGAGTTGTGTCTTAAAACCCCTAAAAATCGGTAAGCACACTGTTAAAATACAATTCAGAACACTCTGCAAGGATAATAAGCTAAAGCATAACTTAAGTTTAATTTAGCATGCACTATCTATACATCAAGACAAGGACAAGAACGAAAACATGTTGGATCTTAATGAAAACAACAGTAAGATGAAAAAAGAAAAGTTGAGTCTGTTCAAGCTGAAAAATCCAAAGTTAACTCTGCAACAGTTGACAACACACACAGAAGAAAAAATCTAGATTGCTTTTTGCTACTAATTATCCAAATAAATAAAATCAAATCTTATGCCATCAAGTTCATTCCCAGAATCGAAATCAAGTTTGCAAAGCTGGCACATCAACCTCAGATACCCTGAAACTCTGTATTAAGGTCAAGCACACCTCCTTTAAATTTCAAGGTATGCTTACTTTTCTAGTATGCCGCCTTTCCAAACATAACTGACAGATCATTATCTGAATATGAACGATTTCCCAATTCAGAACATCATTTCAGTATTGGACTTTTGTGATCTAATGTCATTTCAAAGTAAAATAAGGTTAGAGAACATACAGACTAGTACACACATGTCCCCACAGTACATACCGATTCATACTCTTCCTCCTCTTCTTCCCCATGGTCGTAGAAATGTTCATAATCTGTAGATCTGTCTGAATCCAATAATTCTTCTCCATCTTCTCCACCCACAAAGAATCTAGGAGGATCATTCTCTGTCGCACGGACAGACATGGTTAAAAGATCTATAGAGATCTATGTAGAAACCGCAGCCACTTTGGCAGCTGAGATACTGGGCATGTTTCCCACTGACTCAGGAACACAAAAGTCCCCTGCTCCTTGAAGGTGCTTGTGCAGTGTTGTCACTGTGATGACGCTGTCTGCCAGACACTGTTTAACTGGTATTATCTGCTCATTATTGGTTTGAGTTGCTGCTCCAAGAAAACCACAATAGGCTACTGGTTCCCTGAGTTGATACAACAACTTCTTAACCTAAAAAAAAAAAATCCAAACAGACAACAAAAAGAAAAACCACACTTGATAAAGGCACATAAAATAAACGCTTGTTATTTAGAAAAAACATGTGGACATTTACACACCTCTGAACAAAGCATCAGAAATAAAACCACACACAATACACACAGTCTACACTTTTACGTGTATGTTTAGAGCAGAGGGAATAAATCCAAGATATTTTCAAACTACTGATGCAGACATTTTAAAAATAGGCAACATAATTCATGAAAGTAAAAACTGTCAAATGTGTTTTTTCCTAACTTAAGGGTAAAGTGCAGTGTATCTTTTATATGAAAAATAAAACCAATAAAAATCTTCTACAATATTTGCAATATTTAACTGACCATCCTTGTCACCAGCTGTTTTTTCCCCCCCAGTTTCCCAATTAAATGAGAATGGCAAACAGACAAAAACGCTAATGAAAACTATAAAGCCTCCATTAGGACTATTCTTAAACAGAGATCTATACTTTCAAAAACTGAGTGAATCTTCAGTGTGAAAGCAGAATGCGTCATCTTGATGTTTGCTTTTTATCTCCAACAAAGCGTCACTTGATTTTCACACTGAAAAATTAATATTTACAGAGATGTATACTTGCACTGCCTTATGTCAAAAGTACTAATGTACCAGTGAAGTAAACACATATTGTACCCTTTTAACCAGTCATGTGAAAAGAAAATCTTGGCCAAATAACTTCTATACAGAGACAGAGTCTCAGAGCTCAGTCTTTTGTTGTTTTAACGAGGTAACAGTTCTTGCTGTAAGTTGTGCATAGCTTTATACCATTAATTATAACCCATTTACTACTACTTAGAAAATTAAAAAGCAGTTACTTGTTTAGAAGCTCATCTGATCAAACGCTTTAGGTTAAGTTGTTTATTAGTCAGATCATTATGAAAGTGCCATTCAACAATGATGTCTCAGCAGAATTGAATTTGTCTTTAATCTGTCAAAATGACTTTGGCTGTTCTATGAACGAAGTGAAGCAATGGTAAATTTCCAGTGGTGATCAACCATTCAGCTTCCTGTGAAAGAGGGTGGTAAACAGCAAAAGTTACCCAGAAAGAACCTGTCCTAAGTCAGAGAGCAATAGGTTAAGCGTGGGTAAACAATACAGCTGTTTCAGATTCAGAAGCTGAAGCTGAGGTCCAAACAGCAGATACATAAGGATCCTGGAATGACAGCAGAGGATTAGAAAGATTAATTTCTTAAATGTATTTGTTACGTATATGCCCTCCTTCAATTCTGCTAATGAAAAATTACTTTCCCTTATAATGTAAAACTGCAGCCATTCCAGAAAGAAACGAAATTTCAAATACCTAATTCATCTTGCTCCCACAAAAGTCAGAAATTAGGTAATGAGATGAATTCTGTTTATGAAAGGGTGAAGAAAGCAAGCTTTCCAAATCCTTTTTCTAGCAAGCTTCAGAAAGGCAGAGGTTACTGTCAGCTGGCAACTAATACAGAATTTTGAATAGTATTAAAATAAAACCTGCTAAAGGTCGAAAATGAAGTTTAACAGTTTCTCTTGCACCAGCTTCCCCTCCCACCACCCAAATTCTGTAAACTGGAAACAAGTATCTTAACAGCTTTCTAAAACACAAGGTTTTCTCACAAAGAAGGAAAAGCAATCGCTGGAAATAGATAAGCAGGTCATCAAAAGAAGTTTTTTAAGCTTTCTTTCCCCTACCTATTCTTGTAATGCACTTTGTGAGTTTGTATGCAATTAACAACTAGTTACTTCATGAGGATCTCTGGCACTACCTGAGTCACTCTAACCCAAAGTGGTTATTTCTGAAAGCAAGCAGAAACCATACAAATAACTACTGAAGGAAAAGCACAACATATTTGTCTACAAACGACACAAAGATACAACATGGCAAGTTTAATTCCCTAGCAAATCTATCTGAAACTTAGTATTTTTCTACCTTCCTAACTCAAGAATCTGGAGAGTGTCGGTGTTATTGGTGAGAAGTAGACGTGCCAAGCAGAGCTTCACTTGTGGAAAACAGACTTTTAACAATCACATAATCCACTTGGAGTTAACAGATTATTTTCTGTGGGGTTTATTACATTGTTCACCTGTCTGAAGGTGGATGAATTACTAGATTGCCACTCCATGCTATAATCACTGGGTTCCAGAGTTCTCAGGCAGTTTGTAAAAGTAAGACCAAAGACACAGAATCAAGAAAAGATACTGACACTTTTCAGGCTTGTAAAACTACTACTTGGACACATTAAATTGCATGTAAATTGGCATTCAGCCTCTGATGGTTACCAGCTTATCTCCCAGACAACAGATGCTGTAAACTACTGTCATCAGGTCATTAGCATAAATTTGAGTTGGAATATAATGAATAATTTTTTTAGAAGAAACGCTTTCAGAGACGGGAATTAAAATTCTTTCTCTCTAAATGCTTTGGCTACAATAAAATTGTATTATTCCTCAAGAAAAAACGAGGAATACCCTTCTTTATTGTGGTATGTGAAACAGAGTCTAAGAAAAGAGACATGGAAAGAGAAATATGAGAATAAGTGACTGGAACTACAGTGAACAACTTATACAAGTCTCCTGAAACATCTACAGTTACCTGATGTCAAAAACGCCGTAAGACTGTGCTTGGATAAAAATGTGGTTCTCAAGTTGTACACCAAGGAGAAATAATAAATCGCAGAGCAAGAAGATGGAACTGTCTTCCTGCCCCAGAAGTATCGTCAATGCTGATGGGAGAAACTTCTAACACATGGTGCCCTATGCAAAACTTCATCTTGCTGCTCTTGCAGGGAAAAGCCTTTCCAGTACCATTCTTCTGCATTAAGAGGTAAGGAGCAACAGCAATATAAGGACAGAGACACTCTATGCTAGATCCTTTCATACATGATGCATGAGCATAAGCCTCACCAGACACTGAAGATTAGACGATTACATGCATGCCTTCAACCACAGAAGATTGCAATGTAAGCAAGACAAAACCCAAAGCTTCATGTTGGAATATACACTGACCCATTTCCAAAGAGACAGCATCAAGAATATCCAGGCAACAATCTCCTACAGTGCAATGACCTTTCCAGGTAAATTAACTAGACTCTGTTCCCTTCAAACCTCAGCCATTACACAAGGCTTCTGTTTCACAGCTTACAGATAAAAAATCACCACTTTTGAAAAACACAATTTAACTAACAGTGACGTTTCTCAAAAGGACTTCCAACCAAATGCATGTATGGTCTGTTCATCCCACTTGTCCTAAAACTTCCTATTCCTGACCACTACACGATACGTCTTGGCCCAAAAAAAAAAAAAAAAAAAAGTTTAAAGAAAACAGTAAATTGCTCATTTTACATTCTCATCTTAAAATAAACTCATCTCAGCTTTTCTCTAATAGGTTAGATGGCACTAAAATAGTTCACTGCAAAGGAGAAATAAAAATCCTTAAATTTAACTGATATTATTATCATTTACTAGTGGAAGGTATACAAAAGTATACAAAATAACATTCTAAACATATAAAATGACACATAGACAAACTTAACATCAACATACAAATATTTGAATCACAAGATTCTGATATCCTGTTAAGCAATTCAAGTCCAGTGTTCACTCCAGCAGTGCTCTACAGACTTCTTTTCAAACAGAACATTTCTCCACTATATTCTAAAAGAATTCCACAAGTATCTTCTAAAAGAATAAGCCAAAGCATAGTCCTCACTAAGTGTTAACATATATTCCCATAAACAGTTTACCTGTCCCCATTCCACATGTTTCAGCAGCTGAGGAATCCAGCCCTGGTTTCCCATATATTCTTAGACCATAAAGATTAGCATTCCAGTAACTATCAGCAACAAATCAGCTCAACACAGCAGCAGTGGTCTGAACAGTCATGTAAAAGGGTTTCAAAGTTTTAATAGCCATGTTCTGAATACTAACAAAAATATACACAACTCCTATATAAACAGAAGCATTTCACCAGATTTTCTTTCCTGTTGCTATAGCTATCAGAAGAAAAAATAAATACTGCCTCTACTGCACTCTAATGGAACCTAATGGAACAAAACTAGAGCAAAAATGCTTCTCATCTGTTACCTCAAGAAAAAAATCACCACATCATACATTAGATAGCTATAAAACATTTCTAAATCACAAACCACTCAGGAAAACAGCTTTTGGAAATGCCACTATAACAAAGCAATTACAAAACACTTTGAGACATTTACATTGTGAAATTTAACAAACAGGTAACTGTACAAAAAGACTAAGTGGTGCTCATCTGTTACATGATTCTGTACATTTATATACATAACAATAACAAAACAGCCCACTCTCCTGCACCCTCTCCCTATATTGCTCGTTTAGTTTCAGTTCTTACTGTTGTAGGCATATTCAAACTGCGTCCATTACCAGTTTCCGCCAATTCAAATTAAGCGGTTAAAATACGAACTATTTTAATAGCAATTTTTCAGGTAGTCTCAGTGAGATGGCAAAAAGCTTTCAACATCTTCCTGCTAGAACCACTACACTTAACATTTTCATTAACAGTACACTTAACAGCAAAAATGTTTGCCTCACTCCTGCTGAGGAATTTTACCTATTTTAAAATTCCAATTCTGCAACATGATTTACAATGTAACAAACCACAAAAAAGACAGCCAGTTTGTTAGGTTGCTGGTGGAGCCGAAACTACAGGGAGAGGGCAAGGGGAAAGCAGAGGGGAGACAGCAAGAAAGAACCATCAGAGTCTGAAATCTGAGAGAGCTGACAGCAGCAACTGTGATCCTGAGTTCTCTGCGTGGATGTGTAACACCTTCCTACAGACGATTCAAAGAAACCTGGTAATACTTCAGATTTAAATGTGAGACTCTAGAACTACTAACAAGGCCCATGCTCAAGAATAGCATTTCTTCAGGTCTGACAGATACGATCCTTCACCTAGGAAGGCTGAACTTATCTTCAACTGTTGCCTAGTTACATGAAGGGAGGACCTGAGACCAGTGCGAAATAGAAGACAAGGGGCCGCGACTGCTAGCAGAAGCTGCAACTCATTCAGATCAGAAACAGCTAGCAGCCTGCCTGGAGACACAGGAAGAACCCAATAAGGAATAAAGAAGACCCCAGACCAAAAACTACCATTGGACCAAGAACCATGCGCAATGCGCATAAACAGCGCATGAAGAACAGGTACATGGACTGTGAGGGTATAAAAGCCAGGGATTTCTTTGTTCAGAATCCCCCTCCGGAGGCAGACAGCTCAAGCTGCTTCTATTGCTGTACCACTCAATTAAATTATTTATTTATTTTTAACCTGGAATCTGAAATCTGAGACTCTGCTGTGGAAAATCTAGGACAAAGAATTCCTTTAACACAGGAGGAGAAAGGAGACAGGACAGGCAGAAGGCAGAAAAAGAGGGAAAGGATGTCAAAACACAGAAGAAGAAAACACTGCAAGCAAAACGTATATGACTTGTTTATTGCTGTACCTTACACAGCAAAAGATACATATCCTCTCCAATTTACTTAAATATTCAATGTCTACTGTGTGATCTGGTCAGTAACACAGAACAGTAATATTTACACATAGAAGTTGTTCTGTTCTACCACATATCCTGTGAGGTGGTGAGGAGCAGCTGTCAGCCCATTACTGAGATGGACTAAATCTAAGAAAAGATGTATAGCAGCTCTATCCCAATATCCCTCAACCACACAGCATATTACAGTTTTAGCCTGATAATACTTTGTGCACAACAACAACCACAAAAAAAACCACAACCAAACCAAAAGAAACAATAATCACAGAAAATACAAAGGGATACAAACATTTTCAATAATTACTAGAAATTACAAGGTCCAGTGGTATAACAGGCTGATTAGGAAACACAAAACTGAGAAAAGCCTTTAGCTCTCCTCTTCAAGTAGAAACTTCACCAGCAGCTTTAAGCAATTTATTACCATCTTCTGTAACTCAGCTCTGCTCAGTAGCACAAGGCAAGGAATTGTGCTGATGTACAACGGAACAGACAAGAAATAGGCTAAAAAACGTAGCTAAGGAAAAAGACAGAATTATAACAGCTACATTACACAGCGTTAGCGGAATACCAGCTATGATATTGCATTAAACTAACATCAAGCTCTGGATTTCACAATACACTGGCATCTTCCCCCATCATAAGTAACCTACACATTAATAGAAGCTTTTCCAGTTTCTTTCTCGTTCTGTAAGTATTTTCACAGTAAACCAGATGGAAGATTTAGTCTGCTCTCCCCCTTCCAAATAAAGACAGGTAATGTGCAAAGCATGAGAAGACAGGGCAGACCACTGTACATTCCCCTCTCCACTGGCAGGTAGTGTGGCATGGGCAAAAAGTGGTAGCCACCCACACATGGATTCAACAAAATAAAACCAACCCTTCTCTCTCCCTCTACTCCATTCAAAAGCAGCTGACTTTATCTGCTCCAACCAGGAGGCTGCAACCCATGCTCTCTCCTCCCAGACTCTCCCAGGACTGTACCACAACTTGCTCCACTGCACTCCAGCACAGGGACAGCCACACCTTTGCTACTTTCTTCTCCCCACACCAAGAACCCTGCACCTTTTTGTCCTGTCTAGATCCCCAGTCCAATATGTCACCACTAATAGCTCTACCTGCTAGTCCCAATTTCCACCATTACAGGCAGTGGGGTAAGGCAGTCTCCAAAATCTGTCAGGAAGTGACAACATGACAAGAGCCTCTCAAAAGAGAAGATGAGAAGCCTTTATTTGTTGCTTTTAGCCAGCCACTTAGTTATGCCTACAAGCCAAGCACAGCTCTCAGACTGTGAGATGAAGAGCCATAATCTATCCGAAATGACAACTGTGAACATGCTACATTCTTTGTTTGCAGGAACACTGCAAATATTTTGTACAGTGTTCCAAAAGCATTACCATGTAGTACTTTACGCATCACTCCACCAGAAAAATCATAACAGCTCCCATTCCAAAAGAGGCTGCTCACCTTTCAGTTCCGCACTACTGAGACTTCAAGAAACGTTCTGAAGAATGGAGTCATGAGTGCTGCTTGCCAGGTACGTGCCTGTACTGGATTTACGTGGCAAGGCTGTGGTAGTAGGGGGGTTGCAGGGGTGGCTTCTGTGAGAAGACACCAGAAGCTGCCCCCATGTCAGACAGAGCCAGCGCCAGTCAGCTCCAAGACAGACCTGCCCATCAACTGAGCCCATCAGTGATGCTGGTGGTGCCTCTGTAATAACGTTTTTAAGAAAAGGTAAAAAACACTGCATAGCAGATGGGAGAGAGCAGAGAGACTATGTGAGAGAAACAACACTGCAGACACCAAGGTCAGTGAAGAAGCAGAGGGAGGAGGTGCTCCAGACATGAGAGATTCCCCTGTAGCTCATGGAGAAGACCATGGTGAGGCAGGTTGTCTCCCTGCAGCCCATGGAGGTCCACAGTGGAACAGTATCCATCCTGCAGTTCATGAAGGACCCCACGCCCACGCAGGTGATGTGCCCTGAAAGAAGCTGCAGTCTGCAGCGAGTCTGTGCTGGAGCTCCTGGCAGTGGTCAGTACTCCATGCAGGAGCATAGTTTCTGGCAGGACCTGTGAGCCCACGGGGACCCACACTGGAACAGTCTGTTCCTGAAGGACTGCACCCCATGTAAAGGACCCATACTGGAGCCATTTGTGAAGAACTGCTTGTAGTGGTTATCAGGCAACATTCCCATTCTTGTGACACAGCTAGTGGAGAGGGAGGTGCTGATTTCTTCCCCCTGGCATCCAGTAACTGGACTTCTGGGAATGGCCCACAACTGCATCAGAGCAGGTTCAGACTGGACATTAGTAAACATTTCTTTACTGAGAGGGTGGTCAGACACTGAAACAGGCTTCCCAGAGAAACAATCAATGCCCCATGTCTGTGAACGTTGAAGGGGCATTTGGTCAATGCCCTCAATAACATGCTTCAACTTTTGGTCAGCCCTGAAGAGGTCAGGCAATTGGACTAGACGATTGTCGTAGGTCCCTTCTAACTGAAATATTATATCCTATTCTATTCTAAGAACTGCAGCCCGTGGGAAGGACTCATGTT
This sequence comes from Tauraco erythrolophus, assembly GCF_009769465.1. Lineage (NCBI taxonomy): Eukaryota > Metazoa > Chordata > Aves > Musophagiformes > Musophagidae > Tauraco > Tauraco erythrolophus. The sequence goes on from NC_141496.1 coordinate 69,490,359, forward strand.
GGAGCAGTTCATAAAGGACTGCCTCCCATGAGAGGTACTCCACGCTGAAGCAGGGAAGAGTGTGAGGAGGGAGGACCAGCAGAGACAAAGCCTTATGAACTGACCACAGTCCTCATTCCTGCTCTCCCTGCACTACTTGGGGGGATGAGGTACAAGGGTTGGGAGTGAAGTTGAGCCTGGGAAGAAAAGAGGCATGGGGAAAAGACGTTTGTATTATTTCTCATTATCCTAATCTGTTCAGTTGGCAATAAATTGTATTAATTTCCCCAAATCGAGCCTGTTTTGCCCATGATGGTAGCTGGTGAGTGATCTCCTTGTCCTTATCTCAACTGGCAAGCTTTTTGCTGTATTTTCTCCCCCCGCCCTGTTGATGGAAGAAGAGTGGTAAGAGTAGCTTTGTAGGCACCTGGTGACCAGCCAAGGTCAACCCACCAGAGTGCCCCAAATCCATTTCCTGGGCAAAAAACTATTGCACTGTTACCCGCACTCCATCTTCAGCAGCAAAGCATAGGTACAGGTGCTTTTATCCACTCTTTTTTTTCAGCTTGGTAGTTAGGACACTTTTCTGATAAAGAGAAAACAGGGACTTGAAACCACTGAGGCAGGAGGGAACAGAAGCAATATTTGTCTTGCTCTATTCAACTGTTCTACCCATTAGGCCACCATAACCCAATTTCACTTTCCCCATACACCACTGGTTTTCTTTAAAGGTGATCGCTAGGTTTCTTTTAACAAGAGAGGGCTTGCTGCTCTGGATTCCCAAGCAGAAGGTAGATACCTAACCGGCAAAATCTTGCCAGTAAGACATCTCAAACAACAGGAACCCAGAAATACCCACCTTACTGGAATTTCCTACTGGAAAAAAACTCTTGTCAGTGTTAATTACCGGGACATTTAACATTTCTTGAAATGTTATGTAGCTAGGCTAGCCAACTAACTGCAGTTGCCTAAATCTTCTCCCAGGGACCTGAATTATTTTCCAAGAATCATGCCACTAAAACGTTTGTGCCTAAAGTACGATTTCAGTCTGACCCTCCATATTACAGTAACTAAGCCCAGGGAAATAAAAACTTACGAGTTGTACCGTGTCATGTGAACCAGCATTCTGTTAAAAAAACAGCTTTGCAGAAAGGAAAGACATGCCTTTTAGGTTGTTGATGAATGAGATTTCTAGTCTTAACGTACCACTTTTGTAGTTTGCAAAAAGTAATTACTTGGCTGATTTCCCCCCATGTTTGCTTTCTTTCCCAGTAATAATAGTTAGTTAAGAAAAACATTTCCAGTCATTTAGAATTACCAAACTTAAAAGTGAAATAACTTTTCAATGCGAGTATTTTAACCTTTCCCTGATCAAATTCTTTGCTCACAGAACTTATTTTTTCCCCAGTATCTCACCAGCAGAAATATGACTTTTCAGCACATGTATTGACATCTGCTAAAACTCTAAGTTTTAGCCCCAAACACTGCGCTATCACAGGGCATCTTTCAACTCTTTAGCAGTCATAGAGTATAAACTGCAAAATGAACCATTACCATCCTTCGACAGAAGTGCCAGAACAGCCTTAAATGTCTAGAAAAACCTGTCTGGAAAAATATCACTGTCTTCCTTTCAAGATAGCAAGGCAGTATTTTTTTAACCTGGCAAACACTACTACAAACTGACACCTGGCATGCGTGTCTCCTGCAAGTGTCTCCTGCACAGCCACAGAACAGATAACTTTCACACTCATTAACCTCCAGGCTCCTTTCTAAATCAAATCTTGTCAAAGACATCACAGAAAGACATTTATATTTGTGGCAAGCTTAAATGTTTCAAGAAAGGCTAGCTTCTGAAATTTCAGAGATCCCACTCAAAGATGTCAAAACAGTTTCTCCATATTCTCACAAAGAACTTGCTACTTCAGCTTTGTAGAGATGTGAAAGTTTTTTGCAAAGATGAGGAAGCTTTTGCAAAAAAATGCTGTACCAAAGTTCATTAGGCTCAGTGTCTGGAGGCCTGATCTCTCTAACCACAACTGACAGAAGGGCAAAGCTCTTCCACAGGAAGAATTAGTCAACCAAGACAAGCCAACCAGTACAAAAATTCGTATTTCTCACATGTTTAACCATACAAGAGACATATTACATCAGTCAAATCCTTATGCCAAAAACAGTTCTACATAGCAAGAATCGTTTTGTTACTGGCTGAATCAAACCATATTGAAAGTGATAGGTTTAACTGTGGAGAAACCTTTTGGCTGCTGCAGCATCCTGTGAAAGTTCTTTCCCTATGCAGGCTAACTAAGAAACACCTGTGGCTCGTTACACTGGGAAAGTTACCTTGAAACAGGTGCTGTAGCATTCAGCCAATCACTCTGGGAGATGGATGGTCAAGTGACCAATAGCCTTGACCCATCTAGTAAACCACGTGACTCCTGACTATTTAAGGTGGGGTGTTTACGCCTAAGGGTGAGGCATTTCTTCCTCAGCTTTGGAAGAGTGTGGGCTTGCCTTAGAGTAGAGCCTGAAGCCTTTCCTTTGCATTAGAACATTGGCCTGCTTGGAGCCCCCTGAAGCCTTCCCATTGCGACATTTAACTGTCTCCCATCATTCACAATCATGTACATTTTCACCAAAACAAAGGAACATTCTATGGGAATTCTGAGGAAAAAAAAACACAAACTGGCTTGCTACTACAGTAGAAAAAAGATGCAGAAGGATGTAGAAGAAATGGAAATGGAGCAGCTTAAACAGATGAAGGGAAATAACACTTAGAAAGAAAGATGGAACGTGATGCAGAAGTACTGTAACAAACAGTTCTAAAGAGTAGCTTTTCAGCTTAGGGCACTAGAGACAAATGAATGAGAAAGGAAATCAGTTATTTCACTGCGGCGGTGATATCGATCTTCTCCAGTCTTCCTGCTGGTGTGAGGAGAGTGGCTAACTACAAAATCAGCTACTACTGAGCAACAATGAAAGTGCCGAAATCCCAATGTGTTCAAAGCTTACCAATACTAGTGAAGCCCACATGTTCAGGAAAACACCACCAGAACAAAGAGAAATGTTACACAGGCCACTCTACCTATACATCTCTCTCATCTCTGCTCCCAACAGGTTATTTTTTGCTTACTACATGTAACTGATTCTTAGCTCTGGGGCTGCAGCTGCTTTTCTGTCCTAGCTTGATTACAATGTAAACAGCAATCTTCATTGCCCCAAGTAATTTTACTCTGAATTTATCACCAGTTTTTTGGATGTTAACAGCGCACAAATCCAGTGGTTTAAGAAATGTCATTAACACAGCCTGCCTCTCCCCACTAAGGAACACCGCCTTTCACCCCACTTAATTCTTTGTACTAAAAAGCTTCACTTGCTTTTCTGACAGCACAGCGCGCTGCAAATGCATGTCACTGCTATTTCAGTAAAATTGTTTCTGAGAACAGAATAAACCACAAAATCAGGCAAAAAGCTACACGCGCTTGTTGGCCAAGCCCACCACGTTTTACTGATGACTACAGCTCACTGACAGCACGTTTTAGGTCTGCGCGAGAGACAAAGGGGACTCGAATGGTTCTGTCCATCCTGCCATCAGGTACCGGGCCCAGATCCCGCCAAGCGACCCCCACCACAGCGCTGACCCGACTCCGCTTCCCACGGGATATTCCGCTCGCCGCGGAGCAGGCCAGGGCCGCGGTCGCCGCAGGCACCGCGGCTGCCGCCCTTCCGCCGCGGCCGAGCCCCGCGGCGCCGCCGCCGCCGCCACTCGAGGCAGCCCGAGCGAGAGCCCGCGGCGCGGCCCCGGGCGCCGCCCCTGCGCCCGCTACCCGGAGAGCCGCCGCTCCACGGCAGGAACGGGCGTCGGCTCCTCGTGCGGAGGGCAGGGCGGGAGCGCCGCGCGCGCGGGACAGCGGCAACCGCCGCCGGTCCGCGGGCCGCAGCCCGAGGGGCGACCCGCCGCGCCGCCATCCACCGCCCCCCGTACAAGAGCCGGGCGCGGCCGGCCAGCAGCCACCCTCGAGTCCGCCCGCCCGGCTGGCTGGGGGACGGCGGAGCAGAGGAAGAGGGCCTCGAGCGGCACCAGGGAGAAACCGCCTCACCTGCGCGTGGCACCGCCGCGCATAGCGCCGCCGGCGCCCCCACGTCCCATTGAGAAGGCGCCGCCACCGCCGACCGCTGCGCGCGCCGCCCCGCCCCGCCCCGCCCCGCCTCCCGCGGCGACCCGCCCCCACCCTCCCTCCAGCCACTTCCGGGGGCGCCACATAAGTCTCGCGGCGGAAGGGCCGTCGTCACGGTTATCCGCCGGGAGGAGGTCAGGTCGGTAGGCCGCGGCCCTTGGGACGCGTCGGTACCTTCGCTGGAGCAGGTGCGTGCGCCGGGGCCCGCCAGCTCGCCGCGGTGCCTGGCGCGCCAGCGGTCCCGCCGCGCAGTCGAAAGGAGGGGGTGAGGATCGACAGCGCGGCAGGGGGTGAAGGAAAAAGATCGCGTCGGCGTCGCTTCGCGCATGCGTCAGGCGGGCCGCGCCGCCCTGTCTCCCGGTTAGCAGCGGCTCGGGACTGCCGGTCCCAGCGTGCTCTGTGGGGTAGCTGTGTCGCGGCGGGCTGCCCCGACCGGTGCGTTGCATGCTGGGGGCCGTAGTCTTGGCGGCCGGCGGGAACTGGGCTTGGCGTGGCCTGGGCGCTATGGCTCTGTGGTGTTGGAGGGTGCTGAGGTGGGCGGGACCGCTTCCCTGGAGGAGGCGCTTCTGGGAGGTGCGGCTGTGGTGGGGCGATGACCCTCAGTTTGGTGTGCCCGCCCGCTTGGCTGCGAGGGTCCGCACCCCGGCTCCCTGCCCGCCCGGTGGGGCACGCCTGCGTGCCTCGCCTGGCATCCTGTGCTCGGTGCAGGAAACGATGAGAGGATGTTTGTGAGGCGGCGGTCAGGGGCTAGGGACGTGCTTTAACTTGGTTGCCTGTGCCTCCGAGGCAGCTGACGCCTGCAGTGCGGCTTCTATCCCGGCCGAGGCCTGCGTGTAGTCTAATGGCGCCAAGGGCTTCTCAGGTGTGTGAAGCCTAAAGGTGGAGATGAGGGTGTTCTGAAGTAGCAGGGGTCTCAGGCTTGCAAAAGCCAGGGAGGAGTGTAAGTGAGTGTGGCTGTCTTATTTACAAATTCTTGGAAGCACTTTGGTTAAAAAACAGATGTATTCAAGGCTCCATGGGGAATTCGTGGTTCTGGTAGGAATTGCAGATAGAGCTAGGGAAAGTAGTCGAAACCTGGACTTAAAAACCAGCTTTGTGGTTAGGATAGTGATTGTGTGTGTGTGAAACATGGGCATTAAATGTAAAATAGTTAAGTGTTAGCAGTTGTGACTGTTTTGGCTAAGCCACTGAAGCAAAAAGAGCCCTGGTTATGTGGAAGTTTCATTCTCTTTGCTGAAATACTTTCAACTGTAACGCAGTGTATTGTTTTCCAGCTTTAAAGGTATTGAAAATTGATTACTGATTGTAAAAGTCTGATTTTTGCAGACTGACAGATACATTGAGTAGTGATAAAGATAGCATATGAATTATCTGAGGTAATACAATTTATTCTAAATAATGAAAACAGAATATTTCATAATTTGTTATTTTCAGTTTGGTGGGTTTTTTTGTCTGTTTAATTTTTTATTAGACCAGACAATGTAAATTAGGCTATAGGGGAAAAAAAAGAAGGGGCATCAAAAACTAAATATTCAGGAAGGAAGCTCATTTAATGTTGTCCTCTTAGGCAGCAATCCGGCAGACTGTTGAAGCATTTAACAGTTTGCTGGATCAGGATCATACTAAATACATTAAATGTATACAGATACTGCATACAGGTTTTTTCTTCGTTGATTTGTGTACACTCTTCCAGACTTTTGTAGTAGAAACTGCCATTGCTGGAATGAGGATAGTATTTCTGTTTAGCCGAAGTATAACTGTGGTCCTGCTCAGATGTGTCTTATTGCTGTGCAACTTCATTTTGTTAGAACTGATAACCTTGTACCACATGGAGAATGTTCACTCTTTCAGGCAAGAGTTTCACAAGCAAAAATTACTGAAAGATTAAAGATTGTTCTGGAATTTCTTTTCTTGCCTTTTGTGAAAGTCTGTGTCAAGCCAAAATGATCTGTCATCCCAGTGGTTAAGTAATAAATCATACCTGGCTCGTTCTGACTTCCAGCCATGCTTGGGTAACTGCAGGACTGACCTTCAGGAGAGCCTTGAATGAAGGTTGAATGCATGCCCTTGGCAGACATATGTTTTAATTGCTCTTCACCAGTACTCTTTTACTATCAGAAATGCTAGTTAATCGACTTCTTTAAAACAACAGAAACAAATTTTATCATGGTAGCCTCACCTTCCTTTCTGCTTTTAGTTATCCAGTTTACTAACTCAGTGGGTTTCTTTGGCTTGTGCTATCAGATATAAATTTACAAGAACCTGCTGCGTCAGCCAAGATCACTAGAAACAGATTCTGTTCTGCCTCTACTCCTTCCCAGTTCTAAACACCCTCATTCCTTGCGGACAGGATTGTAGTGTGAAAAGTTTATCTGTGCTAGTGCTCTCAGACGGAAGAATTTTACATTAAAACACTAACCTTGTATGACAAGAGACTTGACTGGTTTTGCAAGCCAGGTCTAGATTGTGCAAAATGAAGTATTCAGTGGGGCAAGGTTCTTGTCACTGTTTGAAAGTGAAGTTCCTGGCATGCCTTTGACATTGGTAACTCACCAATACTTAGGCCAGCTGTTTATGTAGAATATGATATTCTGTAAATAACATACAGCATTTCATATTCTGGGAGAAACAAAATAAAAGCAGGCATAGTCCCTCTTTAGAACTCTTCACCTCCTTTTCACCCCAGTATAGTAAGATGGATGAGAATCTAGAAGTTGAAAAACAAAACATCCTGACTCACGCATTTGGTTTTCAAATAGCATCAATGTACAATGAGATAACATAGATTCCAGAGTGACTGGATACTGTCACTTCCCCATAATTATATGCCACTTAGCAGTTATGGCAGACAAACTGATTATTCTTTTAGCAAGCAGTGTGTTTTCACCTTGTCTAGACTAGGGGCACTGGCAGGGTAAGGAAGAAATTTGCTTAATGCTGTGGGTAACCAGCATTCATTAAGAAATTGACATGGCAGACCTCAAGCCTGATCCTGCTGTTGTAGGCATCAATTAGAGCAGGATCACACTGCTGTTCCATCTACATCTTTATTGCTGCTGGAGCAGATTTGGGAAAAAAAAATCGCTGAAATCACACAGAGCCAGCATGAATATTTCTGCCTGTGAAAGGTTTTTGCTTGTCATTAATTGCTAAATATTTTGACGCTATTCTTGCTGGACTCAAATTTTTCCTGTACTGTGATGTGTTTTACTAATGACAGTTTAGTTTATTAAGGAAGTCAGCCTGTGTCAGGAAATGAATTGTTACCTTACATGCAGAGTCTGGTTTAGGACTTCAGAATCTAATTGTCAGATAAATTAATGAACAAAATAAATTTCAATTATTTTCTGTCTGGGGAGTTGTTTTTTCCTATTTGTCTGTGTCTCTTTCCAGCTAGAGTGACTCTGGACATGTCTAATCTCCAGCACACATGCATTTGAGAGCTGTCCAAACGTTTAAGAATGAGAAGAGCAATTTCTTTCTTGCTGGTCTCATTTTCCCCCCTCATCCAATGAATATCGTGGAAGTCCCAATTGTTTGGAAGTTTTAAAATATATGTTGATAAAACCAACTTTGCATAGAACAAAAGTAGTGTGTCAGGCAATGTTGCTCGTTGCTTAAGCTGATAGCATGGGGATATCCAGAGCAGTGCAATGGATATTGCAACATCCTCTTGGATGCTATACTATCAGGATACCTTTGAACTACAAAGAAACCAGTAAAAACTGAAGTTTTGCTCGTCTGACAGTTGCTCTGTCTAATAAATACTGTGCATTTTGTTCAGGTTAACAATGGTCCGTAGTGGAAAAAATGGAGGCCTCCACTTGAAGCAGATTGCATACTACAAGCGAACAGGGGAGTATCATCCCACAACATTATCAAGTGAAAGAAGTGGAATCAGGAGAGCAGCCAAGAAATTTGTTTTCAAAGGTGAAAGTATTCTTTCAAATTACTCTGAAAATAGATTTTTAGGTGAAGATTGCTGATACAGGAAAAAAAGAAAGTGGGATCTTGCTCTGCAGCATACTATGATTTTAATATCTGTTCTCTATGAAACAAATGCTCTCCTTAACACTTGTTGATATGTAACAGGATGTTTACAGAAACTCAATCTGCTTTAGTCCTTTCCAGGAGGGATTTATGTATCTATCTAAAAGCCAAACCTTGTTCTAGATACTGGGGAAATACATAGCTGTTCAAAGGACTGCAGAAAGGGAAATCCAGACCTGCAGTTGTAGACAAGATATACTTAGTCCGGTCTGGAGGATGCTTTGTGTGGTTTGGCAGAAGTGCAAGGATGGATTTGCCTTTTGTCGCTTTGGAGCCTCCTGGCCTTTGCCAGCTTTCTTGCACCTCTGTGAGGAGCTATGTGAGCCTTTGTAGTCTGCTGTGCTCTCTCAATCTCGTCAAACTTGCTAAGTCTATGTAGAGAGAAGGCAGGAAGGTGTTAAAACTGCAAATAACAATATCAGGTTGCTGGTAGGTGGACAATAACTGTCGTATGTCCTACCTCCCCTTCCCACCCCCAGGATTAACTTGTCTTTCGGTCAGACTTCCTTTGGGAGTGTTGTTTGCATTCTGACTTGCCCTTGTGATGCCTCATGTCCAGATTAATAAACATGGGTGAACTGTGGGCTCTTTGGAGGAAATACTTATTGTACAAATAGAAATACTTAAAAGTATTTGTAAACAAAAAGCTATGTTTATATGGAAGTGAATGGAAGTTGGTTTAATAAATTCTGTACTGAACCATTCCCAGTAGTTTAGTAAAGCAAACAAAAGACAAAGCACTTGCATATAATTTGCTGGTACTTTTCTTCTTTCAGAAAATAAATTGTTCTATGTTGGAAAAGACAGAAAACAAATGCGTCTGGTGGTTGTTTCAGATGAAGAAAAGAAAAAAGTGCTTGAGAAATGCCATGAAAATGCTGCTGGCACTCATCATGGCATATCGAGGACACTGACTTTAGTGGAATCTAATTACTACTGGACCTCTGTAACAAATGACGTCAAGCAGTGGGTATGGTCTCATAGCTACAGGATTTTTTTTAATGTCGTCTGTTCCAAATGTTTTGTAATCATATGGCTTTGATACAGCAAGCACCCATACTGCATCATGATGAGGAAACATAAGCTTACAATGAAACTTTAAGTGGTCTTCTTGCCCAAGCATAGTATTTCCTTTTACTACTGACCACATGGCTTGCATATTGCTGTATGTTACCCAATTGTGGGGAGCCATACTGCTTTTAACTATGCAGGGCACATCTGGTCTTTGAGAGGGCTTTCTCGTGCAAGGACTCGTATATCTTTGTTAGGATGCAGTGTACCATCCCAAGGCTATATGGCCAGAGTGGCTGCTGGCAGATAAGAATATGACAGTGATGCCTCTGCCTTACAATGCTGTGTGTTTAGGAAATAGTTAAACAAATCACTGCTTGGGGAAGTTCAGTCTCCTTCACCCAAAGATGCATGGACATGATCCCCAGGCAGAATGTGATCCTTGAGAACACTCTGTGTAAATGCCCTTTATGGCCAGCTTACTGTTGTGATCATTTTGCTACATCACCTGAATACTTTGGTTTTATGTAAAACTGTAACATAAACCAAAAATGAGTCTTTGCTTTCCATTCGGACTTGGACAAAGGGGCTCTGTCCTGTAGATAAAGTTGATCCATGTTATGCATGGAAAACTATGTGTACTGCCAGTGTTTTTCAGCCACAACATACACAGTAGAACCAAAAGGGGAATGACTGGAATTTTCTTTTAATCCCAGCTGCTTCATACTTCCTTTATTTACAGATGGTAATGGAAATTAAAATTTATGCTGTTGACTTGAAAGAGCTTAACACTTTGAGGATGGAGGAGAGTTCAGCTGTGAATTCCTGCACATGTCCTTCTCTTGGCCTTCAAGTTGTTCAGTTTTGTTTTGTTTTTATGCTGGAGCAGGAAAACCTAAGGACAAAAAATGATAAAGATGATAAAATCAATTTGTTTCACATTGCCTAGTCTGACCTAACTTACAGAGACATAGTGGACATTTATGATCCTGCTGATTGTCTTAAACCTTCACTATCATTTTTTATTGATAGTGTCTTCCTTGATTTTTGCACTAGGTGTATGCTTGCCAGCATTGCCAGGCAGCAAAGAATACAACCACCACAGCATCCAAAGCACACCCCATCAAAGCAGAGGACCCGTGGACAGCAGTCACTTTAGACCTAATGGGACCTTTTAATGTTACCAACAGAAGCCACAAGTACATCATAATTATGACAGATTTGTTTACAAGATGGACTATTATCTTGCCACTGCGTGACACTTCAGCAGCTGAAATTGCTAAGGCAATCATAAATGTGTTTTTCTTATATGGGCCACCTCAAAAAATGCTTATTGATCAAGGGAAGGAGCTTGTTTATCAGGTAGGTCTTTAGGTGATTGATTTCTTTATTTCCCCAAGGAAAAAACAGTTTTCCCATGCATTACATTGGAATTTCAGACCATTCTTGAAAAAGACTATAAATCTTTCTGCCCTTTTTTATCTTTAAATAAAAAAAAAAAAAGAAAAAAGAAGTTAGCATATCTAAAAAATGACAAACTAATTATTTGCAATTGTAACACTATGCAACATTTCATAGGGTTTTACTCTTTGGATAAAGAACAAAGCAAAATGAATTCCTGGTGGTCACAGTGCAGTTTTGTCACTCAATTGAACTGGCATAAACTTTCACAATCAACATACTGTATTTCATTCATCCATATTGTCCATTATAACAGATAGCTGAGGGTATTTTTAAACATCAGTCTATAGTCATTATGAAGAACTTTTCACACTTGGATCTGCTTGGAGATGATGAAAGCATGAGACTGTGATACAGAGGAAATGACAAATTGAGTTAGTGGCAGAAATGCGTTTAGAAACTATCAGTTACGAAACTATCAGTTACTCTTCATGAGATGCTCCTAAGCAATACTGATTCCTTTAGCTGTCACTCTCAACCCTGGACAGTTTGGTGAGAATATATATGTAAGACTTTTGCTCAGTCACCATCATATCAACAAAATTTTTAATAATAATAATGTTTATTTGAACTGCAATACAGAAGAGAGAAACCTTCAGTAACTCTGTTCTTTTTCTTTTGAAGGTAAATGAAGAACTGTTTGCACTGTTTGGAATGAAACAAATTGTATTGTCTTATCCTCAGACAGATGATGTAAATGAAAGAACATGCAAGACAATCAAAGCTTTCCTTAACAAATACTGCATCGACCATCCAAATGATTGGGATGAACATTTGGCTGCTATTGGCTATGCTTTCAATTTGACAAATCTGGTATGTGAAGGTTCTTTCTCTTTTGACCAAAGACCCCCAAAATATCTGCAAAGCCGTATGCTAAATTAACTTGCTTTTTGCTCCCCATTTAAATAGGAGCCAGATCAAAACACTCCATATTTCCAAATGTTTAATCGTAACCCACATGTTGTTGAGCCAATGGATATATGTGTGGAAAGAGAATACAGTATGTTTGCCAAAATATTTGAAGCAACTAAAAAAGCCAGTCAAGAACTGGAAGAAGAGAAAGCCTCAGACTGCCAGGTAAATGTTACATATTTGAATTTTACTAGTAAGAAGACTGAAGGTAAAGATAGAAAGGCTTGAAGGGCAAAATATAACTAACCTTTTAAAGCAATGTGGGGTTTTGTGGGGGGTTTTTTTGGGGAGGGAGTGAGTGTTTTGGGTTTTTTCCTTCGCCTTTGATCCCTAGATTCCAGTGTACCAATTCTCATATGTATTTGGAGGGAGTAACTTAAGAGATATATTGCTAAGAGATTCATGTCTGACTTAGAGGACTGCATATCTATGGAAGCTGAAAACCATTGCCTAGGGACTATAGGTTTATGAAGATAAAATCAATTTCTTCAGAACTCACCAGCCCTACATGAATTATAAATTACACACATCCAAACCACTTAAAATTATGCTTCTGCTTTATTAACCAATGTTACAAAAATACGTGACTACTTTTGGAAAAAGAAAATGTAATTCATATGTATCTTTCTGCAGGGGGAGAAAAACACTTCAGATGGACAAAAAATCAGAAACAAAATCACTGTCAAAAGGAAGCCAAAGCAATTAAATACCCTTCAACTTAAAGTTGGTCATGAAGTCCTCAGGCAAAGAAAAAACTGGTGGAAAGATGGTCGTTTCCAGTCGGAATGGGTTGGTCCTTGTGTTATAGATTATATCACGAATAATGGCTGTGCAATATTAAGAGATGCCACAGGATCCAGGTTGAAAAGACCCATCAAAATGTCTCACCTCAAGCCATACATAAGAGGATCCAGTGAAAAAGGTATATATATATGTGTGTGTGTGTGTATTTTATTTTTACATATATATAAATATAACTTTGGGTTTGTGGGGGTTTTTTTAGCTTTTCTGTCATGTCTTTGTATTAGGTTAGGTTATCAGAGTGAACAAGTGTCTTTCACTCACCAGCATGAATTAAACTAATGTTGGGGAATAATGTAATAATTGCAGTTTTCAGTAAGGAGAACAGTGAGTGTGGGTGGCTTCAAACCTATGTGGAGCATGGTACAAAGCTTATGAATCATGTTTAAAGTCTGTTTAAAAATAGCTTCCGTTAAAGTTGCTTTTCGTCTGTGGTTTGGCCTTGTGCATGCTGGTTAGTGAAAACGTGCTAGAAGTATAATTAGACTGAACTGTATTCAAAGAGCTTCTTCTGATTGTGTTTCTGTTTTTATGTAGACAGGATTCATATTTATTTTGCTTGTGCAATGGAAACCTAGTTGTGTGGGGTGTGTAGTTTTTTGGTTTGGGTTTTTTTTGCTTAGGCTGACTAATGCAGATGGTACATGTTTGGACTTTTTTTAACAATAAAAAAGGCTCTAAAGCCTTAAAATAGAAAGACTATGTCAAGAACTAAAGACTTGGGTAATCAACCACCATTCTCTCTTACACATTCAGTGTGTCCTTTTTGGAATGCTGCTGTGTTAATCAACAGTGGCAGCTGTTTCTTTTCTGTTAATGCTGTCTTTGAGTCACTGCGGGCATTTTGAGGAAAAGGAATACTCAGTGTTTATAAGACTTCTGTTACAGAACAAGCTGCTTTTTGGTTCAGAGTTCTTGAAAAGTAGACCAATTCCCACCCTTTTGGTGTGTGTGGTTAAGCTTTGGTTCTCCAAAATGCACAAACTGCGTTGAGACAGTAATTTCTTCCATCACCTCTTAAAACTAAGGGATTTGCAAAGCTGAAACTAATTTTGGAATTCCATTTGAGAAGCTGATACTTATGCCAGTTGTCAGTTAGGATTTCATAACCACGATACTGATTTCATGTCACATGTCCAGGTCATTACTTTTACTGTTGGATGATCACTCTGTGGCTTTTAGTTGCCCATAAAATTGCTGATCCATTAGGAGAAATTCACATACATGTCAAGCATGCAGATAATCTCCAGCTGTTACAATGACTTCAGTAAACTGTGTCACAGTGTAAGAAGCTAAATGTAGTTGTCTTTGTAGGATCAGAGCCTAATATGTTTACCACTAAATATTGCAGAAGCAGTAGATAAACATAGAGTTATTTTCTTTTCCCAGGAAGTGACTAAAGATCAGTTGTCTGACACAGGCAAAAAATTCTATGGATTATGAATCATAGAATGGTTTGGATTGGAAGGAACCTTAAAGATCATCTAGTTCCAACCCCCCTGCCATGGGCAGGGCCACCTTCCACTAGGTCAGGTTGCTCAAAGCCTCATCCAACCTGGCCTTGAACACCTGCAGAGATGGGGCATCCATAACTTCTCTGGGCAACCTGTTCGAGTGCCTCAGCACCCTCTGAGTGGAGGGGAAAAAAAAAAAAAAAAAATTCTTCCTTGTATCTAAACCAAATCTCCCCTCTTTCAATTTAAAGCTGTTTCCCCTTGTCCTATTGCTGCATGCCCTTGTAAAAAGTCCCTCTCCAGCTTTCCTGTAGGCCCCCTTCAACTACTGGAAGGCTGCTAGAAGATCTCCCTGGAGCCTTCTCTTCTCCAGGCTGAACAGCCCCAACTCACTCAGCCTGTCTTCACAGGAGAGGTGCTCCAGCCTTGAATCATTTTTGTGGCCCTCCTATGGACCTGCTTCAACACCTCCATGTCCTTCTTGTGTTGGGGACTCCAGAGCTGAACACAGTATTCCAGGTGGGGTCTCACGAGAGCAGAGTAGAGGGGCAGAATCACTTCTCTCGACCTGCTGGCCACGCTCCTTTTGATACAGCCCAGGATACAGTTGGCTTTCTGGGCTGCCAGTGCACATTGCCGGCTCATGTTGAGCTTCTCATCAACCAACACCTTCAAGTCCTTCTCCTCAGGGCTGCTCTCAATCCATTCTTGTCTCAGCCTGTATTTGTGCTTGGGATTGCCAAGGACAGGCACATGCAGGACATTGCACTTGGTCTTGCTGAACTTCATGAGGTTCACAACTCTGAGTGCGACTATCCAGCCAAATCCTTATCCAGTGAGTGGTCTTTTTGTCAAATCTGTGTCTCTCCAATTTAGAGACAAGGATGTTGTGCAGGACAGTGTCAAATGCTTTGGATAAGTCCAGGTAGATGATGTCAGTTGCTCTTCCCTTATCCACCAGTGCAGAAACTCTGTCATAGAAGGCCACCAAATTTGTCAGGCAGGATTTGCCTTTAGTGAAGCCATGTTGGCCGTCACCGATCACCTCTTTTTGTTCCATGTGCCTTAGCATAGGTGCCAGGAGGATCTGCTGCATGATCTTGCCTGGCAGAGGTGAGACCGGCTGGCCTGTATTTCTCTAGGTCTTCCTTTTTTTCCTTTTTTAAAGATGAGGGCTGTGTTTCCCCTTTTCCAGTTGGTGGGAACTTCACCAGATTGCCATGACTTGTCAAATATGATGGATAGTGGCTTAGCAACTTCATCTGCCAGTTCCCTTAGGACCTGTGGATGCATCTCCTCAGGTCCCATGGATTTGTACACCTTCAGGTTCCTTAGATGGTCTTGAACCTGATTTTCTCCTGCAGTGGGCAGTTCTTCATTCTCCCAGACCCTGCCTCTGCCTTCTGTGACTTGGACGGTTGTGCTGGGTTCATGTGAAAGGGTTTTGGTAGCCAGAGAGGGACTTCACCCTCTGTAACTTTTCTGGCTGGGCTAAACCATGACAGCAGTGCAGCTGCAGCTCTTGCCAGTGAAGACTGAGGCAAAGAAGTCATGGAGTACCTCAGCCTTCTCCATGTCCTGCGAAACCAGGACTCCAGTTTTATTCCAGAGAAGGCCTAAGTTTTCCCTCATCCTCCTTTTATCACTGACATACCTGTAGTAGCTGTTCTTGTCACACTTAATGTCCCTGGCCAGATCCCTGGTTGCTTGGACAATTTCTCTGTGTTCTTCTCAGGCTACCTGTCCTTGGTTCCACCCTCTCTAGTTGTCTTTTTTTGTGTTTGAGTTTGTCCAGGAGCTCCTTGTTCATCCTTGCAGGCCTCCCGGTGTTTTTGCCTGAATTCATCTTGGTTGGGATGCACCACTCCTGAGCTTGGAGGAGGTGATCCTTGAGTATTATCCAGCTTTCTTGGGCCTGTCTTCACTCCGAGGCTTTCTCCCATCATACTCTACCAAGCAGATCCCTGAGGAGGCCAAAGTCTGCTCTCCTGAAATCCAGGGTAGTGAGCTTGGCAAGCACCCACCTTGCCACCCTAAGGATCTCGAACTCCACCATTTCATGGTCACTACAGCCAAGGCTGCCCTTGAGTGTCATGTTACCCACCAAGTCTTCCTTGTTGGTGAGAACAGGGTCCAGCAAAGCAGCTCTCCTCATTCGTTCCTGTATCACTTGGAGAAGGAATTCATCATCCATGCATTCCAGGAACCTTCTGGATTGCCTATGCCCTGCTGTGTGTGTTCCCTCCAACAGATATCGGGGTGGTTAAAGTCCCCCATGAGGACCAGGGCTGGTGAATGTGAGGCTGCTCCTGTCGGTCTGTAGAGAGCCTCATCTGCTTGGTCCTCCTGGTCAGATGATTTGTAGCAGACCCCCACTACTATGTCCCCTGTCCCTGCCCTCCCCTTTAATCCTGACCCATATGGTTTCAGCTGGCTCCTCATCTGTCCCAGGTGCAGCTCCATACACTCCACCTGATCATTGACATAGAGAGGGACACCTCACAGAATCATAGAATGGTTAGGGTTGGAAGGGACCTCAAAGATCATCTAGTTCCAACACCCCTGCCATGGGCTGGAAAACCCTCCACTACACCAGGTTGCACAAAGCCTCATCCAGCCTGGCTGTGAACACTTCCAGGGATGGGGCATCCACAACTTCTCTGGGCAACCTGTTCCAGTGTCTCAGCACCCTCTGAGTGAAAAATTTCCCCTTGTCCTATCTCTACATGCCCTTGTAAAAAGCCCCTCTCCAGCTTTCCTGTAGGCCCCCTTTAAGTACTGGAAGGCTGCTATAAGATCACCCCAGAGCCTTCTCTTCTCCAGGCTGAACAGCCCCAACTCTCTCAGCCTGTCTTCATAGCAGAGGTGCTGCAGCCCTTGGATCATCTTCGTGGCCCTCCTCTGGACTTGTTCCAGCAGCTCCATGTCCTTCCTGTGCTGGGGACTCCAGACCTCCTCCTGGTCTCCCCTGCCTGTCCTTCCTGAAGAGCCTGTATCCTTCCATTCCAATGCTCCAGTCATAGGATTCATTCCACCGTGTCTCCATGATGCCAGTGAGATCATAACCCTGCAGGTGCAGACCGATATTCCTACATATTTACATTTTGCAGAGGGATAAACCAGGCTTTGCCAAAGTAATTACCAGCCTTTTTCAAACAGCCTAACAGCAATCAAGACAGAGCGTTATTTGAATTGGGTAAGAGTAGTGAAACCGGGCAGTGAATGACATCTTTTTCGTCTATAACGAAAGGCTTGTATCTCTGTAACTAATGACTTTGAGTAGTGCAGGTGGAGTTTTTTTATCTGCCACATGTTTATTATTCCTACTGCTCTGGTGTAAGTGTGGTAGCTGTCCCACCAGACTGGTGGCATAACCTTGGATGGGAACAAAGCGTTTGCAGTGTTCTATCTGAAATAAATGTGGAAAAAGTACCTCTTAAGTGAGGATATTTATGGCCTTGCTTACCAACTTTGTAAGTGTTATCAAATGTTTTGCTTCCCTTGCTCCAAAAATCTGAAGTGTATCTTATGTGTATCACACTTAAAAACTCCCAAACTCACATGTCTAAAGAGGAAAGGCAAGGTCTGAAAATGGAGTGCTCATTTTTCATCTGAGGAAAAAGTCTTTCACAGGTAAGGATGAGCAAACATAAGCAAGGTATTTTTTCATAAGCTTTAGTAACACTTTTGGTCTAAAGATAATTCCTGAGTCACAGCATTGATAGAGCCCTTGGTAAAGGCATCACAGACTCGTAATCTGGGGCTACCTGAGTTGCTTGCTACCTGGATGTCTTTACAGGCAGGCAGAGGTTCCAGGACGCCTTATGCATACATACACTTCTGTGTCTGAAGCAACATTTTGTTTTTCTTGTTTGAGAGTAGTTTGGTTTAAGCATTAAACTCAAGAAATGCCTCTGGGTCCAGCACTCAAATGCTTCAGGAGTGCAAATGGTTAGATTTAAGACACACCTGTTGAGAAACATGGCTGGAAGAGCGCAGTGTCAACTCCACAGAAGCTCCCACAAAGGTCCCTCTTTGGACCTTCATCTCGCAATGGAATTTGTAGCCCCCTGTATAGAGATACTTGTCTGTTGAATGGCTCTTCTCATTTAACAGAATGACACTCACACTACGGTCCTCATGTTAGCAAGAAGATAGGCCTTAACCTCATCTTCCAAAACAGAAGTACTAATCCCAGTTTGACAGTTACACTTCTAATTTATCTGGTCAGACTGTTTTTATTTTATTTGAACTCATTTGGAAAAGTCAAACACTGTAACCATTCAACAGATAGAAGAAAAGCTCAATAGTGCTATACAATAGTGATCACCATTGTTGTCTTTAAATTCTATGAAATTGTTTTATTTCTTTTTTTATTTCTTAAAGGAGCCTGTTGTGTTGCATTAAGATTTCCCAGCATGAGCTTGGAGTAGCCACATTTCTGTGCGCACAAAATGGAAGAGTCTGCATGTCCATTTGTTTAAGGTGTTAGTTCAGTAAGTGACTATGACAGACGTCAAGCTAGTCATTTATGTAGTGGAGAAAAACTCGTAAGGTGGAGCACTGCAAGAATTGTTTTGTGGATGTAAAGAGATGCAGCCAAACATTTGCTGCTCAGCGAAATTGGGAAATTCACATTATCAGATTGCTGTCACTCAAACATTCTTGACCTTTTATGGAAATTTTTTTGAAAGTTAGCACCTCACTAACACTTCAAGTATGGCTTTCAGTAAACTAGATCTGATTTAATGACTACTTTTCTTTTACAGACAACCATTACTTTTTAGGAGGTGCAGTAGTTGTTGACCATGACTATATTGGCTTATCTGAAAGATCCTATAATTCAAGCCATCAAGACTCTGTTACTGAAAGGGAAATAAACGCCTACACAAGAGATGTCATGTCTGCTGTGCAAATGCCACCTGCAGCCTGCAAAGACCAAGAATCAACAGATGGTAAACATCAGTGTGAGCTGACAGAAGATGATTGCATTGAATCAAACAATGCAAAGCTGGAGCAATGGCCTTCACCTTGTTGGACACTTCAGGCCAAGATAGAGGATACTTAAGTATAGTCGTGTCACATTTCATTGCCAGTTTAGAACTTCTGTGACAGACTATAAAAAAAATGTAATAGCTCCAAATTCCTTAGCCAAATCCACTTTACTACTTTATGAATGTAAGAGGACTGCGGATGTCCACTGGTTAATTTGTGTGGCTATTAAGAAGGAATTGCTCTGTTACCAAAAACATAGGCACAACCTAGTAAAAGCACATGTTCTACTACTATATGAATTTAAGAACGTTGTAAGTGTCCAGTGATTAATTTATGTGGGCAGTGAGAAGCACTTACTTGATGACCAAAAGTACAGGCACAACTTAGTAAAAGCACATGTTCTGCTCATGTGTTTAAATTTCAGATTTTGTTAGCAGAATGGCAATGTGGCTGTACCTTACTGTTACCCTCTTAAAGCACAATGCATCATTTCACTGTAATGACTTTTTCATTAATCCTTAGATGGTTTATTCCTGATGTGCAGAGATGCTGTGAGATGAATGTAATCTAAGCAACTTAATGTAAATTTTGCTTCCACTGTAGAGAAGCTCACGTCCTCCTTTTCCTGTTATATAACAGTTTTACATTCTTTCTGAGAAGCTGCAAACTGACTTTTACAGCTTTTAATTTCTATAACCCACAGCTCTAAGTTCTCACAGAACAGTACATGTACTTGATTTTGGCAGCTTTAATGTTCTGCACATGAAACAATGTGGCCTTCAGCTGCTCCTCGCTCATCAAAACTCTGCTAGGGTGAGCACTTTGTAATTTCTCAGCCATGTCAAAGTCTTAAGAGCATTCAGCATTCGTTTGTGCTTTCTTCACAACTATCTCGTTTCTCTTACGATTGTATCTTCCCAGAGCCAGTACAGGTTTGGAGATTTCCACTTACGATGGTCTAGGAAAGGTGAAGCACTGCTGTTACTTATTCTCTGAGATCCTTGAGTAAGTTGTTAGTGGTCTGGACTATATTTCAAAGTCAACTGAACAGGAATTATTTCACGTGGAAAACTGATGAGTGTAAGTCAGTTCTTTCTATACGGGACTGACATGAAGAAAACTAGCAGAAAACTAGATTTAGAAATTTGACACATTCTGTCTGATACTGTGGAAGATTTGCTTATCTCACTCTCTGAACATATGCATTCCTTCTCATCTCTGCTGCTGAATGTTGTGTGACTTATAACACAGGTGGAGGAAAGTATGAGGAGTTTTCAGTTAATCTTGAGTAACAAGACATGGTCCTTAAGGTTGATTAGGTACTGAACTCGTACAGAAATTCATACCTAATGTACAGTATGTCTTTGATATCGTGGGCCACAGCTATGTAAGAAAAGAGCTGATCACTATGACAGGACCCTGTCTTAAAATTCATATGAAAAAATACTTAAAGTATTTTGTGTCTTCTGAAAATCCATTCCTACATGTATGTTTTTTCTCCACTGAGATTGGCTCAGAAAGAGGGTACTGGGAGGCAGTTGGGGATGCTAGCTTAACAGGCTCCTCCCCTATGCCAGCTCCATGGAGTGCTTGGAGACACTAAGCTTTGTGTTGACATTGACAAACATGCAAGCTGAGAAGCCTATCTTTCTGTTGTTAGCTGCTGTTAGCTCTAAGCTGTGCAGTCCTCTGAGGAGAGCTGACCTGTGTAGTTGTCAGTCTAGTACAGTCAAGAAAGTAAAGAAAAGGGGCTTGGTGAAATACATTTGTCTTGTTTAAAAAAAAAATATGCTAGGCAATCCTGTCAAACTAGTTACAGTGGAAAAACACATGTAAATATGACATAAGCAGTAACTGTGAACAGTGGTCTTACTTTGAGTTTAATTTTTTTCCTCCAGTAATAAGCATTGTGGTCATACAGTATTTTCCCCTGGAGTAGTAGTTTAAAGACAATAATCTGGATGCTGTGTGCCATGGGTGCTGGAGGTTCATGTCATGATAATGATGTGGCAGCCTAAGTTGTTCCTATGCTAATCCTTAAGATGAGGCCCAGGCTCTATAAGCTGACCTCTCCTCTTCCGTATGTGCTTTTTCTTCCGCTGTGATTATTGGCTAAAGTGACACCTTCTGCTAGGATGGAGATGTTATATTGTCAGATACCTTGTGTGTGTGTGTGCACATGCAATATTTAGATATAATGCATGCAAAAAAAATAAATATAGTGTCAGGGATAAAGTTGGAGAAAAAGGGAGCTCTCTGCCAGGTACCTTTCTGCTTTGTTAGGTGCAAAAGAAAACCACTCCCTCTTTTTTACTTCAACTGATCAGTTCCTTGTTTGCACACAGTACAGTAGAGCTGCTTTCTGGGAAAGTTCTGGGGCAACACTGTTATCCTGAATTCTGGGTTTATTCATCTGGTGTGCATTAAGCCACACGCTGAGCAATAACTGCTTTATTACAACATTGCACGAGTTTGGGTGCCTGTCCCAAGTCAGTACACTGCTTCCAACACTCAATGAACATTTATACAGTATGTGTATAACGTTTACATATTCAGTGTTATTCTTTTAGACGATTGGTTAGTTTTCTCTCCCCTACCATGTACATTAGTTTGCATGCTCAGTCCTTTTCCTCCATCCCTTTTGAGTCTAGAGTATGCTTAGGGTAGGTGGTCTGTGAGTCAGAGGTCAAAAGATCCTCCTGCCAGAATTACCTTTCCCTCAGTTACTGCTGTTTCTTGCTTCCTTTGTATTTGTGGTGTTCTTCCAATCTCATTAACTTTCCTCATAGCAAGAAGTTCTCCTTATCAGTCTTTGAAGTCCTTGCTTTGGCTCCTCCTTTAGTGATTAACGGCTAGCACAGTCATTAACACTTGCCAGATGATTTGGACTTACAAGGATGCTGTCCTCCTCTTGATGTATATTTTAAAGCTTCTCTGCTATCCATCATCATCTTAAAGGAAACAAACTCTAGTATATTTTTTCATCAATACATGTTTTCCAGGATATTCCTCTTTTAAGGACGGCTTGACAATTCAAAATGATTGTCCTGGTTTTGAACATTATGTACATATTTGCTGTAAGTACATATAAGCACTATGTAGATACAAGCAGGCCGCTGACTTAATTCTTAGCAGATTCAAGCAAATCCTTCACTTAAACGTTTAACTTTTCCATGGCCAGACAAAAATGTGAGTGCTGTGTACTTGCTAAAGCTACATTGGAGAGGCAGAAAATGCTACAGTGGAAAGGGAAAATGAGACATTTAACATACTGTGTAAGGATGATCATTCAGGCTTCCTGGTAATTTTGATCTACTGTTCTAACAGGCATTCATTAGTGCCTCTTCAGTGCACCTAAATGGGGCCTTCCCTGCATGTGGGGGGTTCATTGAAATAAAACACAGGGGTTTCAATCTAATGACATGAAAAACAATCAATGGAAACTGTGGAAAAAAAAAAACCACCAAGAAACCTGAGACATTGCAAGCAGCACATAGTGCTGGAGGAAGCTTAGAGCAACACCTTGCTCACACCCTGGCTGTAGCGAAGGGTTGTTCATGTATGCTTGTGACCGCTGCGAGTCATGACCTGTCTTCTTTTCATTTATATTTTAACCAACCTGGGTAAATACACGAATGTCCATCTGTACTCTTTTTCACTGGCACACAGGTTTGATTTGTGATAGGACAATAGCAAAAAGACTATTTTGTAAGAGAATTCTTAGAAATTCTGTTTCGTAATAGCTTGTGCCCCCTTGTGGCAAGTTGTTTTGAGGGGCAGAGTACAGCATGAAGGCGCGCATTTCCTCGTATGAGAAACGTTTCCTCGTTTCTCCCAGCACAGAGCTATAAACATCTATCTTTTGGGTTTGCTAGTGGCACTAACCAGCTCACAGTTTGAAGAAAAACACCATTAAAAACATCTGCTAGTGAAAAGACTGTACAAACACTCACCAGTGTTTTTCTGTGGAACAAAACCCATTCCTGTCTTGTTTCAATACTTTGTGAACTTTTGGGTAGCATTGGCCCATTCTGTGTTAAGGTGTCCTTGCTTTTCAGCTACAGACTTTTACATTCAAAATTTTTTTCCTTCTCCCTTGAACTGAATGTTCCCTGCTGAAGGGCACCAGTGAGTCATGTTTTGTTTTTCACAGCAAGCAGTTAACAGATTTGGAAGTACCACTTCTGAGAACCAGGTAAGTTTCTTTTACCCATTTGATTGGTAACATCCATATGAAATGACCTTTTGCTGAAGCCATCATTACTCTAATGACCTTGCATCAAAATCTTTGCATAGTAACCTTCTTAGTATTTTCAAAATATGTAATGGTATATTTTTTTTTTTTGTATTGGAGTGGATGCTTTCAATTAACTTATCAGACTAGCTAGAAACAAAACATGCAAGCTCTAGAGTCTCCCAGGTGGTGGAAATTCAGCAAGGCACATCAGCTGTCATTGTCTGTTGGCCTGAGAGTATGCTGCCCACCTGTGAATTCAACAGAAGGAAATGCCATGTTAGAAGTCAACAAGACTTGATGCTGTTTGAAATTCGAAGGCTAAAATTGGCACAAATAAACAGGATTTAGTGGTCTCTTCAGGAAATGGGTATTACTTGCTTCTATACAATTTAGAAAACCTGCTGGCCTACTGTGGAAATCTTGGTAATTAAAACTATGTAGACTTTTGGAATGAAGAGCAATACTCAAAAGGCTTTAATTGGAAAAGGAAGGCTCTTCCAGACAGAAGTAACCAGATAGTAATTTAATTTAAAACATTTGATTCAGGAACTATTAATCCTGAGAGATGTATTCCCCAGTTGGTTCTCCTTTCGTCCTCTCCACTGGTACATGGACTAAGACGGCGTTTGCAAATACAAGTGCACTCAGGTTGCCTGAGCTGCCTCCTTGTTTGTCCCATTGTGGCAGGCTTTGAGAATTGGTTCACATGTTCATCTTCCCAGAGGGCTCCTGGCTGCAGCCACGCGCAGTCCATTTTGCGCTGATGCAAAGTGTTAGGGTGAGGAAGGGATCTGCAGGAGCCTTCATGCATTGGTAGCAGAAATAGGTATGCTGATAAAAAAGACAGGTTGTAGGAAATACTACATTCCCAGTCTGCCAGGCAGTGCTACCTTGCCACAGATTGCTAGTGCCATGGTCCATCACTTACTTGGATACAACTTTCTGTAATTTACCAGTTGTTGCTAATGTGGTCCTTTTCTGGGTGCTTGACAAGAATCTCCGCACTTTCATCAGCAGAGCTGGAGTATTCAGAGCTGCAGCTGGTGGCAAGCAGCAGTAAAATGATGTCTAAGTGGGTTAAAAGAGGACAAATCAGATTTCATAAATTCAGTACTTAAAATTAATTGATATTTTTTGACAATTTATGCCTTTGATCTCTCTATGCCTGACTTCTCCCTTCTCTACAACGTGAATAGCATCATGTCAGTTCCCAGACATAACTCGAAGCTGGCAGGCATAGTGATGAAAGCCCCAACAGAAAAGTCCGGAAGAAAACGAGTTCTGTATTTTGTGTGGAATTTCAGTGTGTCGTGGGTTAGATTGAAAACTTCCTCCCCCCCCCACACACAGCTGGTCACTCCCCCTCCCCCAGGAATGAGGGAGAGAATTAAGGGATAAATGGGAAACCTGTGGGTTGAGATAAGAATGATTTAATACAGATGATATAGTACCGTATAGATGCTCACCACCCCCTCGTATGCGAAGCCCGTCTCGTCCCAAAAACTGCAAATCCCGGACGAACGCGAGGCCCCGAAATAGAGAGGGGCAGAGAGAGAGAGAGAGAAAAGAAAGAAAAAACAGCAGAGCAACAGTGCAGCAAGCGCAAAAGAGCAAAAGCCCTTCTTCCCGGCTGACCCTCGCTTTTATACTGGGCATGACGCTGCATGATATGGAATACTAATTGGCCAGTTTGGCCCTCAGTCTTAAGTTCCACACAAATCACAAGGGGAATCGTGTCCCCCTTGTCCCAGCTGTGCTCCCCCCTTATCCTGCCGTGTTTCTGCACTCCAGCACACTGAAAAGTCCTTGGCAGCTTGTTATCAGTGTTCTTCTCAGAGTGAGCCTCTGAGTAAAACCAAAACACGGAGCTCTTCTAGCTGTTAAAAAAAACTCTGTCCTAGCTAAAACTAGGACAGTATCCACCCCTTATTCCATACCATGCACGTCATGCTCAAACCTTACATATATACTGTTCCCTTAGCCATGGGTCATCCCTCCAAAATATGTCTTCCATCTGTTACAGCAGTCTCTCAGGGCAGGAAAGATGACGTGGAATTCGCTCAGTCGGTAGAACGGATGACATGTAGTCTTTGTTGCGTGTGGCGCCTGGAGCTCGTAGTTGGTGTATCCAGCCGCTGTCTGCAGGTTGAAGATGTTGATCTCGAAGAAGTTGCTGGGTGTTTGGAATCGGTTCTGATTCTGACGAAGTTCATTCTTCATTAAGCTGGATGATTCTTAATATAATGACATTAGTACAATGTGACAACCATAGCGATGATGGTATGCAGGGACAGGGTTATTCAGCAATTAATATCACACAATTCAATTCATTTTATCATCTATTTTCACCCAACATCAAATCCCCTTGAGGTACACAGTGGACTTCCCCGTCCTTCCTCATCACCCACCAAGTGCACCCAGGTCCCTGAGCAAAAGCAATCCCCCGAATGGGTTTACTTGTACCCGAGGCAGGAATAACCCAAACTGTCTTCCCGAGTATATTCCTCATGTGCACTACAGGGACTTTATCTCCTTCTACAGTACGCAGAAGTTCTGATTGCGCAGGACCAGCTCGATTTGGCAGATCCTCTAGTGTTGACTAACCAGGTGGCTTTTGCTAAATGCGTATCCAAATGTTTGAAGGTTCCACCACCCATTGCTTTCAGTGTGGTTTTTAGCTATCCATTATATTGTTCAATCTTCCCAGAAGCTGGTGCATGATAGGGGATGTGATATACCTGCTCGATGCCGTGCTCTTTGGCCCAGGTGTCTATAAGATTGTTATGGAAATGAGTCCCGTTGTCTGACTCAATTCTTTCTGGGGTGCCATGCCGCCACAAGACTTGCTTTTCAAGGCCCAAGATAGTGTTCCGGGCGGTGGCATGGGGCACAGCATAGGTTTCCAGCCATCCAGTGGTCGCTTCCACCATTGTGAGCACGTAACGCTTGCCACTGCGAGTTTGTGGAAGTGTGACATAGTCAATTTGCCAAGCCTCTCCATATTGATATTTCAACCAACGCCCTCCATACCAAAGAGGTTTTAACCGCTTGGCTTGCTTGATTGCAGCACACGTTTCACATTCATGGATCACCTCTGCAATGGTGTCCATAGTTAGGTCCACCCCTCGATCACGAGCCCATTTGTATGTGGCGTCCCTTCCTTGATGGCCTGAGGCATCATGGGCCCAACGAGCTAGAAATTTTTCACCTTTATGTTGCCAGTCCAGATCCACCTGAGCCACTTTAATCTTGGCGGCCTGATCCACCTGTTGATTGTTTTCATGTTCTTCTGTGGCCCGACTCTTGGGTACATGGGCATCTACATGTCGTACTTTTACAATCAGCTTCTCTACTCAAGCAGCAATGTCTTTCCACAACGGGGCAGCCCAGATGGGTTTACCTCTGCGTTGCCAGCTGCTCTGCTTCCATTGCCGTAGCCATCCCCACAGGGCATTTGCTGCCATCCAAGAGTCGGTATAGAGAGAGAGCATTGGCCGCTTTTCTCGTTCAGCGATGTCTAAAGCCAGTTGGATGGCTTTCACCTCTGCGAACTGACTTGATTCGCCTTCTCCTTCAGTAGCTTCTGCGACCTGTCGAGTAGGACTCCATACAGCAGCTTTCCATTTTCGATGTTTTCCTACAAGGCGACAGGATCCGTCAGTAAACAGAGCGTATTTCTTCTCATTGTCTGATAGTTCATTATAAGGTGGAGCCTCCTCAGCACGTGTCACCTCCTCCTCCTCTGGTGACATTCCAAAGTCTTTACCTTCAGCCCAGTTAGTGATCACTTCCAAAATTCCTGGGCGATTGAGTTTCCTATCCGAGCTCTTTGTGTGATCAGCGCGATCCACTTGGTCCATGTGGCATCAGTTGGGTGGTGTGTAGACGGGACGCTCCCTTTGAACATCCAGCCGAGCACTGGCAATCGGGGTGCTAGGAGCAACTGTGCTTCCGTACCAATCACTTCAGAAGCAGCTCGGACTCCTTCATATGCTGCCAATATCTCTTTTTCAGTTGGAGTATAGTTGGTTT
Source organism: Tauraco erythrolophus (assembly GCF_009769465.1). Lineage (NCBI taxonomy): Eukaryota > Metazoa > Chordata > Aves > Musophagiformes > Musophagidae > Tauraco > Tauraco erythrolophus. The sequence goes on from NC_141496.1 coordinate 69,517,466, forward strand.
CGGATCCTTTGTATCCTCGACTCCAAAACCCAAGAGGTCGACCTCGCGTCTCCCCTGGCGCTTTTTGCCAGAGACTCCAGGTAGGACCATTCTCCCCGGCTGCAGTATAGAGCACGTTTTTGACATCTTGTCCTGTCCGAACTGGTCCCAGGGCTACCGCATGGACTATTTCTTGTTTAATTTGTTCAAAGGCTTGTTTTTGCTCTGGGCCCCATTCAAAATTATTCTTCTTTCGGGTTATTTGGTAGAGGGGTTTTACAATCTGGCTGTAGTCGGGAATATGCATTCGCCAGAAACCCACAATGCCTAAGAAAGCTTGTGCTTCCTTTTTGTTGGTTGGTGGGGACATAGCTGTTATTTTATTAATCACGTCCATCGGAATCTGACGACGTCCATCTTGCCATTTTATTCCCAAAAACTGAATCTCCTGGGCAGGTCCCTTGACTTTACTCTGTTTTATGGCAAAGCCTGCTTTCAGAAGGATTTGGATTATGTTTTCACCTTTCTCAAAAACTTCTTCTGCTGTGTTGCCCCATACAATGATGTCATCAATGTATTGCAAATGTTCTGGGGCATCACCCTGTTCCAGTGTGGTCTGGATCAGTCCGTGGCAAATAGTGGGGCTGTGTTTCCACCCTTGGGGCAGTTGATTCCAGGTATACTGGATGCCCCTCCAAGTGAAAGCAAACTGTGGCCTGCATTCCGGTGCCAAAGGAATTGAGAAAAACGCATTAGCGATATCAATTGTAGTGTACCACCTGGCTGCCTTTGACTCCAGTTCATACTGAAGTTCCAGCATATCTGACACGGCAGCACTCAATGGTGGTGTAACTTCATTCAAGCCACGATAGTCTACCGTCAGCCTCCACTCGCCATTGGACTTACGTACAGGCCATATAGGGCTGTTAAAAGGTGAGCGGGTCTTTGTGATGACTCCTTGACTCTCCAGTTGACGAATCAACTTATGGATAGGAATTAGAGAGTCTCGGTTGGTACGATATTGCCGTCAGTGCACTGTTGTACTAGCAATTGGCACCTGTTGTTCTTCGACCCTCAGTAACCCCACAGCAGAAGGGTCCGTTGAAAGACCAGGCAAAGTAGACAGCTGCCTGCCTTCTTCTGTCTCTACTGCAGCTATGCCAAAAGCCCACCGATACCCTTTTGGGTCTTTGAAATACCCTCTCTTAAGATAATCTATGCCAAGGATGCACGGTGCTTCTGGGCCAGTTACAATAGGGTGTTTTTGCCACTGCTCTCCAGTTAGGCTCACTTCAGCCTCTAACACAGTCAGTTGTTGAGACCCCCCTGTCACTCCAGAAATAGAGATGGATTCTGCCCCTCTGAAGTTTGACAGTATCAAGGTGCTTTGGGCACCAGTATCCACTAGAGCCTTATACTTTCTGGGGTGTGATGTGCCAGGCCACCGAATCCACACAGTCCAGTAAACTTGATTATCCCTCTCCTCCACCTGGCTGGAGGCAGGGCCCCTCTAATGCCTGTTATCATATTCATCAGAGGAATCAGCAGGATTACAGTCAGGATGGCTAGGAGGATCAGCCCTCCCATTTTGACTAGTGGACTGCTCACTGTGGACTGGGGGAACAGCTGTTCTGGAGGAATTGGAGAAAGTTCTATTTCTGTTGGTTCTTCCTCCCAACTGGCGTACCCTGGCCTCTAAAGCAGAGGCGGGTTTTCCATCCCACCTTCTCATGTCTTCTCCATGATCACGGAGGTAGAACCACAGCTCACCCCGTGATCTGTACCGTCTCTCTTGTCTCTCTCGAGGAGGGTAACGCCTGGTTCTGACAGCTGAAATTCTAGAACGTTCAGGTGGTGGGAAATCTACTTTTTCTCTTAATTCTCGGGCCTCCTCAGACAGCTTTTCCACAGCCGCAACACAGGTTCGTATAGAAGTATTATCATCATATCGTCGGAGGTAGGTGACCAGATTACCTACGGATAGTGGTGCTTCATCGTCCCGAAGTCCATTTTTGCCAATGAGGTGGAATATGCTGCTGGTGCACTCCGTATAATCTTCTGCCACATTGGTCGTGTGCACCGGATGTCATCTGGATCTTCGAGTCTTGGTCCGCTTCTCGAGTCAAGATAAATCAACTCTCGCACAGCCAGTTCTCTCAGATACTGAATAGCTTTTTCTATGTTGGTCCACTTGCTTACATTACATGGCACCTCGTCCTTGTAGGGATACCTTTCCTTTATAGCTGCCAGGAGCCGTCTCCAGAGGCTGCAGACTTGTGTCTGCCTTCCAATTGCTTTATCAATGCCTCCATCCATGGCAAGGGCTCCCAGCTGCTTGGCTTCATTACCATCTAACTCCAGACTATTGGCTCCCATGTCCCAGCATCTGAGCAACCAAGAGACAATGGGCTCACCTTTAAGACGGCCATAATCTTTTCGAATATCTCGCAGCTCGCTCATTTTTAGAGATCTGGTAGTTATCGTCTCATCTATGATGTCACTTCTCCTCCATTGAGATTTTCTCTGGGGCGAAACAGAATGCTCCCGCTTCATTTCTCGTGATGGCCCTGGTCGCTCTTCATCACCATCATTCTCTCCTCTGCGTTCTGACTTTCGCGCACATTTCCTCAGTTGCTCTTCCTCCAATCGTTGTGATGGCCCTGGTTGCTCTTCTTTGTCTGGTTGCTCTGATGGCCCTGATTGCTCTTCCTCATTTGGTTGTTGTGATGGCCCTGATTGCTCTTCTTCATCTTCTAACTTTTGTATACGTTTTCTCTTCGTTATGGGGGCAACTGATACCGTTGTAGTCTGAGTAGCTATAGTGCTTGTCATGGGAGTTGAGATGGCAAGCACAATAACCCGAGAAATAAATTGATATACACCCCTAAATGGCCGATTGATTTTGAATATATAGATAATTAAACATATATTCAGGAGACCTTGCAGGACAATCAAACCCGTTAAATTATTCCAATGATGTTCGGCATTATCAAAATCAAGGTAAGCTTTTGTGAATGAAAAGTCACCGGTGTAATTGGCGATGATATCTGCCAGGTAACGCTCAAAATTAATAAATGAGTTCCACATCACCATCCCCCTCTGCACCGCCGAATACAGAGACTGAGCTGGTCCCAGCACTGATGATCTTATCAGAGTTACACCATACAGCATAGCAAAGCCCTTAATTACCAATAACATACTTTTCATGCCGGTCCAACACCCAGAGCCAGAAAACCGCATAAACATTCCGCCTAACATCATATAGGGTAAATAAGGCAGTAAATTATAAATGTCCGGTAACATGTATGCGAGCATAACAAACAGCATTCCAGCCAGCAACATTGTTATCTCAACCCCTTCGGGCCCCACGTTGGGCGCCAATTAAGACTGTCGTGGGTTAGGTTGAAAACTTCCCCCCCACACAGCCGGTCACTCCCCCTCCCCCACCCCCAGGAATGAGGGAGAGAATTAAGGGATAAACGGGAAACCCGTGGGTTGAGATAAGAATGATTTAATACAGATGATTTAGTACAGTATAGATGCTCACCACCCCCTCGTATGCGAAGCCCGTCTCGTCCCGAAAACTGCAAATCCCGGACGAACACGAGGCCCCGAAATAGAGAGGGGCAGAGAGGGAGAGAAAGAGAGAGAGAGAGAGAAAAGAAAGAAAAAACAGCAGAGCAACAGTGCAGCAAGCGCAAAAGAGCAAAAGAGCCAAAGCGCAAAAGCCCCTCTTCCCTGCTGACCCTCGCTTTTATACTGGGCATGACGCTGCATGATATGGAATACTAATTGGTCAGTTTGGCCCTCAGTCTTAAGTTCCACACAAATCACAAGGGGAATCGTGTCCCCCTTGTCCCAACTGTGCTCCCCCCTTATCCCGCTGTGTTTCTGCACTCCGGCACACTGAAAAGTCCTTGGCAGCTTGTTATCAGCGTTCTTCTCAGAGTGAGCCTCTGAGTGAAACCAAAACACTGAGCATTTCTAGCTGTTAAAAAAACCTCTGTCCTAGCTAAAACTAGGACACAGTGATATGCAGAAAATGTGAGCTTCCCCACCAGCTTGATTTTGGATGTTTACCTAGGCAGAGACATCACAAATCACATCCACAGGTTAAAGACCTAGGAAAGGAGAGCAGACTAAATAGGAACAAGACAGGATTTAGTGTAAGGGCACGCTATTGTGCTGGCAAAATTAATTTTTGAGAGTCTTAACTTCTGTGAATTCGGTTCCACAGGCGTTGTGGATTTGTTTCGGATTGAGCCCTGGCTCCTCTGCCCCCTTGCCGGCACGGTCGCACGGTGGCAGCCTGTCACCGCGCCTGAAGGATCTGCTGCCCAACGGCCTGTTTCTCTGAGGCTTTCTTTCCCAAACAGCATGCACAGCAAAATTGTCATCTGGATACAGCAGAAGTTGTAACCAGGTGGTAATTATGGCAGCATAAATGTATTTCTGAGGGCTGCGTGACTGACCTTTTGCGGAAGTTACAGTACAAAAATGTTCTGCTTGTGCTTTAGGCAGTTTATATCGTAGCTGCCAACTGTGGCAAATGTTCAGTACAGCTTTGCAGCTTCCTAAGAACTGAGCACCACCTTTCCGCAGTCATTAAACCTTGGTTGCTGTGAGCAGGTTCGCGTGTCTGAGCGCATGGAAAAATGCCATCCCTCCAGTTCCTTATGTGTGGCGCAGTGTGCAACCTCAGACCCAGCTTGATGAAAGACAGCATAATTGTGGGATTCATTACTTTTTAATGCAAGTAACTTTCTCTTGAGCTGCAGTTTTAGGATGTGCCATGGCTGCAGAAAGCAGTAGGAAATGCGAGGGCGGGGAGGGCAGGGGTGGGTGAAGGGGGGCTTGGAAGGGGAAGGGTATCAGAGCATTGAGGAGGTCTGCGGCCAAGGCAGGGTTCTGCTCTGAAAACCTACACACTAGGCAGCACCAACTTTAGCCTGTTATGGCTGGGTATGTGGGTTGCCTTATCCCCATTCTGACAAAATTCTTAAAATTCTAACAAAAAAAGAAAGATTAGGTTTCTCGTATGTTTCAGTTTGAAAAATAAACATAGTTGATAATTAATAACGATTTCCCAAGTTTACTGAACTGTTACCACTGACTATTTGCTAAGAACAAATCACTCCACTGAATCTTTAAAATGGTACTTTTGGCACACTTCCCTAGACAAAAAAATGCCCTACGTCATCTGTGTATTTTTTTTAAAGTTGTACAATGAAGTCAGAGAGAGCTTCACTTGTAGGACGTAGTGATCACATGCAACTAATTAATAAGAAACACTAGCGGAAAGGAGCTAAAGAAAGCAGCAGTTCAGCAAACGTGTCTTCATGACCTGTAGGATTTAGAAAATTCTAATGCAGCTTCCAAGTTGACTCCCATGCAGCTCTCTCTTGTACCTCTCCAAATATGTGTGCAAAGCCAGCTGGATGCTGCTTTAGGTTTTCCAGCCACCATGTCCAGAAACAGCAAGAAGGTCACAGGTTTTGCTTGGATAAGTAGCTGCCACTGGAGATTTTAAAATCCTCGTCTGCACTGCTAGCTCCCCTCTTTTCTTCTGCTAGTAATGTTTAGCTATGCAGATGAATTTAAATTTTTCACAGGTATTGAAGAGGAGTTTGAAGAGCAATTATAGTGTAAATTTTGCTAACAAATTTTGGTAATTCACGATGGAGAAAAAACATTTTGACATTTAAGAATTAAAAAAACAGGTAAAGGCAAATCAGGGTACTAAAACTCTAGGGTTTACTAGCATCTATTTCACATAGAAAATACAGTGGCCTAATTTCAGCTCTTAATTGTAATTGACCTGGACACTTGGTGCTGGTTGTTTTTTTTTTCAGTAGTACCTTACATGAATCAACACAAACTGCACATTATATCATAACACAGTCTTTCAAATTTAGAAGTAGGTCCTAATGTGCAATTAAATAATGAAGTTGCTTTTGAATTGCTCAGCAGTGATTTGTTTCCCACACCTTGTATTGATAAAACATACGTAGTCTTTCAAACAAGTTCCCACATGCCTGTTTGAATGGAGAGACAGAAATCAACAAAGACTCTTCTACACCATGACCCATGCTTTATCCTAATCCTTTGAAGCATGACAGACATTAACTGACCTAAAAGTTCTGATAAAATGTAAATAAATCTAGCTTTGGCAAACAAGAAGCTGTTGCAATTTACGGCATTGATCTATCAATCCTCATTAACTGCTACAGTGCACTGCTTAATTAGAAAACTCTACTTAATCAAGATACTTCCCGAGGAGTCAATTTACACCTAATGATACTTGTGGCAAGGACAGCTGCTTAATTGGGGTGGTAATTTCATTTAACTGGGACACCTTCAGATGACTTGGGTGACAACCTGCACGTTACGGTTCAGTGCGGGTTGCAGTGTCAGCTTGCAGTTGCCCCAGTCTGCCCTCACTTACAGCTGGTTCACAGCTAGCTTCTGAAAATCACCCCACAGTGCGTGTCAGTGGATAAGCAGCCACCTTCCCATCATGCTGAAGGGCTTCCAGTATGTCACACACTATTCAAAACAGGGAGATGTTCGATACAGTACTACTGCAGGGAAAGGTGCTTAGCTACTTCATCAGACTAATTTTAATGAAAATATTCAGCCCCTACAATAGCCGAGGCTCCTCCATCTTAAAAAGGTGTAAGAAAAGATTAATCAGCAATTCATGAAAGTTAGTGTTGTGTCTTTGAAGTCTTAAAATGCGCGATTCCATGCTGTTCACTAGAAAGCATAGTCTTAACTAGGACAATCGCTGAAACTACATGATACACATGCATTCCAAATCCAACAGCTGAAACTGAGTAACTGGTATTCAACATTTAATACATAAATAAAAATATCAGCACATAGAACCTGCTGGGATGGAGGATGGTCTCCTGGCTTATTAAAACTAGAGCTACGGTTACAGAAAGCTTGTTTGTCTTCCATTTTACGTGGATTTTCTGTTGCGGTATAAAGTCTATGGTACATCGCTTTAATAAGATATAAAGAACAATCAGTGCCTTCAAGCAGGTTCAGCTTTTCTGCCATGTATGAAATTACATGTACCTGTATGAAATTAGAGCATGGAACTTGAGGTGCTGAAGTTTGCTTGCTGCTGGAAAGTAGCTGGTTGCCCACCAATGCAGTTATCAAAGAATAACTGAATGGTTTGGGTTGGAAGGGACCTTAAAGATCGAGTTCCAACCCCCCTGCCATGGGCAGGGACACCTTCCACTGGATCAGGTTGCTCAAAGCCTCATCCAACCTGACTTTGAACACTGCCAGGGATGGGGCATCCATGACTTCTCTAGACAAACCGTTCCATTGTCTCACTACCCATTTAATAACGACTTTCTTCCTAATATTCAATCTAAATCTGCCCTCTTTTAGTTTAAAATCATTACCGCTTGTCCTGTCCCTAATGGCCTTGGTAAAAAGTCTCTTTCTTATAAACTCCCTTTAAATATTGAAAGGCTGCAGTAAGGCCTTCTCTTCTCCAGGCCAAACAATCCCAACCCTCTCAGCCTTTCTTTGTAGGAGAGGTGCTCCAGCCCTCAGATCATTTTAATGGCCCTCCTCTGGACAAGCTCCAACAGCTCCATGTCCTTCATGTGCTGGAGACCTCAGAGCTGAACGCAGTACTCCAGGTGGGAGCTCAACAGAGCAGAGTAGAGGGGGAGAATCACCTCCCTCAACATCCTTCTCTTCATGCAGCGTAGGATTATTGTGGAGACCAACCTCTGAATTCCAGAAAGCAAAGATTATGACTAAAGCTGAATTAATCTGTTTTAGCTTGTACTACTTGCAATTAAACCATGTTCGGCTACTCCCCCTCAGCAAAGCATTTTTTTTTTTAATTTGAGATAAGGATCAACTAAAGGAAAGGAGGAGGCAGCTGCATATTGTCTTAATTGACCTATACCATGGAAGCAGAGAACACCCAAGATCAGATGGACATAATGTGAGCTCTCCAAATGTTAGAAAAATACAGCGAGAAAAGCCTGTGATCTTTTAGAACTGATGCCATACACACCACCTATGACAGCAGTGCCACCTCAGCTGTCTTAATTGCTGTCATTGGAAAATTCCTGTAAACTAGACACTTGCATCTTTACAGACAGCTTTAGAACATCCTTCCCGATAACTTTGTTTTTATTCATATACGAGGGGATGAAGGCCACAGCTAAAAATAATACTGCCTTGCTTTTGAAAGGGAGACCGAAACAGGCTGTTTTCATTGCGCCATTAGGTAAACAGAAATTAGCAGAAGAGGAAGCAGCTTAAGAGTATGCAGTAAATACGATCACGTGAAACAAAGCCTGTACTCCAGCATTTTAGAAAGCTGTCCTGGAGATATCACTATACTTGAGAAAAACCAACATGTCAAGGGTGAGTGAGATTTATGAAATCTTGCTGGGGGAGGAGATCTTATCTTTTGCTCCACTATCATTACCCTTACTCCCTCAAAAAATACCTGGCAAAACCCGCCTCCACGAGAATCCTGCAGCCTATTTTCCAAGCTCAACACCAGCAATAGCCCATTACAACACCTGCGATGACGATAACGAAAGCTGTTTCATAAAAACTTGCGTCAGTTACAGCTGTTTACGCTCTGCTTGTAATACAGTTTTTAAAAGGAGATTAATCATGCTCTGATCCTCACACTGGACTGATAAATCATGATGACGTCACACAATGATTCACTCTTCAGATGACTCATACAGCCAGGATAATTACCTAGCAAGTAATTCTGCAAGTCTCCTGTTCAATGGGTGAGCACACTACAGGATTGGGAACTCCTGTTGCATGAATGAAAAAGTAAGTGTGGAAAACAAGAAAATCAGTATTACAAATCAAGTAGTATTAGGTGCCTACCCTGACTAACTTGCATATTTAATTTGAGACACAGGTTTCCTCTTAGCTGCGACCATGCTTTATTAAATACCCTGCAGTTTTATTTTACAAGTAAAATTCTCCTTTAAATGTTTAAGCTTGAGTTTGTACACATATGTAAATCATTAGACTTGAAAAAAAAAAACCACCTTGTGACATAGAAAAATATTTTTCCAGCTTCCGTACAAAACAGCACTTTTTCTATGCTGGCAGAAGACATTAAAATATTTACTGTATTAAGTAGTCTGTGTAACTTTTACAAAAGTTGTATACAAAAAACTTAAAAAGTATGCAAAAACTCCAAAGTACACTCCGACAACTAATGCTCTGCGAATACTTTATTACACAAATTACATTCAGCTTCTGAAAATAGTGTTCTAACAGTGATACCATCTAAAAATAAGACATACCAGAAACACATCAAGTTAGGAAGAAGAAAAAAAATTAAATAGAGACTTTTTTCTTTCCTTCAATGCAATATAATGTTAGTGATTTTAAAAAAATAGAAGAAGATTTAGCAGCTTCATTTTCTTGTGGCACTGTATTTTCTCTGTACTGCAACAGGTTAAGGACATTGAAGAGGAAAGGCACAAAACAGAAATTGGCAACTGAATAGTTATGGGAAAAATATTTTGATGAAGCAGATAGTAAGACTTATTTACAAGATCCCCAAATTCAGATGAGAATATACTACTGCTTTAAATCAGTGCTGCAATGAGAAGACTGTTTGCTTTATTAAGATGCTCACATAAAAAACAATGGCACTGATATGGAACTTCCATACACTCCTCCACTTAAAAAACAGAACTAAAAGCAAACAAAAATTAAAGGAACCGTGTACAGCCCCGCACAGACTAGTACAGTTTACAATTAAATACACAAAATCTTAAACGTGCTTAAGGGAAAAGGAATCTGACATTCTGGGTTGAATCATATAATGGAGAACTCAAAGGCTGGTTTCAGGATGATGAAGGTGCTGGTGGGCGTGGAGGTGCTGAAGACTCTTCCTCTGAATCAGTGCCATCATCTTCATCTTTTTCTTGATCGCTTCCTTCAGTGCTCAGTCGGTCAAACCCTTTTCGGCTGTAGCCTTTGTGACTTGCAAAGAAGTTCCCAAGATTAAGGCCACCACTGCCTTTTCCTGTGGAAAGGAAAAGCTTGTCATAAGATTTGCTTTACTGTATGGGGGGGAATAAAATATATCTACTCATTCAACAGTATAGCAGACATTAAGTGTTTTCCAGAAACAGTTTTTAAAGATCAGCATGTGAGCCACAAAAGCTAAGTATAGATATTGTCAAAAAGGAAAGAAATTGATCTTCCAAGTAGAAGTTTCGAACTATTTTTCTCAGCATCCATTGTTTCATTAAGTCTTTACACAGGCTATTTGTGTTCCCACCAGTTCACCCTTGGTCTCAAAGGGTTTAATTTCATTCACCAGATCCACAGATAACTCATTATACAGCCACTGGTAGCGACACGTCCTCTTCGGCAGGCAGACAATGATGGATGCAAGGTGCTGTAAAAGACATTTCCACAAAACTCCTGAGGTTTGCCCCTAATCCTTCTTCTGAAAAAGTTCTATCAAATCTGTTATTCAACTAGAAGTGAATACAGGAAAAAACCCTCTAGTTACCATGCTCTTGGAAGACCTTCAGTGACTTAGACTTACCTCTAAGTCTGCCTAAAATTCTGCCTGAACTTGAATCAAGTTTGTGTTCCCCATCAGCTGAAAAATAAGGGAGAGATTTAAAAAACAAGCTAAAATATCGTATTCTATGATTAAATAATGATCTGTATTTTCTGATACAAAGCGCAGACATTCAACAAATTAATCAGCACCTCTAAGAAGCAAAACTGATACTTTTCAGCTTTTTGACTAAGGTGAAATTGTAATTCCTAACAAAATTTTCATACCACAGATGTTCAGTTTATGCCAATTCAGCCATAGGCATATAAGTTATTTCTGAGAATTTCATTCCCTCAGCTGTTCACTTATGTTACTGTAAAGGGTTTACAGGAAGAACAAGAAATTTACCATTTATAATATGCACAACTACATTACACAACACTGCAAAAAACATCTTGACATTTGAAATGGTATTGTTTCCCTTCACAGAAGACTGGCTTTCTGGACGATCTGTGAATCTCTTCAGGTATTTGGGAGGAACTTTCTTTCCCCTCTCACAAACTATATCCTTCTCCCTGGAAACTCTCTCTATCCTTCAGCTGAAGAAAAATTAAATGTCATGACCAAATTGCCTTTTCCTATATATACTACTCACTTTCCATAAATGTGTGCAAGAAGTTTACCAAGGTAACTGTATCATGGTCTTTGACACAGTAAATTCAAGCACTGTTTCAATCCAAATGGAATGCAAAGATGCTATTATAGATCATATTCATTAACAGCAGTACTGCAGTCATCTAGAGTGTTAGCATATTTGATGTGCTAAACATTTTTGAACAAAGAGTCAGGAAGCTGCACACTGAAATCTTCAAATAAGATATATCCAATTCAGTTGCACAGCAATATTAGATAGCTGAATTACCTACTCTGTCATAGTATGTCCTAGCCAGTGGCTGTGTTATTTGTCTACTCTGTGTAAAATTTCTTCTCTTGATGAGAATATCTTGATAAAACTATTTATACCATATAAAATGCTAACTGTAATGACCAAACTCATACTGAAGACCACCAGTTTCTTAAAAATAATATGATATGTAATATGAATTAAGAACAAATCTACACAACATTTTAAGTACCAATTAAAGCTCTCACAGCAATGGATGGAAGTGCATTATGGAAACTTGTCTGACTCACAAAATGCACAAGGTAGTAGAGAACAATAATATATAATCTCTTGTAAATGTTATCTGTTTGCATTTTGTTTATACCTTTGTAATACCCACAGAGTCCTTTGTTCTCAACAATTTAAAGATCCCGAAGTGAAAATCAAACTATTCTCAGAGTATTAAAATTTATGTATTTTAAACAATAACATGAATATATTCTAGTCGTTTCTGAGATATCAATTTTCGGCTTGGCACCTATTAAAGTTCTTAGATACATGTTTGGAAAAGGTGGTGGCTTGAGATGTAATATTAAAGGCACAGGGGATGCAGTCGCTGTGTGCACGCTGATTCTTAGTTTACATGCAGCACCACAGTAACTGTTGAGAAGGGTAAAGGGACAGTAAGCCTCTCTCTTCATACTCTCATCCCTCAGTGTTCAGTGACATTTTGGACTGGAATAATAAACGCCTGTTCTCTAGAGTTATTCATGGTTACCTCCATAGACAGTTGTCTTCCTCCACCGGATAAATACTAAAATTGCCAGCAGGACAACAACAGGGACAATTAGAAGAGTTGTAATAAGAACAAAGGAAACTCCAGTGCTGGCCTGTCGGACCAAATGTTGTTTTTCCTGCTTCTTTAGAGGGTCTGTTGATTCTGGGTTGTTTTTCAATCTGGCTTCTACAACTGTTTCTGATTCTTAAAAAAGAAGACAATTTCAATATGTAATCCATATGCAACAAGCAACTCAGAACAAGGCATTAAAGAAAAGAAAAAACTAGAATACCTGAAGTGTTGAGCAATAAGGAAGCAAAAGACAAACACTTATGGATACATTTTTAGTTCTTGCTGATGTTATCTCAAATGCAGCAGAGAGAGTCTGAATGATGTCACTCACTAGCAAAGATGCCTCCCCTTTTCTTGAATAAGGAAAGGAGGGGTGTCAGGGAGACTTTTGTCTTAAAAAGTATTGATCATTTAAAACAGGAAAATCCCCTACAGATCTATTTTTGCCAATAGGTGTGTGATGTAACATCAATTAAATACCTTCTTTTTATAATAACACTTCCACAAGAAATACACAGTATGCAGAGACTGTGTTTGGGCAGGACCAGGACAGTTAGCAGATCCTCTCGTGTTAACCAGCCAGGTGGCTTCTGCTAAATTTGTATCCCGGTGCTTCCATGCCCCATTGTCCAACGCTCTCAACATAGTCTTTAACAGTCCATTATATCTCTCAATCTTTCCCGAGGCTTTTGGGTGATAGGGGATGTGAATATGCTGTATTATCGTAAACAAAAAGGAAAGCATGTAAAGTTCTTTTTAATAAACTTATGACAAAGGGTTAGATTTTCTGAACTGCTACATCCCGTGAAAGAACTTTGCCTCTGTAGATCTAGAGAGCTTTTAAAAACTGCATCCCAACATTCCTGACTAATATGTTACCTCTCCATCTACAAGGAGAAAAACAATTTCAGTAAGATCCTCTATCCTTTTTTTGTGTGTGTATAAGAGATCATATGCTAAGTTTTAATGAGCAAAACCACCTGGCTTTATATTTTAAATTCTCATTTAATTGCATATCTTAAGAAGTAGCTGCATCAGAAATACACTCTGAATCAACTCCATTTTGATTCTATATCAAACTTAAAAGGATGTTCTATGCCAAAAGAACAGTAAATGCTTCAGTTTACACTTAACACTAATACAATGATAACAAAGATACAATGATAACACGCTGTCTGTTCAAGTAGTAGTAATAGCCAAGAGCAATTTTCCTCCACCATCTTGCCCATCTCTGGGCAAAGCTATAGTTCTCCACATATTTCCTCCACTTTGCAGCAGTGCAAGCAATAGTAACATTCTGTCACCAGGGGGCTGTGAAAGTGCAGGACAATCCTCTCCATTTACTAAGCAGAGGATGACACAAAGTCCATTGGCTACCTGTTTCCTTCAAGTGGAGTTGAAAGAAGTTAATTTCAGTCTACATACCTGAAGCAGTTTTAGAGATTGTTACTTAAAAATCGTTTCTTACCCTGGTGATACTATTGCATTTTTCTCTGTAACAATAGAAGTGTTAGTTGGCATGGTATCTTCCTAAAGAAAGCTGAAATGCATTAATATACACCTAGATTTGTTGTACTGTGGATGCTGTAATGCCAACACCCCCCTTTTGAGTGCTTCAGGAGGACTGATGTACAAAGAGAGATAAAACAGAAGGATAACAGTTTTGACAATAAGGATTTCATTGCGTTACAATGTCAGCCTACTTTATTCTATATGCTTGCAATTGGCAGATGGGATCTCTTAGTATTTTTCTTTGTCTGCATATACACAGCTAAAGCAAATCACACAAGCTCTGAATTCAACCAAAGAAAAAGAGTGAAGAATGTCTGAACATTTTATAAAAGCCTCTCCATAGCCTGGTACTGTTTTTCTGAAACAGAAATAAACTTTTCAACATACAAGACCTATGTAACAGAATACTAATGGTTAAAATTAGTTTTCATCTTACTGAATTGCTATTTTACCCCTTTCTATCCTCTCCATGTATTTTTTTATTTCCTTATATTCAATTTCTACATGTTTTTATTTTCCTTTTTTTTTTTTTTTCATTTTCATGCAGATAAATGAAAAAAAAGCAATCAGTAAATCTAGGAAAATAAATCTAAATAGAAAAAATCACATTTTTTGCCATATGGTGTGACTGACAAGGCTGTGTACTGAAAGACTATGCAGAAAGGTAAGCAAACTGCCACTTTGAATAACCCTTTCTTGGTGGTTGAGGGTTGTGGAGCAGGGGGAAGGGTGCTGGGGAGTAACTATCACAGTTATATTTCAGAGCTATTTCTGCATCTAAGGGAGCTGACACAGATACCAATCTGGACCACACCAGATGGTGGTATGGAATTAATCCACTAGTTGGATTTTTATCTTAGTGTCTGTGACGCACTTGTCGTCACTGGAAGTGTAATGTTTAGATTGGCTGTAAAATTGGGTCTTCTAGGTAACACTGTTAAAAGCTGCTTTCCAGCGCTTCCCGGGCCAGCCCATTTTATCTACTCACTGTATGAAATGATGGTGAAAAATAAAACAACAGTGAAACTAGCATTTTTCCCTGCAACCTGACAGAAGCAGTCCTAGTCTACGTGAAAATACTGGTTCCTTCACTCCCATTATGAATCAGACTAACCTTTTATTTCCTGTACCTCAATACCAGCCTTTTTAACTGACCGATGTTCCATTTCTGTAAAAAAAAAATTATTCTTCAGAACAACTGACATTTCAGAAAGACACTCAGTGACCTTTTCCTGCTAGGTTTCTCAAATGTACAATACCATCCTACAGTAAACAATCCCATCAGCATCTGAACTTCACCAAGGAGAGTCAACATAACCCATTGAATAGCTCACAAGGCCATGGAAAAAAGAAAAGAGCTCGATTCATGAAAGGTGTTTGCAATAATTAACTCTTATGCCACAGATTTTATGGGCATGTGTAAATGTACAGGGATTCCCACAAAAATAAAACTCTTAATTACAACCAAAATCACAATGGATTAAAGGCTGGCTCAATCAGCGCTCCTTAGCTACTGCAGTCTTATACTGCAGCAAAAGCTAAAAAGAAAATGATATACAAGGACTTTCCTTATCAAACGTGTAAGTGATGAATAATTCCATTATTTTTTTGTTTTAATATTTCTTTCAATAAAAGCCTAGAAGTGTTCTTCTTCAGGTTACTATATGAAGAAAAAGCTACATCTCATCACAACTACAATTTATCTGGGCCAGTTTCCTGTTATTAACAGCAGCTGATACCAGATGTCCCAAAGGAAAATCCATGAATTATAAACAGACAAATATGGCTGTCAGAAGTTCCTTTATAACAGGAATCAGTCAACCAGATTCTTACTGGTTGACTAGCGCCCTGAAGCCCAAGGCTCTATCTCTTTCATACATTTTTATCCAATATAATGTAACAGGGAATTATATTTTTATTCTTGTAAAATATCTAATCTCTCTCTGAACCCTAATAAATTGATGTCTGACTAATGAGGTCCCTCTTCCTGATGTCAGGCTGCTTGGCTTCGGGTTTACTAGATTAAAACTGGGAAGTGTTTCCACTTCATGAAAACAGGACGTCAAATTATACTAGATTCATTTTCTAATGATAAATAATAACAATGAAATTAATATAAATTTTAAGTTGACTTGTGTTTTCACTTCAGCCCCTGGGAGTTTCCTATATGATAAAACCTCAAAGGAAGCAGTTGACTTTTCAGCAAATGATACATTAAAATTACTAAAATGCTTAAGAGTCATGCTTTTGTTTGAGCAGGTAGTGACATGACAAGGGATAGGGATACCTCTACCATGAGGCAAATGCATTTTTATTCCTCCTGTGACAAACAAACTCACGTGCTCAAGACTCTCCTTTGGCAGAGCATGCAGCAATGCTGAAGAATGGTCTTTTAATCAAAACTGAGCAGTAGCACACAACTTCTGCAGGCGGAGCTTCTAGTGTACTTATATTGTTGTCATTAAGCCACCAGGTTCTTTGCCACTGGTACCAGATAAGTGGTACTGATCCAAAGATATAAAACGTGAAGTTGTGACATTAAGAACAAAAGAACATACTTTCTGTGGATGCAAACTTCCACACTGCTCTGGCATGAACATCTCCAACGAATACTGTTTTATCTTCTGAAGCAACAACATCATGCGGCATCTCAAAGCTCTGTGAAGACAGGCAGTCACAGATTACTCTCGTCTACACATTCATGAGGCCTCCTTAACCCTTAACTTGAGGCTGGTCATATTCAGTCCTTAGTCTGGAAAAGGCAGCAGGTGCTGGTGTGAAGGCCTAACATGAGTGAAGGGAGAGGAATTCCATTTCTATTGTAAGTTTGCCTTCTCCAGGGATAACAACATAGAGATTATTAGATGCATTCATACTAAACAAATTTTATATTTATATATCAAATACATATTTAAGAAGTCATGAATCTTCGTTTCAAGCCCACGCATTTAGTTTTTGTCAGAGTTTGTATGCAACACAGCTATTTGGCTCAGAAAAAACCTCTAACATAATTTAAAACTGGACTGCAAATAATAGAGTATATGCGTTATGCAGAAATGGGAATCTTAACATTCATTCCTTAGTCTAAGAGAATATATGGAAACTTTTTTAAAAAAGAAACACAATTTTTATGTACAACACTATGAATGACATTTAGCCTTATTTCCACACTTCTCTTCTGTAAAGAAGGGATGTAATCATACAGTTGAATTTTATTTCTGCTTAGAAATATTCTCTATTTTTTGACATATTACTAGCACCTAAATATATGAATATTTCAAGTTGTTCATTATTCTCTTAAATTAGCTTTTAAGAACTGTCTGACAGCAATAAAGTAGGCTTATCCTGACTGAAGGTATTATCTGTAGGAATCATCTTGAGGGTAGTATAATTTTCTTTACCATATGCAGAAACTAAGACCCAAAATTCTAGTGTCTTTATTAAGTTAATATTATAAAGAATTCCTTTTCAATACCTTACATTATAAAATATCTTATTTCCTGTAAGTCTTATGAAAGTTGGAGAAGCAGGATGTTACCAACGTTCTCATATATAAAATTATATGCACCACGCACTCTGTGCAATACTCTACCTTTCTAAGTGGAATGAAAGTATCAATTATTTCTCCAGTAGAGAAGTTCATCACAAATCCTTGCACTGGTTCTGCCTCTCCTGGATAAGGCATTCCATTAACTGCAAAGAGGAGACCACCTGCAAAAACATTATATTTGCTTGAACAACCCACACATAGCAAACTACAATAAAGAGGAATTTTAATAGTACAGATGAAAAAACCCTGTCTGAAAGAAAGACAGACAGACAGAAAGGTAACTCAATAGGAAACTAAATCACAAGAGGACAGTTAAGTAAGGTGTAACAAGTGAAAGTTTGGCATTTAAGAGATGCACACTTCGGCCAAATCAGAACGAATAAGGCAATGTTTTACAGATTGGTTAAATGTAAAAAGAATCTGAAAGGGCTAAAAAAAACCCCAAACAAGTAAAGAATGCTTTGCTAAAATGTTTGATCTGATACTGGAAAGTTCATTAAGTGCATCAAAAGCAGAAAGTCTGCTAGGGAATCACTGGGACCACAAGAGGAAAAGGTGTGAAAGGAGGACTCCAGGATGAGGAGACTGTGGCAGAGAAGCTCAGTTTTTGTCAGTTTTTTCTGTTGAGTATGTTGGGAAGATTCTGACACGCATTTTTTTTCACAGCAAAGAGGTCAGAGGAGCCAGGTCAACTGGAAGGAGATACATAAAAGGTGTTAAACAAGTTGGAGGTTAATAATTCACCAGGTTTGGATGGCATTCACTCAAGTTCAGAAGGAACTCAAACATGAAATTACAGACCTCGGGCCAAACTGAGTAATCTAGCACTGCAAACAGCCACTTCTCCAGAAGAACAGCAGACTGCCAAAGTAATGCCCATCTACGAGAAAGGCTCAAAAGGGTGCCTAGGAACTATATGTGAACAATTCTGGCTTCCATCCCTAGTAAGATGGTAGAATCCATAATGAAATATAAGACCTGGGTAAGTGTGGCCTGTCAGAAACAAGTTGGTATGGCTTCTCTAAGGGGAAATTGTGCCTCACCTCTGAATGGGGAGAAAAAGCACATAGGTAAACGAGATTCTGTAGACCTACTTGGATTTTCAGAAAGCATTTAACCAGGTTGTGCATCAGAAGTTATTAAAGAATGTGAGTTGTCACAGGGCTGAATGAAATATCCATTAATGAACAGGAAGCAAAGAGCAGAACTTAAGGGTAGAGCTTATCATTTTTCAGGACAGAGAAGTTTGAGTAGCGCGATCCTGCAAAGATCAGAGCCAAAAACTATTTCATTCAATAGTCTTCATCAGTGACCTGAAAAACGGGGTGAACAGTGACATCTCCCAGTCTGAGGAAAGCACTGAGTTCTGTGGAATAGTCAAAAGCTTGATGATACTGAGAAAGTCAGGAAAGAGTAAGTGAGTTGTCAAAGAGATGGCAGAAGAGCTTCAGTAAAGACAAATGTAGAGCAATGCTTCTGCAAAAAAATAATCTAGCTCATGCCTACATGATGTTTAGCTTGGAACACCAGCTAAAACTCAGGAGAGACATCTCCAAGCCAACACTGAAAGGTCTCTGAAATCTTTGACTCCATGTACAGTGACAGCCAAAATTTCAACAGAATGTTGGGCATCATCAGGAAGAGAATTAGGAATGGAGGGGACAGTTCTGCCACTATGCAAAAATATAGCATGCCCACATCTTGAGTAGTGAATGCTGTTTTACTAGACGCTACAAGAGAAAGGCAACTACATTAGTCAAGGGGCTGAAGCAATTTCATGGCTTATAGAGACTAAGGTGGCTTGGGTTCTTTGGTTTGAAGAGAAGAAGGCTAAGAGACAGCAGATATGGTGACTGTGGAACAGTTATTCACCAACTCCCAAAATACTCGGACTGAGCAGCACTCAATGAAACTAGGTCACTTTTTAAAATTAAAAAAATAAAGTGGGTCGTGAACTTCTGCAGCCTGTAATGGCAGGAGGACAAGGAGGCAGATAGTACAAGCCAGTTCAAAACGGCATTAGGAAAACTCATGGGCTATTGGACCACAGAAAAACATTATGAAGAAGAGGTCAGGAGCTACCTCCTAACACCCTTAAATAAAGTGCTTGTGGATGCATGGGGACTAGGAGAGGATCAGACCACAAAATGCAGCCAGGCTTACACATTCTCCTTAGAATGTCTGTCTTGCTGCCACTGACAAAGGTAGAGCACTGGGCTACGGGTATCAAGTATCTCATCCGGTACAGCATTTCTTACGTTCTTCATAGATGCAAGAGAGATAACCCTGGTATTCAATTTCTTATCAACTACAGAGTTAGAGGCTGACATGCCAAAATTCCTTGTTCAGTTCTTGACATTTACATTACCTTCAGTATTGGTATTAAAAAACTAACCCAAAAACTTAATACAGTAATTGTTAACCAGATTGTGATATTAAAAAAACCAACTTTTCCAAACTGTTTGCTTTCAGAACCCAAAACTTTTCTTGATAGTTTGGAAACTCGCTATTTTGCTTTCTTCAATGGAGCTAGAAATGAGTATTTTTAAATGGTATTATTAACTAATTATTGGCTGTGCAGTCACTAGGAAGCAAACAAGATCTTCTACTCGTTGACATTGCATTTAGGGAGTCTAATCAGTCATTTCTCATTTCTTCCTTCATCCCGCAAATAGGAAAACAGGATAGTTCTAAAGTTTTCCATTACATCACCTCTACTTTGAAAGAGAATAAATATCTGGCCTAAGACAACATGATAGCACTCTTCATGAAATAACACTGTGTACTGTGACATACTGGCATAAAGGAACTACTTGAAATCTGAAGAACAGGAAAAAAGCTTACCTGGGACATATGAAACTGCAAACAACTCTCTTCCAAACGATTTGTGCTTGATCTCTCTCATGAACTCCCCAGTCTCTAACCTGAAGCACTGAATTCGACCGTTTTCCCTGTCTGCAACACACAGCTGACTGAAGTCGGGGATCAGGGCTAAGCTGTGAGGGATATGAAACTGCCCAGGTCTGGCTTTGCCTAAAGAAGTCTCTGCAATACAAAATATCCAAGTCTGTGTTAAAGTACACACTGAAACTATCAGTTTTGCTTAGAAACAGCACTATGTCACATAACGCAATATAACAATGGGAAAAGAACAAAGTCAGCTTGCTTTCTTCTCCTAGCAGTTTTACTTGTTTAGGTAGGTAAGTCGTGGTAGTCTTTTGTGTTGTCTTTGTAAATCCTGAATTTATGAATTTGCTATTTCCCTATAATATTTGGCATAGTTCAATGGATGATACATAAATCTGAGTCAGGCAGAAATGTAATTACAAAATGTAATTACAAAACTTAAAATAGATGGGATCATGGCATAAATCTTGTAAAAATGGTAAATGCTTATACTATTTGATCAAATGTTTAAGAAAAAAAATAAGGTTTTTGTGAAAGCCAGGACATTTTCTTTATAAAATAGGGCATGCAAATACTTGTCCTGAAAGTACGCTAACAAATTCCCATTTTTTATTTTTCGTGAATATGTAACTACTACAAGTAGCTGTATGAATAGAAGAAAGAAAATTGGAATGCAATGACAAGGCTTACATTCAGCTAGGGCCTGGAAGGTGTTTCAGTACGAGAAATTTATCAATAAAAGTAACAGTAACATCAGGAATATCAGAGTTCATGATAAGTTCATGATAACAGCAGCACGGGTGAAGTACCAAGAGCTCTGACCTGTACCTTCTCCCCACTGCATCACGTACAATCCAGTTGGAGAGAACTGAATGATTCGACTGTTACAGTAGCCATCAGAGACATAAACGCTGCCAGTGATGGGATCCACAGCCACATCAGTGGGTTGACAGAAATGATTTTTGTCACTGCCTGGTTGCAAAGCCACTCCTAAGATCAGTAATGGTTCCTTGTCATCTGCTCCCAGTTTGAAAACCTTTTTTTTATCAATGGGAAAAGAGAAGAGGTTTCAGTTATGGAATGTGAAATGTAAGAGGGACAACTGCCTATGGAAAAATATCTATTACTGTATATAAAATAAGTATATATATCAAACATTGCCTTAATATATTGACTATGACATTTTTTACCAGTTTTACAATAGTGTTGATTCTAGGAAATTTCTGCATAAAATATAAATTTCTTGTGTTACAACAAACGAGTTCAGTTTCAAATTTTGGGTTTAAGTAGATAGGAGAAATGATAAGCAAAGATGTATAAGTAAAATGATATTTGAGAGGTCCTGGCAGTCTGGTGAGGTTCCTACAGATTGGAAAAGGGCAAACGTAACCCCCATCTTTAAAAAAGGGACCAAGGACAACCCGGGAAACTACAGACTAGTCAGCCTTACCTCTGTGCCAGGTAAAATCATGGAACAGATTCTCCTGGTAGCTGTACTAAGGCACATGAAAAATAACGAAGTGGTTGGTGACAGCCAACATGGCTTCACTAGGGGCAAGTCGTGTCTGACTAATTTAGTGGCCTTCTACGACAAAGCTACAGTGCTGGTTGACGTGGGTAAAGCAACAGATGTTGTTTTCCTGGACTTGTGCAAGGCTTGACACTGTCCCACATGACATCCTTGTCTCTAAAATGGTGAGACACGGATTTGACTGATGGACCACTTGGTGGATAAAGAACTGGCTGGATGGTCGCACTCAAAGAGTTGTGGTCAATGGTGCGATGTCTACATGAAGACCAGTGTCAAGCGGTGTCCCTCAGGGGTCTGTTCTGGGTCCAGTGCTGTTCAACATCTTTGTCAGCGACATGGATGACGGCATTGAGTGCACCCTCAGTAAGTCTGCCAATGACACCAAGTTGTGTGGTGCCGTGGACTCACTTGAGGGAAGAGATGCCATCCAGAGGGACCTTGATAGGCTTGAGAAGTGGGCCAGTGCTAACTGCATGTGCTACAACAAGTCAAAATGCAAGGTCCTTCACCTGGGTCGGGCCAATCCTAGGCACAAATACAAACTGAGCACAGAGTGGGTTGAGAGTAGCCCTGAAGAGAAGGATTTGGGGGTGTTTATAGATGAGAAGCTCAACATGAGCTGGCAGTGCGCTCATGCAACCCAGAAGGCCAACCGCATCCTGGGATGTATCAAAAGAAGCGTGGTCAGCAGGTCAAGAGAGGTAATTCTCCCCCTTTACTCTGCTCTTGTGAGACCCCACCTCGAATACTGCGTCCAGTTCTGGTGTCCTCACCATAGGAGAGACATAGATTTGTTGGAGCGTGTTCAGAGGAGGGCCACAAAGATGATCCAGGGGCTGGAGCACCTCTGCTACGAGGACAGGTTGCGGGAGCTGGGATTGTTCAGCCTTGAAAAGAGAAGACTTTGGGGGACCTAACAGCTGCCTTCCAATACCTGAAGGGAACTTACAGGAAGGCTGGGGAGGGACTTTTTACAAGAGTGTCCACTGATAGGACATTGGGAAATGGGTTTAAGTTGAAGGAGAACAGATTTAGATTAGATCTTAGGAAGAAATTCTTCAGTACCAGGATGGTAAGACTTCGGAATAAATTGCCCAGAGAAGTTGTGGATGCCCCCTCCCTGGAGGTGTTCAAGGCCAGGTTGGATGGAGCCTTGAGTAGCCTGGTCTAGTTGAGAGGCGTCCCTGCCCATGACAGGGAGGTTGGATTAGATGATCTCTAAGGTCCCGTCCAGCCTATGCCATTCTATGATTCTATGAAAATCTGTTCTTTTTCAAATGAATCATTGTTTTAAACCAGATACTTTTATTTCTGAATACTGTATCCACGTTGTAAATTAGTCAACATAACTATATTCCTTGAGGGGGCCTTAATTTATGTAGGCATATTCTTAATGTTTATCTCAACTGCCCTAGATAAATAATTTATGTCAAATTTCTAAGAAAACAAAAACATTCTTTGGGAAAATATAAAGGTCCTAGCATTAAACCTTCAAAAACATACCTGATGGAGAGCTACATCAGTGACCCAGTAGTTACCATTTTTATCTATACTCAAACCATGTGGTAAATAAAATCTGCAAGCACAAATGTAGAAGAATCAAGTTAAAAACATCTTTCGGGATGAATGATGTAGATGTGAAGATTTTACTTTTTATCTGCAGATCAACAAATGCTGTACATATTAACTACCTGTAGTATTTAATGAAAAAGATAACTTTACAGAATAGATTTTTCTTGACAAGACTGTCTCAGCTCTGAAATTTAGTTAATCTCTGGTATCTTACACAGGCTAATATTTGTTATCTTTAAGGACAATACACAATACTCACGAGCTCTGCATTTCTCTTAATCTGGTTGGTAGACGAAATTGTATGAAATGCTAGAACGCTGAGGTGGTAAAGATGGCAAATTACTTCTCTTAGTTGCTGATTTTGTAATTTTTATAATTAATTTAAATAAACTCATAGGCTATAATCATACAATGTAATATAAAACATACGTAAAAATGGGTTTGGGGACTTTTTGGAGTAAAATATACAAAAATATTAGTTCTATCAATAAAAGCAAAAATAACTTACAAACTTTTGCCCATGGAATGAAGCAGTTTTGCATTACTTGGATTCAGGACAAGAATTGTGTTCTGTTCAATTGGTCCAAGTCCTCTTTGCTGATAAACAAATTTGCTGTCAAAAGAACTACACAAAAATAGTGCAGCATTAGAAGGTTCCTCTGATGAGCAATACACATGCAACTTAAAGCTGAGTTTTGTAGTTTAATTCCAGTGTGGGGTTATTGGCTTCTTTTTTCCTTTAAATAAACCTTATTACATCACTGTATGATCATAAGAGTTATAGTGTTGGATGCCTGCATTTCCTACTGAGGTTATGACTTCCAAACTAAAGGAGCACCAAATCAACACAGCAACAATTAAGATAATACTAAAGCAAAAAACCTCTTCTTTTTTTTCTTATTTTCTTTGCTGTGGCAGATTAGAAATAGGAAATCAAACGATGCAGCCTAATTAAAAATACAGCTAATCACCAGGCCATGACTGGCAGTATGAACAGGTATGTTTGTACTGTCTAAGGTAGTGTGTGCATGTTTGCATGTGTTTTGTTTTTTTTTTCTTTTTTCCAAACACAATTCAGTATTTTGCTAGAGCTTACTACTGTAAGATACAGGTCTTAAGGTTCTTATCCTTTTCAGAGTATGCTTGCAGGAGACTATAGGATATGACGTGTATTTGTCCTACTCCCATAACTCCACACTCAATTTTCAGGGTATGTGGAATATATTAATGAAAAACATTTAAACATGTCGTCAATTCAGACATTAAGAATTGTGACGAACTTTCCAGAAGACATTTACTGGGCATAAAATTAACATATGCTTAACAAAGAATAAAAAAATACAGTTTTCTGTATCTCTACGGAGAAGTCAGCTATTACTCTAAACTGTTGAAGTACACGTTCAGCATTTAGTGAAGGTAAGTAAGACTGTAAAATATTTTGAACAAAATTTAAGTCTCACTGTTAGAAAATAGTACTTGACTGTGGATGCAAAACGTGAATAGGAGACATACTCCCCATTCTCACCTTGTAGTTTTAAATCCATTTGTTAATCCCAAAGAGAAATCTAGCTATGATTAATGCAAGTTGGTAAACAAAAATAAACTTTGTAATCACAGAGAAGGCTATGCATAAAGCTTTTAAAACTTCATATTGTACAGTCCTAGCAGCCTCACCTCTCCATAACATTAAACATTTATATGTCTAGAATTTTCAATGTGGAAAAGCAATACTGGCTTCATATATAACCAGAAAAATCTGTGACAGATGTGTTTAAGTTTCTGCATAGGCTATGATTACAAAATAGTATTTAGATATTGCCATTATGTATGGTAACTGTCTGTGACTATTGATTTAATTGCTGATAGAAATCAGTAAAACCTTTTCACTATGAATGGTTAATCACAAGGTGATAGTTACTAAAACTCTCTACTGAGCCCTCCTAAATGCTCTGCCATGATGCTACAGGGAGACATAGGGTTAATGGTACTGGCACACAATGGCCTGCTGATGTAGCCTTGTTCTTCATGATCTGCTTGTTTGGCCATGGTTCAGCAGGTGTTGTTTTATTCTTTACCATTACTGAATGAATGACAGACTGAACTGATGTTATTATTGATGTTATTATTAATCAGCACAGCTGATCACAGAAACGAATCTTAGTGATGGTAGATATTGTACAAAAAAACTCTCAGGAAACAAGGTTATATCTCTGGAGAACTGGCTAGCTAGACAACTTAAAGAAATGATTGGCTTTATTATGATTTTAGTTCTCAGTAACAGTGCTGTCCAGACTTCTATGTATTCCCAGCTAACAATTACCCAGCTTTTCTAGGAACTGAGTGCTTTCTGTGTAAATAAGAGACTGAATGGCATTTTATGCAAAGGAAGCCTAATGAACTTTCAAATGAGTTTATGGGAGTGATGTCCCATGCATCTACTCCCTGTCAAATATCCTCTTCTAGGAGGAAGACTGGCATGCTACACAATCATGGTCTCAAACCATGGGAAGGAAAGAATGACGATGATTCTGTAGTTTGTGTCCTCATTTATGCTGACTACTGATAGCTTAAAAGAAGCAAGACCAAAACCAACCAAACAAAATAACTTAACCCCTTGCTATTGTACGTCATATTGCTCTGCAGCATGGTTTTCTAATAGATTCTTCAGTTTGATATCAAAGTACAACTAAAATATGCTGCATATGTCACTACTTCTAATTTAAAACTGCAATGTAATTCCACAACTATTTTTCTACTTCTCAGCTGGCCACTTCACATTAATATAAACAATTCATTGCTAAATCTTACATCCTTCTGGTGGACTACCTAGTAAATAGACAGGCCCCTGATCTCATAACCCCTGAAGGCACAACCCTGAGGTCTCTTCTTCATCTATATCCATCACCACTGAGGTACTGTGCTCAGTTGAAATTAACCTGCCTGGCTTGTTAACAATGGAGTAATGAGGATGCAGATTAGACCTTCATTATGTCTTTTATAAATTGCATGAATAGTATACATTTTTCATTCCAAAATGCAAAATAACTTCCAACTGATTCATCGCTCAGACAGATGACTAGTTCTAATTTTTTTCATTCTGAGCAGCACACACTGCATATAGCAAAGACTGTTCTGAAATGGAGACATGGTAAAAGAACGTGACTTATTTAAAGGGATTTTTTTTTTTTTAAATCATGCACAGAAGGAATCTTACAGCCACTGAAAAGCTCCTACTGTATCATAAGGCTTGTCATTGTATAACTGCTTTTGCGTTCTAAAGCAGACTGAAGATGCCTTATAAAACAGCACAGATCATTCATCCAGCTATATTTAGTTGAATGAGGATCCAGCCTTTATAGCATATATTAATAATGCATTGGAAACATTCGTGCATTGCCTAACAGCACAGATAACTTTTGTTTAATTTGTTTCTATACTATGCTGGTGAAGCATTGAAATGGAGAAAACAAATTCTGGGCTTTCAGGCTTGATTGATTCATCATATTTATGATTTGGTATGGGATATTATACTCAATTAACTGTGTATTTGCAGCTAATTACAAACATTAAGTTATAAATCTGATAACTACTTATCCCTCCCTATACAATAGTCATGATAAACCCCTTTCAAATACTTCTTTTTTTATTCCTTTTTATTGAAAAATGAGAACATATATACTCCTTCCTTTTCAGCACAACCCATGAGAGGGTTTCCAGATTATTTCATAGGCCCATGACATACTCGAAGATAAAAAGGGAAGGCTGCTTGGCTGAGTGCACTTCTGTGTGCCTCTTCTCTGTGCCATAAGATAAGGAACAACAGCTGACCTTCCTATATATTGATTAACTGTGCTACACGAGAAGAAGAAAAAAATACTATTTGTTAAGAAAACCCCTCCAAGATGAGTTAGCATTTCATGTGTAGTTATCTTTATGGAAGACTCACTACTACCTTCAGTTAACAACAGTGCATTTTACATCTTGGTTACATATCTGGAGCTGATTGCTTCTGATCATATTTACAAGGCCAAGCAGTTTCACTTTGTTCCACCTTCAGTACCCACACGATGGCGAATACGGCAAGCTCCCACACAGGACTGATGTACAGATGAACACTACTAATACTAAATATAAGACAAAGCATTTTTCTGGGAAGTCTGATAATCACAGGCTAGAAATACTCAGAATATGAACAATGGCTGCTGTCAAGGACAGGGCTGAGTTAAGTGACCCTGCAGGGTCACAAGGCACAGCTGGTAGGTACACGGATTTCCAGACTCCAGACCACAGCTCCAATCTTCCTCTGCACCCACACTATAAGACCGTTGAAGTTCAATCTGATTAATTACGCTCACTCGCTATTTTAGGGAACGTTAATACTTTTTTGTTTTGTTTAAAACCTGTAGGCTCTCCAAATACCGCTAAGTCTCAAACTCCAGTTTTGGTTGTTGTGGGTATACCTCAGTTGCCAAACACTCAAAAATATGCATTTCGGAAGTGTGAAGTGAATACAACTGCCAGACTAGATTTTCAAGTATTTTTTCTATTCTTTCTTCAATGACACAAAGAAAAGCACTCATGTCCATGCGTAGGAGAATGAAAAAAAACAAATTAATATCAGCTTTTACTTGAAGCTTGAGTAATACAAGTTGCAGCATGTGTCATTCTTTCAAATTTTATAGTCTATATTTATATACACTTGAGCTTAGTGTATATAGAGCTATATAGAGATTAGTGATATAATGCAGGAGACACAAACGATTGCCTTATCTGCTGCATTATGTTATTTAGCTAAAAACCCAAGGAACTTACCTTCCTCCATGAAAGAGCATTCTAAGCATTACTTGTTATTACAAGGTTAAGAAAGCTGCATCATGTAATTTTCAGAAACTATGTTATCTTAAAATTAATTAATCGGGAGTTGGAAAAAAAACTCCTCTTTAGCCTTACAGTTATATACACGGAGAAGAGATGCACATTTAAAGAGAGTACTACATAATATTCTGTTGCAAGCTAATACTATTTCCTCTCAGTGTTCTGTTTCGATTTAATGGAATTTCTTCCAAAGTGTTCATCTAAACAGTTAAGCATACAATTTTAAAGCTCAAAAACATAAAGAGACTGTAATAATAATAACTTGAGTATATTATTTTACAAACATTAGAAAAATGGCCATTATAAAGTTTGGCCTTTTTTTTTGCTTTGAGTGACACTAAATGTAAATTTTACCAAATGAGTAGAACAAAGCCCATTTTGAGAGAGTGCCTTATAACAAACCAATTTTGTTCAGCGGACATATAGACAAAAAGGAATGAAGATACATGCTAGCTTTGTATGTCTTAAACCCAGGTCCTAATAGCAGTATACCCTACTAAAACATCATTCTCCCAGGCTAATTAGTCCTGCTAAAAAACATGGAGAAGCAGGGACAATTAATCTCAGTGAATATCACACTGACATGGTTATACAGTTTAAGGACCTAATGTACTATGGTTGTTTTCTCTGGAGACACATTCTTACTGTCTACAGACCTAGTAACCCCATCATCTTGAAAATGGCATGCACCACTTCCATTCTGAGTCTCCCAAGGGCACTTTCAGCCAAAGAACTGAATTTTAAATGGAAAAGGAACTGCAATCTGTCTTTTCTTCAGAAGATACACCAATAGAACACACCAATTTGACCTTCTAACATGCCATTTGGCAGAGTATCTACTTACTTTTCATCCCAAACATGATCACCTCTGTGGAAGATAACTAGGTTATTTTCAGGGTCCAGAGCCAACCCAGAAACTTGACCTAGTTTGAGGTCTAACACAGGCCACTCCACAGCCTCTTCTATGTGGAAATCTGACCGAAGAAACAAAGACAGACATTCATGTAGCATATTTATATATAAAAAAACATGGTTAACTTGCTCTTAGTACAGACTGTTGGGAATTATTTTCTTACTTGCAGTATTTCCATTAATGCATTGCAATCTATTCCAAGCATAGTTTTATTTTAGAAAAGCATGCACAAGCACTGCCATCCTGCTTCATATACGATAACAGAAACTTCAAAACTGCTTTTGATTCCATTTTTTTCTCTATCTTACAAGGATATAGGTACACAGACTCTGGAAGTTTCAGAAGCTCTGTGAATATTTTCTACGTTACAGAATGATTACAGAAATATACAACTATTAACCAAAATTAAGAGGTAAATTTAAATATTAACCTATCAGTGTGTTATTAAAAAAAATGCATAACAATGAATCACTAAACCAACTACATATCAGAAGTGGTTGATTCATGGCTTTTTCCAAAAAAGCTTTTAACACTAAAAAAAAAAAAAAATACAGGGAAGGAAGATAACAGCAATGAGAAGCAAATATAACAGTGATTCTGTGAATTTTGCCAATGATATTTCTTACAGTCAACATATGCATCAGTTCTGTATAGTGATCATATCCTAATCCAAATATTATAGGCATGAATAGGAAATAGATGTCTAAATCTGATGAAAGAGATGAAGAAGAGTAGAATATCTGTCATTGTTTATGTCATAACACACTGTTTTTAAGAATAAATACTGATTGTGGATATGGATAGTTCTTGAATACCAGAAATCTGGTTTTCACACTAAATCAAGAGCATAGGATTTAGCAAGTGAACAACTACTAAAAAGTCAGATACTTCTAGTGTTTGTCTTAAATCATAAAATTCCTCAATTAAGGAAGACAAATTCAGTTTCAACTTAAAATTAAAAATGTAAAAAGATGTTTAGTATAATCCAGTTTATGTAAAAATAAGACACTAATTAAATGCTTGAACAGTCCCAAATTTGAAAAAGTTGCAGAGCGTTGGCTACAAGGATTAATTTCTCACAAACGGACTGATTAAATGCTATTGGAAAGAGGCTGGTCAGGGTTGCTCTGGCAGTATTAAAAGACAATGCTCCCCAAAATAAAAAAAAATATAATGGCAAGAAAAATGTCACTAATTCTGATGAAAGAAAAAAAAAAAACAAATCCTAAAATGCCTTCCACATGTTGGGAAATCCATCACTCCTTCCTTTCAGAAGTTAATTTATTCAGCAGAATTCAGTTATTTCTAATGCGCAGACTTTATATGTAGGTACGTACAGCCAAACTGAAGATTCATCTGGGGTCCAACTTAAATACCTCTACGCTAATGGGCGCAGCATGGGGAATAAGCAAGAGGAGTTAGAAATGTGTGCGCGCCTGCAGGAATTTGATCTTATTGGCATCACGGAGATGTGGTGGGATGAATCCTATGACTGGAGTGTCAGAATGGAAGGATACAGGCTCTTTAGGAAGGACAGGCAGGGGAGAAGAGGAGGAGGGGTTGCCCTCTATGTCAAAGACCAGCTGGAGTGCATGGAGCTGCACCTGGGGACGGATGAGGAGCCAGCCGAGAGCTTATGGGTCAGGATTAAAGAGAGAGCAGGAACACGGGACATCGGGACTTTGTAGTGGGGATCAGCTAGGCCTCATCAGGAGGACCAAGTGGATGAGGCCCTCTACAGACAGATAGGAGCAGCCTCACGTTCATGAGCCCTGGGCCTCATGGGGGACCTCAACCACCCAGATATCTCAGCAGGGCATAGGCAAACCAGGAGGTTCCTGAAATGCATGGATGATAAATTCCTCCTCCAAGTGGTACAGGAACGAAAGAGGAGAGGTGCTTTGCTGGACCTTGTTCTCACCAACAAGGCAACAAGGAAGGGCTGGTGGGGAACGTGACGCTCAAGGGCAGCCTTGGCTGCAGTGACCATGAAATGGTGGAGTTCAAGATTCTTAGGGAAGCAAGGAGGGTGCTCGGCAAGCTCATTACCCTGGTTTTCAGGAGAGCAGACTTTGGCCTCTTCAGGGATCTCCTTGGTAGAGTACAATGGCATGAAGCCCAGGAGGGAAGAGGAGCCCAAGAAAGCTGGCCAATATTCAAGGATCATCTCCTCCAAGCTCAGGAGTGGTGCATCCCAACAAAGAGGAAGTCAGGTAGGAACATCAGGAGGCCTGCATGGATGAACAAGGAGCTCCTGGACCAAGTCAAACACAAAAAGAAGGCCTACAGAGGGTGGAAGCAAGGACAGGTAGCCTGGGAAGAATACAAAGACATTGTCCAAGCAACCAGAGTTCAAGTCAGGAAAGCTAAAGCCCTGATAGAGTTAAATCTGGCCAGGGACATAAAGGGCAACAAGAAAACGTGGGCTCTCTCCAGAAGGAAATGGGAGGCCTGGCTAACCAGGATATGGAGAAGGCAGAGGTACTCAGTGACTGGAGAAACATGGATTTGACAGATGGACCACTCAGTGGATAAGGAATTGGCTGGATGGTCGCACTCAAAGAGTTGAGGTCAATGGCTCAATGTTCAAGTGGAGGGCAGTGACAAGTGGTGCTCCTTGGGGTCAGTACTGGGGCTGGTGCTGTCTCAGTGACATGGACAGTGGGGTCGAGTGCACCCTCAGCAAGTTTGCTGACAATGCCAAGCTGTGTGGTGTGGTTGACATGCTGCAGGGAAGAGATGCCATCTGGAGGGACCTTGACAGGGTTGAGAGGTGGGCATATGAAAACCTCATGAAGTTCAACAAGACCAAATGCAAGGTCCTACACATGGTTCAGGGCAAACCCAAGCACAAGTACAGGCTGGGCAGAGAATGAATTGAGAGCAGCCTTGAGGAAAAGGACTTGGAAGTGCTGGTGGATGAGAAGCTCAACATGAGCCGGCAATGTGCGCTTGCAGCCCAGAAAGCCAACCGTATCCTGGGCTGTATCAAAAGAAGTGTGGCCAGCAGGTCGAGAGAAGTGATTCTGCCCCTCTACTCTGCTCTCGTGAGACCCCACCTGGAATACTGCGTTCAGCTCTGGAGTCCCCAACAGAAGAAGGACATGGAGCTGCTGGAGCGAGTCCAGAGGAGGGCCACAAAGATGATTCGAGGGCTGGAGCACCTCTGCTATGAAGACAGGCTGAGTGAGTTGGGGCTGTTCAGTCTGGAGGAAAAGGCTCTGGAGTGATCTTATAGCAGCCTTCCAGTACCTAAAGGGGGCCTACAGGAAAGCTGGAGAGGGACTTTTTACAAGGGTATATAGTAATAAGAGAAGAGGCAATGGCTTTAAACTGAAAGAGGGGGATTTCGATTAGATATAAGGAAGAAATTTTTTACGTTCAGGGTGGTGAGGCACTGAAACAGTTTGTCTAGATAAGTTGTCGCTGCCCCATCCCTGGAAGTGTTCACGGCCAGGATGGATGAGGCTTTGATCAACCTGATGTAGTGGAGGATTTCCCTGCCCATGGCAGGGATGTTGGAACTAGATGATCTTTGAGGTTCCTTCCAGCCCTAACCATTCTGTGATTATATGATTCAATGAACGTGAATAGAAAGCAATTTCTTTGCAGTTGCACGAAAGTGGAGCTGTTTCACTAGTATTCAATGTGTTTGATAGCATGATGCTGCACTTTGCAACTTTCAGATCACCCAAAGTTTCCATGTTTTGCTGTGATCCTAAAACCTGATGACTGGGGTACTGTCTAGCCAGGTGAAAACACACATATCCCATTCACGAAGTGCCAGGGCATCAGGGCTTTGAAACAAGGCAGATCACAGATCTTAACACACAGCACCCAAGGAGTTTTGAGGGTTCAGCTGGAAGTGATCTTATAATGAAAGGAAAAAGGAAAAGGGAAACAGTGCCCAGCATGTTCAGGTCACCTGTGCAGCCCAGCTGTTCTGATAAGCATACGCCCACACTTCGATTTCACTCGGAAGAGATGTAGTTTGAGGAGTAATAGCACGGACAGGGTGGAGGGAATACCATTTTCTACAATCTACACAGGGGAAAGATAAAGCCAGTGCTGAAAACATGCCACAGGCTAGGAGATACTTTACCTTTGCAGTTCTAGATACCACAGCTAGAGTAGGTGACGGACAAACTCTTTAGGCTAATATAAACCTAAGACAAACCTAAGGCAGCTGGCAACTGCAGTGAACCCAAGACAGTGATCAGAAACTTGTAAAACAAGAAATTCTACTCTGTAGCAATTTTAGCTGAACAGAAGTTCCAAGCTAAAAGAAAAGCCGTTAAGAAAAGAATTATACATATTCCTACTTCGGTATAGTTCAGTTGGTCACAAGAGGTGCAGTACCAGGTATATTCACGGACATTAACATTCTGAAGGGAATAATTTCTGTAGTTAGCAGTATCACAACCATTAAAAAAAAAATCAATGCTAATTAAGATCATTTCAGCTTTCCTTTTTGCTGTAACTCAAAACTGCATAACATGTAAGTCCACTTATTAATTAGTCCTCCACAAACAAATTCCCCGAAA
The DNA here is from genome assembly GCF_009769465.1 of Tauraco erythrolophus. Taxonomy (NCBI): domain Eukaryota; kingdom Metazoa; phylum Chordata; class Aves; order Musophagiformes; family Musophagidae; genus Tauraco; species Tauraco erythrolophus. The sequence continues at coordinate 69,551,122 of NC_141496.1, forward strand.
ATGACTATGTAACTACTAAAGTAGCCGAGCAAATGCTTTCTGTAGTTAGAATTCACACCATATGGTGTGCCAACTAAGCCATTTATTCAGTTCACTGACACTCCCTCCTCTGGATCAGTTAAAACAGGAAAGAAATTTCTTTTTTGCCCTCTACACACCACATGCTACCAGTCTGAACTGAAAAAACTATTTTTGCAGATATGCTAGACACACTACTCTTCCAAGTATTTAATTCCAGTTTCACTTATGGAATTATTTATGGTTTACACTTATGTCAGGCACATGGAAACATCCCACTTGTTTTTTGCCCCTACGTCAATAACTTCACAGGCTCTCATTTAACTGACTAACATAATAAAACATAACATTGGAAAGTTCTCATCTTTAGTTTTCTGTTAAATATAAACCCAAAATTTCGCTGAATTTCAATACTGTAACAGAATCTCACATAAGCAGAGATAATACATGTTAACATTTTGAACTGAAATAAAAATCAAATGGATGATGAATGATTTATGTTTGTGTACAACAGTACTTCGAAACCTCAAGCTGGCTGGTTGCAACAAAAAACCAAGCATGTGCTGCCACAGCTTATGCATACAGATGACTTCCATGCATGCACACCAGTTTCTTTTACGATACTTGTCATGTGCTGCATTATCTGGCTTTCCACATTAGCAAGACTAAGCACAATCAATATCACAGAGACCAAAATGCAAGTAAAACAAACACAGTACTTCCATGGTTTCTGGTGTCATAGAAACCTGAAGGGAATTAATTATAATCCTAGTATGATAAAACAGCCTGTTCAACTATATTTAGATAGCCAAGTCCAATTTGAAACAAATATGCAGAAAATTTTACTTCTCAAGAATTTTTCAGGATTAACTACCACTCTTTCTGAATGAGAGAAAAAACGTCCAATGCAATTACAGCAATAAATTTTATAAAATCTGGTATCTGACAAACCAAGGTAATCAGGAAACTCATAAAATGCATTGATTATCCCACTGATCATTTTATACTAGTAACTTGTATTAAGAAAATTCTTCACTTCCCATGACTACTATATCCTATGTTTACCTTGTTTTAGCAAGCATAATTGATATTAAATCATTAAGTAAAAGTCTTGAGAGTAGAAAAAATACTCTGTGTTCCAAAAAGTACTGTTATGGTGCCATTGGTTTACATTCTTTCTTCAAACATGGAGGGGGAAAAGAACCCCACTGAAATACCTCTAAAATAGAGGGAGAATATTTCTATAGTTAGGAAAACTGCCCTATAAAATACTTTCAAACATCAATTGATATTCCCTTCAGATTTTGCTAATGTGGATCACAACTCTCACATTACATTTAATCGTATAAAATTAACCCCTAACCCACCTCCTGTATGTTCTTTTTCCCAGCTTCCCTCACCATGTTTAGGCTGATGTAAAGAGACATGTCTGTTCTCTGGTGGCCTCAAGGTAGACTCTAGTCTGTGAAATTTGTGAATTCTGTCTCGGACAAGAATAGTATTGTCCCTCTCATCATTGTTTGTGATCTCTCTGGCAAGATCCTTCTTTGGGACTACATTAGCAATCTCAGCTACAAGATCTGATTCTGCCTTTTCTGTAGGGTTATGCTTATGCACATGCACAGTATCTTCCCTTTCTCCTAGCAGCTTGGAAAGGAGTGAATAGAAATCACCTGCACAGAAAAGAGAAAAGATAAGAGGAAAGGAGGGAAAAAACAGTTAAAACAAATCGTGTAGTTTTAAAAGCTTCAGCAAAGTATAATGTAACAAAGTTATTCAAACAGTCATCATCAAAAGTAGTATAAGAGAGAACCGTTTCAGCCGCGGGAATTGAATGTGCAATGACTCTGGTATGAAAAGATAATGTCAAATTTTTATCAACTTTAATTCAATATAAATGTCCACTTTTACCTGACACTCTGGCATCAAAAAATCATTGCCTCTGCAAAGATGTTCTTGGGAAAAAGGAAAAAGAAGAAAAAAGTGTGCAAATTTCAGCAAAAGAATATTTATAATAGAATTATCTGGATTTGCCAGGCTACTGGCATAACAGATTTATTCTGTTTTTATAAAGCAAAGATGTAAAAATTATACAGTTTTATTAACGTGTTAACTTATAAAGACAATAATAGACAGCCATGATGCATTTCAAAATATATTTCTTCACATAAGCAGCTTAGGCTGTAAGAAAACAAATTTTCACGTTTGCAAACAAATTCCATAGGCATACTGTAGAAAGAAGACACACTAGTAAAACAGACTGATCCATTAAATTTTCATTTATTAATTTGGTCTGGGTCCTGACCCTCCCCTTCCTTCAAACAGTAACACCCCTTAGTCACAGTATCATCTGGCAATGCAGGGACCAGTATTTTCTTATGCTGCTTGCTAGCAATGCAGTTATCACTATAGCTTTCTTAAACACCAGCAAGCATTTCTGTAAATTCCTGAACAATAGCTCAAAGAAAACAATTGAAAATTTGGCACACAAATTCCAGAAACCTGACTTTCTTCACAATATATTCAAAGCACTCAAACAGGTTTTGATGAAATCAATGTTCAATTCCTTTTGCAGGATTAAATAAAGTGATGACATGATGACAAGTATTTCCGTCTCCTAGGATTCTCTGCTAGGCAGCAGGTACTCAACTGCTTAGTATTTATTAACTAAATGTCTTGGCTGTCTGAAACTATCATCAGTTCTATTAAATACAGCTTCACCATTTGAATGGAAAGGAACATACAATATGCTTTAAGATTTACAAGTAGGTATATCTCTAATTTTAAGTACAAATCACTCATAATAAAGAATTTGCATTATTTTATAACAGGCTATATAAGACATTTTTCAGAAAAGCAAAACTATAACTAATGAAGCTTTCACAAAAAAAACCCCATCCAGAAACAGAAACCATCACTTCCAGCCTGGGACAGAGGAAATTAAGTTTTCTGGAAATGACCCTAAGAGGATCTGTCATGTTTATAAACAGTCCTAGTTGAATATGTTTGAGTAGGATTCCATTCCTTGCCCTTGGAAATGAAATATCCCAGATGAAATCTTCTGTCAGAAAATAATTACTGAAGTAACAGGGCCAATTTCAATGAAATGAACAAAGCAGATTAGATCAAAGAGAAAATCGTTAAGCTATATCACAAATATGAATTATTTGCTTCAAATACAATTGTGAAGCTAGAATTGTTCACAATCCTAATACTGTTATTTAACTAGTCTAACTGCTGATCCAGAACAATCCAAATATTCAAAAAGTGTAACAGAAGTTTGGATACAAACCATAATTATTCTGAGAAACGTTTATAATTACAATAATCAGGTTTAATATTAAAGCATCCAAGAATTGGTGCTGATGCAGAAACACATCTGGAATGTCCTTTACTTAGGAAACATTTGGTGTTAAAATACTTTCCATTGACCTAAACTGTATTTTTGCACCATTTAAAAGTTAAACAATGTTCATATGTACAAATGTTTTGGTTTTATCCACGGCTGAAGATCCACAGATAAGCAAAGCCCACTGACTTCTCTATGTGCAATCATTTCCAATGCAGAGATCTGAACAGTAAAAGCAGTGTTCTGAGTAATGTAACTGTGAAAGTCTCCCTAAACCAGCAACCCTGGTGCTATTTTAAAACTGCAGACCATTTTAAAGCAATTTTAGTGATCTTCTCCAGTTGACTCTTTCCTAGTTCTGTATCAACAGTCTGATCATTATACTTGTAATTCTTAGTCATACAAACAATATGTTACAGTTTGTATAAAGGTTTCAGATCCCTAACTCACAAGTCATATGCTCATTCTATTTGAATAATGAAGTTTGACAGCTTCCTCCTTCAGCCACAGACATTGCTTGTTGATCTAAAAGAAATAAACAAACCAAAAAGTGCTTCAGTTTACCTGTCTGAAATTAGCTTCTCTTACTACAAAAGAAACTGCTAAGAGATAGGCCTCAGTGGAGACCAGAAGAAGAGAGAGCAGGGACATCCACTTTAAAAACAAGAAAAGCCCAAGGAACAATTTTTAGAACAATGTGGTTTCATAGAAAATTCCAGTGATCTTTACCGGACCTATTAATCACACACTCAACTCCAAGCAGGTTGATCAGTTTTGGTTTTCTCTTAGTCCTGAGCCTATGATCCTAAGATATGTAAGAAACTTTGCAACAGTGGAGTACTGAGTAAGATGGTTTGAGTACTCCACTATCAGTGGCTATAGACGAGCTGTTTTCCCAGCTGAGCTTGTCCTGTTAGTGTTTTCATTAAGCAGGGGTGTTGTAATCACAACAGTTAAGAATATTTAGGAACTGTCTAAATATATGAAAAAGGGTATGCCTCAGGGAGTTAAAGTAGCCTGAAGTGTAGCTGCTCTGAAACTGTGACCTTTACTTTAAGTAAATGAGTTTGAGAAAATGAATACGAAACCTCTGCATCTTAAGTTCAAAAGACATCCATGAAGCCTACATATCTGCCCAGTATCTCCGTATGCCTGGACAAACTGCAGCTTGAAGTCTTCTGTCAATTTCTTGGCATCTTGACACAACTCAGTGTATTTACAAAGCAGAAAAGATAGGATGTGAAAGGAAAGAACTGAAGTTTCCTGATTACTCAATGTATGCAACTATTGCTTAAACTCCACACATTGAATGGAGGTCCCACAGAATTCAAGACCAACTTTTTTCAACTTTGTTTGTGATCCTCAGGCAGATTCCAATAAATTTGTAAGCACATATTTTTAATAAGTAGTTTAGAATTCACTACAGATAACTAGCAAAAAGTAGACTCTTGTTATTTCTGATAAACAGTTGCTCTCTGCAAAGTAATATCCAGCAAACATCAAAGCACAATCTCGTGTTGCTGCTTTAGAGCTGAACAGCTTTTCTTTACTTTACTGGCTGGAACAGTTGAAGGATGTTTCCTGCCTGAAGGTACTCAATGGAAAGATACACCAGCAAGATGCACCAAGTTATTTGTTTGATCTTGTTCAAGATGATTCAGCCTGGCCTTTAGAATGTCTGGGTATGACTACAAGAAGACATAGATGAATAAACAACTTGTCTTGTTGAAATAACTGAAGTCTAGCAGTGCAGTCTCAGGGAAGCTGACTTAACTAGGTCACACAGAGGATACTTACATGCACTTCTTATGTGTAAGCCATCGGGACACTTCCCTCTATGTAATACAGTACAAGACAATTGGTTACAAATTAGATCTAGAGTTTATTCTGTTCTAGAGGAAGTGATGGCTGTCAAGACCAATATCTCTGGAATGAAACAATGTAAAAGCATATTCCAGTAAGTTTAAACTTAATTACTATGGCAGTACTACATTATGAAACGTATGTTACAGAAGAATGTTTTGGAAAACTGTCATACTAACAAACAAAATCGTAACATTGGCTATGAGATGGATGGAAAGTTCAGTCATAGTAAGGCTGTTCAGAGTTTGAATGTCTAACTGTTAAGATACATACGTGAAAACTCATATTACTGCATTTTGGAAAAAAGGTAAGATAAGCCTGCTAGTGTCTGAGAATTCTCATCTCCAGAACATGTATTTGTGTCATAATGCCTGTACAGTTTCACTGTCACTGGCTTTCCAAACTTTTGTTAGGAACCAGACTGAACAGGATTTCAAAGACAAAGCCACTCCTGCAGCCTTCTGACAAAATGATGCCTGATGAGGAAACAACCAGAACTGAGCGATTAAGAGCAAATATCTAGCAAGCAGTTCTTTGTGTTGACAAAGAACTGGTATTGAAAAGTTTACCTGTGTGTTGCTGCAGCTCAGTTGGTGTGAATGCGTGTACTGGAAGTCTCCTCTTCTTAAGCATGGCTGATATGACATGGAGCCAGAATGCTGGTCCCTCTAAACTCATGTCTCTGTTCTACTACGATTATAGTGAGAGACAAGCTTTCATAGTTGACTTTGGGTTTTCTAATTATCTCTGAATACAATGGAGTGTATTCTGAGACTGCACGTTTCTGTCTTATCAGGACTGTGTTCATATGGCAAAAACAGTCAGCACTTTGCCTTTTCAGAAGTGCTGATATCAGGGTCCACTATGACTTCACCTCATCTAAAATCTCAAGTAATATCTTTGTAATACATTAAGAGTCATATTGGAGAATGTGTGCTTCAGCTGAAGAATATCTTTCTGATGAAGACAGAGAAATTCAGCTTCAAGACTACGCCATCATGAATAAACGGTTTCCAAACAGACATTTATCAAAATCAAAGTTTTAATTTTCTTTGCCTTCTTTGGCTCCTAGATGAAGCTACTAAGCTCATTCTAACAGGCATACATAACATAACATTGCTGGTAGAAAAGAAAGGGAGAAAGGCATGGAAGGACATTGCAGGAGTGAACAAAATCTAGTATCTATTTATTTGAAGTGACATTGGACACAGTTTGATATAATATGGAAAAACAACTTTCAAAATGGCTTCTAGTCTGCCAGTATTTTTCATGCATGTTCAACTATACTGAGTTAAACTGTTGCTTTGATGAAAGTATTGGAAAGATTCCTAGGAACTAAAAAATATTAAGTAAGGCTTTTTTCTTTTTGAAGGGATTTGAGGGGCTGGGGGAAGGAGGCATAGATATGATGAAATGAAAAGGGCTAAGCCGCTCTAGAGATTCTTGGTCACCATCACTGTGCCCTAACTGATGCACACTTACAGCATAGCCAAACTGACATGTTTGAAGAACAGGAACTGTATCTGCTCTCAAGGCATTTCTAAGCAGCTTACAGAGCTAAAAAAATGAAAGAAAAGTTAAAAAATAAAATAATTCGCTGTTTTCTTCTATGTCTGCATGTCCCTAAGAAGGGCTTTTACTACTATTGCAATACAAATGTACTTTCTTTGTTTCTAATTTATTGTTTGGGTTTTTTTCCTTCAACTGTCAAAATGTTTTAGTGTACAAATTTTTTGAGAGTCCAAGCATAGTTTAATAAATCACTAGGTTAAAGGAGTTTGTAACTGGGAAAGACAGCATTAAAGGTAAGAGAAAGTACAAAAGTACATGAAAGAATCTTCACTGAGGATTATAGAATCATAGAATCATAGAATGGTTAGGGTTGGAAGGGACCTCAAAGATCATCTAGTTCCAACACCCTTGCCATGGGCAGGGACACCTTCCACTACACCAGGTTGCTCAAAGCCTCATCCAACCTGGCCTTCAACACTTCCAGGGATGGGGCATCCACAACTTCTCTGGGCAACCTGTTCCTGTGCCTCACCACCCTCTGAGTGAAAAATGTCTTCCTTATATCTAATCTAAATCTGCCCTCTTTCAGTTTAAAGCCATTGCCCCTTGTCCCATCACTACATATCCTTGTAAAAAGTCCCTCTCCAGCTTTCCTGAAGGCCCCTTTAAGTACTGGAAGGCTGCTATAAGATCACCCTGGAGCCTCCTCTTCTCCAGGCTGAACAGTCACAACTCTCTCAGTCTGTCTGTTATGTTTTGTCTTATTACAGATGCGTGTTCTTCATCAACAAATCAGAACTTGAGACTCAAAGCCCAATTTTCTAATTGCCCTATTCTATCCTTTCCTTCCCAATATAAGTTCCTGATGCGCACCAATCATTTTGTTACAATAAAATATATTTCTCAGCTACTGCTAAATGACTAGCAATAAACACAATGGTTTTACCACATAGGACTTTGCTGTACTCATTTGAATATGCAACACAGATTTGCAATTCAGGCACATAGTATGCCAGTTCCACTTCAGATTTCTATTTCATGCATTACATACTTGTAAATACATTTCTTCCCATGAAATTACATATATGAGACTATGTTTATTAAAGTTCCGCTATCTTCAGTTTACTTCTTTTAAATATCATCATGCTTTAGTTTAAAAAAGACATGAAAATTATAAAAAAGGAAAACATTTTGCCAATAATCATAATTAGTACTGTAATAATAGCAATAATAATAATAATAATATCATTTTTGGTGTTTTATATTTGTGCTATGATTTCATCACTTCTCTGAATCATTCCTGTATTAATACAATGTCCACTTTTCATTTCTTCAGACATGTTAATGATATTACAAGCAGTTTTCGCAGTTGTGCATTGATAGTCTTTTACATTACGGAAAATACATAGGGAAAGTCCCTCTATAATTTGAAGAACCAGAGAACATAAAGTAGGTTATCAAACAGTGAAGACTGAAACACTCAATTTAAAATGGCTTCTTTCCATGCTTGTTATATTCTTTTCCTGCTCAGGTATGCATCCTATAGCAATCACAATTTTTTTGCTTAGATCTGATGCTCCTTTCTTTAGTGTGCTGAAGATGCTTTTGTAAAAATTATCAATAACCTTATTCTAACCAAATCTAAGGCTCACCTTTTATTTACAACTTTAAGCAAGATCTTTCCATGTTGAAACAACAAGCAAAATGCTCTGCAATTTTGAATCTTCCTAATTATACTTCTCTAACTGTAAATATTGCTCTTAATACCTTTCAGGAGCATTTTTTTCCAAGGTTTAGTTCAGTTACTTGTCTCTTACTTTTATAGACTATTTAAGGGACCTCATATAATCTCTGAGCACCAAACATGCAACCTGAAGGCATGTAAAGATTTTCTCTTATGTCAGGCCTTAATCTCAAAATGCCTCTTAACACTTCATTCTAGGCATCCCACATCAATACTGAAGAGTGAATTTGTCTTCTGTTTCAAGCCTCAGCCTTTCACCATCAACCCGAGAAATTTTAACCACCTACCAAATTGAACTCCTCTCTTTTCTTACAATCACACACGAACTAGTGAAGGTAAATTATGACAAAGTTATTTTAGAAATTAACGTAACTCATAGTTACATGTGCTGGCATAAAAATACATTGTCTCATTGGTTGACTCTGCCATAGGTTTGCCATATAAGACTACCACAGAAATATACTGCTTCATTACCTGAAAAATCGAGGACTTGCCTGCATGCTGATTCTCCTTTCCTCTTCCTTTCAACATCTATCCTGCAAGAAATTTTTGGCCTCCCTTCACATTTTCCCATCCCATCTTTTTTTTTAAAGAAGGAAACAAAAGAGAGATGAGGCAGAAAGATGAGGAGCTGTATCTCCTCTTTTCACTTGAATCAATCAGAAATTTCTATCCCAGATACAAAAAACCTTTTTGAGAACACTTTTTATTGTATCTAGCTTTTCACAGAAATGCACAAGTAAAAATCAACATATGCAACACTAGACATTTCAGTTTCTCAACTCACAGATTCAGCTATAATCCAGCAACATACTTCTAGCAGTGTAAGAAAAATCTTGAGCAAAAATATTTATCTCTCTGTATGTGTGTGTGAATGTGTGTGCACACTCATGCAAATATAGCATGCAACAACTGAAAATAATTAAAAGATGGTTTAGGTATCCAACAGGTAATAAATAGCAGAATTATGTGCAGTCCTAATTCAGTCTTCATTTTCTATGGATTATGATGTTAATTTTTCTTACAAAGAAACCTCCTCATGCAATCAGTGGGACATCACTACATATTTATATTTAATATCATTCAAAAAATCCCTTTCCAAGCACTCCTGAACAAGTGCTTTAACTGATCAGAAAGACTTAACACTTCTGTTCTGTCATCTCTCTTTATGAAACACTTAAACTAAATGACTTTATTATCACAGCCTGTCTTATAAAATAAGGTTCATAATTACCATTACTTTGCTAGAGATTACAGCCAGAATTGTCATTTAGCAACTACCCATTTTGGCTGTCCACCTAGAAACATCTCAAAATGTAATTTTACAGTGTACTTAGCATTATATTTCACATCTTATGTTCAAGCTGCATTTCCAGTCAGTTTCAGTAGGAGCTGTGTATATGCAAGACTTCAGTTGCTTGTATTGTCCATCCCCAAAGACTAGGAAAACAGATCAGGAAATCAGACTTCACAAAAGTTCCTAGAACGATTCAGGAACTCTGGTAAGAGCCTAGAGTACAACATGCTTTAATCAGAGAGCATCAAACTGCATTAAACAATGAAGTCATACTCTTTTCTTTAGGTTGTTCTCTATTTCACTCACTATACACAGTCTAATCCTAAAACAAGAAGGCAGAAGTCCAGCAAGTTGTTTTTCTATGCAACCTACCTCACCACCAGGACAGCAATTCTGTAACTGCAGACTTAAGGCCCAGCTTTATAAAAGCTAACTTCTGAATGCTAGACTCAAGCTGTAATATTATTTCAAATGTAGGAGGTTTAATGGAATTTCAATTAAAACACTCAGCTGTGAAAAAGGGACCTCACATGAGTCTAGCTGGGACATTCATAAAGAGAGACCTTAAGTTCACTTGCGTTGAACTTCACCATTTGAGCTCCCAGAATAACTTGTGCTCATGGTAATTATGAAATAATGAGGGATGAGGAGAAAAAAAAAAAATTATTTGGAGGACAACTGACCAATTCTGAGAGCAAAAGAATCGCAACTTTGACTCTCACTTCAGATTCCATCATCAGATGTAAAAAAGTGACTTTTTTGGTACTAACTTCTAAATCCCCTAAGCCAGACACAAGCAAAAATGTACTTTTGTAAGTGTCACAGTAAATATTAACACCAGAAATAAGATTAAAATCCCATCTCTTTTCTATCCCACATATATGTAAGTAACATACACGTATGTACACACATGCTCTTCTAAAACAAAAAATCAAATCTAATTTTTGGGTTGTATGCTGCAAGCGAATTTTCAGTTCAAACCAACCTTGAATTAATTTTTTTAAAAAAAATTTAAACATAATTATATTGGCTTTACTAGGAAAAAAAATTTGCCCTTTCTGCTTCAAGTTTATGATTTCATCTAATGCATACAAAATGAGACATCAAATCATGAGCCGCAGGTCAATAAATTAAATATTGCACACCTGATTAACCATCACCTGTCTACTCCCTCCTTGTTATTAAGAAACTACTCCTGCTATTGTGTCTATACAGCTTTCAGGTTCAGCAGTGGCTGACTTTCTCAATAGCAAATGCTGCTTCACCGCTTGCATACCAAAACAAACGGAAACTATATTATACTATGCCACAGACTACAGCCAGGAAAGTGTTGAACAGAATGAAAAACATTTAGATCTTTTTTCCACAGGGAAAGAAGAGACATCTAGCAGATACGGTGAATGCTATGAACAGATGATAGGTTTTTTTTCAGTACTGGATCTATCCAATACAATTTAATCAAGCTTCTATTGATAAACAAAAAATAAACATAAATAATATTTGTTTTGCTAGGGATTTAGTGCTTCAGCAGGAGCAGGAAACTCTCAAATATGCACAAATGTCTAAGTTGACCGCATTTCCTACATGATTAACTTCCTATGAACAGTTTATCTTCACAGAGCAGTGACATTGCTGTTTCAGAAACAATATAATAAGGTCATGTTCATTAAGGCAAGTTCAGTTTAATTTTATCTCTCCAGGGATTTAGCTTTGTCTTCATGCTGACTGGGTAGTTTACTTGTGGTGGTTACTACTTATTTCAATACACTTACATTGTTTATTACTGTGCTTCTGATAAGTGAAGGTGATGAAACTGAAAATTTGGCAAAGAAGAAATAGTAACTCCTGGAAGTGCCAATATAATGAACTCTCTGCGTGTAGCAGGAAGTATGCCTTCTAAACCTAAGCCCAGGCAATCATGTGATATACACATTACTAACAGGCAGGTACTTTCACATGGCAGGCTTTCTTGTTTTCCCTTTTGGAGGCAAATGATTAGATTTAATACTAGTCACATCACAATTTGTCTCTTTGACCACGTCTCTACTCCTCAGATTTATAAGTCTCTCCAGGGCAATACAACAATTCAACAATTATTTCAGTTTTAGTGAAGTAACAGTATTTACTTCAGTTCCCTGAAACTAAAGAGGGTAAAATACAGTTGTTACAACATAATGAGTCATAGAGAAAAACTCACGCAAGATAAATCACAGCATTATGGAAAAATTGTTGAAGTACTATCTTCAGAGCAAATCAAAGGCTGAATTTACTGAGCAACAGCTCAGCAACAATAGAACTAATCAAAGGCTGAGTTTTGGTGTGCTTTGTAGATAAGCTTATCATATAGAGTATGTCATGTCAGACCATAAAAGGAAAAATTTCTGTTATATCCTTTACCTCAGTGAAGGTAAGTATTTGCTTCTCTGCAGCTTAGGGGTCCACTGTCCCCTTCCTCCAAGCTGTAGAATTTTTCTGTCATTAAGACATTGTTCAAATTTGGTTGGTACTGGCTAACTCACTAAAGTTACTTGAGATGGACAAATTGGCAACGCAATTACATAGAACTGCTTTGCCCCACAAAACCTGACTTTTAGCACACCACTTTTGGCTCCTGGTTTTCCTGGAGTATCTTACAAGTGCTCATGTGCTTGTAGGGCTAAAAACTACCTTCTAAAACACCAATCCAAGTTTCCCTCTTTGGATACAAAAATAAAACTAACCCGATCTGATTTTTCCTTTTGCTTTTTTTTTTTTTTTTTGCTTACACACACAAACTTCAATTGAAGTTAGAGCTGTACCAATGTAAAATTCAAGCTAGGCTAGTAAATGATGGTAGGACTTAAACTAACGATTAAGAACACAAAACAAAATTCTCTCATGGCAATTACTGTGTTTTGGTATTTCACATCTTGCATCCAACTAATTTCAAACGGACAAAACAACACAGTGTGTTTCCATGGAAACATGTTAGATGATGATGTATACTAAATAGCGGTCTCAGCAAACAAGACTGCATTGCAGAAATGTGGCTTTGAAATACGTTTCAAAGACAAATGAAAAAGATTTTAAAACCAAGGCCTTGTTTCAACATTTTGCTTCAAGCATTCACAAATTCAGTAAAACACACAGATAACAAGATTCTCAACCAAATGCTAATGCTCTTATTAATAACATAAGGGTGAAGTAGCTTGTCAGCATAAATTTTGATATAAATTTGAAAGCAGCTAGCTCATTCGGCTCTGGAATAGGCTTAAAAAATTAGAATTGTATTTCTTTCTTAAAAAGTCCACCTTGAATTGACTAAGTTAAGTTTCAGATATGGAATTGTAAATACTGTCTCTAGTAGTTTAAGGTACTTTCAGTCAAGACACTCCTACACTCTAGAAGCTAGTTTTTATGTAACTGTAACTTAATTATTTGAGTTAACTCTGCAAAATGGAAGAATATATAGACAATCTACCCTCTTTAGGAGATGTTATCAAAAACTCTAAACACTTGCCTGATCTTTGCTGTCATTAAAGGCAAAAAGAAATTTGTCTTTAATTTCTTTGAACCTCAACACTGTTTAATGAAAACACTAGGAAACCATAGCTGTTGTGGTCTTCTCCTTAGCATCAAAAAAAATCTTGATACTAAAGCAGTAGTTTTCAAATAGTATATGATCCACAGGAACTTTAAAGCACAGTCTTATATTAATATATCTCTGAAACAAAAATAACATTCAGCACATTTCTAGAAGCTCTATAACAGTCAAGGATTTTTTCCTGCAACTAAGTACTGCATGCATTTTTGCATGAGTTGTTATGCATATATGCACACATACACAAATGTAGTGAAAAATAATTCAGTATTAAAATTAGCTGCACTCAATTCACTGCATGTACAACCAATACTGAAGCATAAGAACATAATAATATAAACGGAAAAACAGGCAAAAATATAATAGCAGATAGTTACATATAGAATATAGAATAGTTACATGCTATAGGACTACTTCATGTCCATTATTTAGGATCGCACTTGCAGATAAATCACAACCTCCTTTAGCAAATTAAACCAGAAACAGAAAAATCTAATGAGATTAAAATCCGCTAATAAATTTTAACTACAAAGCTAGAGATAGCTAGGTAGACTAGTTTTTTTTTATTATTTCTTATATAACATTCAATCATATTAACTGTGCAGAACACTGCAAATTGCATCAGTTAAAGACAAGTAGATTAAAAACTTCACAACTCATTAAAAATCAGGATATATAATTTATCAGTATTTTACATTAGTAAGTCCCTTACTTGACATAGAAACAAACAAGTACATACCCTGATCCAAAATCTCTTCCTCTTCTGTTTTGGTCTGCTGCAGCAAAGAACTTTTATCATTATCCTTGGTTTCTGAAAAATGAATTTAGGATATGATGTGTGAATGGAATTGAGTATCTTCCTGCTGGGGAAAAAAAGCCCTTCTGAAATCAACATTTGGTATTTTTATCTATCTATCTATCTATCTATCTATCTATCTATCTATCTATCTATCTATCTATCTATCTATCTATCTATCTATCTATCTTGTAGTTGTGCCTAACAGTGCAGCAGTAAAACAAGTGGAATGAAAAACTATGATTTGTACTTTGCTACAACAACATACCAGTGAGATCACTTCTAGATAATCTTGCTAGTGCAATTTATATGCCTACTAGTGTTTAATATAAACATTTGTTTCCTTCTGTAACAAGGCAGTGGGATCCAAAAAACTATGGAAATGTTATAATTCAACTTTGTAGGAAATAGATAGAAGATGAAGTAAATATTAAGAAACTGTTAATATAAAGTACTGATATTTGGCATAGAAAAGAGGCCAATCTTTTGGGTACACAGCTCATGTAGCTATAAAAATATGTTGGAAATTGAAAGATGACAACAGGAAGAACAGACGACTATGGCAGACATTTTCACCAAAACCAGGAGCAGAATTCCATGATGGTCTATAATTAGTGATTTGAATTTTATTCAGAATTGCATTTCCTTTTGATGAAAATTTAGCATATCAAAGCAACACAAACACATCAGTGAGCATAAAAAGACTTGAATAAAATGGATTACAAGGGTTTTTTCACCTTTATGATGTCCATGAGTCATCTTTAACATATCAGACTTGACTGAAATAGGAATATTTGCCTCCTGCGGTATATTTCTGAACATCTCAGGGTTTGCATTCTGTGTGCAGGTCATATACGAGACAGCATGCTTGGCTTCCATATAGTACATAATGTAAAAATTACACATTTCATCATTGGCTGTTCCTCTACAAAACATAGAAAAAATGCAGCAGTTTGGAAAATATGAGCTGAATATAGCTGTTATTCAATTCATCTAACTTGTTTAATAGAATATTAATAAGCTGCAATGAAATGTTTAGAAGTCCCATAAAAAAAATATTTAGCAGCTTAATTGCAGTGAATATCAAAAGTTTATTTCAGTTTATAATAGAAAACACCAGTTTGCATGAATTCTCCAAGTATCTCAGAAATTCCTAACAATTTGGTTCTGATTCTGCAGAAAGCTGCATCAAGTATACAAACTGCCCTTCCTTCTCATTTCCCCAGTATACTCCTCACAGTCCCCAGTGTGTCAACTACGCACATGTTCTGATGAAGTAAGACAGAACTGTATCATTCATTATGTCACCATTCATATACTTCTGTGTCCAGCTGGGGCAAATCTAATTTAAAATCACTGCAAATAACATCTATGTTTCATTTCAGCAGCTATCTTTTATGACAGTTTTTTCCCCCCATGTTCAAGTGCATCCGTTTACTGGCCAATCACACTGGTTCTAAGGCAGCAAAACTTAATTTGATTACATATGAAGACATCATAAATATCTCTTAAAGAGAAGATTGCACTGCCATCTTGAGAATAACTTGATCACAAGCTTTTGTAGGAAAACACGAGTGCAAGAGGAATGATTAAACACTACTAGAATTCAGTTCTTTGATAAATGTCGTGCATGTACTTGAAACAGAAGCAGCTTTTCTGTACTGCTACATAATCCTGTCTTCAACAGAAAATACAGCTGGTACGAGAAATTTTTTTTTTGGCAAAATATATCTTGGTTTAGCAGACAACACAGGGCCTCTTTGCAACTGCGATCTGTTTCTGTTTTTTTCCCTCTGCCATATAGGTTGGTATCTGTATCTCTTATTCGTAGCTACTGTCTTGGCAATGGAATAAGCTAGGACTTATAAAGAAAGGTTCACAAAATAAAAGGTTTTACATTACAATTCTTTAATTAGCTTTCACAATTAACCAGTGAGCCCACAGTCATAAAAAGATACAGGAGTGGCCTATTAGCTGTTTGCAAAATACGTCAGTGCTGACTTTTCCAGCAGCATCCTGCAGCATTCATTTATTCACCATGGCAACAATAATGACACCAGCCAGAGGGAAGACAGGGGGAATATGCGAGAAGAGACTGTTTCAAACGGGGAATTGGTATTTTTCCATGCATTGAAAAATTATCATCCCTTGGAGACCACAAAAAAATCAGACTCTGACTTGGCAATCTCTGCTTAAGCTTTTAGAAAGCATTAACTTCACTGTTAGACTTCCAATATCTGTCACTATAATTACCTCTCTCTTTAAAACTCCAGCAGAAAAGGGGATGTGGAACCCACACAAACTGGTTCATTTGACATATGTTACTGCGTCTAAATATTTTAAAGTTGATAATTTTAAATATTTTCAGTTTAAAATAAAAGAAAAATACTGTTAAGAAGAGTTTTAGTAAATTCACAGAAAATTCAGAATCCTTCCATTATTTATTTGAACTCCTGAGAAAACCTGCGGGTGAACAAGTTTAATGAGTAGAAAAGCTGATGCACAAGTTAAAAAAAATAAAACAAAAAAATTAATGTTAACCACCTTCACACCACTGCCACAGATATCTAGAACCGTATCTAGATTTCGGTATATTAACAGTATACAGTTAAGCATAATGAAAACAGAGGATTTAGCATCTAAAAGCAAGATAATGCAGTTAAAGAATCTTAAATACTGAATCAGAATGTTTTGCTACAGGCACATAAACCTTCTCTTGAAAGGTACAATACTAGTTTAACATATTTTGAAAGGGAAAGATACAGGTTGCACTATTTTCTGTCTGTTAAGAGTTTTAGACAACACATTACATTGCAACTGGAAAAAACAAGAAGCCACTGTGGCTAATGGCACTTTCCTTTACAATGACATGATCGTTACACTGAATGGGCTCTAGTTCTTTGATATCCCTTAGACTGGGAAGCTATAGAATCATAGAATGATTTGGGTTGGAAAGGACCTTAAAGATCATCTAGTTCCAACACCCTTGCCATGGGCAGAGAAATCCTCCACTACATCAGGTTGCCCAAAGCCTCATCCAACCTGGCCTTGAACACTTCCAGGGATGGGGCATCTACAACTTATCTGGACAACCTGTTCCAGTGCCTCACCACCCTCTGAGTGAAAAATTTCTTCCTTAGATCTAATCGAAATCCCCCCTCTTTCAGTTTAAAGCCATTGCGCCTTGTCCTATCACTACACGCCCTTGGAAAAAGTCCCTCTTCAGCTTTCCTGTAGGCCCCCTTTAGGAACTGGAAAGCTGCTAGAAGATCACCCCGGAGCCTTTTCTTCTCCAGGCTGAACAGTCCCAACTCTCTCAGGCTGTCTTCATAGCAGAGGTGCTCCAGCCCTCGGATCATCTTTGTGGCCCTCCTCTGGACTCGCTCCAGCACCTCCATGTCCTCCTTGTGTTGAGGACTCCAGAGCCGAACACAGTATTCCAGGTGGGGTCTCATGAGAGCTGAATAGAGGGGCAGAATCACTTCCCTCAACCTGCTGGCCACACTTCTTTTGATAACAGCCCAGGATACGATTTGCTTTCTGGGTTGTCAGTGCACATTGCCGGCTCATGTTGAGCTTCTCATCCAGCAGCACTCCCAAGTCCTTTTCCTCAGGGCTGCTCTCAATCCATTCTCCGCCCAGCCTATACTTGTGCTTGGGATTGCCCCGAGCCATGTGCAGGACCTTGCACTTGGCCTTGTTGAACTTCATGAGGTTCTCACAGGCCCACCTCTCCAGCCTCTCAAGGTCCCTCTGGATGGCATCTCTTCCCTCCAGCATGTCCACAACACCACACAACTTGGTGTCATCTGCAAACTTGCTGAGGGTGCATTCGATCCCACTGTCCATGTGACCAACAAAGATGTTAAACAGCACCAGCCCCAGTAGTGACCCCTGAGGAACATCACTTCTCACTGGCCTCCACTTGGACATCGAGCCATTGACCACAACTCTCTTGAGTGCGACCATCCAGCCAACTCCTTATCCATCGAGTGGTCCATCCATCAAAATCATGTCTTTCCTATATACTACTTCACACTATATCAGCTCTAATTTTTACTCTGAAACATCATTACATTATCTGTTATAATAATGCAGTGGCTGCTTGCATGGAGTACTTACTGATCTGCAGCAAAAATTAGAAGCAATCTTGCTTTATAAATCAGGAATAGTTGATGTCCTTCTTATTTGACAAAGGATAATTCAACCCATTAATTTGCAAAAGTTTCAGCTTGAGGAGAAATCCAGCTAACTGATTTGGACAACTTATGAAAGTTTTGAAGAGATGACTACTGACTCACCTCTTTAAACCAGAGACATTTTTAAGTCTGTGCTCGTGTAACTACCCTGAACTTTTATGTAGTCAATTGCACAGGCAAAATCAGGTTTCACTTCTGAGCCTTGGTTTGCCAAATTACATTTTTAAGAGGCATGCCTCAATACCTAATTTAGTTTCTCAGACTAAAAGAGGAAGCAGGATGAAAAAGGTTAGCGTGAACCATGGGGGTCATGACATAATGCAAGATAATGGAAAGCAGTTAGTGTAACTAAAGAAACATAAAAAAAAACCCAAGAGCAAATGTCTAAAAAAACAAACAGCACAGTAAGGAAGGGATAAAAGCAAAACAAGAACATCTATCCTCTCTCCTCATGTTAGATACTAAGTAACAGACTTGGCCAAAAACGACACTTCATTAATATGAAAGGAATTAGTTGACTATCACATAAATTACTACACAGTTAAGAAAGTATAACATTGAGAATGTAACATTTTAACTACAGTTAGCATATATTATGAATGGTTAAGCTTTAACTGATCAGTTTTGGAAAAGCAAATGGACAAAGTGAACTCCAAGTTTGTTTTAGCCCTGTTTTCCATGTATATTAAAGATAAATCATATAAGGAATTTAAGATATTTTTTTCAGCAGATTTAAGAAAAAAGAAAAACACAGGCAGCAAATTAAATATAGAGACTGGGAAAGTGAACATGCAGACTCGTTCTGATCCTTTTCAGATATATATTATTTCACAGCTTTCCTTTCACGTTTGTGTTTCCCATTTTTCCAGCGTTCATATTTGAAACCCAAAAGTTCTTTTAATATTTCTTCTGGACGGTCAAGTCATTCTGAATGGGAGCATGACAACTGCAGCATCAGGGCAACATTTTCCAAGATTTAAACAATTAAATTTAATCATTTAATTTATTTTAGCTGTGTATCTTTCCATATACACAGCATTGTTGTGTATGCATTCCTTCTCATCCAGTCATTTAATTTATGGCGATAATTATTTTTCAACCGTATTATGCACCAGTTTTCATGTAATAGTTTAAATATTTGCTTACAATGCTTATGTATTGTTTCTCAAAATTCACAGTTAGAAATTATGTAATAAAAAAGTAAAGGTCTGCTTATTTCTTTGATTTCTGTTCCTATTAATTCCCCATTGGAAGCATACTGGTACATTGAAAGAAAAGATCATAATTGTCCTAGGATTGTTTCTAAAACTGTAAGGATTATTCAACAAACAGGAACTACTTTGTAGAATATCACAGAAACGTGACAGAAGCTTTTAGAGCTTGTGAAAAAAGTCTACAGTTAAATTAACGTTTTAGATATATTTTTGATAATGTTATGGCTTTGTAAAAACCTCAATTCATTTTGCTTCAGGTGCTATCCATTAGCATTTTAACCACCCACTGAAAGGTGATAAATTTGTGCTGAATCTTTTATGCTCTACCGAGATGCAACCTTAGGGTGCTCAGTGCACCCTTGTCCGTTGGGGTGCTGCAACATATACTTCCAGAATGGAGAGATTTCTGCAGGGTATCTTCATATCTCTACATATGCAGTAAATTACAGTTCAAAGAACTGAAGTCACTTAACAAAATATTGATATTGCATATATTTTTACAGTTGTATTTGTCAACTTGATCTTACAGAGCTTCGTCTGTCATCTTCAGCTGAATAGTATCACTTACAAATACAGTTCAGATTCTCCTGTTTATCATTCCTAGTCATTTATGTTTTCATTGTTTTTCATCAAAACTTGTATATTTTTATATTGATAAAATGGTAACTGGTACATTATTTTGAATTTTTAAGGTTAGATTTCCCAATGGCTCAAAATTTATAAGAATTTTATAAGCTTCCATAAGTTTTCTTTCTGAAATAATGAAGAGAAATTGTGAAGCTTTATTATTTTGTTTTAAACAGTCAATAACTTCAGCCTATTAAAAAATACATTTTTTAGAATTGATATGCTGAATCTTTCTCTAAGTGTAGAACAGCCCAACATTTGAGTAAGGTTTTTGGCAGCATAGCTTCACCTGAGAAATGCTCTGAACTCTTCAGCAAAGTGATTATTCACATAAGTAAAGGCAATGAAAATTGTGTAGAGTTAAATCTTTAGCAGACTAGACAGCAGATCAGACCATTTTGGCAGAAGTTAACCGTTTGTTAGAATTATCTTGGAAAAAGTCGTGAAATAAATACATTTCTACCCATAACCAATACCTTGGTAAAAATTGCTAGGACATGGAGCAAATAAGAGAAAATTTACCCTATATGTGTCTCTGTAGTTCTGCCTTCACCACTGAACACACATCTAGCTGCTAGGATATCATCATAGCTAACATCTACAGGATGTTCTACTGGATAGAATGCCTGAAAGAGAGGATGATTCACCATAATTAGTCTCACATTATTTACATAAATATACACACACAAGAGAATGACAGTGCTACACATCTGAAAAGTGATTTCTAAATGTTTTTTGCATCATAATAAAATCATAATACTTTGCAGTAGTCAATTCCACCGGCACAACAACATGTATCAGTGGAAACACGTTGATGTAAATCTGCAGGTACATGACTGTCAATTCAGCTTCTCAGTTTTGCATAGAGATAATTAAAATTTACCGTTAGAATTAAAAAAACAACCAACCTGTGGCAGTTGTGGACTCTGTCTACCAATCAATGTCCATTGACCATTTCTCACTCTGTATCCACTCACTACTTTACCTGTAACATAACAATATGTATGTGAACAAGAGACATACTTTAAAAAATATATTTTTATATATGTCAGCATTTTTCTGTTGAATATTTGATATTCTCAAGTTGCAATAAACACCATATAAACTTACCTAGTCTGTGTGTATGAACTCTGTAGGCAAAAAGGTGCATTGGAAACCTTTTGTAATGGCAGGCAATGTCTGCATCAACCACTGTTAAAATATGATGCCAATAAACACAGAAAACACGTTATTTATCAAACAGAAAAGTTAGACTACTGTACTTCATTCGGTTTGAAAGCAGTTTACAAGAGGTATAGCTACACTGGACAACAGACAATTTCAAAAGATACTGGATAATATCTTATACTTCTGCAGTGTCTATCTCAAAGCATTTGTAAAGAAAAACTACTAAAATATAGCAGGAGTCACCTGAAAATCACTTTCTGCAATGACGTATGTAGAAAATGGGGCTGAAACTCAGTAGCATTTTTTCCAGTGTATACTACTGATATTTAACAAAGTAAAATAATGCATTTGCTTACAGAGTATGTTGAGGGATGCTTAAAGTAAACATAGCTATGGTAAATAGTCTACTAAGGAGAAAATTAAAATAAGCTGACACAATTCTAAACTAATAAAATTTATAATGAAGGCTTGATTTTAAGATCTTATAGTTCTAGACCCAGTCTTAAGATTCAGGGTTAGGCTTTGGCAGAAAAGTGCTGTACTATGTCTGCAGGCTAGTTCTTATGTTAGGTGTAGTGACAGTAGCTAAGGAAGAGCCTACAGAGAAATTCCTCTGCCAATGCCTCTCTGAGAGGTATCTGGGTACTGCTGCATTTTCCAGTTATAACAAACTTCATGCTTTACTTAAGAACTGCAAATTTGATTGAACATGAGAAGGCAGTTATCAACAGGCACCGAACTGTTTTTATTCCCTTCTCCCACCTCTCCAGCTGAGAAAGTAAATTTCTGCATCGACTAAATACTTTGGGGGCAGGGGATCAGTTTGATATGTTTTCACACTGAAAAGCTGTCATGGTTTGAAGTGGGGGGGGAGGCTCTGGTGGCAGAAGCTGCCCATTAGACTGGACTCCCATTCCCCTCGGGCCTTGAGCCAATCAGCGCCTCTGCAAATTGCCTTATTTACATCGGGACAAAGGAACTGGAAAGGTGTGCCTTTGCCCAGGAGCAAGGAGAAGGGAGCGGGGCACGGCCCCCGCTCCCCGGCATCCACTGGGGATGGCCGCGACGGAGCTGTTTGGGGAACTCAGGGAGAGCTCCGTTCCCAGGGTGCCCACTGGACTGAGTTCACCCAGAAAAGACTGAGATCTGAGAGAAACGGCCACACAGATCATCCAGGTCAGTGGAGATGGAACGGGACAATGTGTGCCACAGCTGAGTCCCCCTTGCAAGCAGCCCCTCTGCAATCAGTCATCAGTGAAGCAAGCAGAGACCCACTTGCAGCCCGTGGAGGATCCACGTTGAGAAGAGATGCCAGAGCCTAAGCATGGTACGCATCTAGAGTCCGTGGGACAACCCCTGCCCATGGGGAGGTGCTTTGTTAAAGGAGATGCCTGAGCCTGAGACAATTGTGAATCATGGGCACAGGTCAAGGAGCATTTATGCATTTACGCATTCAAAGTCTGCATGGGAGGTACATTTATGCATTTAAATGTATAAATTTCTCTCTCTCTGTACGGAGACGCATTTAAGGTCGATATGATGACCCAACGCCAGAGCGCATTTAAAGTCTGTATGATGACCCATGCCAGAGCGAGTGGCAACAACTCCTTAAAAGTCTGAGACTGTGGTAAAGCTCGCACTTGGGGCAATCCAATGGGGTAAGGATTGCTTCCTGTGGGTAGGACCTCACACTTTCCCTGTGAGTAGGGGATCCACTGGAGCAAGGGACAATGGTGTAAGGACTCCTTCTCCTTTAAGAGAAGCGGCAGTAACAACATGGGATGAACTGACCTGCACTCCCCCAGTCCCTGCCCCCCTGCACCGCTGGGGGAGGAGGTAGAGCTGGGAAGAAAAGGCAAAGGGGGGGAGTGGTGTTGATTTTAAGATCTGGCCTTGTTTTCCTGTTATCCTCTCAAGTAACCATTTTTGTTTGCTTTTCTCTTTGTAGGTAGCTGTTAATAAACTGTTTTGCTTTAAGAAAACAGCCTCTTTTGCCCGGGACCGTGGTTGGTGGGTGCTGCTCTGTTCCTGTCTCGACCCTCAGCTCTTTTATTACATTTTTCTCCTCTCCACTTTACTGGAGTGGGGGAGCTGTGTGGAGTTTAGTTGACAGATGGGCCTAACCCACGACAAAAGCAAAATGTGTTAAGTTTCATTCAAATTTAAAAAGATTTCAAGTTGCTGAATTCATCAAACAGTTGGAGTCAGTTGAGCATTTGACCACTTCATCCTTTTTGGGTAGGTAACTGCAAATGGGACAAATGGTGTTCTTGGCTATCTAATTTAAAATTCCATTATAGCATAGGAAAATCTAAGGTCAGTTTTCAACTTCCTTAAAAGACAACACTCCACGCTAGCTCGAAGAAATGATATTGATACTATCCAAGTTAAGTTTTAAATAAAATCCACGGAGTAGGATTCTGTACACAAACTGTTTGGAAACTTTATTTACAATGTTTTTTTCAGCATTTTGACCTTTTATCCAACTAGTATCATGGAAATAAAATTTTTAAAGAGCAGCTCCTTACTGGTAAAAACTCATTTATTAAAACTGAACTCTTAGTAAATGACAATTAGCATGACTGACAAACGCATAGGAAGAAGAGTCTAAAAAATTTAATAGTTATTTTTTAGGGGAGGAGGGGAATAAGAAAACAGGTAGGCCTTTTTTGGTAAAATATTAAGAAAAACAAATTGAAGAAATACTTTCATGAATCCTAGAAACTTCAGTATTGCACAGATCATTATTGGTTTGTACAAAATTGTTTTTCTACAACATTGATCACCTTTGCAGATGTAGTCATCAGGAAATATGATGAAATTTAAATTTATAACTATTTTTTCATCATTTGTTTAATTAAGCGATTAATTTGTCCATCCACAATTCAGCAAGTCTCTGCTAAATTTTCCTTCCACAATGATCAGTAAAAATAAATTAGATGCTGAGATTACATAATCTCTTTGTAGAATTATGACTCACCTTTCTCACCTGGTGGTATTACAGTGTTCACAGCCATCATAAGATACATTCCAGCAATCAAAGGCTGCCTGCAATTCAAAATTCAAGATCTGCTAAACAGGTCCTTTGTAAAACCCAGCTGCAAGTGACATGATACGTAATACCATTTAACATCACTAATTTTACATATTGGATTGTATCTGAAACTGGTATTACGAGAAAGAAGCTGAATATCATACAGAGCACTTCTCTTTGTCTCCTTTTTTCATACTGAGTATACAATTTTAAAAGCACAGAATCATAGGATGATTTGGGTTGGAAGCATCTTCTACAACGTATGTGAAATAGGACAATATGATCATCTACATAATTGCTGTCCTTGTCCCAGATTTCTAAATATGAAGCTATTATGCTGGATTAACTCAGTATTGATAGCACTGTTTTATGAAGTGTCTTAGCAGAAACAAAAATTTTTGCTAACAGATGACACATGGCTTCAAAATTCCTAATACTGTGAAATAGGTATTACTTTTCTTTCACATTTTCAAAGGAATCTAAAGGAGGGGTTTCCATGCCTTCTGTTCTGATGAAAAATATCATAATAGGTATTTTTAAAGACACTTACTTTTGATGTGTCAGATGTAAAGTTACACCAGAGCAGTCCTTGTGTTTATCTGTACAAATCACAAAATGGTTTAATCATTAGCAACTGAGCCCACGCAAAATTATTCCACGTAATAACATCCTTCAGTTGTACAAAAAATACCAGGAGATAAAGTGAGTTTCAATCTTACTGTTTGCAATAAAACTTCACTACTGTGGAAATAATACTCAAATTTGCAAAAACCTGAACATCACAGTGCTGTGATGTGTAGCATCACATTATTTAAGTTTGCAGAGAATTGAAAAAAAATTCATCTAAATTGAGCAATTTCAAAATGAACTAGAAACAGTGGGAAAATTATTATTGCTACTATACCGGGCAATCATATTTATCAGTATCAGCAGAAACATAAACCAAGTTCTGGCACAAGAATCTGATCTGCAGTGCTGTGTCAAGAGTAAAATAATGGATGGATACATTGGTCTAGACCTTTTAAGAAATTTCTACAGCGTGTTATAAGTTTGTCAGTGATTATATTTAGCAATGACTGAGCTTAATATTTTTCTAACTACACAGGTCTGCTGGAAACGCTGTTTCTTGCTTCTCCTTCCGTGCAGCTCATCTCCTTGAAACACTCAAAGCTGCTGAACCCTCCATTCAAGTATGCTGACTGCACTGAGGCCACGTCAGTTCCCAGTGCAATCTCTTTTTGAGCTTTGCTGTGTGACCTAAGCAAAAATACCCTTAATGCACAAACCAAACAAAATCTTAAAGTCTCCTTTCACTCCATCAGTCGAGCTTATCTAGCTACTTTGATTTCTTTGTTTCAGCTCCTGTTAAGCATGTTTTCTAGAAGTATCTCAAATACTGGAAATACTCAAAGTTTGTCAGATAAACACTCATAACTGAGGAGAAGCCAAATTATCCTAAACAGAAATGCATTCTTCCTATAGGCTGATTTTGATAGATCTTCCAATGCAAGTCTGACAGGCTTCCTGCCAGTCTGTCAATCCAGATCAAGAATCCTGAGCTTTTCAATTACAAGCATGATAATCTGCCATAGAAGTTGAGACTTCTACAGCTTCCTAAATACTTAAAATTCTATGTTTTCTCAGAATTAGAAAAATAAACACTCTTCAAAACCTATTTTATTTGCACTCTGAGTACACGGATTATAAATTATAGAACACATGTTATTCAGCTTCTTCATTGCTCTATTTCTAATATTTAATACGAATAGTATAGCAATTATAGAATAGCACTTATAGAAGACTTAAAAGCTTTCACAGTAGCAGAGTGGTGCTTTTATGAATTTCTAAACTCTCTGTTATTTCAAAGTCAGCCCTTTGATTTGTACCAGATCTCCACATACAGTCTGAAAACTGGCTTTGTCTCATTAAAGATAAGAAGTAGCCTCAAAGCTGGAGCACAAACTCTCATCAAGGCAATTCCAAAACTAACGCCCACTGGGAAGTAACTTTGTATAAGTTATATTTAAAAAGACAAAGACATGGAGCACAAAAATGAACTTGAAGTCTCGGTAAAGAAAAAGACAAATTCAATATGTTGCATTCCATATTGACACCTAATATTTGATACATAAAAGAACACTAGCTGAATTCTTTTTTTTTTTTTTTTACAAGAGTCAAGGTGCTTGCTCTTGCTTATCTGCTCACTCATCCAAAATCAATTCAGTAAAATTCTTTTTAAAAGTCTACTAACATGTAGAATGAAACGCTACCTTTATTCAGTTTGTGAAAAATAAAATACAGTACAGACTGTCTAGTGCCATTTTCACAACTTATTTTCCAAACAGGAAAGCGACAAACAATTCCTGATCCTGGTTCAGTATAAATTTTTAAACAAATAAATACCTTGTAAAGGTCACAGATGACTCATTTGCTGAAAGATTATCATAATATATCATAGACATGAATATCTGGGAGCATGCCAAATTAATTTATTCAAGATCCCAATTTTAAGCCTTCTGGTTATCAAAGAGAAGCACACTGGATACAGTGTTCGAATAAGACTATAACTCAAATGACAGCTTACAATTCACATGCTTCTGAAGAAAACAGTTATTTTTAAGATATCTACCACCTTGGTGGCCGAAACAAATTACTCCCCCCAACCAATAAAAACGAAACCAAACCCAACACTGAGAACCCCACATCCCCCTCACAGAACTGGGTAAGTCTGTTATATTGTATGTAATGCAGGTAACATAATTCTTGGAGGGAACAATAGTAGGAAGAAATAAGTCTGTTCTCAGTGAAGAAGTCAGGGTTAGGAGAAGGAGCAGGGAATGCAAATATTATGCATGCCTTGTGGAAGAAAAGAAAGGAACAAGAAGGAATGAGAAAGCAGCCGAAGTTGAACAAAAGTTTAAGAATTCCCCAAAACCTTACTCCAAGCAAACTGACAAAAATTATTAATCGCTTCAAATAACGCAACAGTTACACACATAGAAAATGACAGAATGTGATTACCTTTTATACAGAACAAGTTAAAAGAGATTATTATGGATAATTTTAATTACTTTGGTTCTGGGAGATGAGGTTTATATTCTCACACGTGCTGGAAAGGACTAAGATAATAGCATGGCAGGTTAGAAACAACATTAGTGTTTGTTATAGGGAGGGCAGAAAAAAAAGAAATTCTAGGGACTGGCAAAAAAACCCACATTTCTTAAAAGCAGATCTGAAGGCACTTACATGAAAGAATAGATCAAGAACAGTGTGACAACTGCACTGCACAGCCCAAATTGAAAGATGTCTGGATGCCTTAGCAGATGTTAAGATGGCTACATTTACTTCTAGTTGAATCTGAACCCTAAACACTTACGAACATATAGGACAGACAGACAAACTTCTGACAACTTTTTACTTGTTACATAACTGTATCTACTATCAATCATAACTCCAAACATAAAATAATTTTTGCTTTCGCAATATAAAAAGTGAAGAAAGTCAAATAGAGTAATTACTATTTCTCTAAGATGGCTCTTTGCATATACCTCATAGTTTTAGTAGAATTTATTTTTGGTTTTCCATCTTATTTTTTAATTATGTGTATTTCAGACAAAATACAATAAGCTTTATTTTGATATCTGAGCATATATAAATATGAATAATTAGCTCTGGCTTACAGCGACAGAGAGAAGGAAAACATAATTAGTTTCTTAACTGGCTAATGAAATTAAGAAATATCCTTTTTACAAATAGTTGAAAATGAGAGTTGATTAATTTTAATTGTGACATTTTTTTCCCCAAAAATTGAAAGGAAGTAGAATTGGGTGCTAATACATAAATGGTTACTACCTCAAACCAAATATTTCATATTTGCAATGACTTGTAAGTCAGAAAATTTAACTCTGAACAGTGCTTTTGGATCTTTGATGTCTTACTGAAAGCATAACAAGTTAACTGAGTATATCATTTGTCCTATATTCTGAATTGAAACAACTGCATGCACTTACATCCAAACTGTAATGACTATATCCTTATAATTTGAGATGTCTCACTCATACAGAAAAGCTCAATTTAAGTCATTCTTGAAGTTCAAAAATACCTGTAAAACTAGTTGAAGGTTATGCATTGAATATCCTTGAACACCACAATCAAGGTTTAAGACATTTAGATTATTAGGAGGTTTAAATTATATTTTTCTCTACTGGAATTTTTAGAGGCAGACTACATTAAAAACACTGTTTTTCTCACAAAAATGGCAGAAGCGGTAGACTATTTTTCACTTCAAAAACTAAATATCAGACTATCAAGTAAAAGGCACTTTCAAAGAGGGCATTCTGCAATACTCTTTAACTGTTGAAACAGTATATGACACTAGTACCATCTCCTAAATTGTAGTCCTATCAGGTCATACTTCTTAAACTTTCCTAAGTTTTCAGGCTTACATCTTATTTTAAGTACTGCACAGATATTCTAGGCAAAAAATAAGGAAGCCTGCTGCAGAAGGGGTGGTGATGTAAAATTAAGTTTTTATTTCAGATGCTAACTTATTTCACTATAGTTTCTCTAAGTGGGCAAGGGGATTTTCTGAGTAGGAGCTTTGACTATCAAGATAATATACTAATAAAGATTTTGAAACACATTCTCAACTAATGTGCAATGGAGGCTACTGATCTCATTTGTTTCTTTTTTTTAATAACTACATACATATAAATCATACTTAAGAGTGAAAGCAAACAGTGAGAACTCTCACTGTCCCCAAGCAATAATGAAGAGCAGGCTCTCAACTCACATGCTCTCTTTAGAGGTTTGTAACTTTAATTATTCGTGATTTTAGCAGGCAAAGAATCTCATAGGCTGTACGGGTCCATCTGAACTGTCTCATGAAAATCAATTATTCCAATTTCAGTTGTGCGCATTTGCATATATGTTCCATTTAAACAGTGCTGGCGCATCCAGTTTATTCTTTCCCCTTCCTCCTCCTCAGTTACCATTATTGCTATTCTGCTACATTATATCTTCACATCATGTTAGAAGCCATACATTCAGCTTCAGACATTGCTGCTGAAAAATCTAGAGGAGTATTGCTCACACCTTGCCAGAGGTACACAGAAGAGAGGCTGCAGCACTGGGAAGCTACCAGCTACAGGGTAACTTCTCTATTCAAAACCAAGTACAAGCTGTGGATCATTTACCATGTGTGATGGTTTGATGGGGGGAGGGAGGGGTTCTGGTGGCAGGAGAGGGGATTTGCTCCCTGTGACCTCCCCAGTTCTGGCCACAAGATCGGGCTCCCATCCCCCTCGGGGCTGAGCCAATAAGAGCCTCTGCGAATTGCCCAATTAAAGTTGGGACAAAGGAACAGAAAAGGTATTTTTGCCCAGGAGCAAGGGGAGAGGGAGGAGGGCACTGCCCCCGCTTCCCAGCTCCCGGCCAGGCGGCTGCCCGTGCTGGGCTGGCGCCACCCGCTGAGGATGGCGGCGGTGGAGCCGCTTGGGGAACTCGGGTAGCGCCCCATTCCCAGGGTGCCCGCTGGGCCGAGTTCACCCAGAGAGGACTGAGATCTGAGAGAAAAGACCACACAGACACCGGGTCAGTGAAGATGGAACAGGACGAGTTGTGCCGGAGCTGAGTTTCCCCTGCAACCGGTGGCGAGACGGCAGGCGGCCCCCCTGCAGCCAGGACGGACTCGGTGGGGCAAAGACCCACTCGCAGCCCGTGGAAAAGCCACATCGGAAAAGAGATGCCTGGGCCTGAGGATAGTCATGAAGCATGGGACGCATGATAAGGTAGAGATGCATCTAGAGTCCGTGGGACGACCCGCGCCAGAGCGAGTGGCAACAACTCCCTAAGAATCCGAGACTGTGGTAAAGCCCGTACTGGAGCAATCTGATGGGGTAGGATTGCATCCTGAGGGTAGGACTCACACTGGAGAAGCTTGTGGATTTTCCTTGTCAGTAGGGGATCCACTGGAGCAAGGGAAAATGGTGTAAGGACTCCTTCTCCTTTAAGAAAGGAGCGGCAGTAACAACATGTGATGAACTGACCTGCACTCCCCCATTCCCTGCCCCGCTGCGCCGCTGGGGGAGGAGGTATAGCCGGGAAGAAAAGGAAAGGGAGGTGGGGAGTGTTGTTTTTAAGATCTGGCCTTGTTTTCTTTTTATCGTCTTGATTAACTGGTTTTCTTTGTCTCTATCTTTTCAAAGTAACTGTTAATAAAATGAATTGTTTTATTCCCAAGCCAAGTCTGTTTTGCCTGGGACCATGGTTGGTGGGTGCTCCCTCTGTTCTTGTCTCGACCCTCAGTCTCTTTATTACATTTCTTCTCCTCTACACTTTACTGGAGGAGTGAGAGACTGACTATATAGGGTTTGGTTGCTGGAGCAGCCTAATCCACGACACCATGGCACCACAGAGGATTCAGAGTCCATGGGCATAGCTCAAACTATTGGTGTAATGCATATTCCTCCCTTAGCTCTTAGTTGTTTTTCAGCTTACTGCTCCTTTCTTCTCTCAAGCCCAACACTTTGATTGTCACTTAGCTCATCAGCATCTTCACATTCTCTTTTAAATCCTATACAGTACTGTACAGCAGATAAGTTCAAGAGAATGATGACCTACAGGTTTTTGTTCTTGAAGGCCAGGTGCCCTAACCCAAAAACTCCACAAAGGGCATGATTTACAGAGCAAAACCAAGAATTCATACATCTCAAAGGTGTCAGAATAAAGCATTTCAGGTTTAAGGAATAAAGTACAACATGAAACATAAATAAAAAAACCCCCACATTAATCTTGTCCCCAAAAATCTCAGGTCACCAATATTTCAATATGCATTAAAGAAACCCAAATTTCATTGATCCAAGCTTACAACGCGTGGGCTGAATGAGCAGCCACGGAGGTGTATTGAAAATCAGCTGAATGGTCAGGCCCAGAGAGTGGTGATCAATAGTGTTAAGTCTAGTTGGAGGACAGTAACCAGCAGTGTATCCCAGGGGTCAATAGTGGGTCCAGTACCGTTCAACATCTCCATTAATGAGTTGGATGATGGGGCAGAGCGTACCCTCAGCAAGTTTGCTGATGACACCAAACTAGGAGTGGCTGATAGGCCAGAGGGTCATGCTGCCATCCAGACGGACATCGACAAACTGGAGAAGTGGGCTGACAGAAACCACATGAAGTTCAATAAGGAAAAAAGTGTAAAGTCTTGCACCTGGGGAGAAACAAGCTCAGCCACTAGTGTTTGCTGGGGGTCACCCAGCTGGAGAGTAGCTTGGGAGAAAAGGCCCTGGGGTCCTTGTGGACACCAAATTGAATTGTGCCAGCAACATGCCCTTGCTGCAAAGATGGCTAATGGTATCCTCTGCTGCATTAGTCAAAGTATTGTCAGCAGGTCAAGGGAGGTGATCCTTCGCCTCTATTCGGCACTAGTGAGGCCACATTTGGAGTACTGTGTCCAGTGCTGGGCTTCCCAGCACAAGGGATACATGGGCATATTGGAGACAAACAAGGGTCATGAAGATGATGAAAGGACTGGAGCATCTCTCCTCTAAGGAAAGGCTCAGAGAGCTGGAAGTGTTCAACCTGAAGAAAAGAAGAATCAGGGGCACCTTGTCCATGCACAAAAATACCTGAAGAGAGGGTGCAAAGAGGCTTTTCAGTGGTGCCCAATGAGAGGACCAGAGGCAATGGGCACAAACTGAAACACAGGAGGTTCCGTCTGAACATCAAGAAATATGTTTTGACTGTGAAGGTGACCAAGCACTTGCACAGCTTGCCCAGACAGGTTGTGGAGTCTCCATCCTTGGAGACTTCCAAAAGCCACCTGGACACGGTCCTGGGCAATGAACTGTAGGTGCCCCTGCTTGAGCAAGGGTGGATGGACAAGATGACCTCCAGACGTCCCTCCCAACCTCAACCATTCTGTGATTCTGTGAAACACTCGCTATCAACAATAAGCATATTACCATGCTTGAAATGAGTGTTTCCTCTTTTTTTAAAAAAAAAAAAAAAGGAAAAGACTCTGTTTCCACAAGTTACAACTTTTTCCAAACAGATACTGTGATTGACTGGCTGTTGTATGTCACCCTTCTCACCAGTTATTCAAATAAGGTGACAGGTTAAGGGTGTTTGCAGTTATTTGTTTCAACTTTCTTAAAGAAAACACTGAATGACACAAGGAAAAACAAGTTTCTCCTTGCACCTAAATTAATCTGCTTCTCATAACTTTCAGTCATTTGCTCTATATTTTTTGAAGAAAAAAAATCTGTTCACCTTTCAGACATCTGAAGAGATAAAGTAAGTTTATAAAGATGTCCAGTTAATAAACAAATTTTATTACAGATATGCCCACTGATCTTTACCTTTGTGAGTGGCATTAACTGCAAAATTCTTTTCTATAGGTAATGTAAATACTTTTGTTGCTGTAACTGATATGACTTACAGAACAAATTTCCAAAATACATACCTCTAAATGCACTAATATCCCCATAGTGCACCTGGAGCACAAAAAATCTGCCACCCATTTCTCCTCCAACTCTGAATCCAACACCTAAGAGAATAAAAATACATTGTTTTCAGAAACAATAAAATATAGGCTGCTGCCCATATCTAAAATTACAAATTTGTGTAACGGCTTAGAGTGAAGGAGTAGAAAATTGTACTGAAACATCAGTGAAGAAAACGTTCTGAAAACTGGGAAAACAACTACAACACATGTTCTCAAATGGACTAATAAGCTAGGACCATAACTTAGTCATTAATGCACAGATATCTGCTTTAACCAGAGAATTCTCTCAATCCAAGAATATGAATACATATTTGATATATATACAACTATATTAAAAATAAAAATTAGAAAAATCAAGTTTTGTCATCCTTGTAAGTTTTGGTAGAATTTTCCTTTCTCAAACAACCTGTGAATGATACAAACTGATTAACATTGACTTACTAAGAACACAATGCGAATGAAGAGATAAAAAGACCTGAAGTAAAATATTTTGAGATGTAAATTAACATTGTATGCAGAAAAATCTTGTGGAAATTATGAAGCTATGTTACTTGTTGACAGAAGTAAGCACAACTACAGAAGATAATGGAGGAATTTGAAATAATTTGAAATAATGAAACTGAAAAATATCACCATCACCAAAAGGGATTTCTCTAAACCAATTCTACAACAAACACTCTTCAAAAGAAGCGGAGAAAGCAATTTCTTCCTATTCAATCAGTGAATCCCACTAGATTAAATGCTGCCCATGGCAAAGCCTACTTATAAATGAGACTGCAGCCCCTCTGTGCACAAAACCAGTTTCATTATGAAGTCCCTCCACAAACCTTGTATTTATGGACAGCTTAGAGACAAGAAAATTATTTCTAGCTGGGGTTTAATAGCAAAGCAAATACTAGGCTCACATTGAATCCTCCAAGCAACATTTTTTTAACTTGACATTCTGATAACCAAATCAAATAACATTAGTGCTGATAGTGTGTAAACGGATTGTTAAAATAAACCTCTTCATGATACTGTGCATTGCTCCTGGTTATGAACAGCGGCAGCAAAAGATAAAAGAAAAAATTTTTAGAATTTAAGGTATTTTCACACTGAGGCTATATAGATGGTAGGTATTTCTAGGACACTTAGTGGTTATTAGAAAGAACCATTTCTCCCTGTCTTCTAGACATAATACTCCAAGTAGCTTAAAAAATTTTGACTGAATTCATCAAAGACATCTTTCGTACAAGAAAACCGGTATACAAACATGTTGCTCAACCGCATCAAAACATCAAGAAATGAAAAGCACATAAAATTGTCAAGTATACTTAAGACACAGAAAAAGTTCAATAGTTAAATTGAACTTGTTTGTGCTTTCTCAAATATACAAAAATATTTTAATTCAGTTGTGTGCTACTGAAAGATATATAAATAGTACCCTTCCAATAATAAATAGTAGGAAATGCAAGATTAATGCTATACAAAAATTAAGCATATTATGATTGTCTCCTGGTTTTAGCTGGGACTGGGTTAGCCCTTCTTTTTAGCAGCTAGAAGAGCTCCGTGTTTTGGTTTTACTCAGAGGCTCACTCTGAGAAGAATGTTGATAGCAAGCTGATGTTTGTGGTTGGGCGTGAGACTCCAAGGACTTTTCAGTGTGCCGGAGTGCAGAAGCACGGCGGGATAAGGGGGGAGCATAGTTGGGACAAGGGGGACACGATTCCCCTTGTGATTTGTGGTGGAACTTAAGATTGAGGGCCAAACTGGCCAATTAGTATTCCATATCATGCAGTCTCATGCCCAGTATAAAAGTGAGGGTCAGCCGGGAAGAAGGGCTTTTGCGCTTTGGCTCTTTCGCCGCTTTTGCTCTTTTGCGCTTGCTGCGCTTTGCTCTATTGTTTTTCTTTCTTTTCCTCTCTCTCCCAGTACTCCCACTCTCAGAGTACTGTCTCTCTCTCTCTCTCTCTGCCCCTCTCTATTTTGGGGCCTCGCGTTCGTCCGGGATTGCAGCTTTGGGACGAGACGGGCTTCACATACAAGGGGGTGGTGAGCATCTACACTGTGTATTAAATCATCTGTATTAAATTGTTCTTATCTCACGCCACGGGTTTCCCGTTTATCCTTTAATTCTCTCCCTCATTCCTGGGGGTTGGGGAGGGGGAGTGACCGGCTGTGTTGGGGGGGGGTTCAACCTAACCCACGACAGATTGTTATCTCTCCCTTAGCCTTTTCCCCCCCCTATTGAAATCCAAAATGTTATAGTAAACAAGATGACAAAAAAACCCTTAGGTACATTAGCTAGCATAATGTATTAATAGTTTATGAGGTTCATGTTTATACACTAAATATTATAGGAGGATCTTAGATATGCCAGGTGCTTACTTCCACATCCTCTTCTCTCCCTGGCCCCTGTACACAAGAATTTCACATTAAAGGCACAATACCTTTTGGTAGTCTGGTGGGTGGAGCATTCCTTGCCCAAGCATACAAAATGTTAGATTTGTCTTTGCACGTTCCTTCATCACAATCCCTAAACACAGGAGAAAAGAAAACAAAAGGAAATATATTTTTTTTTAATTTTGAAATGAGAAAAGGGCAGGTGAATTACATGCAAACCCACAAATTTTAACATTTATGAAGATGCTTTTGTATGGATGTTGATTCAACACAGTTCTTTTAAAGTAGACTGCTTTCTGGGATATCATTAGATCCTTCATCTTTTTTTTCCCCTCCCTGTACCTTAAGATAGTGTTAGACAAACAAGGTTAAAACCATAGACAGTTCTGATAGTCCTTGCCAGCCTAGTAGCCAGTAACGAAAAAAATACAGGAATCTTTTGTGAGTATTAACCATATGAAAATTTCTAGCACTGTTAGCTTGAGTGCCACAAAATTACAATGGCTGCCACATTTACAAAGAGGGACAGGTCTCACATGCAAAGCAGAAAAAAACCCACAAGATATCAAAGCCTTAAGTCAAAATTGATACTTAAAATTGATTTAAAAATCACTGATTTAAAAAAAAGCTGACAGGAAGCTGTATATTAACCAACATGTAGGAGGCACTCATGCTCTTTCTCTTAACGCAAGCTCACTGCTTTAAGACAATTTTTATCCCACCGCACAATTTCTTGTTTTTCATAAACAGAAAAATCACACACACACACCCCCACGAGGGAAAAGAAAAAAGAAAAAAGAAGGGTTCGCCAAGTTACAGACCACAAACAGGTCACAAATACAATAACTGAGAGTGCTAGAGTTATCCCTAGCCTCTGCTGTAAACACCTTGCAGGTGACACTAAGGGTGGAATGCAAAAGACTCCCAAAGACTGTTAAGCTCTAGATACCTTGAATCTGCAAGAACTAATAAACTCAGGGCACAGACAATACCAAATCTGTAAAAGACCAGTCAGACACAGTCATAGCAACAGTACAATGCACCTGGACCACATCCAAGAGGGTGCTGACTGCTATATGTCGGTGTAGGCTACAGGATGATATACATGGATAAACAAACAAGGGACACTGAGGGGCTTTTCAAACACCCACCTAGAAGCCACTTCTCCCTCTCAATCCTGTGTTAGGGAAAAGGATTATTTACAGAGTGTATTTGTGCCTTCTTCAGTGGCAAAGCATCACAGCACTGAGTACAGGGTGTAGGAGTCATTCTACAGGTGCAACATACATAGGGTATGACTTTTAGAAAGCCTCAACCTGAAACTATTCAGACTACATCAACTGATCCAAGTCAGACACAATGAAGGCTGATACCCATGCCAAGGTTTCAATACAAAACAAAATGGTACAGTCCCTTCTTTGTCTTATCACTGCTGGTAAAACAAGACCTGGGAAAACATTCGTATGCATAAAGCACGGTTTCAGTCACCTTAAATGCTGGGAAAAATAATGTCTTACACAGTGTGAGGAAGAGCATACAAGCATAAAAGACGATGACTTTTAGCAGATGCAGGCTCAGAAATGTTTCTGCCGAGGATGCTTAAGCCATATGTGCCACCTCTCAGAACAAATGATGATGCTTTCCAGGCTGCTCTCCCAGGGATAATCAGTTCTTTCAGCACATAAGGAAAACCACCTCAGCGGGACATTACGGGTTTCCATCATCCCAGAGAGTCTTACTGCAACACAGCTGCTGTGTTTTCTTCTGACAGAAAGCATTGCTATAACCATCAGACTACCAAGAGAGAAAGGAATATGCCACTTCTTCCTTTTCATTAGTTTTGTTCATAACATATATTTCTAGCCTTTCACAACTACTAGTTTGGTCATTTGCCCCTTCAAACATGCCCCAATGGACAAGCAAAACTTATTTCAAGGTAAGTGGACTGGTTTATGACTCACGATTCATACAGCTGCAGGTAAAAGCTGTGTAGTTTTCAAACACCACAATCTGAAAAACCCAAAAGACTTCAGGGATCTAACCAGGTATTGAGCTGCACAGTTTGGAAATTTTTTGAAGAGACTGGTTAGGAGGAAAATAGCAGAAACCACAAACACAGTCACAGCTTCACCACCACACTCTGGGCCAGCCAGCCTTCACTTATACCACAGTATTTTTCAGAAGCACATTAGCTAGGTAAAAAAAAAAAACTACATAGGCTGTTCCAAAATTTCCTCCTAAGACACTGGTTGAAGACTGCAGGGGAGAAAGATGCAATACACATATTGCTCTTTCATTATGCTTGAAAAACGGCCAATTCTCTCATTTAGCCATCAATGCTTATCTTGAAACACCAAGCTTTCAATAAAAAAAAAAAGAAAACCAGATGAGATTACAAAGAAGAGTTAAGATAGCTGATGAACAGGTTTAAAAGAAAGAAGCTAGTAAAAAGTATAAATTTACAAACAAACAAACAAAAAATTTAACCAATCACTGAAATTCATATCTACTTTATATGAAAAAATCAAGAGATTCTGAACAGCATGAGTAGCACAGAATACCTTAAAAATGGACTAAAACTGCGTAATATGCAGTATTGTACTAACAACTAATTTCGACTGTGGTCAAAATTTGGGGGTGAGGGCGGGAGAGGAGGGCATAGAAATAGATCTTGCTGACTGCTTCTCGGGACTTTGCTTTTTGCAAACTCTCCTAGACTTTCCAAATGCATTCTCCTCAATCTTGCATAAGCTAAGTAGCTGGTTTTATTAATGGCACTGGGGTTTTGACAGATTACCTAGACTGAAAGCAAAATATTTCACTATATCAGCAAGACCAGTATTTGGCTATCCTTTTAGGATATTTGCATTGTTTAGGAAAACAAAGTCCTTTTTTTATTTCTTTCTCTATTATACTCTATTTCTTGATTCTAATCAAGAACTGTAAAAAAGACAATTGAGGTGATTGAGTAAGAAAAATTATCATTTTAGTTCTTGAGCTGAATGGCGCAGAACATTCTGGGGCAGTGAAAATGGTAAGAAACTACACTCAGAAATATAAATCTTTTAAATTGATTTAAAAAGTTGTCACCCTTGTTGGTGACAAGGGTCGACCAACGGATATCATCTACCTGGACTTGTGCAAAGCTTTTGACACTGTCCCGCACGACATTCTTCTCTCTAAACTTGAGAGGCATGGGTCTGATGGATGGACCACTCGGTGGATAAGAAGTTGGCTCAATGGCCGCACTCAGAGAGAGTAGTGGTCAACGGCTCAATGTCCAAGTGGAGACCGGTCACGAGTGGCGTCCCTCAGGGGTCCATGTTGGGCCCGGCCCTCTTCAACATCTTTGTCGGTGATGTGGACAGTGGCATGGAGTGCACCCTCAGCAAGTTCGCCGATGACACCAAGCTTGTGGTGCCGTCAACACGCTGGAAGGGAGGGATGCCATCCAGAGGGACCTCGACAGGCTGGAAAGGTGGGCCCGTGTCAACCTCATGAAGTTCAACCAGGCCAAGTGCAAGGTCCTACATCTGGGTCGTGGCAATCCCAGGCACAAATACAGACTGGGCGGAGAATGGATCGAGAGCAGCCCTGAGGAGAAGGACTTGGGAGTACTGGTGGACGAGAAGCTCAATATGAGCTGGCAATGTGCTCTTGCGGCCCAGAAGGCCAACTGCGTCCTGGGCTGCATCAAGAGGAGCGTGGCCAGCAGGTCGAGGGAGGTGATTCTCCCCCTCTACTCTGCCCTTGTGAGACCTCACCTGGAGTATTGTGTCTAGTTCTGGAGCCCTCAACATAAGAAGGACATGGACCAGTTGGAGAGGGTCCAGAGGAGGGCCACGAAGATGATAAGAGGACTAGAGCACCTTTCCTATGAGGACAGGCTGAAAGAGTTGGGGCTGTTCAGCCTGGAGAAGAGGAGGCTCCGGGGTGACCTTATAGCGGTCTTCCAGTACCTCAAGGGGGCCTACAAGAAAGATGGGGAAAGGCTGTTCAGGAGGGCCTGTTGTGATAGGACAAGGGGTAATGGTTTTAAAATAGAGGGAGGTAGACTCAGATTGGATATTAGGAAAAAATTTTTTACCATGAGAGTTGTAGAACACTGGAACAGGTTGCCCAGAGAGGTGGTGGATGCTCCATCCCTGGAGACGTTCAAGGCCAGGTTGGACAAGGCCCTGAGCAACCTGATCTAGTTGGAGATATCCCTGTTCCTTGCAGGGGGGGTGGACTAGATGACCTTTGAAGGTCCCTTCCAGCCCTAACCATTCTATGATTCTATGATTCTATGAAATTGTTCCCACTCTCCTCCAAGCAGTGAAATACAAGTATTTCACTGAACCAGTCCTGACATCTTTTGCAACCTTTACTGAAGTACTGATGTCAAAGGCTTCCAAAACCATGCTCTCCTGCCAACAGAAGCAGCTAGTCTGATGGAGGAATTACTGGGTGGTGATCTACAAGCGGTACTTATACATTTGTTTAGATTAGGTAACTATTTAAAGTTGCCTGTCTGATGTCTAAATAAAGGCTATGTCTAGGAATCATGTCATTCATGGGAGCTCATTTCCGTGTTAGGTTTGATGCAGTGTCAAGACCTGTCTTGCCAGAAGATGCAGAAGTTCTGAATAATTCAATATTTTCTTTTAAATCATTCAGGCGTATATTTGATTACCTATGGAGAATCTGAACTTTTGATGAATCAGCTAAGGCATGCTACTTCAATTTCAGCTCTGTTTATCAGCTCAAGCAAAACTTCTTGTCAGAGTGGCTGAACTGTTTTTAGGGTCAATTATGATCAAGAAACAGAAGCAGCTATGCCTTTTTTTTGCACTGAGCAAAACCTGAGCAAATGAGCCCTGGGAGCCTAATTTATTTCTGTGGAAAGGCCTGGGTATTTCAAAAAGGGAGAAACACCTGTGTGCTCCTTTAGCATTTGTTCAGATAAACATTCTACCATGTTGCAGTGAGCATGTCAGTCCGTGAAGCCAGTGAAGGTTCCACACCATTAAACAGCATTTCAGAAGGCTAGGGCATTTGCATGAACTGCATCAAGTCACCAGAAAAGCCAGCGGGCCAGAGTGGCATCACAGATTTTGGCTCAGTGCTGCTATGGCCACAGAGCAGCTAATCCCAGTAGAGTTATGTGATGCTGTATCTTTCCCTCTCCCATTCCTCCACACCCAAAACTGGCCTTAATAAAATTTCACGCCTCAGGGAAATGAGTTTTGCTCTTGCATTCTGAATGCTCCTAAAGGACTGTTTTTCCATAATACACCTCGTCCACATCATGATGGTATGAAAAACAGCTCTTGACTTGATATGTTTTAATATTCTTAAAACTGCTTACAAACCATCTGACTAATGTTGCCCAGAATTTTGAAGAAGAAACTACAATAAAGCAAAAAATCAACGTGGTATGCCTTTATTGAATAAAAACTGGCTATATAAAAATGTTGACCACGTAAACAGTAAGGGAGGGATCTTTGCTAAATAAGTCTTACAGTGGTGTCTTCAAATGCCAGTTTTCAAACAATCCTCCTTTCCCCTAGTAGATGAAAAAGCAAGCAAAGTCATCACTTACTAGTCTGCAGGTACAAAAAGTATAAGAAATAATAAAACAGAATAAAAAATAAAAAAGACTTTGCATCATTAATACACAGTCATCAGAATTACTTTAACAAAACTGCTTCTAGTGGTTGGAAGCCTCTAGTGAATTCAAACTAGTAGGAAAACATTTGTTTTTAAATTATACATACTCTCTGCAATGACTTACAAAAACATGCAACATTTTCTACATATCTGAACATTTAAATGAACATATACACAACACAGACATTTACAGATATACATATATATGCACACACACACGTGTATGTCTACACACATACATACTACATTAGTTATGCACACATGCGGATACATGACAAACAGGTATTTATAAAAGCTTATGTAAGTGTGTCAAACAAGCATAAACACAGATGCCTAAAGCCTGTTTTATACAGAACGGACATGATTGTCTTTCTAGCCTTGCAGATAGCCATGGGCAGAGCCAGATGAAATGCTGCAAACTGTTGCAACAACAGAGATGTGAAATGATGAGACACTGAGTTTTTATTTTGAGAATGTAAAGCAAATACTACATGTCAGAAACTACACACAAAAAAAGCAAGATTAAATCAAAACCTGCATATGAAAAATTGGAAATACCAGATTTAAATACAACACTAATTATGTATTTCGTCATTTTATAGGTAGTTGTTAAGAACAGCAATCAAGAACAAAAGCAACATGAGTTGACACACTGCACAGACTGCCACTGGTGAGTTTTCTGCTGGGCAATGGTTCTTCTTTGCGAAGAGCGACGATACAGTCAGGGAGCTCAAACTAGCTGAACCCTAGTCTCAAACTGCAGATTTGAGTATGATTCAGCTTTGAAGAACTTCGTGACTTTCTGGCTTTTGATCCATCTCTTCCCATTTGAAAGCTCAGGACTAAACATTTCACCTACATCTTCAGAACATCAGCCAGATGTGACTTAGGCATCATCTTGTGATTTCATCTCAATACAAGCACCTGATCAATCTATAACAATATAATGCTATCATGTGTGTATTATTTCAAGGCGCTAATAAAACTACTTCCAGATGTATGAAAACAAAACAAACTACAAGTACAATCTACTCCAATTTAAATAGGACACTCAAGATGTAATCTGATTTGAAAAGGCCACAAAGGAAACAGTTTTATGCTGGTATACTTTTCACATTAAGCTATTCAAAAAGTATATTCTAATATACAAGACACAACAAAAAGAACAAGGAAAAGCTGTCTGTTGGGAAAAGAAATGAATAGAAAATCTGTGCTTTCATAGTTTTATCTTTGTCTGAACTTTTTAACCATCTGCTTTTCTTGCAAGACAAGATTACAAAATTTTCAGTATTGTAACCGTTGGTTGATAGGCAGAAGGGAGAGAAAACTTTTTATGAAAGTTTGTTGTATGTTTAAAATATTAATTGAATTATCTCCCCAAAACATGAAGAGATTATTTGAAATGCTAAATTAATATTTTGTGTGGTGAATATATTATAGTATACTATTAGCTCTAAACTCCAGCTCTAGTTACCTTTTGGTAAATACTTAAAAGATAAATATCTTATCTGCTTGCTCTTGAAAATCTGGAGAAAACTTCCAAAATTACTGGACAGACCATTGATTTCCACCTACCCTCACATTCTCTTCACTTTGACTCCCACATCTGTTTTAGTGGCACTGAGAGCTTCCCTCTGCCCTAACTGTTTAGGCATTTTGAAGGGCAAGTCAACTATCAAACTACTTGACAGAGATAATCTTCTTCAGTTTAACCTTCAGTTTCCTTCAGGACACCTGATACAATACCTCTTCATACACAGAAAAGGCCAACTATAGAAGCCTAGATTTCTTGGCATCCAATAGCACCCTGCCTACTATAGCTCCTATCTCCCCCTTGGAGACAGTCAATTAGTCATGAAGAATCAGAAAATCAATCTTTTTCTCCACCTCACAGAGGAGATAGTTAAAAAAATATAAACATTTCAAATATGGAAAGACTGGAATGTTATACATCTCTTCTTCCTTCAAAATGTTTCTCATTTTCCAAGAAATTGGAACACGGTAAAAGGTTTATGTGGAACCAATTAACACAGAAAGTTAGGTACAACAACAAAGCAAGTTGCAACTCTTACCAGTAATTTTCAGTGGAAGAGGGTTCATTACATCCAAAGAGTAACATGTGATGGACAGTGTCCATGCTGGCATGAGGCTTAAAGTCAACTGAAAAACAAAACGATAAAACAAATAAGCTATTCTTGCTCTCACTATACGTTACATAAGTAAAAGCATTTTGTGCCATTTTTAATCTGCAATACTAAAACAAAGCATGTATGTATCCACTCAT
Organism: Tauraco erythrolophus; assembly: GCF_009769465.1. Lineage (NCBI taxonomy): Eukaryota > Metazoa > Chordata > Aves > Musophagiformes > Musophagidae > Tauraco > Tauraco erythrolophus. Next base: position 69,594,346 of record NC_141496.1, read on the forward strand.
TTATTTACTTTCTGGATTCCCCACACAAGCTTTCCTTAAATTCCCATTCCACAGCCTGTCTCCCAAGCTACAACACTGTACCTCACTTAGTCATTAAGAAACAGAAATTCCAAGTTCCCACTTGTTTTCCCCAAGTTAAATAGGACACTTAGTAAAGTCACCAATGTATTCTAAACTACAAAATCTTACTGTAACCAGTCTAATTTCAATTTAGCTTTGAAATTTACACTTGTGATTTAACACTACTTTTCTGCTTCCTTTGTACTTTTTCATCAAAAATATAAACAGTCAGTTACAGTTAAGAGCAAATAACATCTTATGCATTAGTTCAAGTGATATCTTCTTCCATTATTCCACCTGGTTTACATTTTTGCTGCATCTTTCTTGGGACAACAGTTTCACAAGAAGGGAATATGATTTATTCTCCACTCCAAACCCTTTGGAGAGGAAAACAAGATTTGTTTAAAGTCAACACAATCTCATTGCCCAAATATTTCTGATTATTAGAAACTCAAGGTGAATGTTCAGCACTCAAATGTCTGTTCTTTATCCCATGCCACAAACAAAATGCTGGTTTTGATTCTCAAATGTTCATGATCCTGTTTAGTACGGGAAAAAGGTTACTAACATCACACTGCAGATCATGAATGTACAATGATGGCATTTCTGGAAATAAAGCAAGCCATATTGCTAAACTACCTTTGTTACTACTGAACTAATGTCTCAGATGCAGGGAATGCAATGGAGTTTTTCTTCACGTAAGTCAGAGAAGGACTTTGGAGGGTTTTTAACCTTACTCTATGGCAGAAATTCCAAAACTGAGTCACTCCTGCCCTTACATGTACATAGACGCTGAAGAGCCTTCAATCAAGTGTCTTCTAGCTCTTGCAAGAGTCTTAACATGGGCAGATGGTAAAGCTGCAAACCACTGAAAACACTATTCCACTCTCAAAGTTTGCGGATTTACCTACACTCTGAACTCAGTATTTTCACATGAAGCTGAAGCAGGGCTCCTGATGTGAATCATGATGTGGATTATTGTCCCAGTTTCATGAGGGGAAAAAAAAAATTAATCAAATAGCTTCTAACATTTTTGGAGCTGAGGTCTGTTGTGAAAAGTGAGGGAAAGCAGATAAAAGTTAAGTCTTGTAAGTCAAATTCTAGCTTGAATACATAAGGCATGGAGTCAAATCGTAATGAAATGAGCACGCCAGAGCTGGGGGCTTGGTTTGGGAAGTGAGAGATGCACCCACATGCCCTAGGAAGGTACTCTGAATACCACACGTGAATTCAGAAGTGCTCAATTTGCCAGCATGATTAAAGTTCACAGGCTACATAATGTCTTTTGTTTCCTACAAGCAAAGTCTACTCATTTCATAGCTAAAAAACTAATCTGCATTTCAAAAAGACCTTTTGTTTCAATGTTTTTATCTGTAACAATTAGTAGTGAAATGATGGTTAACTCTTGCATTGGACAGACAATGTGTCATTTTACGTAGACTTCCTACTTTAGTTTTCAGGTGCTTCAGGCGTTTTAAGATGTTGTTACCAATTTGAGTGAGAGACTAAATTTCTGAAGGAGTATATTAGCAGTTCACAGGCATGAAATTTAATGAACTTTATTGCCGAACTTGATACCTGTACAAACTAGAAGGACAGCCTTCAATAAAGGTAAAATTAAAGCTTAGGTCTGTTGTCTGCTAAAGCCACCACCTGTCCTCCTGGTTAATGCTATCTCACTGTTTGTTTTTACTCCTCTACCCTCTTACATCTTCTGTATTTACTCTAATGAGTGCGTCAGGAAGTGTTTTATTCCCTTTGGATAGTGCCCACTATAATGACATTCTAGTGCACAGACACACATCCTTTTAGCACTATAATAAAACTTAACTACAGCTTACTAAATACTACTCTTACTAATAGAAAATATCACACCACAGTTAACAAAGCAAAATCAGATTTCTGTGTAAGCCACTTGCATATACTATTTTAGCTCACATATCATTACTTCTGAAGGAAGAGTTAAAAGCCTCAGTCTGCCTGTGATCTTAAGAGACCTTTGTACAGTCAGTTACTCTGTTCCTGTATAGTTATTTTCTTAGCAGCACATCCAGGCTTATACCAGTCTTCCAAACACAGAGTCAAAAAAAAGCCATTAAAAAAATCCTATATTGCAAAAGCCGTACAAATTAGCACAAGATTTAAGTCAAATGCAGTGCCTGTCACTACCAAAGGCTTAAGAAATATCAAGCAAAAGCCATATATTCCTAGTTGACATCCTTCACATTTTACAATAATGAACACATTAGTCAACATTTAAATTATACATGGAGAAGTGCTACAAAACGATTACTAAAATAACAGTAACAGTTTTGGTATATACACTAAATTTGAATAAAGTCTAACTTACTTTCCTGACCAAGTCCTACTTTGAGTTACGAACTCCAGGAGAAAGAAGAATGAAGAGAACATTAAGTTTAATCTTAACAGTGTCTAGTTAAGCTATGTATTTAAAAAATTAATTTCTAAGAATTCATCTTTACAAATAACAATTCAATGATATAAAGTCAATATCTTTAAAAAAAAAAAAAAATTGCTGTCTTCTCTATAATGGAATCAACTTTAAAGAAGTTTTTCAACATATCAGTGTCCAGAGTTTGGCAGATTAGGGAGGCATTAGAGGCCTTCAATACAATCAAGTCATCATTACTTGGCAATAGGGAGGTTTACATATGCCATACCAGAATAATAAACCCACAGCATCTCAGAGCCATGTATGGATGAAAAGTAATATATCATCTAATTATTTCAGTTTGTGTTGCTGAAATTAATAGGCTCCATCAATTTCTACAGTACAATAGACAGATAGGGACTTGCCATAATTCAGTAAGAAAAAGACACATTTATCTACTGGTCACCCATGTGAATGAATGTAAGGAGGTGAAGATGACGGCCAGATTTCTTGGCTCAGTGGCTTGCTGTCAGACTCAATTCTTACGAGCGTCTGTAGAGCACGCTTTAGCTATTATTACACCTCACAAGTCAAAAACTGATTTTTATCAATGCCTGCACCATTAAAGACTCAATCTTGTTTCTGGTTTGGCTACTTATTCATAAACATTAATCAAACATGAGGCGGAAAAAGAAAACCGCAATAAGTTTTTAAAAGGTAACTAGAATGATTCTTCCTTGAAAAGTTACATAATAATTTCACTCATTATCATAGATACATAGAATGGTTAGGGTTGGAAAGGACCTCAAAGATCATCTAGTTCCAACACCCCTGCCATAGGCAGGGAAACCCTCCACTACACCAGGTTGCTCAAAGCCTCATCCAACCTGGCCTTCAACACTTTCAGGGATGGGGCATCTACAACTTCTCTGGGCAACCTGTTTCACTGCCTCACCACCCTCTGAGTGAAAAATTTCTTCTTTATATTTAATCTAAATCTACCTTCTTTCAGTTTAAAGCCATTGCCCCTTGTTTTATCACCATATACCCTTGTAAAATGTCCCTCTCCAGCTTTCCTGTAGGCCACCTTTAGGAACTGGAAAGCTGCTAGAAGATCACCCTGGAGCCTTCTCCAGTCTGAACAGCCTCATCTCTCAGCCTGTATTCATAGGAGAGGTGCTCCAGCCCTCAGATCATCTTCGTGGCCCTCCTCTGGACTCGCTCCAGCACCTCCATGTCCTTGTGTTGGGGACTCCAGAGCTGAATGCAGTATTCCAGGTGGGGTCTCAAAACAGCAGAGTAGAGGGCCAGAATCACCTCCCTCCACCTGCTGGCCACGCTTCTTTTGATGCAGCCCAGGATATGGTTGGCTTTCTGGGCTGCCAGTGCACATTGCCAGCTCATGTTGAGCTTCTCATCCACCAGCACTCTCAAGTCCTTTTCGTCATGGCTGCTCTCAATCCATTCTCCGCCCAGCCTATACTTGTGCATGGGTTTGCCCCGACCCACGTGCAGGACCTTGCACTTGGCCTTGTTGAACTTCATGAGGTTCTCACAGGCCCACCTCTCCAGCCTCTCAAGGTCCCTCTGGATGGCATCCCTTCCCTCCAGCGTGTCCACAACACCACACAACTTGGTGTCATCTGCAAACTTGCTGAGGGTGCATTCGACCCCACTGTCCATGTGACCAACAAAGATGTTAAACAGCACCAGCCCCAGTAGTGACCCCTGAGGAACATCACTTCTCACTGGCCTCCACTTGGACATCGAGCCATTGACCGCAACTCTCTTGAGTGCGACCATCCAGCCAATTCCTTATCCAATGAGTGGTCCATCCGTCAAATCTGTGTCTCTTCAGTTTAGAGACAAGGATGTTGTGCAGGACAGTGTCAAATGCTTTGCACAAGTCCAGGCAGATGATGTCATTTGCCCATCCCTTATCCACCAATACTGTAACCTCATCATTGGGCCACCAAATTGGTCAGGCACAACTTGCCCTTAGTGAAACCATGTTGGCTGTCACCAATCACTCCCTTATTTCCCATGTGCCTCAGCATACTCACCAGGAGGATCTCCTCCATGATCTTGCCAGGCACAGAAGTGAAACTGACTGGCCTGTAGTTCCTGGGTCTTCTTTTTTTCCCCTTTTTAAAGATGGGGGCTATATTTTCCCTTTTCCAGTCAGTGGGAACTTCATCAGACTGACACAACTTCTCAAATATGATGGATAGTGGTTTAGCAACTTCATCTGCCAATTCTCTCAGAACTCGCAGATGCATCCCCTCAGGTCCCATGGTCTTATGCACCTTCAGGTTCCTTAGATGGTCTTGAACGTCTTCTCCTACAATGGGTGGTTCTTCATTCTTGCAGTCCCTGCCCCTGCCCTCAGTGACTTAGGCTGTGTGGCTGGAGTCCACACCAGTGAAGACTAAGCCAAAAAAGTCATTGATTACCTGAGCCTTCTCCAAATCCTGGGTAGTCATGTCTCCCACTTCCTTCCGGAGCAGGGCCTTGTTTTCCCTAGATCTCTCTTTATCACTGACATATCTATAGAAGCCTTTCTTGTTACCCTTGATGTCCCTGGCCAGATTTAACTCTATCAGGGCTTTATCTTTCCTAATCTGATCTCTGGTTGCTCGGACAATTTCTCTGTATTCTTCCCAGGCTACCTGTCCTTGCTTCCACCCTCTGTAGACTACTCTTTTGTGTTTGAGTTGGTCCAGGAGCGACTTGTTCATCCAGGCAGGCCCTCTGGTGTTTTTTCTTGACTTCCTCTTTGTTGAGATGCACTGCTCCTGAGCTTGGAGGAGGTGATCTTTGAATATTGGCCAGCTTTCTTGGGCCCCTCTTCCCTCCACGGCTTCATCCCATTGTACTTTACCAAGGAGATCCCTGAAGAGGCTGAAGTCTGCTCTCCTGAAATCCACACTAGCGAGCCTGCTAAGTGCCCTCCTTGCTTTCCTAAGAATCTTGAACTCCAGCATTTCATGATCACTGTAGCCAAGGCTACCTTTGAGCATCACGTTCCCCACCAGCCCCTCCTTGTTGTTGAGAACAAGGTCCAGCAAAGCACCCCTCCTCGTTGATTCTTCTGTCACTTGGAGAAGGAAGTTATCATCCATGCACTCCAGGAACCTCCTGGATTGCCTATGCCCTGCTGTGTTGTCCCTCCAACAGATATCGGGGTGGTTGAGGTCCCTCATAAGGATGAGGGCTCAAGAACGTGAGGCTGCTCCTGTCTGTCTGTAGAGAGCCTCATCCACTCAGTCTTCCTGATCAGGTGGCCTGTAGCAGACCCCCACTTCTATGTCCCCTGTCCCTGCCCTCCCTTTAACCCTGACCCATATGGTCTCAGCTGGCTCCTCATCTGTCCCAGGTGCAGCTCCATGCACTCCAGCTGGTCTTTGACATAGAGGGCAACCCCTCCTCCTCTTCTTCCCTGCCTATCCTTCCTAAAGAGCCTGTATCCTTCTATTCTGACACTCCAGTCATAGGATTCATCCCACCACATCTCTGTGATGCCAATAGGATTATATCACAGGCACGCACACACTTCTAACTCCTCTTGCTTATTCCCCATGCTGTGTGCATTGGCATAGAGGCATTTAAGTTGGAGTCCAGACGAATCTTACTTCCTGGCTGGAGTGGCTGGAATTCCTTTCTGATGCTCTTCAGGTGCTTCCAGCATATCTTGATCAAGCTTGATATTATCCCCCTCCCCTTTCAAATGTAGTGTAAAGCCCTGTCAATGAGCCCCGCTAGCTGTTGTGCAAAGACCCTTGTTCCCCTTTGGGAAAGGCAAGTCCCATCTGGTGCCAGTAAGCCTGGTGCCATGTGGCCCATCCCACTGTCAAAAAAGCCGAAACTGTGGCGATGACACCAGCCACAGAGCCACGTATTAATGGACTGGACACATCTGCTTCTTCCCGTGTCACTGCTCGCAACTGGAAGGATAGAAGAAAAGATAACCTGTGCCCCAGATCCTCTTACCAGCTCTCCCAGGGCCCTGAAGTGTCTCTTGATTGCCCTTGGACTTCGTGTTGCAGCTTCATTACCAACCACATGGAAGAGCAATAAAGGATAGCAGTCTGTGGGCCATACCAAGCTAGAAAGTTTCCTAGCGATGTCTTTAACCCGGGCTCCAGGGAGGTCGCAGATTTGCCTCAGAGGAGGAACTGCCTGGCAGATAGGTCCTTCTGTTCCCCTCAGATGGGAGTCGCCTATAATTATTATCCGTTTTTTCTTCCCTGTGGAGGCGGTCTTGATACAGGGGATTGTCCTTTCTGACCCTGGTGACACCTCCAGTGCAGATGGACCCTCAGCCACATCATCTGTTGATGGGCCTTTCACCTCCAGAGTCTCATACCTGTTGTGCAGGGGCACCTGGGGAGGTGAGGTGGGCAAGGAGAGGGTTTGTCTGTTGCCCCAAGCATGGACTTCCTTCCATTCATTGCTTTTCTTTAAGCTACTGCCTTCTGCCTGATAGGATGAGGATACAGAATTCCCTTTGACTTGGGTTCTTTTTGTGGCTCTTCCTGTTGCTGCTTCAGGTCAGACAGAGCCTGACACCGCCAGTCTCTCTCCTTCTCGGGCTCCCTGATGCTCCTCAACCTTTCTACTTCCTCTCCAATCTCTGTGACCATGATGAGCAGATCATCCACCTGGTTGCACCTCACACAGATTTTTTTCACCACTGCCATCCCTTACCATGGAAAGACTCAGGCATTCCCTACAGCCTGAGACCTGGACAGTGGCGTCTTTCTGTGGGAGCTCTGTCTGCACTCCCACATCCCTCCTGCTGGATGCAGAGGACTTTGCCCTCCTGCCGGGTGGTCACCATAGCTGGGCACCTTCTGAGAGGGTGACAGCCAGCAACTAAACTCCCCTCTTGAGCAGGCAGCCTGACTGCGCCTTCCCCCCTCAGCCCTTCCTTGCAAATTGCCACTCCACACCCTGACTGCCCGCTCTGTTCACTGGGCTGCATTTCTGTATATTAACTCAACACCCATTTTACTTCACAGGAGTAAAGGTATATTCTTATCATTAACCTAAATGAAAGCCAACCCACCTCACAAACAAACAGTCCCTCACCTATATCTGTGAGCATTTATAGCCCTTTGGGACAGAAAAACAACTGGTTCCAACAGAAATCTTAGCCTTGACAGTCTGACACTCCACTAAAGAATATCATATGGAAAACTAACACAATCTGCAAAAATATACAGGTGCATTCCTAAAAAAGACCTCTAGTGTAAAACTTGCTCCTAGCTGGTAGCATTTCATAAGTAAGTTAGATCAGTTCCTTTTTTTGATAACGTTTGAGAACTGACTCTGAACAAGTCAGTACGCTCTGGTACATTATCCTTCCAGTTTTGCAGTACTAATTTATACCCATTGTCCCTGTGCAAGTACTACTGTTTACTTGTTTTAAATCTTTAGGGGAATTGCATTCAGACTTAAGCTTTGCTAAGTCCTCAAATACAAATTTAACAAAAAATACTTTAAAAAGTTATAGAAAATATTTTCTACTTATTAACAACGTAGTACTGCTTGCATACAATGCTAAAAAAGAAGTTCTCTCTTCCATGGCCCTTATATTTCACCAATATGCAACAAAACTATCCTGCTGCAGGTTCCATCAACAGATTCTCCTCTTCCACACTGTCTTAGAGGAGGAAAAGGGGGTAAAAATAGGAAAATAAAGTAAAAAAAGGAATAAAAAAGTGATTCTTGGTCAAAGTTTAAGGACACTTAGTCATAAAAGTGCCCTTTTAAAGTGTAAAAGGAAAAAAAAAAAAAAACACCACACCACAGAAAAGAGAAGGCATTTACTTGGCAGCATTATGTGCAAATAAACTGAACTGGAGCCAGAACATGTACGTTCTGGTCTCAGCTTTACCACTGCGCTATCTCAGAAACCCAGGTTATTGTTTTAATTCTGTGTATTCACACTTCATATTAAAGCTTTTCAGGACACACTCTGTCTTCTCAATATATCACTGAACAGCAACCCAGAGTGACAGTTCATATCTTAGTTTTCAGATGCTTCTATCACAAAGTAAAACAATTAATGGAAGTTAATTAGGCCATTTATTGGCAACGCAATGAAGGCAGATTCTGCTTAATCCATAAAAATGTAGACACCATTCTTTGAAAAAGAAGTATTTGATTCTCTGTGTGTCAATCTTCTATGCTTATTTAATACATGCAGGCAAATAAGTTAATAGTTAGCTTCACAACACTTAACAGTATCAAGAAGTATTTAAGTAAGCATCTCATTTTTCAGATGATGATACCTGTTGTAAAAATATCTTTCTTGAGAGGAAGATTGATTTGCTGTTCAGATATTTTATAAGATATTATACATATAAATACATATATACATATATATACACACACATATATACATATACATACACATATAAGATACAACTTTGCGTTCCTTCTATTCTGTACAACTGCGTATGTTTGAGTCTAGTCTTTCCAATGATCGGGTAACTAGTGTTGATTGTGAAGACACCAATCTGACAAATTTTGCCACTCAAAACACCTTCCAGTGACTTTATTGAAGTGATACGGAACTGATCACATGCTTAAAAGACTGACCACATGCCAATCCATTTTCATGAACTGATGGATTTGGTTTTCCCACGGAAAAACTTTTTGTTCATAGAACAAAGGGGTTTTTTTAAAAATTTCCTCATCAAGTTCTTCTTGCTCTTCAAAGCTCCACCTGACAACTAGAATGATTTCTTTGTCCAGACCTTATACTGGTTTGTAATGATATGTACTCAAACACAGTGATCACAGGAAAGGTGACCAAATCCTATAAAAGTTTGATGCAGAACATGTAAACACCTAAAACCTAGAAGTTTCTTGTCGGAGAAGTCTTCTGGCTGCTGTACGGGTTGGATAGAAAGCACCTGTGGTTTGTTAAAACAGGTGCTGTGAGTCACGTTGGGAAGCTGGAAGCCACGTGACCGTGGCTGGTTAAAGGTGGGGCACTCCCTCCTGGGAGTGGGGGTATTTCTCTCCAGGATATTGGAGAGGTAGGAGCCCTTAGAGAGCAGGGCTCTGAAGCTCTCTGGTGGAAGAGCCTTCTGATTGTGATATACGAGGTGATTGCAATGACCTTTGGGTTGCGGCTTGTTGCGAGAAGATACCTACAGTTTGTGACATCTGGTGACCCTGATGTGATTTGTTGGGACATGAACTGTTTGGACTGCAGGACGAAGTGCGGTAGAGCCCAGTGAAGCTTGAGAGCGGCAGGGAAGCTGCGAACAGATTGACCTAGACACCTGGAACAGGTGAGCTGCTGGGAACAAGAAATGGGGCAAAACCTTGTGAAAGAGAACCAGACCTATGCCACCCTTAAGTCTGTGATAATGGCTGCGGGAGCCAATATAAGTGATGAGGATCTCTATAATTTACTGAACTGGGTGGCAGAGCACGAAGGCCTAGCTGATCTTAGTATCACCTTTAGCCTTGAGCTCTGGAAAAAAATGGGGACAAGTTACTCATTGAAGCAGTGTTTGAGCACAAAGACTTAACTGACCTGCTGCATACATGGGGGGCCCTGGACGACATAATACAAAAAGGGATGGCAGAAGGAGAGGAAACAGACTATGCATCTGTGGGCGAAGGTTTTGAAGGAGATGACGAGCTGTCTGAGGGAGGGCTGACCCCAGACAGCGTGGACAGTGAATCTGACATATCTTTGCTGTTCACGGAGATTAAGAAAGTTGCGGGGACCATGCAGGGACTCTGCCCCACCCTGCAGGAGGTGTTGAAGTGTCCCCCCACCCTTTGCCCCAGCAGCCCCCCCTTCCTCCTTGGGATTTGTCATGCCTACGGCTCCGCCACTTGACCAAATGACCCCATCCCTAGCAACTTCATATCCCGCAACATATCTGGCACAGGTGCAAGCAATGCAGCCAATATTGGTACAACAGGCTATGACAATACTGTGAGGAGTGTCCCAACAGCTAGCAGTTGTGTTGGAAATGCTGCAGCAGGCCATAACTCCCCCTGCAGTAAGAGAGATTATGGGAGAGACCTCTAAAGTAACTGACAGTTCAGCTGGGGAGTTGCTGCCGGTATCTAAGCCAAGGAAAAGGCAGCTGAAATCCACCCATTTAATGGAGCCAGACCCCCTGAGAGCATATCTATCCCCCATAGCACAGCTAAAAGTGGCAGAAAAAATTACCCCACCTGCCACAACAGTTCAACCTCGTGACCCAGTACTTTTTTGGGATGAGGTTAGGATGAAGGCAATGGAAGCCAGGGACTGGAATTTGGCTGAAGCTCTGGGGGTACCAGTCAACAATAAAGATTCATCTATAACAGAAATGGGGGGAGGACCGAGTGCATTCCCAGTGGTACTAGCCCTCCCGCGCTCCCTGCGTGTTAGGAAGTAGAAGTGTTATAGATGTGGAAACCTGGGACATACAAAATCAGAACGCCCAGATGCCATAAATGCGGGAAAATAGGCCATCTCGCTAAAAACTGCAAATCAAAGGTTTACACTAACGGCCGGCCAAATTGGGGAAATAGAAAAGGCAGAACAAGGAGACATGCATCCTACAGTCAGGAAAAAACCTTTGCCGGGAGCATTGCGGCAGCCACCGGCCAACTCGGTAATAAATCATCTGGAAAAGCAGCCAGAACGGCCGGGGTGGATGTATCCGTCACCACCAGACCAACGGATATATCCACCGCCGTCGTGGTACAATGAGAAATAAGACTTCCCCTTGGTTCTGGTCTCAAAGGTATTCAACAAGTGGTGATGAAAATGGAGTCAGAATGATAGAACCCTTAAGGCAACTAGGTTTTTTCAAAAAAAAGAAAGGGGGAATTGTCGGAGAAGTCTTCTGGCTGCTGTACGGGTTGGATAGAAAGCACCTGTGGTTTGTTAAAACAGGTGCTGTGAGTCACGTTGGGAAGCCGGAAGCCATGTGACCTGTGGCTGGTTAAAGGTGGGGCACTCCCTCCTGGGAGTGGGGGCATTTCCCTCCAGGACATTGGAGAGGTAGGAGCCCTTAGAGAGCAGCGCTCTGAAGCTCTCTGGTGGAAGAGCCTTCTGATTGTGATATATGAGGTGATCGCAACGACCTTTGGGTTGCAACTCGTTGCCAGAAGATACCTTCAGTTTGTGACAGTTTCTCAGTCTTCAGAGGAAAAAAAAATGGGTTGCCTTGCATGATTCCCATTGAGACTTTGCATAAATACAACTTTTAAGGAAATTCTTTTACTAAGTCCTTTTAAACATACACATCACTGACAGAAGTTTATGTGGCTTTAACACATGTAAACACAAAATGACATAACCAAACATGCAGCAATCTATCAAAGAATTGAACTCTGCAATTTTACAACTCAGTGAAGCACTAAATAAAACTGCTTAAGCAGCAGGTTAGTAGTATGCCTTTCTATGAATCACTTGAAAGCAGAGTAATCTACTGCACAGCAAGTATAGCTTATCGGAGAATGAACACTCACTCCTTTCTATGCTCATTTTTCTGGGGTCAAACTCACAGCAAAAATGTGAGGTCAGGTTCTGACTTCTTTACAAAACAGATATACAGAGAAAGCACTGAAGAAAATTCGCTGAATTTTATTAGTTACTATAATACAATATGAAAATCTAAACACAATATCCTGTTCTGAGGGATTTCCACAGGAAATCCACATGGAACAATAGTGTCCTAATACACTACAAAGAAAACTACATAGAATTCCCACCATATTTATTGTAAGTGTGGATATCCTAAAATGCAGCAAAATAGTCAAGAAAGAAAAATAGAGGCATTTTAACTTCTCATTGTTTTATTTTAGTTCCGCTTAGAGCATTTTCTGATAGTGAAACTATCTTCAGCCAAACCAACAAGCCCTCTACTTGAACAACTATATGTTCACAAGCAAGGTAAATTAGAAAGTACTTCAAAGATCTTCTGAACAGGTTAAGTGTTGTTTTGCTGATCTATATGATCTCAGCATTTGTACACTAATTACAGTATTTGCTGCTATTTGTCTGCCATCTTATTCATGCCATGACATTAAAAGAAATACAAAATAAAAGGAGGGGAGAGGGTTAGATTGGTTTTGATTTTTATCCCCAGGTAAGTAAAATTTTACTGCCGCCAACATTGACTGTAAGTGCAAAGGATTTACAGCCTGTACCAGCAGGTAAATAAACAGTCTGCTCAGCAGAGCTGAATTAAGTACCCAGCCAGAAACAAAAAGCCAATACTTTATAAATGGGGACTGTTTGGTACTGACTGCCAGAGGCATCTGCATGCAGCTCCTTAACTACTATTACTCATGATTCTCTCCAGATACAGTTTGTTATCTTGACTCTAAGTAGCTCACTCTAGTTTGTTTCTGCATTAGCCATGACGAATGCATTTTGGAAACCCTGACAGCCAAAGATTAAGTCAATATGAGTCAAAAAAAAAAAAAAGAAAATGCTGAGGTTCTTCAAAAATGGCTTGCTTAGGTTCTTCTATCAACAAATACTCACCTACGTAGGCTTCATCATCCACCGGCAGGGGTACTGACATGCAGAGGTAGGTATCGGACTTTTAAAAGACAAAAAAAACCCAACAGAAATTACATTTAAATTAGGAATATGAAGCATCAAAATTCTGTATGCTTTCTGCAGATTAATGTTTGAATACTTAACAAACTAATATATAAGAATTATATAATTATAAACTTCATTATTGAATTTATTTGCAGTGGTTAAGAAACACTACCCCCTCCCCACCTGCAAGAAATCTGAAGGGGTAATATAGTACCCTTTCAATATCCAAATAAACTGCATGAATCAACAAGTGTGCTACATAAAGTGAAAAGAATTACTCAGCTTCTGATTCATTGTGTTCTTGGTATGCACCACTTTTGTAGTATTTATAAACTTACTATAATCCAAGAATCAACAGCACTTGAGTGGAGAGGGAGGTGCTGATCTCCTCTCCCTAATGACCCGCAATAGGACACCAGGAAATGGAATGAAGCTGCATCAGGGGAAATTCAGATTGGACATTAGGAAAAGGTTCTTCACTGAGAGGGTGGTTGGTAACTGGAACAGGCTCCCCAGGGAAGTAGTCACAGCACCAAGCCTGTCAGAATTCAAGCAGTATCTGGATGACACTCTTAGTCATATGGTTTAGTTCTAGGTTGTCCTGCAAGGAGCAGGGAGTTAGACTTGATGATCATTATGGGTCCCTTCCAATGGAAGATATTCTATGGTTCTGTGACTTCATAGCAAAATAGATTTCTACCTATAGCAGTATTTCATCCTATTCCAAGATTTATGTCACTGATCCACAAAGTGTAAAAATGCTGCACCATTGTAGAAGCAATCATAGAAATACATTTATTTTTGATTCATACATCTAATTCTATTATGATCAATGAAAATATTCTTCCCTGGGCATTCTAACAAACATCACATTCCTTTAAAACCAAGAAAACGGACAGAATAAATCAAAAAAGAAACAATTTGATATGTGATTTTCTTGCTTAAGCACTGTAAAAGACTAAGATTTTCCTTGAGCAACTGGATGAACAATCTGCACAAGATACAAGGTCATAGGCACTCTAGGCAAAACACTTATCAAGAATGCTGCTACAGTTGCCTTTGTTGCCTAAAAGACTTTTTGCTTGAGTTTGAAATGCTCAGCATGTAAGCCTTGGAAGTACTCCTGGATTAAAATACAAACTAATTAAAATACAAACACAGGAAACTCAGCAACGGCCACAAACGAAATCCAGGATTACCATCTACAAGCACCTTGAGTAACTATGAAAGAACTTGCAACATAAAGCAAAGTCCTTTACAATAGTAAAACATAAATATGGCAATCCTATTGGCAGGAAGGCTCTTAATTTGTACGTCAAAAAAACAGTCAGCAAAACATTGGAACAGCACAAAACTACAGTCAGTCTCATCTTTGTCAGCTAGATGAAGGGCAGGTGCTACAAAAGCACCATGTAGAAAAAACACCACGTGCTTTACTGAAGTATTTGGCCAAAGGTGATGTAGGATACCTAGATTACTATTGTAAGAAATTATTTCATAGACTTGGTTTATTTACATGTAGCAGAGATTAGGCTACAAGGTCAGCAATGTGGCTACTAGGTCAATAGCTACACTATTAACTATATTAATTTTTTTTTCCAACTTTTAAGGCTGTTTAAGAAAGGAAAGATGTCAGCTACTGGAATTTCACTACGCCCATGAATTCAAAATCTAACAGGACTTTCATAAGGATTATACTAAACAGATGAAGATAAAATTCCTGCAATGAAAAACTTCAAACCTAACTTAAAATAAGACACTGCAAATAGGTGTAAATAATTATATGCAATTGAGAAGGAGGAAAGGTACAATGGTGATAATATGTGATTATACAAAGCAGTGATGTGCACAGAAAAGAAACTATTTTTGGTGGTTTTGATAGAAGATGGAAAGAATGAACAGAGGAAAGTTGATACAACTGATGTGAATGCCTTTGTATACTCTAGTTACATGCACTTACAGAATGAACATACTAAGCCTTCTAGAAATTGAAAAAGAAATATTCTATCTTTTCTATTTAACCCGGGTTCAGAAGTAGATTTTTTTTTTATAAAAATCCCTTCATTTAGAACCTTATACCCAAAACTTTGAAAGTCAATGGCATCAACATGTCACATTGTAGTAGAAATAAACGCTAGGTTGTCTTTAAACACAAATTGAATTAAGAAACAGTGTGGACTGAAAATAAGGACATGTATTTTTTGAAAGTATAATTTATGCAATTAAGAATTAATTAATTAGCTAAGAACAGAGTATTAGGTCTTACCATGGATGCAATTGTAACTTGTATCGCAACATTTTTGGTGTTTTCTTTTTTTAATTGAAGACTGTTAATTGGAAATTACAGATGTATTATAATGGTATGGTGCTACCCACTTATCTGAGCTGTTGCAGAACTCAGTCGTGACTCTGACTCAGTGTTATAATACAAGTAGCAACTGTCCCAGTTAAACATCTTTCTTTCATGTTCTTTGTCATATCTCTTCAGTACTGATGTACTCTACATTGTATAGTTTAAAGACATGCTCTTAGGTAATCTGATCTGCCTTTACGATTTTAATCCTACAAAAGACTACAGTTTTTTTAAGAGAAAAACAGAATTAGCAAGACTCACTGCTTTGGAGAAGAAACAGGGCAAGGAGGCAAGGAGGAGAAAGAGCATATTCAAAGTTTTTTACTTTCTATCTGTTTGTTATTTTTTGTATTGCCTTACTTAGTCATCTTCAGATTGTCCTTCAAAGTATCCCGAAGCAATTCCATTTCATTAAGAAGAGATCCTGGTCAGCAGTTCTGCTCCTCCTCCTTGTTTGTTTATTGTGTTTTTTTTTTTTACTTTTCTTGCCTTTCCTACATAAATTGCTATGCTGGAGAACTCAGCAACTGCAATTAGTCATAACCAAGATAGTGATACACCTCCAGAAAGTCCTTAATTAGCCCATTTTAGAAATTGTACTTGGCCTCTTGCTTTTTGGTTTACTGTGGCGTCTTTCATGAACAGAGGTAAACTTGCAGATAGACCTTGGAAGCAGACATCTATATATCATAGAATCTTAGATTATCTCAAGTTGGAAGGAACCCATAAGGATCATAGAGTCCAAATCCTAACTTACACTCTTATATAAACATCGGCATAGACAACCTGAACTCACAGCAGATCCACAACTACTAAATATATCTGTACACAATTAGGGCCAAGAGGCATATGAAGAAGACAGCAAGCTAGTAAGAAGCCACTGCAGAAGAACTTCCTCTCTAAAGAAGATTCTTTCCTTCCATGTTCTTTCTGCCACAAAAATGAAGCAATGGCCCTAGAATCCTGAAGCTGTTGGTTATCTCCTTTTATGAACTGCAAGAAAACAAAGATTTTCTTTTTTGCCATTGCTTCTTGCTGAGTGTTTTAACTTGTCTAAATGGGAACCATATTTCCTGTACAATTAGTGTGGGACACTGGAAGGAGGAAGGGAAATGAGGAGAAGGGTGGGTGAGAGAGAGAGGAAAATAAAAGCTAAACTTAGAAGTATGCAAGACTAGTTATTGATTACTTACACTTACCTTTTCAGGAATTAACTTGGCAAATTGCTTTCTGTTGCTGTTTTCCCTCATCCTTCCTCCAAATCTACACTAGGGTCATAGCATTTCAGTTTATTGTGTACATAAAGGCTGTGGGCTATAGGTACATATGAATCTGAAAAGCATTATGTCCTCTCTATTAACTGTCACAGACTTCTGTAGTTGGTGTTGGTTTTCTTTTTTTAATAGGAATCTGAAGTGACTGATCTCTTCATACATGTTTCCTAGGACTTCACCTAATGGCTTCGCAGGTAAAATCAATAAAATGTAATTACAAATGTGCACCTGGATGAACTATGAGTATTTTTCACTCTAAAAGAGAAGTTTAATATTTTGCTGCAGACAAATAAGATCTAGTAGAAACTATATTTCTGTTTTGCACTTGCTAGAATGACACCGCTTGCTCAAAATTACATGTTCCAGAGGGGTGTTCCCCAATAACTGAAAACCTCATTTTCCCCTCAGTATTTTTTGAAAGTGCTATCTGCAACAATGAGTCATCATCTACTGCAGCACAACATCCTGCCCTTTCCAAGCATCTGCAGCCCTCTAAAAGAGACATGGGGTCTTTTAATCACATATATAATTTCCTGCATTGCCTCACTGTGAAAAAACACTGATTAATCATTGTTTATCTTGCTTAATAGAACTATATGTGAAAATGACAGTAGAATCTCAGACTTTCACGTGAAGCTTAAAAATGCTAATGCTAATGTTAAAAATCTTAATTACTGTCTTCGTTTTTACTCACTTGGCTCAGCAGAAGATAAGCAACTTCAAACCTGAAAGAGTATATCATTACAACTTGTTTATAGTACCTTTCCTGGAATATTTTAATTTACTGGGTCAAAAGTATTAGCCTTACAAAATGCTTTTTGGTTGTTTTCACTCAGCTTGCCAATGTTGCAGCAATATTCAATTTCATTTAACTAAGTTTACTGAGGCGTCATTTGAGATTTGGTATAAACTGCAACTCTATATAAATGTATGTCTTACTAGCACAGCTGGAAATACTTCACTTCAATAAAACTCATATTCCTTGTTCTAATAAACTTCAGCAACTCAGTTTACAAAATCAACATTTTATTAATAAAATTAATCAGATGAAAAGACATTTCTCTCATTTGAGATTACTTTCTGTTTCCAACTTTTCTCTGGACATACACATATTTATAAAAGTTACCCTTGTTTTTTTTCTGATTTTATTGATTGATATTGTAGTCAAGGCTTTATTTTCCTAGCTTATAAGAAAAAGACTAAGTGTAAAAGGAAAAACTGCATTTCTCTCACCTGCTTAGGCGTCACTCCAGGCATGCGAATGTCCAATGTAAAATCTGATAGACCAAGTGAAATCACTGGCCGGTCACTTCCAAGGCATTCACTGGAATGAGATCCAGTAGAATCTTTATACCTTAAAACAAAGGAGGAAAGATTTAAAAAAAAAAACTTATTTTTGTTATGTCTTTCTAAAAAGAAGGCTCTTGATAACTCGTAAGTAAGTTTGACAATGCTGAGTAGCTCCAGGAGCAAACTGGAAATTTCACTCTTTCATGAGCTGAGGAAAACATCTTACTTATCACACACTTATTGAAGTAGTTCCTCTGAGCAATCAGATAGACTACTTTGGTAAATATTAGCTGAAAACATAACCTGTCATCTCATCTAAATAACTGTCTGAGGTACATGGGTGTACAGACAGAATTAATTCACTAGCAAATGTCAAGTACTGTTAACCATTCACAACAGTTTTGGAGTTTTGGTGGTTTTTTTTTTAAGACTATGTGCCTGATGTATAATTCAATACAGATTAAATTAAACAATGTGTAAAGAGGAAATTTTTAATTCCAACCCCACCACATTTGTATCAACTCCTATTATAAGCAAATAGTAAATCAGTAAGTTCACATGAATGTCAATGTCTGTATTGAATGCAATGTATAAACAAACTGTAAAAAAACGTAGATCACTCACTGTAAGGAACGGTAAGACATCTGAAACACGATGCAACGCTGATGTAAGTTTTGAATATGTATATTCATATGTATATAAAAATATAGAAGTGACATGGTAACTACAGTGCCCAATATACCTTACAAGCCGTAAAACACCTTTTTGGAAAGCTAAGAGGCTACTTTTCTTGTCCAACTAAATTAAAGTTTACCTATGCAATTTTGCATTCAGAACTCCTCCAAATTTCCCAGGATTGACGAGTTTTAAGCTAGCTGATGCCTTCTGATTAAAACATCATTTTACACTGCAAGCTAACTTGAGCAGCTGAAATATATTTACTCCCTGTGTAGTCTCAAATATACCTGTGGCATTATCTAAAAAGTTCTATTAATTGTCATTTTATGATTCTAAGCTCACATTTTATAGAGCAACCTACGGATAAAACAAGATTTTCTGTCTACAATATGACAAGACTGCCATTTCAAAATTGCAGAAAGAAAATTCAGAGCAAGTTAGCAAAATCGAACAAATATTATACGCATTTTTATCTAAGACATGCTTCCTTAATATCATGACTGCATGCATTGAACACATAAGGTCTTCCTGTATAACCCACCTCTTGAAGACAGAAAGTGGGCTTCTGAAACCCAAACAGATGTTTTGAGAAACAAGAAACAGTAATAGCAGGTTGTTAACGAGGCCAGCCATGTCCACCCTGCTGTTCCTGGCCCGATTAAGGGAGCAGGAAAAGAGCAGTGCAGTTCTATCAGCTCTGATCCTGACAATTAGGCAGCAGCAGCAGTATCAATTCAGTACTTCATTATTATGTGCTCTGCGGGCATCCTTCAGCTTCTGACAGACCATCTGTCTTGGAAGGTGATGTGCTGTAAATCAGGAAGGTGGATGATGCTATGTTGTCTTTATTAGCTGTAAAAATCTGTTGAAGAATCTTCTCTTGCAGATAGATTACACTGTACTTCTGTCCACTTAAGGAGCTGAAAAGCAGTAGCACTCCTGATGCTTTCTCCCCAGGTTGGGCACTTAAATCTGCACGTTACTTATCAATCCACAGTGCCGGAGACTCCAGGTGGCATCGCAGAAACCAGCATCAGTCATCCTTCAGAACCTGTAAAAATAGAAGCAGATAGAGGATGACTAACACATTACAGCATTAGTTTTCAGCAAATCCCTGTTGAGACATTTTAATACATCAGCAAGTTCTTTCACCAGCTTTAGCCCAATCCAGTGAAGATTTCACCAGGTCTGTTAATTCCTCCCCTTCCTCCCCTCCCATCCATACAGGGTCAGAAATTGACACGTTTCATACTGACACACAAAACATGTCAAAATCTTGACAGGAAGAAATACAAAAACCCCCTCAATATGCAAAAGGCAAAGCATGGAGTATTTCATACATATAAACACATCAGTATAATGTGTTCTACAGCAGCAAAAAAACCACAAACACTAACATGGCAGCAATCAAGGTTTGTAAATTTTATCAACTATCACTAAATGTTTCTGTGTACATTGCAGACTGGCAGAATATTTTAATACAACCTGAAATACACCATTATGTCATTAAGGTGCTGTTTCTCATGTGCTTTAGTTACTTTTTACAACCATTTCAGAAACTTGATACTTAAAAATCATTTTTGGAAATACTGCAACCAGAACTATTCAGATCACACTGCTTTATATTACTTGAATACTCTTCTTTCAGATACTGAGGTTATCGCAGCGTAAACTTTTACTCTCCTCGCTGCTATGGCTTTAACTGTTCTTACTTCCCCATTTTAGTTGATGTGACATTTTAATTTTTAATTTCAAAATTTAATTTTTTTTATAAGTATGCTAGGAAATCACAGTGTGTTATTGAAGACATATATTTGTATTTTTATTGAGCATTCCAACACTGGCAGAAGAAAAACATCAAGTCATAATAAAAATCAAAATCTTTAAAATGTAGTAGTAATTCTTTTAAGACAAACATTAATAGGAAAAAAACACCCATAACCAACTATCTCCCAGCCTCTGGAAGACATAGTCAAAATACCGCTATAAGGATGAAACAGAAAAGAAGGATTCTGACATGAAACACAATTAAAATTCATGTGTTTTATGAAAAATTACTTCTATCTCAGATCATGTGTTCTAAAAAGGCTTCTTATGAAACAAAAGTCCTTATGCATAGACTAAGAAGCCATGCTGGCCACTTGCCTGTTGTTTACCAGCTACATTAGATTTGCATCGGACTATTTGCAAGATTTAAAAAGCTGATTACATTAATCATCATTAAACTTTCATATTTTATTCATTGAAGGATAACACAAAAGATTCAGTCACAAACAACTAAAAATAGACTTCATCTTAGTTTTTCAGCTTGCCAAAAACATGCCAAAGCCATCCAAAATAATTCCCGCAAGCAATGATACAAGCCTAATTCTTTTTTTTTTTTCTGTAAACTTTCTTGTCTTCATTTCTGTGATCTAAATCATCTTCACTAGTGAACCATGGAAAGCTGCAACACTTATAAAGGACTGTACTGTACTATGAAAAAAAAAAAACAAAAAAAGGACAAGTATGGTATGCTTAACAAAAAGTTAAGACAACTGTAAAAACAGAAGGCTTCATTCTTTTATATTTTAATGTATAATTATACAACAGTAATTGTTCAGCATCATTGTAAGCCACCTGGCTGGAAGTTCTACTACTTCTTAAATTTATATTACCCAAGAAATTCTGCTTTTATTTTCAGACCATACTGTAAATATACTTGACAAGCAAGAGCTCTGAAGAACAGAGGCAGGAGGAGTACAATGGATTTTAATACACACAGAATTACAACATTCTGACTTAATTATTTGGAATCTGAAAAGATATTTTCCCGTTACTAGAAACAAAAATGCTTTATTTTTGCCAGCTGCAAGAAATCTGAGATTGGTTACACAAAGTCTATTACAAACATCTACCCAGTATACAAATCAATAAAAGAAAGCTACTGAGAAATCTGATCATTAATAATCCCTCCTCATCTGAAATGTGAGGGTTTCTTTACAGCAGCTTTCCATTCTCACCACAGTTAAGCATGGTAATAGCAAAAATCACCACAACACACCTTAATGTTACAGAGGAACATGTGACAATTTATGGCTTTTAGAATGTTGACCACAGAGAGAAAAAAAATAATTAATAATAATCTGGAATTATCTAAAAAAGTAAAGAAATTACATCTGTAGTGACATCAATAATGTATGCCTAACATCTTTACATTCTACTCAAAAAATGGGCCAATTTCATTTACAAGCTTTGTTTTTAACTACAGTTTCATCAGCTGGATGGATATGAAACAGATAAAAGTTTAATGCACCTGGTACTTAAGATTAGACTCCTGCACAACCAAATTTTACATTTGGGAGAAAAGAAGGAAAAGAAGGGGAAAAAAAACAAGCAAGGGGGAGAAAAAAAAAGCAGCACTGTTCTGAAGAGATTTCCAAGTAATTTTAGATAGGATGCAACATATGAGAACATCAGAAAACAACGGAAAAAAGTGAGGATGAAAGATTCAATAATGAGATTACAGAGTTACTTAGGTTCATCATGCGGACATCTTGACACCACCATTTTGCTTTCAATTTGGGGTAAAAGATCCCAAAGGAAGAGAAGAAATGAAGTAAAAAAGACATAATTAATGACAAAGACTAGAGCGAAAAGAGAGAAAGGAAGATGAAAATTAGATTGGGCAATGTAAGCATGTTACTTCATCCCACATGCCCCACTCAGACATAGTAGAAAACAATGATCTAAAGCAAGGAAATGAAGAAAAACAAAACAGCCAACAGCAACTTGCATGACATCTTCCTGAAAAGGCCAAACGGGGCGGAAGAAAAAGCGATCAAGAAGCTGGAATTCAAAATACAACTCAAAATAGCACATAAAATAAGGTAACAATATTTCAATGTGATGTTATACAAATTAAACTGAGTCTTTTAAAAGAAGAATGAATAAATGATCAATTTAAAAAAATGAACTACAGAAAATGAAAGCTCTGTATTAACCAAAAGTTCATAAAACACATAATAATAATTTCTTGTTCTCAGTTGAGTCACTAGAACATTTTATATACAACACCAAGTGAATAAGCCACAAGCAGAAACCTCACTTTCAACCACCACTACCTTCAAAGGAAAAAAAAAAAATGGTCAAAGCTTATGGGAATTGATATGAAAGTCTATCACAGGCGGTGATTTCTCATCGCTGAATCTCTTTTCTTGTTTCTTACGCACTGAAATAATGAAATTGAGCAAGGATTACTTGAGTTTTGTCTTCAGCTAAACCAGAGAGTCCACATTTTGTCTGAGACAAAACTTAAAGCTTAAGTAACAATTGGGTGTACCAACAATAGCCAGTTCAACAACTGAACTGCAGCTAGGCCTCCAGCTTGAACGGCTTTGCTTCTAATAACACAGGAAAATCAATTCGTTGTGAGATCAGCTTAGGGATTCAGTAATGCGCTAAATATAGCCACTTACGACAATCTGGTCAAAGATGCACACAAAAAGTGTTTGGCAAGAAGCTATCAAATTAGACAATCTCTTGAGCCTCAACATCAATAAAAACGTCTCACAAAACAGTTAGATATCTGCGGGTTGGAAGAGCAATTACCAGAAACACAGGTATATAATGCCGATGACACCAAACTAGGAGGAGTGGCTGATAGGCCAGAGGTTCATGCTGCCATCCAGACGGACATCGACAAACTGGAGAAGTGGGCTGACAGTAACCTCAAGAATTTCAACAGAGAGAAGTGCAAAGTCCTCTATCTGGGGAGGGACAAGCCCAGCCACCAATACATGCTGGGGGTCACCCAGCTGGAAAGTAGCTTGGGAGAAAAGGCCCTGGGGTCCTTGTGGACACCAAATTGAATTGTGCCAGCAACATGCCCTTGCTGCAAAGATGGCTAATGGTATCCTCTGCTGCATTAGTCAAAGTATTGTCAGCAGGTCAAGGGAGGTGACCCTCCCCCTTTCCTCAGCAGTAGTGAAGCCGCATCTGGAGTACTGTGTCCAGTACTGGGCTTCTAGTACAAAAGAGACACAGACACACTAGAGAGTCTTTGTGGCCACGAAGAAGATGAAAGGACTGGAGCATCTCTCTTATGAGGAAAAGCTGAGAGAGCTAGGACTGCTCAGCCTGGAGAAGAGCAGGCTCAGGGGATCTCATCAATGTATATAAATACCTGAAGGGAGGGTGCAAAGAGGATGAAGCCAGGTTACAGCTTGTCTAACACCTTTATCAATGATCTGGATGAGGGGATCAAGTACACCCTCAATAAGTTTGCAGACGACAACAAGTTGGGCAGGAGTGTTGATCCACGTGAGGATCTACAAAGGGATCTGGGCAGGCTGGATCAATGGGCTGAGGCCAACTGTATGAGATTCAACAAGGCTAAGTGTCAGGTCCTGCACTTGGGTCAAAACAATCCCATTCAACACTACAGGCTCAGGGAAGATTGGCTGGAAAGCTGGCTGGCGGAAAAGGAACTGAGGGTGTTGGTTGACGGCTGCCTAAATATGAGCCAGCAGTGTGCTCAGGTGGCCAAGAAGGCCTACAGCATCCTGGCTTGTAACAGAAATAGTGTGGCCAACAGGACTAGTGAGTGAGGCCACACCTAGAATACTGTGTTCAGTTTGGGGCCTCTCACTACAAGCCAAATATTGAGATGCTGGAGCGTGTCCAAAGCTGGTGAAGGGTCTAGAGCATAAGTTTTAGGAGGAGCAGCTGAAGGAACTGGGGTTGTTTAGTCTGAAGAAAAGGAGGCTGAGAAGAGATCTTAATCATCCTCTACAACCACCTGAAAGAAGACTGTAGTGAGGTGGGTATCAGTCTCCTTTTCCAGGTAACAAGCAATAGGACAAGAGGAAATGGCCTCAAGTTGCACCAGGGGAGGTTTAGATTGGATATTAGGAAAAATGAAAGACAACACCGAAAGAGTTGTCAAGCATTGGAGCAGGCTGCCCAGGAAAGTGGTTGAGGCATGATCATAGAATCACAGAATTTCTAGGTTGGAAAAGACCTTAGAGATCATCGAGTCCAATCATCCCTAATCCCCCATTAAACCATGTCCCTAAGCAGTTCATCCACCCTTTTCTTAAACACATCCAGGGATGGGGACTCAACCACCTCCCTGGGCAGCCTATTCCAGTGGCTGACAACCCTTTCAGAGAAGAAATACTTTCTAACATCCAACCTGAATCTCCCCTGACTAAGCTTATACCCATTTCCTCTTGTCCTATCACCCATCACTAATGTAAAGAGCCCTTCTCCCACTTCCTCACCATCCCTTCTCAAGTATTTGTAGGCCATAATTAGGTCTCCCCTCAGCCTCCTCTTCTTTAGGCTAAACAGCCCCAATTCCCTGGGCCGCTCCTCATAAGTTTTATTTTCCAGCCCCTTCACCAGTGTAGTCACCCTTCTTTGGACCCACTCCAGGAGCTCAATATCTCTCTTAAAGCGAGGGGCCCAAAACTGGACACAATATTCCAGGTACGGCCTCACCAGTGCCGAGTACAGGGGCAGGATCACTTCCCTGTTCCTGCTGGTTACACTATTCTTGATACACGCCAGTATCTCATTGGCCTTCTTGGCCACCTGGGCACACTGCTGGCTCATATCAAGCCGGTAGTCAACCAACACCCCCAGGTCCTTCTCCGCCAGGCAGCTCTCCAGCCACTCTTCCCCGAGCCTATAGCGATGCTTGGGGTTTTTACACCTCAAGTGAAGGACTCTGCACTTGGCCTTATTAAAACTCATGCCATTGGCCTCAGCCCAACGATCCAGTCTGTTCAAATCCCTCTGAAGGGCCTCCCTACCCTCGAGCAGATCGACACAGCCTCCCAGCTTGGTGTCGTCCGCAAACTTACTGAGGGTATGTTCAATCCCCTCATCGAGGTCATTGATAAAGATGTTAAACAGAACCAGACCCAGCACTGAGCCCTGGGGAACCCCACTGGTGACCGGCCTCCAGCTGGATTTAGCCCCATTTACCACCACTCTTTGGGCCCGGCCATCCAGCCAGTTTTTAAGCCAAAGGAGGGTGTGCCTATCCAGGCCAGCAGTTACCAGTTTCAAAACCATGTTTCAGAATGATGAAACCAGTTTCAGCATGATGACCTCATGCTATTTAAAAGACATGTAGACATGGCACTTAGGGCCTTGGTTTAGTGGTGGACTTGGCAGTGTTACATTAACGGTAGAACTCGATGATCTTAAGGGTCTTTTCCCAATTAAATGACTCTATGATTCTATTCTGTCACAGGACCAGAGTAAATGGCCACAAACTGAAACACAAGAGGTTCCCTCGGGGAATCAAAAAAAACTTCATTGTGAGGGTGACTGAGCACTGGCACAGGTTGCCCAGAGAAGTATGGAGTCTTCATCCTTGACTCAAGAGCCATCCGGACAGGGTCCTGGGCACCTGGCTGTAGGTGGCCCTGCCTGAGCAGGGGTGTTGGACCAGATGACCTCTGGAAGTCCCTTCCAACATCAACCAGAATTCTGTAAGTCTGTAATAATTAATTCTTTCAACCGTTAAAAATAATACATAAGGCCAGTTCAGTATGTCAATTAAAAGTCGCTAACTAATTTGAGAGAAATAGATGGCAGGTGATGTGGTAAGGGATTATAACCATGCACATTCTAGTATTCCCCATGACACGGGGAAGACAAAAGGCACCAAGGATAGATGATACCAAGGACTTTCTCTTTCAGTCATGGCAGAAGATGATGAAAACTTTCTATCTCCAAACTGAGGTCTCTTGGTTACTTTTACAACTCCACTGCCCATACAGGGCAAAGAATGGGTAAGAAACTGCTAGGAAATATAAGAAAACTCTCCATAGCTTTTACAGCTTAAAATTCTTTGACCACTAATGAAACCATGATTACAGAAAATATAGGGCCTATATAACTTTTAATGCAATGTGTGGTCAACCAAACATAGCACTACATTTAGAGCTGCCTTTTTTTTTTTTTTTAACTAAGTATCATGCTATGAGGAGGTTCTTACGAGTGCCAGAATTAAAGATACCATCTAATTTCAATTCCTAATGGATAAATGTTAAGAAACAAGTTCTTGCTGTATGACAGACAAATACACATGTTTGAGAGTACAGAACTGCAGTAAAACAGGGAGAACAAATCCAGACCGCACACACACAGCTGTGCTGTACGCTCCTGTTCAACAATGTTCAAAACTGACTTAACTTCACATATACTTATAATTCAGCTTCTATACATATATATACAAACACACACACACAAGGTCATAGCACCAATAAAAGCAATGAAACAACAGTTAACTTTTAAGAAGTTTCACTGCACACAAAAGTTCTTCAGGAGTGGGTAGAATCAGATCTCAGGTCAGCTCAATTCCGTTTTGGTGTTTACAAAATAATCTAAAGCCACATACAAAACATTTATCTTGTATGCAGATCCTAGGTCAGGTCAGAAAGATCTGCAAAATCATCTGTTCTCATCCCCAGCACAACAGCACACTTCACCCACTCACCTTTGTACTGAAAATAGCAATAGCATTGACTAAGACTACTTTTTTAACGATGTTTTGAACACAAATTTGAATAGGCACCTGCATGCTTTGTAGCAGTTGCACTGGATCATAAAGCCATCTTTTCAGGCAAGTATCCTACATCTTTAGTTGGGATATCACATGTGACTTCACAGTTTATTTGCCATCTTTTTTTTTTTTTTCCAAGTTTGTCTGCTAAGAGGTTTTTTGTGTTTTAAAGAGAATCTTGCATAGAATGTGCAAGAGCCATAATACAAAAAGCAACAGTTATAGCTCTGCTTGACACTGGTTCACTCACTGGTTTATTATTTTCCACAAAACTCTGACAGATGTGAGTATAGGCCCTTAGACTGCCCTTCCTATACCACTCTACAAAATCCTCAAGCTTTATGTTTTCTGACTCCTGCACAGTGGCCACGATTTAATATTGAAGAAGAATCTTCATCTACTCTAATAAAAAGAAAATTAAGGACAAGACTTAGCTTGTCCTTAGGGTAACTAATAAGTAGTTGAAAAGCATTTCTGGAATACACACTTTGGACAGAAGCTAAGAATTCTGGTTAAATCTCTTCTGAGCCTGTATAGCCAAGAGTAAAAAAAAAGTTAAGCTTTATATTTTACTACACAAGTTCCCTTGCTAAGATCTGCAGGCACATGCAAAAAGAAACTGGAACGTGCTGGGACACAACAGGCACTTTCTTAGCTGTCAAAGTACAATTACCGCTTACTGAAAATTGAAATAAATTAAGATGTACCAGAAATGTCCCTTAGGAAACAGCAAAAATTATCTACTTTTCCTAACCTGAGTATATGTGAATCCCACAGACTTCTGCACTATAAAATCCCACTAGAGGGATGGAAATGAAAGATAATTCAAGAGCTATAATCAAATCTCTTTAGTTTTAAATTAAAGGATTCAGTTCTTTGGCTTAGAATTTGTCTGATTGCTTACGACCACTCTTACAGACTCAGTACTGGTGTTGCAAGTGATTTGCCCCACCTTCCTCACACTCAATAAAACAGTGGTAAATGTGTATGTAGGTATTTAAATGCAAAGTTTGACCATTTTGGGGAAAAAAAAACCCACCCACAAAAAACCCCAAACAATACCTTGCTAATTATTTTATGTATTTTGCATTGTTTGCCTTTTCCTTCAGAACACAATCTCTCTCCTGTCCTATTCCATCTGTCAGGTGATTATTTTGATTCTCTGAAAAGACAGAAACTAAAAAGGCTGGTTTTACTGGTGACTTGTCATGTCAAAACAGTCTTTTTTAAGCACCATGTAAATGATTTATGGCAGTACACTGCTTGGAAGGTGTTTATTATTATTAAGTAACAGTTCCTACAGAAGAAGCAAGCGAGCCAGAAAGGACTTGGAAACACAGAATTTACCAGAAATCAACCCATTATTGGAACAGGGAACAGGACAGTTTGAGAGACAATGACAACAAATTAAACGCTGCAGGAAGCAAGCCTTTAAACACCTTTCAAAGATCATTTTAACTATAGGCCAGATCTCGAACAAAAAATCTACAACTCTTTACCTAATATACTATTTAGAAATTTCATTTTATGGAACAGAATTAAGAATAGCCTAGACTATAGAGCTTATAGGTTACAATAAATTTTTATGATGCATCTTCATTTATTCATTTTCCCTTTCCTTGGAATAGTCCACTCTTCTAATTGGACATGTTTTATTGTCCTTTGTCAGTAGACAAAAGAATTAAACAAAAGTAGCAGGACAAACCTTATTTTCAAAATATTTTACCAGTCTTTCTACCAGTTTATTTAATAATATTCTACTATTTACTGAAAAATAATAACTTAATCTAAACAGATAAACCATAAACTAACCTCTTAGAGAATAAGAGAAAGAAGGGTACCTTCAAAGAATATTGGTCTTTGCTGGAATAGGACAAAGAGAAATCCCACAATCCAGTATCAAGTCATTTTACTACTCCAACAAATTCTAGCAGCAGTAACAAAGAGCTTGTTGAGACAGATAACAAAGTATACTTGAATACCATACCTGAAGCAGTGCAGGGACAGACCCAAGAAACTTTCATCCTCAAATCTCTCTCCAAAACAGACTCAACAGAATCAAGAGAAACGGCAAACCATCAAACACTTAAGAAATTTAGGTAAGAATAAAACTCCCCTGTTTGTATAAAATTTAAAAAGGATACTGTCCTAGTTTTAGCTGGGACAGAGTTTTTAACAGCTAGAAGAGCTCAGTGTTTTGGTTTTACTCAGAGGCTCACTCTGAGAAGAATGTTGATAGCAAGCTGATGTTTGTGGTTGGACTCCAAGGACTTTTCAGTGTGCCGGAGTGCAGAAACACGGCGGGATAAGTGGGGAGCATAGCTGGGACAAGGGGAACACGATTCCCCTTGTGATTTGTGGTGGAACTTAAGATTGAGGGCCAAACTGGCCAATTAGTATTCCATATCATGCAGTCTCATGCCCAGTATAAAAGTGAGGGTCAGCCGGACAGAAGGGCTTTTGCGCTTTGGCTCTTTTGCGCTTTGGCTCTTTTGCGCTTGCTGCGCTGTTGCTCTGTTGTTTTTCTTTCCTTTTTCTCTCTCTCTCTCCCTCTCTCTCTCTCTGCCCCTCTCTATTTCGGGGCCTCGCGTTCGTCCGGGATTGCAGCTTCGGGACGAGACGGGCTTCGCATACGAGAGGGTGGTGAGCACCTACACTGTACTAAATCATCTGTATTAAATCACTCTTACCTCAACCCACGGGTTTCCCGTTTATCCTTTAATTCTCTCCCTCATTCCTGGGGGTGGGGGAGGGGGGTGTGTTTCAACCGGCTAGGGGGTGAGGGGGGTGTGTTTCAACCTAACCCACGACAGTCTTAATTGGCGCCCAACGTGGGGCCCGAAGGGGTTGAGATAACAATGTTGCTGGCTGGAATGCTGTTTGTTATGCTTGCGTACATGTTACCGGACATTTATAATTTACTGCCTTATTTACCCTATATGATGTTAGGTGGAATGTTTATGCGGTTTTCTTGCTCTGGGTGTTGGACCGGCATGAAAAGTATGTTATTGGTAATTAAGGGCTTTGCTATGCTGTATGGTGTAACTCTGATAAGATCATCAGTGCTGGGACCAGCTCAGTCTCTGTATTCGGCGGTGCAGAGGGGGATGGTGATGTGGAGCTCGTTTATTAATTTTGAGCGTTACCTGGCAGATATCATCGCCAATTATACCGGTGATTTTTCATTCACAAAAGCTTACCTTGATTTTGATAATGCCGAACATCATTGGAATAATTTAACGGGTTTGATTGTCCTGCAAGGTCTCCTGAATATATGTTTAATTATCTATATATTCAAAATCAATCGGCCATTAAGGGGTGTATATCAATTTATTTCTCGGGTTATTGTGCTTGCCATCTCAACTCCCATGACAAGCACTATAGCTACTCAGACTACAACGGTATCAGTTGCCCCCATAACGAAGAGAAAACGTATACAAAAGTTAGAAGATGAAGAAGAGCAATGAGGGCCATCACAACAACCAAATGAGGAAGAGCAACCAGGGCCATCAGAGCAACCAGACAAAGAAGAGCAACCAGGGCCATCACAACGATTGGAGGAAGAGCAACTGAGGAAATGCGTGCGAAAGTCAGAACGCAGAGGAGAGGATGATGATGATGATGATGAAGAGCGACCAGGGCCATCACGAGAAATGAAGCGGGAGCATTCTGTTTCGCCCCAGAGAAAATCTCAATGGAGGAGAAGTGACATCATAGATGAGACGATAACCACCAGATCTCTAAAAATGAGCGAGCTGCGAGATATTCGAAAAGATTATGGCCGTCTTAAAGGTGAGCCCATTGTCTCTTGGTTGCTCAGATGCTGGGACATGGGAGCCAATAGTCTGGAGTTAGATGGTAATGAAGCCAGGCAGCTGGGAGCCCTTGCCATGGATGGAGGCATTGATAAAGCAATTGGAAGGCAGACACAAGTCCGCAGCCTCTGGAGACGGCTCCTGGCAGCTATAAAGGAAACGTATCCCTACAAGGACGAGGTGCCATGTAATGTAAGCAAGTGGACCAACATAGAAAAAGCTATTCAGTATCTGAGAGAACTGGCTGTGCGAGAGTTGATTTATCTTGACTCGAGAAGCGGACCAAGACTCGAAGATCCAGATGACGTCCGGTGCACACGACCAATGTGGCAGAAGATTATACGGAGTGCGCCAGCAGCATATTCCACCTCATTGGCAATAATGGACTTCGGAGACGATGAAGCACCACTATCCGTAGGTAATCTGGTCACCTACCTCCGACAATATGATGATAATAATTCTATACGAACCTGCGTTGCGGCTGTGGAAAAGCTGTCTGAGGAGGCCCGAGAATTAAGAGAAAAAGTAGATTTCCCACCACCTGAACATTCTAGAATTTCAGCTGTCAGAACTAGGCGTTACCCTCTTCGAGAGAGACAAGAGAGACGGTACAGATCACGGGGTGAGCTGTGGTTCTACCTCCGTGATCATGGAGAAGACATGAGAAGGTGGGATGGAAAACCCACCTCCGCTTTAGAGGCCAGGGTACGCCAGTTGGGAGGAAGAACCAACAGAAATAGAACTTTCTCCAATTCCTCCAGGACAGCTGTTGCCCCAGTCTACAGTGAGCAGTCCACTAGTCAAAATGGGAGGGCTGATCCTCCTAGCCATCCTGACTGTAATCCTGCTGATTCCTCTGATGAATATGATAACAGGCATTAGAGGGGCCCTGCCTCCAGCCAGGTGGAGGAGAGGGATAATCAAGTTTACTGGACTGTGTGGATTCAGTGGCCTGGCACATCATACCCCACAAAGTATAAGGCTCTAGTGGATACTGGTGCCCAATGCACCTTGATACTGTCGAACTTTAGAGGGGCAGAATCCATCTGTATTTCTGGAGTGACAGGGGGGTCTCAACAACTGACTGTGTTAGAGGCTGAAGTGAGCCTAACTGGAGAGCAGTGGCAAAAACACCCTATTGTAACTGGCCCAGAAGCCCCGTGCATCCTTGGCATAGATTATCTTCAGAGAGGGTATTTCAAAGACCCAAAAGGGTACCGGTGGGCTTTTGGCATAGCTGCAGTAGAGACAGAAGAAGGCAGGCAGCTGTCTACTTTGCCTGGTCTCTCAACGGACCCTTCTGCTGTGGGGTTACTGAGGGTCGAAGAACAACAGGTGCCAATTGCTAATACAACAGTGCACTGACGGCAATATCGTACCAACCGAGACTCTCTAATTCCTATCCATAAGTTGATTCGCCAACTGGAGAGTCAAGGAGTCATCACAAAGACCCGCTCACCTTTTAACAGCCCTATATAGCCTGTACGTAAGTCCAATGGTGAGTGGAGGCTGACGGTAGACTATCGTGGCTTGAATGAAGTTACGCCACCGTTGAGTGCTGCCGTGCCAGATATGCTGGAACTTCAGTATGAACTGGAGTCAAAGGCAGCCAGGTGGTACGCTACAATTGATATCGCTAATGCGTTTTTCTCAATTGCTTTGGCACCGGAATGCAGGCCACAGTTTGCTTTCACTTGGAGGGGCATCCAGTATACCTGGAATCAACTGCCCCAGGGGTGGAAACACAGCCCCACTATTTGCCACGGACTGATCCAGACCACACTGGAACAGGGTGATGCCCCAGAACATTTGCAATACATTGATAACATCATTGTATGGGGCAACACAGCAGAAGAAGTTTTTGAGAAAGGTGAAAACATAATCCAAATCCTTCTGAAAGCAGGCTTTGCCATAAAACAGAGTAAGGTCAAGGGACCTGCCCAGGAGATTCAGTTTTTGGGAATAAAATGGCAAGATGGGCGTCGTCAGATTCCGATGGACGTGATTAATAAAATAACAGCTATGTCCCCACCAACCAACAAAAAGGAAGCACAAGCTTTCTTAGGCATTGTGGGTTTCTGGCGAATGCATATTCCCGACTACAGCCAGATGGTAAAACCCCTCTACCAAATAACCCGAAAGAAGAATAATTTTGAATGGGGCCCAGAGCAAAAACAAGCCTTTGAACAAATTAAACAAGAAATAGTCCATGCGGTAGCCCTGGGACCAGTTCGGACAGGACAAGATGTCAAAAACGTGCTCTATACTGCAGCCGGGGAGAATGGTCCCACCTGGAGTCTCTGGCAAAAAGTGCCAGGGGAGACGCGAGGTCGACCTCTTGGGTTTTGGAGTCGAGGATACAAAGGATCCGAAACCAACTATACTCCAACTGAGAAAGAGATATTGGCAGCATATGAAGGAGTCCAAGCTGCTTCTGAAGTGATTGGTACGGAAGCACAGTTGCTCCTGGCACCTCGATTGCCAGTGCTCGGCTGGATGTTCAAAGGGAGCGTCCCGTCTACACACCACCCAACTGATGCCACATGGACCAAGTGGATCGCGCTGATCACACAAAGAGCTCGGATAGGAAACCTCAATCGCCCAGGAATTTTGGAAGTGATCACTAACTGGGCTGAAGGTAAAGACTTTGGAATGTCACCAGAGGAGGAGGAGGTGACACGTGCTGAGGAGGCTCCACCTTATAATGAACTATCAGACAATGAGAAGAAATACGCTCTGTTTACTGACGGATCCTGTCGCCTTGTAGGAAAACATCGAAAATGGAAAGCTGCTGTATGGAGTCCTACCCGACGGGTCGCAGAAGCTACTGAAGGAGAAGGCGAATCAAGTCAGTTCGCAGAGGTGAAAGCCATCCAACTGGCTTTAGACATTGCTGAACGAGAAAAGTGGCCAATGCTCTCTCTCTATACCAACTCTTGGATGGCAGCAAATGCCCTGTGGGGATGGCTATGGCAATGGAAGCAGAGCAGCTGGCAACGCAGAGGTAAACCCATCTGGGCTGCCCCGTTGTGGAAAGACATTGCTGCTTGAGTAGAGAAGCTGATTGTAAAAGTACGACATGTAGATGTCCATGTACCCAAGAGTCGGGCCACAGAAGAACATGAAAACAATCAACAGGTGGATCAGGCCGCCAAGATTAAAGTGGCTCAGGTGGATCTGGACTGGCAACATAAAGGTGAAAAATTTCTAGCTCGTTGGGCCCATGATGCCTCAGGCCATCAAGGAAGGGATGCCACATACAAATGGGCTCGCGATCGAGGGGTGGACCTAACTATGGACACCATTGCAGAGGTGATCCATGAATGTGAAACGTGTGCTGCAATAAAGCAAGCCAAGCGGTTGAAAGCTCTTTGGTATGGAGGGCGTTGGTTGAAACATAAGTATGGAGAGGCTTGGCAAATTGACTATGTCACACTTCCACAAACTCGCAGTGGCAAGCGTTACGTGCTCACAATGGTGGAAGCAACCACTGGATGGCTGGAAACCTATGCTGTGCCCCATGCCACCACCCGGAACACTATCTTGGGCCTTGAAAAGCAAGTCTTGTGGCGGCATGGCACCCCAGAAAGAATTGAGTCAGACAACGGGACTCATTTCCGTAACAATCTTATAGACACCTGGGCCAAAGAGCACGACATCGAGTGGGTATATCTCACCCCCTATCATGCACCAGCTTCTGGGAAGATTGAACGATATAATGGATTGCTAAAAACCACACTGAAAGCAACGGGTGGTGGAACCTTCAAACATTGGGATATGCATTTAGCAAAAGCCACCTGGTTAGTCAACACTAGAGGATCTGCCAGTCGAGCTGGTCCTGCGCAATCAGAACTTCTACGTACTGTAGAAGGTGATAAAGTCCCTGCAGTGCACATGAGGAATATACTCGGGAAGACAGTTTGGGTTATTCTGCCTCGGGTAAAGGTAAACCCATTCGTGGGATTGCTTTTGCTCAGGGACCTGGGTGCACTTGGTGGGTGATGAGGAAGGACGGGGAAGTCCACTGTGTACCTCAAGGGGATTTGATGTTGGGTGAAAATAGATGACAAAATGAATTGAATTGTGTGATATTAATTGCTGAATAACCCTGTCCCTGCATACCCTCATTGCTATGGTTGTCACATTGTGCTCATTATATTAAGAATCATCGAGGTTAATGAAGAATGAACTTCGTCAGAATCCAAACACCCAGCAACTTCTTCGAGATCAACATCTTCAACCTGCAGACAGCGGCTGGATACACCAACTACGAGCTCCAGATGCCACACACAACAAAGACTACATGTCATCCGTTCTACCGACTGAGCGAATTCCACGTCATCTTTCCTGCCCTGAGAGACTGCTGTAACAGATGAAGACACATTTTGGAGGGATGACCCATGGCTAAGGGAATAGTGTATATGTAAGGTTTGAGCATGACGTGCATGGTATGGAATAAGGGGTGGATACTGTCCTAGTTTTAGCTGGGACAGAGTTTTTAACAGCCAGAAGAGCTCCGTGTTTTGGTTTTACTCAGAGGCTCACTCTGAGAAGAATGTTGATAGCAAGCTGATGTTTGTGGTTGGACGTGACACTCCAAGGACTTTTCAGTGTGCCGGAGTGCAGAAACATGGCGGGATAAGTGGGGAGCATAGCTGGGACAAGGAGGACACGATTCCCCTTGTGATTTTGTGGTGGAACTCAAGATTGAGGGCCAAACTGGCCAATTAGTATTCCATATCATGCAGTCTCATGCCCAGTATAAAAGTGAGGGTCAGCCGGGAAGAAGGGCTTTTGCGCTTTGGCTCTTTTGCGCTTTGGCTCTTTTGCGCTTGCTGCGCTGTTGCTCTGTTGTTTTTCTTTCCTTTTTCTCTCTCTCTCTCCCTCTCTCTCTCTCTGCTCCTCTCTATTTCGGGGCCTCACCTTCGTCCGGGATTGCAGCTTCGGGACGAGACGGGCTTCGCATACGAGGGGGTGGTGAGCACCTACACTGGTGTTGAAATAGGTTTCTAGGAAAATATTGAGATTACAAGGTCAAACACTTTAAAAAAGCCATGTGTGAAGGGAAGAACATTTGCTTGCATACTTAACATAACTCCTTTTTCCACGTATGCTTTAAGACACAGACTTTTGTCCAGCTCATTGAAAGATACAGAATTAAATCAAAACCACAGAAGAATTCCATAAATGCAAACAAGTAAATCCCAGTTTTATAGTGCAGACTTCAGACAGCACAAGCCCCAGCAGAAAACACACCTCAGGGAAACTGTTTTATTCTTGAAAGCGGCCTACCCTTTGTCCCTCATTCATTCTTCATCAACTACTTCAAACTTTTAAGAAGATTTCCTAAGGTACACTCTCCAAAGCCACATTTATTGCTGTTCCATGTATTACATCATTATTTTCCTAATGATCCAAATAAACCAGCAAATAATACACAACTAGACTGAAATTTCAAGTGCAGCACCTTCTGTAAACCAGAATAAAAGTCTAGCAATGAGCAAATTGTTTTAATAAGAGGTCTTTAGTATTTATTCTGGTAATTGATCAAAATAGGCATGATTCTGGAACTCTCTAAATATATAAAATATCACCACACTTCAGTTACAGTCTTTACCCTTGAGAGGAATGAATGACAGAGTAATTACAAATTGTATAATGAGTCTATCTTGCAGCAACATATTTAGGTTGAAATTGTTCAGCACACAATAAATTGCCAGCGCACATAGCAGCAGTCCAAAACAGTAATCTTTAACATAACAACTCAAAGATGCATGTTGGAGCTGTAATAACACTGCTCTACTAATTTGAAAGAAACAATCCTACATGATGAAAAGGTGGCAGATAAAAGCCACGCCAAACCTCTTCCCAAATAAAATTAATTTTGAATATTCACCACCTCTCAATCAGGAACAGCATGCTTTAAAAATAGAGGTGGGAATAAAAGAGAATAGACAATTTCCATCCACCAACCCCTGCACTACTTTTATATAAATTCAAAGCATAGTTACCTATGACTAAAACCAGCATTTACTACTTCCAAATATCAGACCATAATATTTGAAGTTAGGAACAATTCATTAGAGACAATCTAACACTGTTTAATTAGGTAATTGTCAAGTATTACAAAAGAACTCTAGAGTAAAAGTTCATCTCAGACTAATCCACGGAGCAGTAATAAAACCATGGCAAGAACATCAGATAATCGAAAATTAAAGGAGAATAATGGATACAAAGAACTGATTTACGTATTTTATTTCAGCATTTTTCCTGTTTTGAAGTTGAGTTTGACAGCCTCGGTAATACTGCACACATCCCAAGAAGCTAAAGTTAGAACTTGCAACTAACACCTGAAGTCAGACAAATTACACACACATAGCCACAGATGACTCTTTCTTTTTAGATAAATATTGCATGCTGAAAATTAATATAAAGTTAGAATTTTAAATATAGAAAACGAAACCCTATAATTCTTATGCTTAATAACATCAGGTTATAACAGTAAAGATTTTTGACCTGATTAAGAGAAAGGTTTAGAAAGTAACATCGTGTATCCTTTTCTCAACCCACTCCAAGTTCACGTAAAATTGGCCAAACCGGAAGTAGCTTCAAAATTCTCCAGTATGGCAAATGATGAGAAGAGATGGATTCAGTCCTTTTTCCCACCTGGAGAAGGGCTGCAGCATGGCTCTGCCTGGCCTCCTGCTCAATCCCTTCTGCCAGTTCAGCCCCTTGAATACCACCCCCTGCCTCTTGCACAGGCAGCGGTGACGAGACAGTCCCAGGAGATCCAGAACTCTGGTGGGGACTGTCTGGGGAGCAGAAAATGATGGTACTGAGCTGGTAGGTGAGCAATCAAAATAAGAAAGGGCTAGGGGTAGGTAAGGGCAGATAAAAACTCAGAAGAAGCCAGGGCATGCTATCCGGCTGTTCACAGATACAAATTTGGCTCAAAAGTACTGGACGTGTGCTAACAGAAAATGAGAGGCTTTCACAAAATGGGGACATGAAAGCTGGTGAACAAGCCGCATGTGAGCATTCCCAAAGATGATTTGCAAAACGTTCAACAGTTTAAGTTTTCTGTTGAGCAGCACTGCTGTTCAGTTCAGGTCATCATTTTTTTTCCCCACAAGAAGGTGGTAATCTGCCTAGAAAGTAGTAATCAAATATCATTTTTTAATTTATCTTTTTCTTCTGTTTTTGCTTCAATTACAGCTAGCTTTAACAGAATCCTAAGGACAGCGCCACAGTTTGACAAGTGTTAGAAAGAAAGGCAGCGTTCCCTTACCTGGACATCTACTTGCACTATATTGCAGGTCTAACCTGTTTAAATTTTAAATAACACGAATCATGAGAGGAAAACCATTTAGCATATTTTTTTCTTCATCACTCACAGGTTTATTTCTGTTTGTCATCAGAATGTCTTCAGTCCTATTAATTTTCAATCTGATACATAAAAATCAGTTTACCCTGATATGCAAGACATGTTTAGACATGGCAGAAATTCCTCGCCTATGGCCAGAACGTGAATTCCTAGCCAAACTTTAACACAAGGAACAGACAAGCACTTCTGGTTCCAAGTCCTAGAGAAGAAACAATGAGATCCGTCATGTTTCTGGGTCCATCAAGAGATGACAGGGACATACTTTACCAATATTAAGACCAGCTGAGTGCCGTTTAAAAAACAGAAATAAAAACACAACCACAAACCATGAAAGGGTATCAGAGCTACTGCAGACCATGGCCTCATCGCTCTGACATATAAAAAACACTGAAGCATCACAAACATTTCTTATTCACAGACGAGATGCCTTTCTTCTGCGCAAGTTTTTAATTTAGTCAAAAACCAAAATGTTAAGATCAACAGTCCGCTGTTCTAACTAACCAGTATGTGGAAGAAGATTCAAGCTGTCTGCACAGTTACCGACAAGCCAAGTTTCAGACAGGTTCACAATTTGTTTACGTCAGATTTGCCAAGGCAATCATCAAACTGAACATTCTTAAAAATATAGTTTATACAGACTAAATCGGTAAGAGACATGATTTGTCCACATGAGCGGAAGTCTAATCCCACAAACTCCGTTGGATTACTCATGAGAAGGCTGCTCATTCAGATGCACATGCACTGGAAACTCGGTCATGATCCAGGCTGCACAAACATCACCAAGTGGTAAGCACAGAGTATGTTTGCAGAAAAGCTGGAATGATTTTTATTTGTAGCATAACAGACATTATATTGTCCAGTTTGTATTTTAACAAACAAGTTCCCATAAAGAACATTTGTTTTGGCAGTAGTTCAATTAAAACCTAAGAAAACTACTGCTATCAAAAATTTGTTTAAAATTGTTATTCTTAATTAGTTTTAATTAAGAATTTAATTAATTTTAATTATTCTTAATTATTTTCAATTCATAACACATTTTAACGTTTCATTTTTATGCAGTGGCGTGAAACAACTACAAACTAGAGATAAGAGACTGTCCTTCCAGAATCAGATTTGTAAAGACACTCATTTAGACATTTGTATTTTGTCTAGCTAAACTATAGAACCTTCACATCAGTTTAGTGAACTTTATGGATCTGTAACAAACAAAGTTTTAGTCTAGTAAAGGAAAACACTTTTTAATTAACATATTAATGTTTATTAAGGGCATAGCATGCTACTGAACTTTCTGATAATAGAATAACAGTTGACTGAAAGGTTTCTTATGTATTGCAGTGCTTAAGTTTTTCCACATGCAACACAAGCTTACCTACATGCACATAACAATTTTTCAAAGTAGTATTATAGCTCCTTCTAGCATGACATCATCTGTTTCTTCAGCAAGAAGTCCCACATCCCCCACTCCCAGTTCCCCACTCCATCAGACTGATTTTTCTGACAGAGGGAACGCTAAGGGGCAGTGAGGGTTGTGGGTCAAGAAGAAAATAAATAAAAGTACAGAAATAGCAGTAGAGAAGTTTAAAAAATATTCTGTTCAAAAATCCTGATTTTTTTTTTAAACTTTTAGTATTTTTTACATGTCTACTACTCTGTACATTACAGAGTATTTTGTTTTCCAACATTTTTCTCTCCTGGGAGAAGAATATGCATTTTTGTAGGAAAGATCAGCACAGCATTTTCCGAAATGCTCCATCAAAAAACATATGAAGAGTACTACATGTTGAACTAGTTACAGCGCTGTTTTTCTTCACCTACCTCTCCAGTGCTAGGCAAAACATACAGATTTTTAGCATAAGTTACTTCTAGTTTCAGACACACATTTTTACTCAGAAGTAAATTATTCAAGCTGAGTCTAGAAAACTGAATCCCAAAAGACAGAGATGCAGTAGTTGAAAGTAATCAGACAGAAAAAGAGACCTGAGAGCAAAATAAAAAAATTTCAAAGATTAATTTTTTTAGGTCAGCATTAACATAATATTTTACATAAACATTTCATTGTCACGTTTTAAGTCCGTCTTAACCACTGATAAAAATAGAAAGAAACCAGACTTTTTTATATGTTTTGGTGTCAAATACAAGAATTTTGTACATCAAAATTTGCAGAGTTTGCGATAATGGAGAAGTAGGTCAGCTATGAGTAGACCTATGTACACTATCAGAAAGGTCAGTACTTAGATCAGTTGTTGGGAACAGTTAAGTTTTTAACACTATTACTATCTCAAATGAGGCCACACTTGTTTTTCCATTGACAATTTAATATGAGGCAGGTTATTTCACTGACTAATAAAACAAATTGGTGTAAAATAAAAACAAGGTAGTAACTATAATACAGTGTTTTAAAAAAATCTGACCGCACCAGCTAGCCCATAAAAACTGGATAGCCTAAACAACTGCCACGAAAAGAGGAGAAAGACTTTAGTATTACAGGTTAATTATGCTCCTGATACTCTAAAGCCCATACAGATGCATACAGGCTGGCAGAGAACACACAACATACTCCAAACTCACCTTCGAGTACAGCGCTTACCTGCCTTCACCCTTTTGAACTAAATTTGTCATCTCCACAGTTAAAAATATACCATAAATCTGTAATTTCTACCTGAACTGCCTTCTGGTAATACAGGCTTGAAATCAAAGTACTAAAGCACATGGCGTAATGAGGTGAAGATCAAGCTCCAAGTCAAAGATGGAAGCCAGGTAACCAACTAACAAAAAAAGATAGTAACTCTGTATTAAACAATGTCATTTTTCAGCTGGAATCAAGACATTTTAAGTGTTAGAAATGAGGGCGTAACTCATACAACAGAACCTCCACACCAGCAGAAAGAGAGCTTTGTTTTTTCCTCAGGTTCAAATCGCATCCTATGCTTACCTTCCCTCTTTCTATTCAAGGAGTCCTGTCTGACTTTTCCCCAAGACAGAACTGCCAGTCTGACAACATGCAGCTTTTCCAAATACGTCTGTTTGCTCTCATTAAGGACTACAACCTCAGTGACTCAAATGCTTTTGCTTTGTATTTCCATCTTCTTTTATCCTCGAAAATGGGCTTCTGTCTTTCAATTCAGCCTTTAGCAGTGGGAAGGGATAATATCAACACTTGTTATTTGGAGCTCTTTTCATAGGATTTTGGTAGCATCTGTAAAGCTGTTATATTTTATACATTGCATCATCAGCAGAATTATGTTTCCTAGTTTTTAATCAAACCCATAAAACCTTACTGTCTCAAAAATCCAGATGACAAACCTGGCTTTTAGACTGCCTTTCAAATCATTTTCTCAGCAAAATTTTTTGTAACATTAGGAATATCTGTCTTTGTATTGAAACATAACCTGGTACAGTAGTATCCATAAAAGTGCCAGTGCATCCTGGCAACGTGCCTGG
Organism: Tauraco erythrolophus; assembly: GCF_009769465.1. Lineage (NCBI taxonomy): Eukaryota > Metazoa > Chordata > Aves > Musophagiformes > Musophagidae > Tauraco > Tauraco erythrolophus. Next base: position 69,636,175 of record NC_141496.1, read on the forward strand.
TCAAGAGAGTTGTGCTTACAGTGCCCTGAGGATTAAGGTTCATGTTCTCTGTCTTCTGTCTACAGGATCCACTGAAGCCATAGCAAACAAATTTGGGTATTTTAAGCTAAGAAAAAAAAAGCTGGAGTGAGAATTGCCGTGTGATGACAAAATACAAATACATGCCAGAGATACTAGAGGGTAAGTTGGAAACTGAGGCATGCGAAACCTCACGACTGAGACTCCGTGGCCTAAGCTGCAGTTTGTATCCAACAATTAACGCATTGCAAATTGTTTGTGAACTAAAAATGAGAGTACTGATTTTAGATATACACATTCTTCTGAATATTAGGCTTGAGAACTCAATGTAAACTTTCTCTACTAGAAGATGGATTACTGCAATGGCTACTCATGACAGCCCAGTAGGTACTTCCGATTTCCTTTGTTAATATATTTTTACAATCATCTTTGTATGGCTATGCAATGGTTTTTTAAAGTCACATTGTTTGTGAGGAATACACAATTATCACAGAGCACTGGTCCTCTGCAGTGAATAATGTCATTTCTAGTTAAAGCCTTCAAGGGACAAATGGTGTACTGTATCACAAAGACCCCACATCTACCACCCGATATAAGACTTACTAGATCTTTATAAAACATATTAATGCAGTTTTTTCAGGTAATACTTGAAAGCAGAGTTTGTAACTGGTTAACATCTCATCAGAAAACTCGACAGTAGACTTTTTTGTGCACTTGTATAACAGAGAAGTTTAGGAGATGTTTAAGAATCACGTTTATATGATGAAATAAAACTGTTCATTAGCAAGATAATACTGAAGGGAATGGGAAAAAATGGCCATTACCTTGTATAAGACCTGGTAACTTTCTCCTATATTATGTCTCTTTCTTTCCACCTTCAGTCTAAGCTATTGCTATGCCTTGTCTCACAACCTGGGGATTGCCAAACAGTATCTCCTTTAAGGAGTCATATGCAGGCACAAGAGACAGACACCCGCGGGGAACGCAGTGTGGGGGCTGAGGTTGGGCACAGAAGTATATTGAACTTTGTTACATGTTGTATCAAATGGTTACCTGGTGCAATTTGTTGGGATTTTTCAGTTTTCCAGCACGTAGCAACTGAATATTCTTATCTTGCCAGCACTAGCTTGGTAATGAACAACCTAACCTCTTCTTTTTGCACGATACTATCCTTAAAACTTTATTGCATTTTGCAACCACTACTTGTCACTATTAATCAAAAGAAAAACTAAGACAGTTCTTAGTAAGTTTTATAGAGCTTTATGTAGATGGATTCTGTTATTACTGTGAAGGTAAAAGTCACCTTAAAAAAATACAAAGTTGATACTGTCAATTTGAAATATTAATAAAAGCAATCAAAACAAAACCAAAAACACCTCACCAAAAAAAAATGCAAACACCACAGACGCGTTTTGTTGTCCTAACCTGGAAACAAACAAGCTCACCTGCAAGATCATTAAAGCTGTACCTACATGGCTTTTACGAAAATACATAGTAAGTAAGTATCAATTGGGTCATTACTTTACAAAGACTAACCTAATGAATGCTACTTTTTCTTTGAAGTGGGGGGTACACTAGGCAGAGAGGCATCAGCTCCAAACCCACCTTCCTCCTCAATGCGACAGAACTCACTGCTCTAACAAAACCAGTTGAAGACAGCTACACGAATGAAAAAAGCTTCTGCTGGAAAATTAATTGCCTTGAAGTTGGCACACTTTATTTATCCCCTGAGGAAGTCTGCAGAAACAGTAAATTAAATTAATACTCATTCATGGAGAAACATAACCATCCTTACCATTCAATGCCATAGTGCCACACCCTGTGTAGACCCATCATAGCATACCTAAAAGTTTAATTCCCAATTTGGGTCTGTGTGCATTGCTTGCTTCCTCCATGTAAGCTACTTGAAGCCACAGGAATGATAGAGTATTTTTTGTAACTGCACAGTAACATGCATGCAAGCTCTGGAAGCACCGCATGATGAAATACAACAGGCTGCCAGGAGCCCAAGCTGCACACTTGCACTGGATTTGCATGGGATTTCAATCATAGATAAACTTTATTTGTTAGTGCTGTAACTGTACAAAATACATCAACAAAATCTCATAATGTGCCACATTGCTATAGTTTCCTACAGGAAACCTGCTGATAATGTAATGAACTATCTGGACCAAGTGGATAGAAACAATTTTGAAGCAGCAGGAATCAGTGTCACTATTACACCTGAAAGCAGGTGCCTCAGAGGCCACAGACTACTTTATTCCTTGCTCAGGCTCCAAGTTCTTTTTAAAGGCAGTTAAACAAGCAGACAGCTGCAAACAGACCTTAATTTCTGAAGAAGTGAAGGAGATGGGCAATGCAGAGGAAGAGCAGGTAGGCAGAATAGAGGGGGCACAGCATTGTTTAGTTGCATGTACTCTTCACGCATTTTTAACATCACTGCTAGAAAGAAAGGGATTTTCATTTCCTTGCCAAACACCCATTGCAGGGAAGGGCTTTCCAGAAACTCAGGACTAGCAGCAGAGTAATCTCAAATTTACTTTCAAACGTTTTAACAGATTTTAAAACTTTCTAAGAAATTGCCATTGAGGTTTTAAAGGAGAAGATGGAAACAGAGCTGCAGGCATTCTCTAGTAAGAACAGGTAGAATTGATTCTAATATTGTTCCTTGCTTTCCCCACACCTTTGAATTTTCCTACTCATCCCTTCTCAAAACAGGCAATTATATTTTATCTCTAATTATTTGTCCAGTACTGCCGGAGGTGTTTTGCATCAGATGTATAAGACGACAAAGCAGCTGCATCCTTTATCAGCCTTGGAACTGTACTTTAGCCAAAGAGAATCAAATCAGAGTCTGCATTAAGCTGCAAAGAAAAACATTTTCTATACTGTTAAGTTATTCAGCAGAGAGGCCTGATATAATTTGGCGATCATTGTGATGCTTTGGGGGAGGGGAAAAACAACAACAACAACAAAACTCAACCACCAAACAAAAAAAACCCACCCAAAACCACAGCTGTGTTAACACAAGCTATATTTAGCACTGCGCGAATAAAAGCCAGCAAGGTTCTCTTCCACCACAATACTGGCAGTACCAAACAGAAAGCCTGACAGCTTTCCAGGGGGCTTTGGCTGCTACCACTGACATACTGCAGACAACAGACTTACACTGAAGCATCTTTGCACCATGTGCTTTCCTACCATCCAGTTTCAGAAAGTTAAACAACTGCCCTTCCAAGATACTGTTCTGAAAACAGATGCAGTGTGTACCTGAAGTTTGCTCTTCTGTTAAGCATTTGTTGGTTTTAAAGACAGGAAACAAAGCAGTCATAAAAATTCATTATCAAACATAGAGGGAAATCAGGTATTCTGTAGCAACATTAAATCCAGTATTGTCAATGTACAAACTAAGAATCAGAAAATAAATAATAATGCCCATAAAATAAATTGACAAATTAAAATCTGACAACTTTCTTTTGAAAAAAGTAGATTTATAAAGTAAATCTGCCAGTTATTCATAAAATGTTATCTATTTACACAAGCAATGCAAAGACCCCTTTTTAAAATATAATCAAAAAGGTCAAGTTGTTTTCTTCTTCAAAACAATCTTACCAGAACACACATTTTAAAAATGGTATTTCACTGATAGCTATAACTATTCCCACTAAAAGTCAGAAATCAGAGTATAAAATCAGAGCTCTTGGCCTACAGACAGGACAGGAAAGAGGCAAGCTCCAACGGGTCAGTAAAATTAAGCAGTTTGTGCTGACCGAAACAAGAAAACACAGATCACATCTAAATAATGCAATCTATCCATCAGCAGACTCAACAAGCCCAAATTAAAACAATGCAAGTAGCAATTTTAAGACACCTAATCTTTAAATCAAAGGGTGGAGAGTTTTTCCAGTTAAATATGTCACTATTTTAAGTTCAGTCCATTTTGAAAATGGTACTACACTGTAAGAAAGAAGAGTAGTAATAGCAAAGACTGCTTTAATTTCCACAGTTTGTTAACAGTCACGAACATGGTTTGAGTTAAGAAAATCAAGCTGCCTGAGAAAGCAGCTGTGGCTTCCCAGCCCAGATAGCAGTCTGCTCCTACTTATAAGCTAAAATCCACAAAACCAACTGCATTTCAAATGGGGAAACTGCAGCCCAACTGTTTGAACTTTTGCCTACAGCATCTATTTTGTGTCTGCTTTGATCAGCAAGGAAATGGTTACTTTTTAAGTTTAAAATATTGTACTTCAGAGTTAATTCAGCATTTGCTTGAACTGAAAAGTGTGAGTACTTCACTGTTGTCTTTGATCTTTTGTCTCAGGCTGTCAGCTCTAATAGACGTGACTGAATTGTTGGCACTTATTTTGAGCTTTTAAGGATGCTTAGGGAAGCACAAAAGGCAGAAAGATTTTATACTACATAATAAAATAAAACTTGAGATTTGGCCACATGAGAGATTAAAATAAAAAAAAAAAAAAAAACAAAAAACTGACAAGGGGTAAGTTTAAAGACAACTAAGACAGTTCCATACTGGGGGCGGGGGGAGCTGGAACGGAACACAAAACCAAAAACAAACAAAAAACACCACCCCAAAACCCAAGTAAATGTTTATACAGAGTTTTTCAACAGTCTAAACTTGAGTTTAAATCATCTCAAAAACCTAGAAAAGTTCTCTTACATAGCTAAATTCTGAATTTTATAATATATTATCTGCAAAACAAGAAATTTTTTTTGAAAGAAAAATCTACAAAAGTTAGTCTATGGTATTGCCAAAATTGGAAACATTCTCTCTGCTATTTTATTTTATCACAAACTTTCCATTTACTAGATGCAACAGCAGACACTAAATGTTAAAAAAAAGCTACTGACCAATGACATCACTAATAATTGTCACTTTAAGTAAATATTAGAACCCTAAATTTCTGTCTTACCCAATAGTGTAGATTGGTTTTCCCATTATGTTCAGTATCTTTGGGCAGGAGGCAGATATTTTGCTAAGCAGAGAAGTTAAAATTACCTCATGATAATCACAAAAAGTTCTCCCAAGAACAGCCTTTCAATCAGGCTGAAGACAGATGGTACTCATGTTCAGCACCAAGTAACACTGACTGCCACTCAAATACACTTCAGCTATAAGCTCCATCTGTGTTTTAATTACTACAAGAAAATCATCCATTATACCTCCTGTGCCTTCACATTTTGTAATATTAAAATATAAACACTTTTAATCAAAGCAGGTTACCCATGGGTAGCCATTGGGCACTGTCCACAGAGACAAAATTTAAAATACTGACATATAGATAAAGCTTAACAGCTTCCTGAAAAAATACTTTCCTTTTGAAGTGTATGTTGAAAATATCTACTTAAGTAAACTCTCACTCACGAAATAAAAATTCAGGTTTTAGGTTTGTAGCTTGCACTCAAGTACAGAAGATGATATTATTGGTTTGGGTATTTGTTTTCCTTCTCATTTTTGCAGGATTTTTCTCTAAAATCCAGCATCAAGCTTTTAAGGCTACATTAACAATGAAGAATTTCATATTCTGTTGCCCCACATAAACACAACAAAAAAGGAAAAGATGTAACCGTCCTCTGTTAAATTAAACATAACACAAACAACTGTGCAATATTTAGTCCCACTTGAAGAGTAAAGCACATATATTCTGGAGCACTGAAACAGCAAATAAAACTAAAAAAAAATGATACTACACTACTGAGTCACAAAATCACTCCTCAGGAATACTGAGGATAAAGAGTATGAAACATTCACAAACCCGAATTCCTTTGGTACTTCTGCATATATGTGGATATCTCAACAGGTATATTTAAGAGACTATTTCACAACTGTTACTAAATTCTACTCCTACTGCCTCCACAATATGAGGAAGTAGCTAATTCACTACACAGATACACAAGTTCATGCAAGACCACGCAAAGAGCTAAAATTAAGCCCACCCATATTGGAGCACTGTACACAACAAATCATCACACTAGTTCTTAGAAAGTCATACTGTCCTCCACAAAAGACACCAGAGCTAGTATAAACCACAATTAAATGAGACACTTCTAAAAGCTTACAGTGGAGTTGAGTGACAGGTACAGCATTTTCCTATTACAATATCACGTTTTAATTACAAACAAAAAATACAATACTTGCTGTTTGTAATTTCTACATGGTAACTTCCACGTGAATAATGTGAGCTTTTTTACATGGTAACTTCCATTACTGGTGAGCTACTGTTACCAACAAGTGAAATAAAATGCACACTGCATACTTAGCTCCTTGAGAGAGTATTGATTTATAAAACTTCATTAGACCAGGTTTTGACCACAATTGCTTTAAGATTTCTTTTTTTTTAGGCTAATGAGTTGAAAACAACAGAGACAGTTTTGCATCAAATCAAACTGGAGTTTTTCCCCAAAGAGACAAAAGAAATTGCCAGGTACCACTTTCTTGGGATGAAAGAAGCAGGTTCAATATCTTTTACTGCCTCAAGTATGATGACCTTATGACTCTCATCTCCCAGGACACACAATTTTCTGTCTGACACAAGTATACATGAAACCAGACAATCTTCTTTGTGAGATTTTATGAAACCACAAGTTATGGGGTAAATGTCTTTCTCCCTTTTGACTGTTACAGAACTGACAGCATGCTTAGCTGTTTGGATTTCCCTGTTTTCCTCTGAGGATGCTTTGAGGATGGCAGATGAGATTGAGACAAAAGAAGGAACTGGAGGATGTTTGGGGGGGGGGGGGGGGGTAAGTATAAAAAAGCACCCGTCCCTGCTCTGGTGATTCACTAAACAGTTACCACATCCAAAAGGCCTATAGCAGCGATTACTCTGAGATGGCAGTGAGGCCACCCTCGAAGTTGTCAGCCAGGGAACCCCTGAGGCATCCCTGTTTCCAGGTAGGGTACTTCCAAGTAGGAAAGGGAGGATGGTGTGCTACTAAATGGAGTATTTCACAACTCCTCAGATCTAGGTAGAGTACTCTAGGGGAACCTCAAGGAAACTTTGTACTGTTACGTTCCTTCTGATTGACTATAAAGCCCAATGTAAACACCAAGTCACTGCAACACTGAAGTTCTATGCTACTCTTCTAGAGAACTTGCTCCTTTTCTGCTCTTCAAATCCATGTGTTACTTCCCCAAGGGCATTTCTGAAAAAAAGCGCTTCAGAATAAACTACATCCTCTGTGCATGGATGTCTTTAATGATAAAGCAAAAGCCCTCAAAGCTGTCAAGTTATTTTAAATTTTTAACTTAAAAAAACCCAGAAAAGCTAAAAGTAGTAGAGTGATTGTAACAGTACTGTTTTCATCGTAGCAATCCAATACCTCTTCACTCCCCCACGGGCAATATTTCTCTGCAGCTGAAGCATTTACGTAACATAAGTGACTGATTCACTGTGCTCTCATGCACTAAAGCTTCTTTCAGGTGTGTTGTAAGGACACAAACACTTGGTAAACCGAGACTCCACTCTTTACGTGCATCAAATAAAAAGATTCATCAGTCTAATTCTACTGCTCAACTTGAGGAGGGTGGAGGGGTGGGGGCGAGGGGAGGGAAGAGAAGATATTGGATTTGCTTAGTAAGTAGTTGTCCTAGTTTTAGCTGGGACAGTTAGCTCTTCTTTTTAACAGCTAGAAGAGCTCCGTGTTTTGGTTTTACTCAGAGGCTCGCTCTGAGAAGAATGCTGATAACGAGTTGATGTTTGTGGTTGGACGTGAAACTCCAAGGACTTTTCAGTGTGCCAGAGTGCAGAAGTATGGCGGGATAAGGGGGGAACATAGCTGGGACAAGGGGGACACGATTCCCCTTGTGATTTGTGGTGGAACTTAAGATTGAGGGCCAAACTGGCCAATTAGTATTCCATATCATGCAGCGTCATGCCCAGTATAAAAGTGAGGCTGAGCCGGAAAGAAGGACTTTTGCGCTTTGGCTCTTTCGCCGCTTTTGCTCTTTTGCGCTTGCTGCGCTTTTGCTCTATTGCCTTTTTTTTCCCCCTCTCTCTCCCAGTACTCCCACTCTCGGAGTACTCTCTCTCTCCCTCTCTGCCCCTCTCTATTTCAGGGCCTCGCGTTCATCCGGGATTTGCAACTTCAGGACGAGACGGGCTTCTCATACGAGGGGGTGGTGAGCATCTACCCTGTGTATTAAATCATCTGTATTAAATTGTTCTTATCTCAACCCATGGGTTTCCCGTTTATCCTTTAATTCTCTCCCTCATTCCTGGGGGTGGGGGAGGGGGAGTGACCGGCTGTGTGGGAGGGTCTGCCTAACCCACGACAGTAATGAAAGTCAGACACAGAAATCTTGCAGAGAGGTCCATCCACGACTGTTTCATTCCTTTAGAAACCCAGATGGTTTAGCTCTGGACTTAAAGCTTCCTTCTGACTCCCACTCTTTTCCACTGTAAATCACTTGGATTTACATACAGAAAAAAGAAAAATCACATTCATTCCCAGTATAAAGTGTGCAGCTTCCTCTGAAAAAATCAACATAATCAACATATTTTCAGTCAAGAATCTTCCAGCACCTCCAAGTGAAATACTTTTACCTTGATATTAATTCTAGTGCATTCAAAAGAATAGCACTGGTTTTAAAAAAAAGAAAATAAAAGAAAAAAGACAAAACCCTCACCTACAAACTCTCTGAGGTAATATACGATGGAACTGCAAGGAACAACAGTACTTAATTGAATCACAAATTAATGCCTCTGCTAGATGCACAGCACTGCTTCTATTCTGACGTTAAATAGTCAAAAGATTGAGAACAAGAAGGCTAAATAATTGTATGACCTCATAATTTTGACTTTTATTTCAGAAGACCCAAAACCCACAACACTGTAACTTGGGGATTATGGAAGAATGGGCTCAAAAACAACAACAAAACAAACAAAAAAAAAACACAATAAACAAAAACTATACAAGCCCAAAATGAAATCCTCAAAAAAAATCAGCTAAGTCTGCCTTCCTTCTCATGCAGAACAAGCTAAATACTGCCAAGGGATTCTTTTGCTTTTTAAAAAATTCTCCAGAATTAGGCACTGTAGATTAACAAGGCAGACATAAAACAGCCAATTTAGGATTCCACAAGCTCTACAGAATGCTAAAATGTTTTTATTAGTACACTATTATTTTTGTTGTACATTTGCCTTTACGCTTTTTTCCTCCTGAAGAACTATCACCTAAGCCACCCACCATCGTGAAATAATCATGTTTACAGGATATCACAATATTCCCAAAACTAGAAAGCAAAGTTTTTAGAACAGGAGAATATAATTTTGGAAATAAATGCACTAATGGAATGTAAACAAGTTACTAGTCAATATGGACTGGAAGTATTTATAAAAAACACAGAACTTTAGGAATCCATTGAGGAGAACACCAGTTCTAACTAACAGTTCTGCCTGTTTTATTATTTTGTTCCACACATTTAGACAAACACATACACATGGTTCCAGACAAAATAAAGGCACTTAAAATACTTTTAACTGACTTTCTTTTATGCAGATTGTTCTTCATTTTCATACAGCTAAAGAGGGGAAATTCTACATCTCGGGGGCACAGTAGAAGGATGATTTTTGGAATACTGTAAAAAAAAGACACACAAGTGTTGCATATGGATTTTTCTACATTAATATCCCTTCTGATTTAAGTATCCAATATTACAGAATTATATCAGTGCTTATCTCTAAGTAATTTAATGTATTTTGACAAAACTAAAAATATTACATACATCCTGTCAGCAAATCTTATCAAGACTGGGGCACAATTTTTCTCCTGTTGACTAAAATGCAAACCGCATGGCCTTCATTTCCCCATTCCACATACAGATGTACAAATAATGTCGTAAGAGACAGGAGGCAACTCAGTAAACATCACTGATTGATTCTGAAAGACTACACATTTCCTCCATTCTAATTAGCTTATGTGGAAAAAAGGCAGAAGCTCCAACGCTTTAAAGATATAGCTACGCAAAATAGCTTAAAACTTCGTCTTGGGGGAAAATGTGGCCAGATCGAGAAGGCAGAGAAAGGCAAGCCGGCCACAGCTCCATGTGCCCACATCCAATCATAGTGAGGTTAAACATGTATTTCCACTAAGGACATGCACAAAAAGCATACATATATACCACAAATATAATTATACACATGGGCAGCCAAATGGATCAGACAGACAAAAAGAGCGTCAACAGCCTCATCCTGCTGCCCTCTGGCTGAGCAGGATGGAGATCCACTGATGAGAAGATTCACTACATGCAATGTGGGACCCTCCAGCAGCTGGGCTCAGACTCTCGATCCCTGGATCCCAGTCTCCCCAGTTGCTGGCACCTGGACATACCCGAGGCCACAGGTGCGCTCCCATTGCTGGCACAGTCTCACTCATGCACACACAGACACACATAACTGACTAAGATTCTCCTGGTCCCCCAGCAGCCAACCCCCTGTGATCTCAGTCACAGACACCCACAGCAGCAGGTCTCACCCCTACAAACAGGCAGTCTGGCAGCTGCCCAGCACCCTTCTACTCCCCTCACTAGCCAGCTCCTCTTTAGATGCTCCTAGGCCACTTCACTTACTCACCAGGTAGTCTGGTTTTACCTTCATTAGCCATCATACTCCCACTCACACCCCCATACTTGCTCCAGTTGCTGCTGCCAGGGACACACAGACTCAAGGTCTCACTTGAGTCACTGGCACTTAAATCCACTCACTCAGGAGGGAGTGGGGAATATCACTATTTAAAAACAGTACACTCTAGTGTCACATCCTGAACTGAATTCCCATGTTCAAACAAGGCCAAAAATTTCTCTAAGGTTTCTACCTGAATAGTAACTTTCCTAAATTTTAAGGAAAACATTCAGAAACTGTCAATTGAAATAAACTAAATCAATTAACTAAAATCTTCTGTACCAACCAGCTCCTTTATTTCACAGCTGCATTTGAACAGAGAGATTTTAAAAACCATAAAACATCACCACAGTTTTAAGGTACGGTTCCACTTTATTGCTAAGCTAATAAAGCAGGGTGTGCTCAGAGTTCATGCAGTTGATCCTGTCTTCTCTACTGTGACAGACTTTGTGAGTCAATGGCTGCAAGTGGAGTAGGTTCATCTCGCTAATTTGGTGTAAAAGCTATGCTATTTGTTTTATTACAGATTAGGTTTCTGTTGCATCAGCCAGCTTGATGAACTCACTCTTGACTGCTATGGGGAGAGAACAGGAGAGTGAGGCCAAGGAAAGCAAGAGCAAGACTACTCTTTTCAGCAGTAGCCAGACATTGAATTGACTTAACATCACCAAAATTTATTATCATTACCTTACATAATCTTGTTCTATTGTTAAATAATAGAAACAGAAAGGGTTCCCAATTTACCCTGTTTAAGCCTTTTTTTTTTTTTTAATAACTTCTCCTTCAGTTAATTTTTAAGGTAATTATTGCCATCTCTTCATTCTCAATATCCTTTTGAAACTCTAATTCTGCAATGTTCTTCTGTATGGCTAGTACAACAGACTTGAAAAAAGCATGTTTCTTGCTTTAAAATAGTTTTTATCCTCTCCCTCAGTCCTCCTATAATCCTGCTTGCTTTCTGCTCAGAATGGAGAAAACATGCTAATGATTAATGACACCACTGCAACAGAGATCTGAAGTACCTCTACAAGTATTACGACACAAATAAAGTACACCCAGACATGCACCCCTACAAATGACACAGCAGGATTACAGAGGAAGAACAAACAGAAGTCTTGTTTCTATAACAAATTGTTTGAACGTGAAATCTGAGCAATGAATCAAAAGCCCTGGTGGGGAAAAAAAAAACACCCTATAAATCAAGAAGAAGCACCCAACCACAAACTACTTGCTGTGTCATTAGACAGAAAGAGTCATTAAAGAAACAGTTGAGCCTTGGATGATCACTTTTCCCTTCCTACATGTCTGTCTTACTGGATAGTTGTGTCTAATGTGCCAAAGTAAAAGAATTTCTTACAATTGCCTCCAAAACCAACACTAAATAGTTTCTACTGGGTACAGAATTTCATTTTTCCTCCTATGCCAGGACACAAACAAAGCAGGAAGAGCTCCTGACGAGAAGAAAAATATTAAAAAAAAAAGAAAAATAATCATGCTTCCTCCCATACAGGAACTGCCAGATGTCTGCCACTAGCTGAACACAGCTTACTTTTCCTGGCTTTTTTAAAGTCACTTAAAGAACTGCTCAGGATATAGTTATGCAGAACTAAAATTAACAAGAACTGAAATTTAATGCAATCATCAGCAAACCATCAATGTGATCTATGGTCAGATAGTTAGTCTTTACGACAGCAATCTTCAACAAATACTCTCCAATGGCCAAAATTACTTTTTTTTTTTTTTTTTTTAAATAAAAACTCATCTTTTTTTTCCCTTCAGGGATAACCATGAAACATTGTATGCATCCACAAAATAATACAATCAAAGCAGTTTAAAAGCAAATTTAGGAAGTAACAATCAATAGCTAGCTGCCATTTTAACAACTTTAAAATGATTTGTAGTATGCTGCTTTTAACTGGGACAGTAGATAAAAGCAAATACACATGCTTGAGAGAAAATACAATCATAAAAAACCTAATTAATACAGCAGTGCCTTTTGGGACAGGAAATACAATTCTAAAGTTTATAAAAAAATGTCATTGCTGCTGGCATGTGTTACAAAAAATAACACTTGAAACTACTAATTGCATTTCAGGCATTAAATATGCTAAAACAGTAATTATTAATATCTAGATTCAATACGGTAGAATTACAAATTCTATTAATATTAGTAAGATATTTTCAATTAATAACTCATTTTAACTACTTTCCAAAGTGTTGTTATAGTCAACTTCAACTTGTGGCTGGAACAGGGTCCACTTACATCTAAATATGGCAAGTATTCAATATTAGTAAGTAACTGTACTGCCAAAGATTAAGTATTTAAGTTTGTAAGTAAAGTTTTTATTTATTTTTGCACATTTAAAGCATTTATTCAAGGAAGATAAAAAGGTTACACTTTCTATAATTAAACAGTGTATTAATTTTTACTTTGAAAGTGAGAATTACACTGATTTATGATATATTTAGAGTACGATTTTGTTTTGAAGATTAAGACTTTCCTTTTCTCAAAGCTTTTGGTTTGTTCTTTTGTACATGTAAGCTGCACTTTGGCCCACTGAAAAAACATGCCAAAAAGTACATAGAAAATTGTTTAATAAAAACGATTTACAAACACATGAAAATCATACACCTGCATACATAATATACAGGTAAGCTTCCCTTACATGTACTCCATACATATACGCTTTTTCTGAACTGAAATCTTCACTTGTCTTCTGAAACAGTTTCTGGCTTAAAAATGGTATTCCTAGTATTGGAGATCATAATCCTGTTTGCATTTAAGCCCACTGTCAACCTTCTCCACTTCACGAGAAGCTACATGAGATAACCAACATATATATGCAACTTCATAGATTCATAGATTCATAGATTTCTAGGTTGGAAAAGACCTTAGAGATCATCGAGTCCAACCATCCCTAATCCCCATTAAACCATATCCTCAAGTAGCTCATCCACCCTATTCTTAAACACATCCAGGGATGGGGACTCAACCACTTCCCTGGGCAGCTTATTCCAGTGGCTGACAACCCTTTCAGAGAAGAAATACTTCCTAACATCCAACCTGAATCTCCCCTGACTAAGCTTATGCCCATTTCCTCTTGTTCTATCTCCCATCACTAATGTAAAGAGCCCTTCCCCTACCTCCCCACCATCTTTTCTCAAGTATTTATAGGCCGTAATCAGGTCTCCCCTCAGCCTCCTCTTCTCCAGGCTAAACAGCCCCAACTCCCTCAGCCGCTCCTCATAAGTTTTATTTTCCAGCCCCTTGACCAGTTTAGTTGCCCTTCTTTGGACTCGCTCCAGGAGCTCAATATCTCTCTTAAAGCGAGGGGCCCAAAACTGGACACAATATTCCAGGTGCGGCCTCACCAGTGCCGAGTACAGGGGCAGGATCACTTCCCTGCTCCTGCTGGTCACACTATTCTTGATACATGCCAGTATCCCATTGGCCTTTTTGGCCACCTGGGCACACTGCTGGCTCATATCAAGCCGGTAGTCAACCAACACCCCCAGGTCCTTTTCCGCCAGGCAGCTCTCCAGCCACTCCTCCCCGAGCCTATAGCGATGCTTGGGGTTTTTATACCCCAGGTGAAGGACTCTGCACTTGGCCTTATTAAAGCTCATGCCATTGGCCTCAGCCCAACGATCCAGTCTGTTCAAATCCCTTAAAATATGTTTTTAAAACTTAAAATATGTTTTTAAACTTTTTTTTAAACTTAAAATATGTTTTTAAAACTTAAAATATGTTTTCTTACTCATATAATATGGAACTGATCAATAGAAAAAAAGACAAAATCCTCAGAATCAGCTCTTTTCCCAGAGCTTTCAGGAAGGGAAATCATAAAAGGATCTTTAGTCTTAATCTCTTCTGAAAAATTATATAAAACTTCTGACATTTAACCAAAGCAGTTTCAAAGCTCTGACTATAGAGCCCTCAGGGTTGGTGTTTTTTCTCCAAAATGTTGGAAAGCAACTTTAAAATAATTCTAATAGTTAAATATAGCTAATATAGTTAGATACTCTATTCCTGAACATTTCATGCATCTTTTTGTACTTACTTGCTAGGTAACCTTCCAGATTAAAACGGAAAATATGCCCAACACCTAAAGCCATAAAATAAATATGCACAACACCTAAAGCCATAAAATAAAGGAGCACACCATGACCAATACAGGATTGCGTTTAATACATAAACAGATTTTTTTTTTTTAAAGTATCAAATAGGAAACATAGTAGATAGAAGCATTGAAAGGGGAGTTGGCTTCTTCAGTTTACCTAAAATATTCTTCTCTATATTAATATCCAAAGTAGGTGGTCAAGTAGAGAAAAAAATAGCACATATATCTTTGTACTAGAAAGCAAAAACTCCTCCGTCTGCATGGACTGCAAAATACCCAAGAAAAAACATAATATTGTTGCACTTCTAATGCAACACATCTACTGTGATTAGTAGTATTTCCACATCTCATCTTGTATGTGGCATTAAACTGGCAAAGTGTCTTATCAATCATTGCACACTAAACAGTTTAAGAAATGTAAATAGAGGACCCCACTTCCAAAAAAGACTTAGTAACTGAATAAGCCAATGGATGTTATGGTCAGAAAACAAAACAGGTACAGGGGAAGAAAAAAATATTTGTACACTGTATATTTAATGGAGGGGCAGGGTGAGGGGTATATTGGTGGGCTTGCACAAAACATACCTTCTTAATGTAGAATTTCCTGAAAACTCCCTTTATACAAATTTGCTTCCATTTACACTAATGGTTCTTTTCCCATTCCCCACACCCATCCAAAAATTATTCTACTTTTAAATATTAAATACATGGATTGTTTTATAAGTAAAACTCAGAGCAGGGTGGAGAAATCAAAATACAAGAAACCCAAAATGAAGTTACAAGGCATTAAAAGAAGACTTAAAAAAGGACATTTATTATAGTTCTGCAGCTTAGCTCCTGCAAGGTTGGGGTTTTTTTTTGGTTTGAGGTGTTTGGTTGGGTTTCTTTGGTAAAAGACAGAATCAGACACTTTACGTACTGCACATGGCAATTTGCAACCATGGTAATCTAAAGCAATGCATAAAATGCACTGGGAGAAGGAAAAAAAAATTCCAACCATGAAACCAAACAGTTAACAGCTTAGCATCTCAGGCTTACAAACAAACTTTGCTTGCAAGGCCAAACTGTGCAGAAGTCCTCTGAGTTTCCCATAAAATCAGTTCCTTATTATGTCTTCCCACTATTCAAGATAAATAATAGAATCTCTGCTTTCCTCAGAGTAATAGTAGATTTCAATAAGAATTCACATTGCCTTACACAAACAAAATTGCATGCAGTATAGTTGCATGAGAGTATGTTCATCCACTTTTCTACTATCTATATAACGAAGATAAGAAAAAAGAAAAGGCAATGTGAGTTGGGGGTTAATGTTTGTTGTTTTGTTTTAATAAGAAAGTCTTGAACATTTTTATCTTAGGTAATGCTCCCATTACATAATTTACATTCTCTTCTTATGATTAAAAAAAAGCTCTGGGAATTTTAATTGGTAAAAAAACCCTAATTACTCAATAAACCAGTTTTTAACGTCAGGAATTTTTATTCTGCCGTTTTTTCATATTGCTGAACATTAGCTAGACTTCACCAAATTGAAATTACACAAGCTATGCAATTAGTTTTGCTAAAACACACTTTATGCATTTAGTGAACGATGCAACAGAGGATTAAAAAAGCAATCCTGACACCTTACAGTGTAAGGATACATAAAAATTATTAAATATGAAGCAAAAGCCACTTACCTTCCAGTTTAACAAATTCCTAAAACTACGCAACATAACAGAACACATGGAGAGATGCTTATGATCTTTAGCAAGGGCTGAATCATCTTCATGTAGATGCTGTGAACAGCCCCTGTATGCATACTGACATCATCAGTAAAGACTTGGAGGCAGAGGATACTATGGTAACCATGCAATGTGCTGAGAGAGAGAAGCCTTTAATTGCTTTAACAAGTTCCTGAGGCTCATGCTACTGGGCTTCTATTTGCTCAGAACGAAATGAAGGTTGTCACAGAGGGGAGTGTGACACTGCACAGAAAAAAAAGACACTGAATACTGTATCTATTAATTGTGATATGACTTTTTAAATGACAAGTGTCATAGTCTGAATCCATTACTGAAATTTTTGACATCTGCAAGCTCTGCCAGGAGTCACAGGTCGAGAAGTAATACTGTCAGGTAGCAATTTTATAAGCATTTGTGCTTTGTTTTTTTTCTATTTGCACACATTGATATCATCATATTGAGATGTTCTCTTCTTCAAGTCACAGAATAGTTTTAACTGTAAGGTGTTCTTCTGTGCCAGAGGGTCCAAGACTGATCACAACAGACCCTGAAGTCCTATTACTAAGGCTTAGGTACAATATAAACTGATATGCTGTAAAATGAGGTATTTATCCTAGTATCACATCTCTCTCAACTTCAATGACTATCTGCCAACATATCACTTATGATGGATAAAGTTCAAGTAAATACTACCAGTTTTGGGAAGAGGAGGAACAGACAATATCTGGCACATCTATTAAGTTACATCCATCCCCTCAAAGGATGTAATAATAAATAAATCAAATAAATCCATCACCTCTGAGGTCCTGATTGAGTAGCTAAGTGACTGTCTCAGTTTTTTCAACTAAAATCTCACATGGAAGTATTTCTCTGGGAAATCCTAAAACTTCCTCTTCCATCTCAAGCTAATTCACTTGACTGCTTTAAAAACTAAATAAAAATACAGGCTAGCTTGTTCATTCCTTGAACAGTAACTTAATTTGGTATGGAAAGTTGATACTGTCAGCCAAGAGGGTCTGCATATTGGCAGAAACTCAACAAATTTAGGTCAGATACAAGTATCAATGGAGGGGGCGGGGCATGGAAAAGAGCAAAAAGAAGAAAATATGCCAAATGACAGTTTTGCATGCTTCTTAAGAGTTTTCATTGGAGCTGAATAAAGTGTGGGTTCGAAGACTAAAAAAACCCAAACCAAAACAAAAAAACAACAAGCAGGCAAATTACTATTATATGACTGTAGATCGGGCACAAGGCTAGGATATCAGCATAAGTTAGAATGGGACTGCAAATAAAGATGTGAGCACAGCACACAAACTCTTTCTTCAGGTCAAAAAGTGAAGTTCTAAAAAATTTAAGGTTGGTATGTAGAACAATCTTGACTTCATTTTTGCGCAGATATGTAATGGTTTCCTCATATGCCTAAGTACATATGCTTCTAAGACTATTAAACTAAGACTCCATAATCTTCCAAGAATCTCACTTCTACAGCAATAGAAAGAATGAGAGTAGCCCAAGTAACCACGACAGCGTATTCTGAAGGCCTGTTCTTATTAAGAGACATTTCAAATTACTTTCTCCCACGTCTTCCACAGATCTCTTACTCCATTCACAGTTTCTGCAAATCAGATCAAGAACACACACACAAAATTTACCACCATTTACCCAGAACTTTTTCAGCAACTTTTACTCCTCATTTGTACTGAAATCTGGGCATAAGCCATTTAAGTCAGTTACTGTTATACAGGTAGGTACAGGACAAGATGTAAAAGGTACCAGCTCATAAAGTGATGAATATTTTCCACGTTATAATATTGCTGAAAATAATCAGATTATTATTTGTCAAAACAGAAAATGATAAATTGGTATTACACACAAAAATCATACTATTAGTATGAAGGAATGTAAAGGATTATGAATGCTAAAAACAATTTGAAAACATTTTGAATAAGGAGATCATTGTGGTTTATTTCATACATGTACATCTCCAACTGAAGAGTCTCTCTAATTTTCTACAATGACACATTGCCAAAACAGAATTGCAATTCTTATCACCACCAACACTAGTGGTAAAAAGGAGGGAAAGTACCCTCAAGCGGCAACTCCTTACTCGACAGTAAGGTCATATCACAGAGCATTTACACACAAATAATATACAGCTGTTACAGGCCAAGCAAATATTTTAATTACTTCATATGTTCGATTACCAAACCTATGCAAATCTGGCTCTTATTTGGCACCAGTCCCACTTTGAGCATATTACAGACTGGGTAGTCCTCAAAGGCATTCACAGAAGCAGCATTAATAGTCGAATGCTAACACAACTTTATTTTTCAGATGTTGTTTATTCCTGCACATAACTTCAAGGCAAACCTCTTTTCTGATGTTGCAATGCTGGGGAGGGGACTAGCATGTGCACATGCTTCTGGAACCACCACCACCACCAATCTCTTCAAGAATACTCTCCTAGGAAAGGCCAGGTGGGGAAGTAGCAGTACAACTCTGTACAGCTCTGTTCTCAACAGGTGATTCTACCTGTCTCCAGCTACAGAAATCTCTTCCCCTTAAGTACATGAAACATATCCTATTTTTCTAATAGGGCAAATTAGAAAAATAGGATTTTTTCCCGGGCAAATTTGCCTTATGTAATACACAGGGATCAACTACAAAAATGAAAAACAGAAACAGACAGGACTATACTACTGCTTCTAAAATAGCTATGGCATAACATATTCACAACCAGCATGCACCTAGGCACTTGTATTGATATACTGATGTTTGAAAAAAATGTAAGAAAGATACTCAGTAGATCTTTCCTACAGTTCAAGCACAGCTCTGAAGATTAAGGTCTACATATAAACAGTATATCACAATATCCACACGCCAATTAATGGTTTTAAACTGGGATGCTTGAAACACACAAGCAGTTTTTTTGTAGCAAACAAAACTTCTTATAACTGATACATGTCTTTAAACGTAACATCACTGCACACAATAGTATCTACTTAGATATGTAAGGGTGGAGCAGTTCACCCTGTTTCAGAGCAAAAAGTGAGGCACTTGCAAAGGCTGTCTCTACTACTCAAATTTCATTTCATTCTACATTTCCGCATTTCAGACAAGAATTCTGAAGCAATTCCAACTTTCCATCATCTAAAAATGTTAGTCTTGCTCTGTCCAACTGCTCCTCATAGAAACACTGAAAAAGAAATATGTATTAACCTCCTTCCACCTCCTTAGTTTTACATATGCATGTTCAATTATCAGATATATTCTGCAGCTCTGCCAAAGGAATGACAACAGAGCTTTTCATTCATGTCATGGTGTAACCTGACAACTAAACACCATGCAGCTGCTCACTCACCGTTCCCCATTCCCAGGGGATAGGGAAGAGAATCCAAAGGGAAAAGGGAAGGGGATTCATGGGTTGAGATAAGAACAATTTAAAAATTGAAATAAAATAAAATTAGAAGTAATAATGATGAAAATAGTAATAAAATGATAATAATATACAATAATATACAAACCCAAAAATAATATATACAAATGAGTGATGCACAGTGCAATTGCTCACCACCCGCCAACCAATATCTGGCCCAGCCCCAGCTAGAAATTCCAAAAAAAGAGACATCACAAAACCACAATTCCGAAGGACAGCAAGCCCCTCGGTCCAACCCTCATGTATATACTGAGCATGATGTTGGATGATATGGAATATTCCATTGGCCAATTTGGTCCTCAATCTTAAACATAAACTCAAATCCTAAACCAGAAATTGTGCATCCATTGCTCTGGCTACGCTCCGCCCCAGCTTCTTGTGCACTTGCAAAATATGGGAAGCTGAAAAGTCCTTGATGTCTTAGCAACAACTATAAACATCAGTATGCTATCCACATCCTTCTCATACCAAATCCCATACTAAATCCAGAACACAGCACTATTCTAGCTACTAAGAAGAAAACTAACTCTATCCCATCTAAGACCAGAACAATTCAATACTCGTAGTAAAATTTTCTGCTTTACCCTAAAATAGAGTTATCCCTGAGTCACCTACTGCCACTATTTCTTTACTGCTTCGCTGGCTTGAGAGCTGACCGAACTGCAGCAAAGGTCTGAGAAATGCTTGAAAAAAAAAAAAAAAAAACAAAACAAACCACAAACAACAACAAATACCAATTCTTTTAGATTCCTCATTCCACTCCACTGTCCTGCAGTAACTTTAATGCTTTCACTTCAAGCAGATTATGCTGCTTCCAAATCTCAGCAAGGTCTGAGTGACGCATGCGTATCATGTTTCCTGGAGTCAGAAATTTATCTCTAGAAGAAGGATCTTTCCACAATCATCACACTTTAAGATGCCTCTAGCTTTTATTATAGCAAAATGAGTTACAAAAAGACCTCAGCCTGCTTCTGGCAAAAGATGTTCACAGCCTCAAACTCTACCACTCTTAGACAAATAAGAGTCCACTCCCCCAAATTAAGTGGGTTACTTTTCCAGATAAGCAACTCCCAACTAAACAGAAAAATGAAAAAATTTAACTTTGTGGCTACAATCTCTTTCCTGTAACCACAAAAAGCCTGAGAGAGGGATATGTAAGAAGGACAGAATATCTGACTGTTTTCACACTGAAGTGATTTACAGTTTCACAGCACTTTTACAACTGGCATATCTCCACCCTCGATATTTTACAGATGAAGTGCTTTATTTCTATGTCTTCTAGTAGCTACTGTCTAGCTTTTACACAGAAATATAAAAGCCACATTTTGATCAAGGAACTTTTACTATTTAATTAGGATGAGAGAACACCTTGCAGAACATCTGGTAAGCAGGAAGAGCAAGGCAAGTTGCACTCCTGAAATTAGCTCAGCTGAGATGGACTTCACAGTGAAATGAGCACATTACACTGCCATTTTTTTCCATCTTGGCCCTACAGGTGAGCAAATATAGCTTATGTTGGAAGGTTTATTTTTATTTAAAGATGACTCAAAGTGGCGAAATTTATTATAAGATGATAGACATGCTTGATTTAGTCAATCAAAATAAAGAACTTGTACCATGTTAGTGATCTTTGCAACAGAATCACAAGAGCAGTACCTAGGTTTTACACACTAACAAGAATAGCACATATCTAAAAAGAAAACAGAACCCATTGCCACTGCATCATGTTTTATTACTAACATATTTCTTTATCCTATGCATAAAACACCTATCTAGGCACAAAGAATGCAAAATAATTCCTTGCCAGAGTACAAAACATGTAGAAAATTGCTTTTTATGATGATTTGTCATTTAAGTGGAACTTGCTTTGCCAGTGTGCAGAAAATAAAAAGTAAGCAGAATCAGTGAAAAGATTTTCTTTAAAGTAAATTGGAAAGACAAAGCATACCAAGAGAGGCAGGACTTTAATAGGCTTTCAAACAAAGTACCTTTTTGTTTATCTGCAGGTAAATCTATTAAAAGATCCCTCTAATGTATTAGCTCTCCTTTAAACACAACAACAAACCCCCCCCAGTTACAATCCTAAACCTATATCTGCTAGTAACATATGCAACTCTTGCTCTTAACACCAGTTCATAAATACTCCCTGTAACAATCAGTTTGAGTTTCACCAACAAAGAGCAAATAGCTCTAACAAAACTACAAAAACCAGATATGATGCTACCACTCCCAAAGATTACCAGGAATCACACAATGCTTGGAAAGCAAAACAATAAGGTAAAGATACAACATGAGCTAGCAGATGTAATCAAGTAAATTATATTTTGGTTTTGTTTTAGAGCAGAGTAGTACTGTTAGGTAGCACTATACAACAGTTAACTGGTGAACTTCTCCCCTAATGCCTGAGTAGAGACAGAGCTTCACAGAACATGTTCTCATTAGCTCCCAGTGACGAAAAGGAGGAGGATGCTTGAGGCATTCCTTTAAGCAGCGTGCACCACCCAAATATCTCATCCCTAGAAAGTTTCAGCATTTATGTTTGACAGCTGACAATGCCATGTCAACATAGCACTTAAGGGAGGCCCAAAACCATAGGGTACCTCCTCTGCAGCTGCCTGATCTACAAAGTGAACCTCAAGAAATACCAGAGAGATTGATACACATTAAAATTTTAGTGTGACACAAGAAACAAGAACTTACAGAAGACCAACTGACAAAGAATTTGATACAAATGAAAAATGCATGTCAAAATATCATCACAGTATGCCCCTACTAAGTGTACTACTCTTCATGTCCATAGCGCAGCATGATTGCTTTGTACTTTATGTAACTGTTGAAGTTTCATTATACTATCAATTAGTACGTTATTTTTCTAAATGCAGATACATGACAGGCTTCACTTGTAAAAGAAAGTTGTGCCTGGCAAATCATTTAATGAGAGTCAGAAACTGGATATGTCAGGCCTAATCCCATCTGATATTGTGCAATTAAGCTGAAACAATCTTATTTTCCCAAATCCTCCCTTGAAAGAGGGAAATAACTAGTTCATTGAAAGTTACAACTGTGTACATTTAAGATCTGCTACAGACACCTCAAAGGTGAACAGTAAGGAAAAAAAAAACCACAACAGTTGACAGCTCAGGCACAGCAAGGGAAATGGCCTCAAAGGATTCAGACATGCAAGATACAAGAACTGCTTTTCAGATGAGAACTAATTTGCTCCTTTACAAAGTCTGTGCTACCATCCCTTTTCAGGAAGCTATGTTAAATTAAAGACAAAAGTCCTGACTACAATGATATTTGTTCTAATTGGGCTCAGAGGACATATAAGTACACACAAACACCACTCATGTTTGAAATTGAAGAGCAGGCAAGGAGCAACTCAGTTATCTGTACAAATACAGCTGACGAGCTGCAGGGATTGAAGTAACTGCCCATTCACCTGCCTAGTGCATGCATCTTGGCCTAAATACAACGTTTTCATTAAAAGCATGTTCTTCTCTTG
Source organism: Tauraco erythrolophus (assembly GCF_009769465.1). NCBI lineage: Eukaryota > Metazoa > Chordata > Aves > Musophagiformes > Musophagidae > Tauraco > Tauraco erythrolophus. Next base: position 69,659,616 of record NC_141496.1, read on the forward strand.
TAGATCAACACTAGACTGACACACAGAAAAGACTGCTCCAAGGCAGACAGTTGACTGCAGCTGTACTCTCTCACACACTAGACGAAAGCTAACCCAGAGCAGGAGCTGATACTGCTAACAGCAGCAACGATCACCATTGAAGTAAATTAAACCCATTGAATTACTGCATAAAATGCTTTATGTCCATGTAGAGGTAAATAAATAACTTTACTTGAAGAATTTTTTTGGTCTCTTTGTGCTAGAAAATGTGAGGAAATGTCATACTAAATATCACCACATTATCACATCTGCAGCAAGGGCACCAGGGGGAAAGTCGGGAGCAAGGAAGACATACCCTTGATCTCATCACAGCATTATTAAGCCAACAGGACGTGTAAATTCATGGGCCCTGATGGGATGCATGCATAAGCGCTGAGCGAGATGGCTGAAGTCACTGCAAGGCCACTCTTGACAATCTTTGGTCCATCACAGCGACTGGGAGACGTGCTCAAGGGCTGAAGTAATCACCTTTGAGGGTGACCAGTCACTGGCACAAATTGCCCAGTGAGGTTGTGGGGCCTCCATCCTCAGAGTTTGCACAACAAGCATCCCCAAAATGCATTATCTGTATTATTTTTAACATCAAGTTTTGAATTTTCATTGATAGTCTTACCGGGTTCATGTGCCCAGGTGCTGGCCATGGAGTGGCTGCAGGGGTTGCATCTGTGAGGAGAGGCAGGGGCTGCCCCATGCCAGATGCGGCCAGTTCCAGTGGACCCACTGCAGAGCACAGCTCAGCCCCTCAGTCAAGATGGTGGCACCTCTGGGAAAGAGTATTTAAGAAAGGTGAAAACGCTGCACAGCAGAGTATGAGAGAGAAGAGTGAGGGGAAAAAAAAAAAAATGTGTGAGGAACAGCCCTACAGACACCAAGGCCAGTGAAGGTAAGAAGGAGGTACTCCAGACACTGCAGCAGAGATTTCCCTGCAACCTAGGGACAACACCACATCGAGGCAGATATCCACTCTGCAGCCTGTGGAGGACCCCATACCAGAGCAGATGGAGATGCTCTGAAGGAAGCTGCAGCCCATGAAGAGCCCATCCTACTCCATTTTTAACTGGCAATAAATTAAATTCATCTTCCCCAAGTTGAGTCTGTTTTCCGGTGATGGTAACTGGTGAGTGATCTCCCTGTCTTTGTCTTGCCTCATGAGCTGTTCCGTCTTACTTTGCCTCCCATCCTGTTGAGGAGAGAGCAGTCGGGTGGGGGTCTGACAGTCAGCCAAGGCCAACCCACATCACATTCCATCAAGATTTTAAAAGAAACAGGCCATACTCACAGTAAATGACTGACAGAAGTGTTCACACCGTGATTTTGTTGAAGTATAATGCAGCTGTGCAACAAAGCAAGTCAGTTTTAGATGAGACTATGCCAATCTAGCCCCAAGTGATATTTCAGCTTGCAGTGCAGAACAAGGTCAGCAAGTGAAAATTTCTGTCCTTAACAATTACTATCCATTCACTTAAAAACAAACAAAACGCCTTTCAACTTCAAATAAAACCAATAACCAGATATTGTAATACTTGACAAAGATCTTACCTCCAAGATCAATTTCAAGGACAAGCTAAGCGTCAACTTCTTACCAAGAACTAAACATATGCTATTATAATTGAAAAGATATTATATATTCAATTAATACACACACACATCCCGTAACTCAAAAAGCTTTCCTAAGCAAACTACCATGGTTGTAGTTAGGTCAAGATGTCTTGACAGGGAAGAAAGAAGATGAAGCGATGGAGATTTCATGATCTGAATATCATCCAGATGATCATCGAAATATCATTCCCAATGACCGGAAAAGGGAAAACATAGTCCCCTTTTTTAAAAAGGGAAAAAAAGAAGACGCAGGGAACTACAGGCCAGTCAGTCTCACTTCTGTGCCCAGCAAGATCATGGAGCACATCCTCCTGGCAACTATGCTAAGGTACATGGAAAATAAGGAGGTGATTGGTGACAGCCAACATGGCTTCTCTAAGGGCAAATCCTGCCTGACTAATTTGGTGGCGTTCTATGATGAGGTCACAGCATTGATGGATAAGGGAAGAGCAACTGACATAGTCTACCTGGACTTACCCAAAGCATTTGATACTGTCCCACGCGACATCCTTGTCTCTAAACTGGAAAGACACGATTTTGATGGGTGGACCACTCAGTGGATAAAGAATTGGCTGGATGGTCGCACCCAAAGAGTTGTGGTCAACGGTTCAATGTCCACGTGGAGGCCAGTGATGAGTGGTGTTCCTCAGGGGTCAGTACTGGGGCCAGTGCTGTTTAACATCTTTGTTGGTCACATGGACAGTGGGATCGAATGCACCCTCAGCAAGTTTGCAGATGACACCAAGTTGTGTGGTGTTGTGGACACGCTGGAGGGAAGGGATGCCATCCAGAGGGACCTTGGGAGGCTGGAGAGGTGGGCCTGTGAGAACCTCATGAAGTTCAACAAGGCCAAGTGCAAGGTCCTGCACATGGGTCGGGGCAATCCCAAGCACAAGCACAGGCTGGGCGGAGAATGGATTGAGAGCAGCCCTGGGGAAAAGGACTTGGGGGTGCTGGTGGATGAGAAGCTCAACATGAGCCAGCAATGTGCACTGGCAGCCCAGAAAGCCAACCGTATCTTGGGCTGCATCAAAAGGAGCGTGGCCAGCAGGTGGAGGGAGGTGATTCTGCCCCTCTACTCTGCTCTCGTGAGACCCCACCTGGAATACTGCATTCAGCTCTGGAGTCCCCAACACAAGAAGGACATGGAGCTGCTGGAGTGAGTCCAGAGGAGGGCCACAAAGATGATCTGAGGCCTGGAACACCTCTGCTATGAAGACAGGCTGAGAGTGTTGGGGCTGTTCAGCCTGGAGAAGAGAAGGCCCCGGGGTGATCTTATAGCAGCCTTCCAGTACTTAAAGGGGGCCTTTACAAGGGCATGTAGTGATAGGACAAGGGGCAATGGATTTAAACTGAAAGAGGGCAGATTTAGATTGGATATAAGGAAGAAATTTTTCACTCAGAGGGTGGTGAGGCACTGGAACAGGTTGCCCAGAGAAGTTGTAGATGCCCCATCCCTGGGAGTGTTCAAGGCCAGGCTGGATGAGGCTTTGAGCAACCTGGTGTAGTGGAGAGTTTCCCTGCCCATGGCAGGGGTGTTGGAACTAGATGATCTTTGAGGTCCCTTCCAACCCAAATAATTCTGTGATTCCATGATTCAAAGAAATGCCTTAGTGCTTACTGAAAACCACAATAACTACAGGGATACACAGGGACCGGTTGTGAACACACAGCTTCTTAGTAAATAAAGGTCAAAAGAGGGCACAAAACTCATGAACTATGAGCAGAATAGAAATATGAAACAATAGAAACTACAGAAAACCAGCTCAATTTAGAAAAGCCGATTATAGGTAAACAATTGTTTTGAATTAATATTTTGAAGACATAACTATGATGCTTAGAGATATTTTTTAAAGTCTCCAAAATGAAAGGAGAAAAAAAAAAAAGAGAGAAGAAAAAGCTTTCAGAAAGGTGGCAAACATATGAGATTATCGTTTAGTAGTAGTATTCGTTGATAAGCAATTATTCTAAATGGTTTTGGCAGGGAAAAAGAAACAACAAACCAACAAACAACAAACTAAGAAGACTACAAGTACCAACCGTAACAGCTCTAACATTCTCATACTTGTGGGCAGTATTGTCAAAATAGCACTCCTCTCCCCTCAGACATAAAAGGTTTTGATTTGTAACCTGACCTTGTCCTGTCTAGTTATCTGAACTATAAGCAGTAAAACTATCTTTTCCTTAATTTCTCCCCCCCCCCCCCACTTCCTTGTCATTGTACCAAGACAAGAAATGCCCAAATTTTAAATCACAGACTGCCTGAATAGAGCAAGGGAGAAAGAAATTAATGAAAACAACTTTAATTAAAGTATGATCTACATAGAAAGTCTATCAGTTGAAGAAATTAAAAATTGAGACCGGCTAAATAGAAAGACAGAAGAAGATAGAGACGAAGTCAGCATCAGTAAGAGCCAACAGGGAGGATGGGGATCTGGAGCCATGGGGACAGGAAAGAACAGGCAAGAGTGCCAGGCAGCCAGAATGGTCCATTAACCTGTCTTCAGAAAAACTTGGCAGCATCAAGAACTTCAACAACAAAGATGGCTTTAATCCATGGTTACCGCTTTTTCCCCACATATTTGTCCATCAAGATTATCAACAAACCTTAGTAACTACAGATGGTATCTTACAGCTGAAACTACCAACATCCCAAGAAACACGAACCTTGAGAAACTTTCATATGGTATTTCACAGTGAAAACAAATTCTTCAGAAAGCACGTAACAAGATAATAATTTATAGTCTATTTTGCAAATGTATTTAGTACAAATGTGTCCACTAAATGAACAGTCAGAACAGAATCTGAATAAATGAGGTCAAACAAAGTAACTAAATAATGGGAACACTATTTACAGCAGCAAAAACCTGCAAATTGCCTGAAGATGACAGGAAACTGTCCTTATGTAAATACAGAGAGTTGGGTTTGAGATTAATTAAATTATTAATCCTTTTTGTTTGCAAGACATTTTCAGAAAACACTTCAGCTTGACATTAGGAAAGTACTGTATGTGCAATATCTTATACAAGCCATCTTCAACATTTTGATGTTGCTTCCATATTCACAAGAAAAATAGCTTGCAGTTTATGAAGCTTTTTTTGGTCAATTTCTTTTTTATTGTTAAAGCTTACTTTCAAATAGGAACTCATTTTAAAACCTTCTTGACACCACCTTATTCTTCTACTCCTTACTGTCATACAGGATCCTGAAAAAAGCAATGGCATTAGGCTATGAAGCACCAGGAGGCAGGTCTCCTAAAACTAATTAAAATCAATGGAATATGCTTGCCCAAAGCCAGCTGCTTTTGATTGACATTGTTAGGCTCTAACACTAGATACCACAGAACACTGCTAACTTCACCTAGAGGGACCTTCCTCATGCAAAAACAATACTTTCAGCCCTCTGTGGGGAGTGTGAAGTGGCAACTGTAAAAGCCCCAGTGTAGATTTTCTAATATGTCTAAGCACCAATGTTGACTTGTTGCTTAATAATGTCACACTACGCTGAAGCTTTATTTCTCCTTGTCTTTGAGATATAACACTAGTGTCACTGTTCTTACACTAGTAATGTATTTTTCCAATTTTGATTTTACACAATTCAAGTATCAGAGATGGCAAAAGAGGACACACTTGTAATGAAAATTGACTTCCTTAAAGAGAGAGAGTTATACTAGGCCTGTTAGATCCATTTCCTACCTAGTCACAGTTTCTGGATCTAGAGCAAGACCATTTCAAAAACAAATTAAACTGGGAGCTGGGACAACACAGGATGATGACAACTAATTTAGCTAGCAACGACCCTGAAAAATGAAAAAAGTAGCAAGAAGAAAATATCCATATTCTGCACAAATATTTAGTTTAACTACTGTATTAAAATACATTTTAAACAGAACTTAGACTGACGCAGTTCTCAGGAGACACACTTCTTTAAAGTCCTGATAATCATTTAAATCTCATGTCAGCTTATAAAAGTTCACACAATTTTGATGATACAGCTGCTCAAAATACACCACCAAACCTCCCAACTACACTGCACTCTAACTCTACAGATATGGACTCATTTCTAAGCACTGCACAGCGAACAAGTTTTATATTGACAGCTGTGCACACATCCTCTTTTAAAGTATGAGGATATTTCTAGTAAAGCCAGAGATCAGTTACCTTGGAATTTTGTTTATATTTAGACTCTTATAGAAAAGTAACAAATACAAGTTAATGTTTTAGGCACCTTCCTTAAGCTCAAGCCTGTAAAACACACCATAGCAAGAATAAAACATTCACATAATGAATCCACTGAAAATGCCAGCAAGTTTTCTACTACTTAATATCTAAAGTGAGACAACTGGTGCTAGAAGCTAATTATTTACTCCCAAGCAGAAAGAACAGGGTAAAGATCAACCTCTGTACATGCATATAGCCTTGGGAGGAACAAAGAACCAAATATTTCCACATTATCCCATGATCAAGCGTGGTCTGAGACTAAGCACAGACATTTGAGGAAAGCTACCTCACTTCAAGTTTTCAAAACCAGATTGATCCTCATCAGTCAAAACCATGCTTGCAATTAGTTTCTGAATTAGTAACTACTGCAGAAAATAGTCACAAGTAATCAAATGAACAACTTCCTTGCTTAGCTAAGTATGGAATACTTTTACCAGCAAGTGAAAGGATTGCAAAGAAACACCACAGCATCAAAGAGAATCATTACTACAATTCACAAACAAGACCCATAACGCTATCACAATGGCAGAAGTATATCCAACCAGCTGACCTGACTTTTGCAAGCAGCCAAAACCCATTCCCAATTCCTTACCACATTGCTATTAAAAAAATAAATAGCAACTATTTATTGACAGTTATTGACAACTCTGAAAACTATTTGAAAAAAAAAACACCTAAGTATGCAATTTTGCTTCCAGTCTGATTAGATTCAAAAGCCAACCAAGGCAAGCAGAAGAACTGAATTGATCACCAGTTCACTACATATGCCCACAATTTCCACTGATATCTATCATGAGCACAACAGTACACGAATTGATATAATAATATAGATAATTTAGTATTGCATTATCTATCTGTATTATCCTCACACATCCTTACGAAAGAAAAATATCCCATGACACTGAGACTACTGTTAGAAGACTAACCTCCAAATCAGAGATGTCTTCTGAAAACCAGATAAAAACAGTAGTCAGTCTCTAAATGCAGCTCTGAATAATTATTATTATTTTTTTTATGCCACAAGCAAACCAGAATAAGATTTGGTATCATTTCAAATTCGACAAACCATGAGGTGTATTGGTAGTTCTACTCTGCATTTAAGGATGCAAAATAGAAATGGTGCATTTCTACGCTTACATCTCCCAGCCCAAACAAAGTAAGTGCCTTACAGGCAAAACCACCACAAACTGGCCTGGGTAATGACAGCAGGCCTCCATCACCTTGTCAACCTCCATCTTGGGCAAGGCAGTTCTCACCATATGAGCAATTAACCCAAGAGCAGAAGCAGAATATACGGTTCACTGATGGCTCAGCAAGATATGTAAGAAAGACTGCAAGGGAAAGCAGCAGCCTTTGAAACAGCTGGGCAAACCTAACTAACCTATCAAGGAAAGGGGGGAGCAGTCAATATATTAAATTGATGGCTGCAGCTATGGCGCTGGAAAAAACAACAGCTTCAGAAATCTTTACACTGACTCTTGGGCAGTATGAAAAGGTCTTACATTGTGGGCTAGAAAATGACAAGCAAGTGACTCAACAATACACAGTAAACCTCTTTGGTGGCAGGATTTGTTAACTGCTAGAGAGTAAGTGCAAAACTACTGCTCTCTGAGTAAGATATGTAGATGCTTACACTTCACATCATGGTGAGCTAGAGTAGGCATACAATGCTGTTGCTGATCAGTTAAGCTAATGTATGTATTTCTTCAATACCCCCCAATGAGAAAGTGTTAGCTAAGTCAGCTTATTAAGAAGTTGGGTCATTCAGGGATAATTGCTACTAATAGAGGCATTCCTTGCTCCAGAGGGGCCATTCAAAATGCCTTTCAGGAATATCAGATCTGCAAATCAAGAGAAGCAATAAAACTACCACAACAGCCCAATGGAAAGATAGAGCACCGGGTAGCCCCAGGCCATATCTAACAGACATTACATTGAGCCACTTCCAAAAGGTTAAAGTTTGCAATAGATACTGGGGATAGCAGATACATGTACCACCACCTGGTTGTACATGTATTGCCTAGTTCCCATGCCAACCAGAAGGGCACTGTGAAAAGCCTTCACTTTTTAAACCAATGATTAGGCATTCCTACTTGTCTTAGATCAGATAACGGTTGTTAGCAGTTGTCTGGTGAAAACCAAGTAGCATGTGTTTATCATATACACCATCAACCTTGTGGAGTCAGTTTAGTAGAGCATACTAACATCTTACCAAAAAAAATTGTGAATTCCTCCACTCACTCACCCATACTTTGGTGGAATTGGCCAACAGTGCTGTCACGAACATTAACAAAGCCGAATAGCAGGGTGGGAGTCCAAGTTTACACCACTTACAAACTATCGTTAGGCCATCACCATACAGCAATGCCCACCAGCTTCCTGTCTGAAACCAAAGAGGGATGTATCCTGGCACTGGATGGACAATCTTGTTTATACTAATTCCTGCCAAGATAATGGCCCAAATGGTGGGGACTACGTTCTTAATTTCAGAACATTCAGTCAATACTCCTTCATATGTTCTAGAACACGCATTTAATAAAAAGTTATGTTTTCCATCTGTTTTGCACACAGCAGAAGCAGGTATCCCAGGAAGTCTCAGCGTTGCCCTAGCCCGCAGCGACATCTGTCGGCAACCTGTAGGTAACTGTGATGTCCGAAGCCCCACCTGCCTGGCATATTTTTGGGGACAAGGGACACTCTGGTGGGAAGTAAACGGCCAATTTTTAGAAGATGTCTGTGCTGGTCAACATCTGACAATGCGAGGAAAGGAAGCATTGGAAATGGGGGAGTGTGGAAAGACCCCCATGTCTGGATGACTGTTGCAGAGATTGCTTTATGACCACTGCTGCGTACTGCTGACCTCTTACCGGGAGAAATACGAATTATTCTCATCAGTAAGAGTTATTATCTTTCTTTCATATAAACTATAATGTTAAAACACCTTTGGCATGTTAGACTTATTAAGGTCCATTCCACAAAAAAAAAAGACCATAATAACTCATTGCCTCTACCATCACAGCTTGTGATTTACAGGAAGCATGAAAGATAACTGTCCTTCCTGAGTAAATTATGTAGGCAATTTCTTATGGGAATTAGAAGGCATTTTCACGTAAGTCACTTTGTCAACTAACAATTTAAGGCCACTTTAGATTTTGAGATCACATCCTAAAGAAACATATCCTCAAGCCTGAAAAAGCTATTGTCAGCAAAAACAACCTGAAGCCATCCCTACCCTTGGACCCTTACCGTGTAGTAGCAGATGGACTCGGAACCCACATATAAGCTCTCTGTGAAATCTCCAGAGTAGCTATTTAACACACCTGTTTGGAGAACTGTTATTTTAACTAAACAGACTTAGTCACTCAAGCATGTGCATTTTACACAGTCTCTCTTAACGTCCTCACAGAGAAACTGGTGAAATACGGTCTAGAAAAACAGACAGTGAAATGGACTAACTGAACTGCCAGGCTCAAAGAGCTGTAGCACTGAGTGGCACAAAGTCCACTTGGAGGCCAGTCATTAGCAGTATACTCCAGAAGTCAATACTGGCTCCAAACCTGTTCAACATCTTCATCAATGATCTGGATCGTGGGGCAGAGTCCACTGGTCCAGCAAGTTTGCAGACAACACCAAACTGGGAGGCCAATATATCAGAGGGTCATGTGGCCATCCAGAAGGACTTCAACAGGCTGGAGAAAGGGATTGACATAAACCTCATGAAGTTCAGCCAAAGGAACCATGAAGTTCTGCATCTGGGAAAGGACAATCCCATGTAGTAGTAGTCTGAGGGCTGACCAGCTGGAAAGTAGTTTTGCAGTAAAGGCTCTGGAGGACAAGGTGAACAGGAGCCAGAAATGTGCACTCACGATAAAGGCAGCCAAGGGCATCCTGGGCTGCTTGAGGAACAGTATCACCAGCAGGCTGAGAGAGGCAATCCTTCAGCTTCCAGTCAATATTGCTGAGGTCACACCTGGAGTGCTGTGTCCAGTTTTGGGCAATCTAATACAAGAGGGACATGGAAATACTAGTGCAAGTCCAGAAACGGCCTACAAAGATGACTGAGCGACTAGAGCATCAGCCATATGAGGAGAGGTGGGACTCTTTCCAGCTTGAAGAGGAGGAGGCTTTCTAGGGAGGGGGTGGAACCTTATCAATACATATAAATCAGGTTGATTGGCATGGAGTGAAAGCAGAGAGTGACGCAGTTTTTTCAGCACTGCCCACAAGAGGCAATGGGCGCAAATTGAATCACAAAAAATTCTACCTGAACAAAAGAAAACACTTGTTTATTATGAGGGTGGTCAAAGATGGGAAAAGCCTGCCCAGAGCGGCCATGGAATCTTGATCCATGGAGGTACTCAACACCTGACTGAACACAGTCCTGGGCAACCTGATCTAGCTGACTCTGCTTAAGCAGAGGGATGGGGTTACACTACATGATCTCCAAAGGCTCCTTCCTATCTTAATCTCACAGGCAGAAAGCTGGGTGAGACAGTCAAAAAAAAAAAAAAAAAGAGAGAAAAAAAAGGATTAGTAGCACATTTTTGCAGTCAAAAGAAACAAAACTAGAAATCACTTTTTAACTAACATTCTCATAACTGTCCTGTAATAAAAGCTATGGTATACATCAACAGCTTTTATAGGAATAGCTAGGTTCCCTAAAATTAGGTATCACAAAAAGTGCTTCTGAAAGGACTTAAAAAATTAATAATTTCGTGATCAAAATATATTAACACTGTTTCAATACAAACATCAGTAAGCAAACAGAAAGCAAAAGCCATTTTAAGTCAGGATAAAAAAGATGCATTAAAATCCACCAGAAATCCTTAATCTCTTCCATAACGAGATTGGGATTCTTAGTATCATGCAATCCCACTCCTTAACTTGAGCTCTAGACACACTCTGCTTGAAAAAATAATAAAAACCAACTGAATTTAACCAGTCTGAATATAAATAATCCACAGAAAAACAAAGAACATAGCATAGAAGTCTGCAATGGAGCACGGCTGATTTAAAACGATTGCTAACTTTTTTTTTTTTTCTGCTCTTTAAATGGACTGCTGAAAGGACACAAGGCTGACTTGATCAGTTTTCAAGTTCCTTTTCCCCACTCCTAAAAACATTCAGCTTCAGGGCCCACAAAGAAAGTTGAAAGAGAAGAACACTATTAAAGCTGACCGGTAAAGTAAAATAATCATTGGCACTCCAAAATCAAAAACAGTCCCAAAGCAGTAAGCACTGTTGTTGTGGATAAAACACAGGACTAAACCAGCTTCAGTACCTGAACAGACGTAACGCTACAGTTTCACATAGAGTTGACTCAACCAGGAATGGGTACATGGAGGAATGATAGATGACAGACAGGTATCTGCTTCTAAAAGAAAAGGCTATGGCTTTCTTGAAAGATGTGGATGAAGAAGGTAAGTATAACTATGTGTCACTGATGCTGCATTATGAATGCAGGCCAATGAACATCACAAAACCAAGCATCCAACCATACTCAATAACTACTGATGTAATCTTTTAAATACCTGTTAACAAAGACATGAGAAGTAACACTTTTGATGCAACCCAGGTTAGATATACGACCCATTCCAGACTGCCTTTCCTGCCTCCTTCTCTCTTCTACCTCACTACACGCTGGCTTAACTTAATCTTCAACCTTCCAGTCTTTCATTTCAGTTTTTTTGGTCAACAGTTTATGTACGTCCTTCTCCTATTCCAGTTCCTCACTTGATCCACATGCTTGTCAGATCATTCCCAGAATTCACAGATTTCTGCTCCTTGTGGCTGTACATCCCATCAGGTCATGGTCCCAACAGTATAGACATCACATTTCTCTGCACACTGGCTTGCTCAGTGGACTTATCTTTATTTCAACTCCTTTTCTCCTCAGTTCACCTACTTCTCCTCAAGTTCTCTTCTAACCTCAGCTCTCAGTTCTCTGTTCTTTTCACAGCAAAGCAATACCTCAACCCTGACATGGAAGACTTCACCACCAATACTTAACAATTCATCAACATTATAAACTACAGACCTCAGAAACTTACTGTGAGAAGTATCAGACAGCCTTTTTAAGTGCACAAGGCTGACCGTCATCCTGCAGTTTAGAAATGTACCTTGGAGCTACTTCTACTTAACATCTATGCACCTATACATGAATTCATTTTCATTTCACTGAAGGTGCTTTTAATAAAATAGAATCAAAGAGAAGAGGAAATTGAACAGATTCTACAGTAAAGAATAATTAGAGACAAAGAGAAACAACAAATGGCAGAAGACATGAAATATGAATTTGCTTTACATTACTTTGGCAGATTACACCATCTTTCTTTGATGAAATAGAAGATCCTTTCCCCAGACAAAAAAAAAATGCAGTAAAGCTGTTCAAGGCAGGTGGAATTTGATACATTTCCATCCATACTACAACATGGAAAGTTATTATTTAAATACGAAGAAACTGGAATAGAAGGGGGGAAAAAAATCAGTATAAGAGTAGTTAAACAAAACCAACTGCAATCAGCATTGAAACAGGAGTGAAGTGACAGCTTCATTAACTAAGAGCATTCCAAAAACATAGCCTTAATATTTGCATAAAGGAAACTGGCACAAAACACCAGAGAGAATCTATAGAATCTGCTGAAGTAGGGCTGAAAAGATACTACTCATTCACAGGAAGATCAGGGTGTCAAAAAAAAGAAATTAAGAATTTTGAGAATTAAAACAATGAAAGTATCTCTTCTTTAATTTTTGCTTTTATGTCAAAGCCTTCAGGACTTTGTGCCCTTAGCTACCAGCTTATCAGTTGGAAAGATCAGGTGTATCAGGTGATTATATGTTCATAGCTACTATGACATACTCAAAATAACAAACAGAAACAACGAAAAGTAATTCTAAGGGGTATTTAGTAATTTTAACTTCTCTCCATTACAGATTTGCTTATACTACTGTCACTGTCTTCATGTGCAACATCAAGTACAGTCCCAGTCACTATGTACAAGAAAGATGTGTTCAAACTGTAGGTAGTAGGACAAAGGGCTGCTGGAATCATAGAATCATAGAGTATCTCCAGTTGGAAGCTATCCATAAGGATCATTTAGTTCAACTCCCTACTCCCCACAGGACCATCTAAAACTAAACCAAATGACCAAGAGTATTGTTCAGATGCTCCTTGAACTCTGACAGGCTTGGTGCCATGACCACTCCCCTGGGGAGCCTGTTCCAGTGACTGACCATCCTCTCTCAGTGAAGAACCTTTTCCTAAGGTCAAACCTGAACTTCCCCTGATGCAGCTTCATTCCTTTTCTCTGTGTCCTATCACTGGTCACCAGGGAGAGAAGATCAGCACATCTTCCTCTGCTGCCCTCCTAGAGGAAGTTGTAGACTGCGATGAGGCAACCCCTCAGCCTTCTCTTCTCCAAGCTGAACTCAACAAGCTCTTAATTTTCCCTGTATGTAATGAGGCAAAGACAGCATGGATTGTTCAGCCTAGCAACATAAAGTCTAAAAGTAAACATGACTGCACTCTATAAATAAACCAATGTATATAGCAATCACAGGGAAAGAACTAAGAATTAAGCTGCTGAATGATACTAAACAAGAACAAATGAGTATACGAAGGCCAAGAATAATTTAGGCTGGAAATCGGACGGACATTTTGGAAAGAAGCCAGAAAGAGTATGCTGTGGATCATAATTTTTAAGATTAATAATTGTTTTATCATATGGATTGAAAGGCATTATTTACAGGCCTGCAAGAGAAAGCAAATGTACAGCTAATAAAAAACTCTTTTGCATACTTGAGTGGAAGGGATAAAAGTGAAACAAATCTACAGTTTTCTAGCTGTCCTCGCTAGTGTTAATCTAGTCCTGTGCTTAAAAAAAATGAAAACAAAACAAAAAAAATCCACATATCAAGAAAAAGAAAGGCTTCACAGATCTTAAATTCAATATAAACATTTCTTCATAATCCCTTTTTGTTCCCAAATATGAAAGACAAATAATCCCTTTTTGTTCCTAAGTATGAAAGGCCTGAGGCATACACTAACACAGAAAATTCTAAAAACAAGTAGGCCATTTGCAACATTTAATGGGAGTGTCAGAAGCAAACTTTTTTTTTTTAGTTATTTAAGCCTTGATTAACCTTACACACCAGGGACCATGACAGACAAAGAGATGATTTTAAAATAGACTATAAACTTCTGTGATACCCATTTTGTAGAGATTTATATAGTATTGCATTAGTACATGAGGACCATAAATTCATTATCCTATAGCACCCATTAAAACAGCAGAGCAGGAGTAAGAAGAATGGCCCACCTGCTGCAAATAAAGAGATGAAGTGAAGTCATAAAATCCAAGAATATTGACAACTGAAAGGAACTGGCAAGCACTGGTGGAGCGTGAGACCGTACCACACACATGGAACCACAAACATGTGATATGACTAAACATCACCCTCAGCATTCTTTATCAAAAGGAAACATAAATGCAGCAAAGATCATGTAACATCATTACCAGTCAAGAATAACCCAAAAGACATGATAAGCACTTGACAGTCAGCATTCATTGCTCCCCTTGTCACTGCAAGTAATCCCGGCCAGACCGATGGGATATCCATCAGTCCTGGTCTCCATAAACGCAGGACTGCAAAAGCATGAGTATGAAAGAAATTCATAATATGAGTTATTGAGACTGGTTTTGTTCAAAATAAAAGTCATGTTTCCTTTTATCCAGTGATCCATTGTGAGCTGCTGCACTTTAAACTCTTTCACTTCATCTGGTTACGCACATCCTGTTTGGCTGTTGCAGAACCACGATATCTTAAAACAGACCATTTGCCAAGCGACATCTGTTGCATAAAACATAGGAAGTTCATCACTGAAGCAGGAATGGCCTACGTTACCCCTTACTATCTTTCAGTTTTGGCAAAATACACTGGTTTTGTTCATGTAAAATGGTGGATTCCTCTAACTGAGTATTTTGATTAACAACAACATGGATGAGTGGAGGGAGAGTGAGAAAACATCTTACTGTAAAAAGTATGGTAAGTGCTCACAGTGCATGGAGAGCTGTTACGACAGAGCTCTTCCAACTATGGACTGCTAAGTGTCTTCCTGAGATGGAGATCGGCAGCTTGCTTCTATTAACTGTATCAGAAAAGCTTTCTTTCTTTTAGCATCTCTTCCCATATAATCTGCACGTGTCCTTTTAGAGGCTACTTCTACATTTTATTCACATTCTCACATAGAGATGAAAAACAGAGTCTCTATGCAACCTGTGTTTCTCAAAAATAACAATAACTAAAAAACCTAGATGCATACCTGAAGAATGGCAACCATGAATTAACCTAACCATGAAATTTGCTTCCCATTTATGCCTACATTACTTTTCTTTGTCAGTACTTGTTCTCATAATCTTACTTGATGTCACCCTATACTTCTAGAAGCTTATCGTAACATTAACATACAGAGCACTTCACACTTTCATTCCCATATACTTTTAACAGTATATTTACAAAATTGCATTGAAATATTTGTTTTAACACAAATTACAAAATAACCTATACAAGTTAAGAGATATTGAATCAAAATATTTTTCAAGTAAAACATTTAGATCTTTCTGTAAGAACATGTTGAATACTTATTTCAAAAATACTTTTAGTTTGATTCAACACCCCTGAGCAGTGTATAAATAACACCCTCTCCTTCTTACCTTGGCCACTCAGAAGAAACTGAATCTGAGTACAGGTAAGATTGACAGGACATTAGAAAAGAATCCTCCACCTATCACAGAGAAATGGAGTTATTCATTAAGGAGTATGTCATAAATCCTCACTGCCTTTCAGCAGCACAATTTCAATTTCACATGTTCTCAATGCCTTAAAAAAAAGGAGAGGGGGGGGCAAGAAAATAAGATGAAAAGAGCAATATAAAGAAAGCAGAAAGGAAGGAAAGCTATCATGTAGTATCCTACAAATATTAAATATCTCAATGGTTCCATCTCCTTCCAAACTATGGTTTTACGTAGTCAGAAAATACTTAGTCATGCCTTAGGAAAAAAAAACCCACTGTTTATTTGATTGATCCAAGTTCTGCAACATGAAAAAACACAACTTCAACTAGGCTCACTAGTTAGAGAATGTCCAATGCTTCTTTCCGTCACTTCAACATTAGACTGAACTATGATGCCTCAAGTAGAGATTTTTTTTTTTAATTATTCGCAATTCTTTGACTACGCAAACCATCATTTTACACTAAACTTGTAAACCATTCTAGCAACAATCTTCTCAGAGCAGCCAGCACCAGATATTTTTCGCAAGACACAAGAACACTAATATGGTATAACCTACCATACTGAATGTGGCAGATACAGTACAATCTACTCCATAAAGTGTTTAATCTGAATTGTTATAAATTGTTTTCAGAAAGAAAACAATTCTTCAATTCCAGAAAGAAATAATTCTTCTAGCCTGTTTGGCTTGATTTCTGATACTTTTCAAATCTTTGTTTGTACTAGTAGCTGTGATTTTGGATAGTACTATTATATGTGTAAGCATCCCAGGAGATTTATTCATCTCACATATGATCAGTGATGGTCATATCCAATTAAGTGTTAAATGGAAAACTGGCAAGTTATAAAATGACTTTTAAATAGAGTCTTCACTTCATTGTACATGCCATTGTTCTTGAGCGTGCGAAACGGATACTTCTGCCAATCTGAAAAACGAGGACTGCAGAACAAATTCGAACCTCTTAGCTCCCTTTGAACCATGACTACGTGTAAAATGGAAGCAATATGCTGAGAACAAGTTTGTCTTCAATACGTATGCATTTTACACTACAGATTCTTAGGATTCAAGTGTAAGAAATCAAGAAGAAAACCCCTCTCAAACCGAACAGTTTGCGCTATCAGCCATACAGCAGGGAAACAACTTTAAGAAGGGCAGATTAAATCATACCCTGTTTTATTTGACACGCAGCAGCCTGGAGGTTATCTGACTTGACAAGGAAACAGATAAAGCAATGAAACGGTGCGTTTGTATTTTGGATTGGATGTCTGAGATTATTTCGAGCCTGCTTGCACATATGCTCGTGCAGACCTCTGCCTCCATTTGTCAAAGGAAGGGCTATGTGCTCTGTATCTCTTGTTAGCTCTTACCTCCTAGATACGCCATTTTCACCCACACCAGTGATGGGATCACCACATCAAAGATACTAGCTAAGTATATAAGAATTAAATTCAACCTGCTTTCCATTTTTTTTCTGCAAGCACTAGTCTGCAAACATGTATCAATCTTCCCGTAAAGTTACTTTCAAAAACTATCTCCTGATTTCACATCTACAAGACAGACTCTTGATTTCAAATCTACAGTACAAACCAGAAATATGAGTGCAACATATATAAATAATCTAAAAAAAATAAGTTCAGCTAAGATTTTGGGATTGAACCATAATTTTCTGAAAGCCAGATTTATTACTGATGCTTTCAATGCTGGAACACCTGTAAAGACACAGCAGTACCGCAAATCACAAAGGAAGGAAAAAGCCTTATTTATATCAAGTGACATACCGTGTAGAGACTTGAGATACTAAAATGCCTAAGACGACTTCCAATACCATGCTAAACAAACACTTAGTCTTTAATAAGTAGCTTAAAAATTCTAATTAATGCCTGTGACTTCTCTTTTTTATTGTAACCTATAAGAATGCCCATCTGCAAGCCTTCAAGTAGCCAATCTGAAAAGAGCCTATGGTTAAACAATATCAACTTGTTAACGCTGCACCTCCGTGTTGGTGGTCCACAAAACAGTCTGAGAACTGACAATGGTTTTATGGTTTCAGAAGGCCTTGGGACTCACTCGTTCATACATCAGTCCTCACAGCACAGCCACGTACTGGCAAGTGAATAGTTATCTGGCATGTTCAAAAACATGTGCAAATCAAAATGATGAGAAATTATACAACAGACGTCATTCAAAACTAATGCATAAGACCTAATACGGGAGTTTTTAAAAGAGTTAACAGAATGAGCAGCGGAGGTTAAAAAAAAAAAAAAAAAAAGAAAGAAAAAAGCCACTCCCAAGGACTAATACGAACCATACCACCATAGTTCAAAACAGCTGGAAGTCAAGACTAACAAAATGTCAACACTTGACCGCTTTCTTTGGCTGACAGCTAGAGATGAAGAAACGACAACCTCGACAGACCAGCGCCAAAGTCCGAAGGGGCTCTGGCTCTCCCGTGTTCAGCCATCTTCCGCATCACCACAGCAGGCATCCGGGATCCCGCCCAGGCGCACGGCCTCCGAGCTGTCGCTGTCCCTTTAAGACGGACCCCATGACAAGCGGGAGGAACGGCCCCCGGGACGGCTGCCCCGCTCTCCCCTGCCCTCCGCCCGGCCCGCAGCCGGCAGCGCCTTCCCCACGCCGCGCCGGCAGTGCAAGGGCTGACAGTGCCGAGCGCCGCAGGAAAGTTTGGCGAGAGGGAAGCGCGCCGTGCCCCGGCCACCCCCAGGCACCGCGGCGAAGCTCGTCCCTCCTGTCTCCCCGACGCGGGACACAAAGCCCCAGCGGGCGGTGGGAGAGCTTCCAGAGAGACCTCTGGCAGAGCCCCTGCAGCCTGCCAGGGGAAAACCGGATACGGCAGCCGGACAGCCGCGGCCCCCGGCGGCCTTCCAGCGGCCCCCGGGCAGTTTTCCGCCGCGGCCGGCAGCCCTCCCTCAGGCACCTGCGAGAATGCGCCGCGCCTCAGGCAGCCCGGCCCGCCCGGCGGAGAGGCGCGGGCGGCACGTGCGCCCGGAGAAAGTGAGCGTCCAGCTCCTGACCCTCCACCCGGCTAAGGGACCGGCACCGGCTCCCGAAGCAGGGCTGGGGCAAATCACAACTCCAACTCCCTCCTCCTCCCCCTCCCCCTCCACTAACGCGAACCACGTGAAACTCACGGAAGAAAGCCACACCGCGCCGCCGACTCCCGGCCGAGCTGCCTCAGCTCTACTGGCGACACCGGGGGGCTGCCGCGCACCGTCGCTGCGACCCCCGCTTCCTGCCGCCGCGCCGACCCCGCCCACCTCCGACGCCCCGCCCCCTGCCGCGCGCCCGCCCCGCCCCGCCCCGCCCCGCCCGGCGCGGGGGACGAGGCGGCTCTCACGTCTGCCTGCGCATTTCTGCGGGGCGGGGGGAAGGCGGGTGGCGCTGTTGCCGGTTCCCGTCGCGGCTCGGGTCGGACGGGGTGACGCGGCGGCAGCCCCGGTCCGGCGGCGCCTGCCTCCGCTGAGCGGCAGGGGGATGCGGGGACGGGTCTCGCGGTCAGTCGGGCGGGGTCCGAGCGGTGCGAGCCCAGCGGGGCGGGAACAAAGCGCCCCGTCCTATCGCGATGCCGGCCCGTCGGTCTGGCAACCGTCCGAGCTGCACGGGCCCCGCCTGGCCGCCGGTCCTGGCTCAGACGCCCCGGGGAGAGTCGGCGGCTCTTCCCGGAAAGCCAGTGCTTTTCCCGCGAGCGGGTCGGTGGGGCGAGCGGAGGAGATTTCTCCCGCTGGGGACCGGAGCGCCCTGGTGCGTTCAGGAGGCCGCGGGCAGCGCCCGGCCCTTTGGCCGCGGTCTCTGTGCCCGCGCCTCGCAGGCGGGAGCCGGTGGGTCCACGTGCTGTCAGTGCCGGGGGGAAGACGCCTCTCCGTGCCGGGAACGAAGAGGCTGTGGTAGCAGGGTCGCACGCTGTGGCAAGCTAAGTCAGGGAAACGCTTTGCGGAACCCTCTCAGGCGGCAGGCGTTTTCAGAACCAATCCGCCAGGCCCCGGGACGCGGGGCACTATAAACGCTTTGCCTCGGCGAACAGTAGTAGAGTCCGGCGGGTACTTGCAGCTCAAACGAGGACAAACATAGGCTTTTGCTAGGATAAGAAAGGATAAGTGGTGAAGCTGTGACAGCGCCCGGCTCACCCCTGGGAGTTAACTGGCCCGAGATAACGGAGAGCCAGAGTAGAGTAGGCTCCAAGGGGTGGGTGTTCAGCATGCTCGGTTACTGGTCATGAAGAATGCAAGTCAGACATTGCTAATTGTTGGAAGCTTGTTGATCTCCAGTGTGCTTGAATAAAAAGATGATTTTAGTGGAATTCGTAACATATAATAGCAAGCTGAAGCTTGGGCATGACTTACAAGAAGCTGTATCTTACTGCACATACCCACTGCATGTGAACATTGCTCAGCATCTCTGTCAGAACAGCTTTGTGCAGGAGACCTTTGAGGGATCCATCTGCATAGGTCAGCTGAAAGAACTGGGACTCAAATCTGTACTATATTCCAGAGGTGTTGTAATGAAGCATTCGTTTGTTAAGTGACTTAACACTGCTGTAAAATATAAATATATGTCGTAAGACATGATTCTAACACTGCTTTGAAATATAAATACATACAGTAAGACATGATTCTGCCACCTTCAGGTTAAAGTAATACCTTGTTTTATAAGTAGATTTACCAACTTCTTTGTGAAAACAAATTTGGGTACTTGGGCCTGTGCTGGATGTTTAAGTATTTCTACAAAGGCTTGATGTATTATCATGATGAAGGATTTTCCTTATTCATATAAAATGCAAGATACTCAGACTTCATGAACTAATTCTTTGAAAGCCGGTTCACACTTCCCAAATGAAAGCACATCAGCAGATTTTTGGTTTGGTTTTAAATGCCTAGTGCTTTTTCTTCAGAAGGTGAAAACGTGCCTTTGTGTGCAATTAGTGACTAACGTGTCCCAAAGATATTTTCATTCTTTGACGACAGGAAATATTAAGCTTTTCGAACAGAAATGATGACTTACTGGCTCCAGCTGATTTGCAGAGTCACACCAGCATTTCTTTGTAGAGCTCTTTGTCATACCACGTGCTCATGTAAGTTTGTGCCAGACTTCCCTTTTCTTATTCATCTGGCTCATGAAGCTGAACATTGTAATTGCAAGGCCTGGTCTGGAGTTTTCAGAACTTACCCTGAGCAAAGTGATTCTGTAGTGCTTTTGTGAAATGGCAAGCTGGTAGACACATCTGTTGCCTAGGCAGGGGCATCCCAAAAGCCTGCTCCCACTTTTTGTTCTGGCTAGGATGGTGTGGCACACAGGAGGGTGCAGCTTCACAGTCTCTCACATGCAGAGGGCTACATCCTCCTCTAGCAATGTTAGCTGCTTTTATGCAAATTCTTTAATTGGTGTAGATTAATTTATATTGTCGAAGCAATCCTGGTAAAGGAAAGTATGGACAAGAATTTGGAGTCGAAGCTCAAAATAGTCCTTAGCATGTGAATGTTCCCTGAAGTAGAAGCTCCTATTTTATAACAATATTAGGACCTTACAAAGCCATTTCTTTTTGTAGGTGCAGAACATCTGACGTAACAGGTATTAATAAAAGGAATTGAAGTATTTGAAAAAAGAAAGAAGAAAGCATTGAAGAGCTATATTATCAACTCTTTGAAAAGTTAATTGGGGAAATAGAGCAAACTTGAAGCATACTAAAAGGATATTCTTTAAAGTTTCGTTTCTGATTTTTAAAACATTTTCTTCAGAATTGGAGAAAATATATTAAAATATCAGCCTTTTGTGAATACCTTTGTAATGAAGTCATTAATTTGAGAAGAATCTGCCAACTTTCTTAATTTTTATTATGGTAAACATAAGGCAATCTACCTTAGACTTCATGATTAATGACTAAATAATTCTGCTGTATTTACATCCATTTGCTTGTATTGCTTTCATTACTTTGAATGTTGTTTGAATGCTTTTTGACTTGAATTTCATTTATATTAGTCACCTGGTGATCTCTGTGCCAAGTGATTTCATAGTTTCACAAAAGCAATAAAAATGAATACATTAAAATATATTGTTTATCTTTTTCTTCCTCCTCTTCTGAAATATGAGACTAGACTTATAGTACCCTTTTCATCAAATATGAAATTTCTTAGCATAGAAAAATAAAATAAATTTTAAACTTATTTTCTGACTTAAGCTGTAGCCTCCTAGTGTGAAGTGCAGAAAAATAAACAAACCGCACACTAGATCCTGTAAAGTACTAAGCTTCCTGTAAAAATGGCTTCACTAAGCTGAAAAAGTATTTCTCATTTACATTATTTGGTATCTACTTTACTGATTTTCTGATTAAAAACAAAGTATTCTGAATATCCTTTTTTCATTAAAGATAACTTATTAGAACATTTTTGTGGGAAATAAAGCAGTGTGGGGTTTTCCTTAGCTTGTAAATCCTTTCTTTAAATCTACTGACTTCTGCATTAGGCCCCAATACAGCAAGGATTTTGAGCATTTAGGAATTAGGTACATGCTAAAGCAACTAAATTTAAACCTTCGATATAAAAGTTATATCAAAAGATTTGCTTAGTCTGTGGTTACGATCTCAGAGTAATGTACTTGGGCTTCTTTGAATGCAGGAATAAACTTAATTTAATGTCCTAAGCTCTTGTCCATTGTGGCAAACATATCTTGATGAATTTCGTTATCCGTGTCTGAGCCATGCAAGCAATTGCCGCTTGCCATTTATAGATACATAAGAAAGTATTGTTTGAATACAAACAGCTTTTGAGTCATGCAGACTTCTTGCTTATACTTCCATAACACAATAATATTGTTACTGGCAAACAGCTATAATAAATATTAAATCATAAAGGTCAGTAGCATATATCTTGATGAAGTATTTTAGATAGAATGATAGATACATTGATTGATTTCAGGCTTTGAGCTCTTTGCTTTGAGCACCACTTACTTGTTTTTGCAACAGATCCTTAATTCCTTTTTCCCTCTTTTTTAGGCAAAACAAAATGCCACCTTTCTTTTTATTCTCTAGCATGTATAAAAGCACAGACTGCATCAGACACTGGAGAGCTGTGTGGAGATTTTATTTTTCAAATGGAGCAGCATGCTGGCGGCATAAAGGATGAAAGTCTTTGAAGAGCTCTTTTGAGGATAGAAATCAGCCCATGATCTCCTTCAGGCTGCAATCTTATTCATCATTATTTCCAAGATTTTTTTCAAACACTGAGATAATTTTAAAAAGAGACCCAGTGAGCTGGATATATATTACATAGATATGTAACACAGCTGTAGTTAATGCACTTGTTATACCTCAATTACAATGCAAAAATACTACAAAACAAATACCTTTACATTGGACGCTCAATTTTATCCAGGCAAATGAACTATGCCACAAATCCGGTTACCTCAGCTATCACCTTTAGCAAAACTTTATTTAACTCTTGTGATATAAATGGTGTCCGCAGAGTGCAGATGAGGTAAGCTTTTTGGGACACTGCTGCTCATATAATGCCTTTCCTGTGAACAGAAGATTTTCCTTTCTAGCTCTACCAGGCCAATACTTAATTAAAGACAAATTTTCATAACACTTTATTAGCTAGAGTGATACCATATTTTACATACGATTGAGAATGGGTTATAATAAGACAGAGTTTCAGAACAGAAAATACTTACTATTGTATCTATCTCATCTTTTGTGCATTGCTATCCTACATAAACACTAGCCTTTGGATCTTAAAGCATAAGAGAAATCTGACATGCCTGAATATATGTACAAACGATTAATGGTGCCCAGGTGCAGGTAATTCAGGTAGTTGTCATTAATCTGAATGTGCCAAGTCAAATAACCATCCTTAGAAAATTATCTACATTTTTCCTGAGGCTTTTCATTGTGTCTTTAAATAACCTAACTCTTGCCCCATTGCCTCTGAGATCTCTACATAGATCTCACTGAAAGGTTGGGTTTTTTTATATACTTACCATTTTTTTCTTTGTTTTGAGAAAAAACATTATCAGATGCCTATGGTAATAATGAAAGGAGACTTGTAAAAAATGTTAAGTAGATTTGAACTAGACCTTAGAATCCATCTTTAAATTGTCTGCTAAGAATTTGGGGTAGGAAAACAGTGATTTGACATTCATTGTTTGTACTTAATTGCATTAAGCAGGGACTAGTCATAGATCCCAGCTCACCACTAAATTCTGCCATGTTTACTGGGAGACCTGATGACTAGCTGCAGATAAGGTCTCTAGCAAGATACATCACTCTAAAATGTTACTTTTTCGTAGTGCAAGAATACTCATTTACAGAAAGAGAAGGAACAATAAACTTTAAAATATTTTGAGAAAGTATAGCAGTAGTCTTTTTTGCTTGTTGGAGGGTTGTGCTGCTGCTACATCATAAGTATTAAAGAAGTACTTCCTTTACATAGTTTCAAGACAAAACTACAAAATAGTCCCAGATTTCAGAGAACTAACCACAGGCACACTGGAAAGAAGGAAGATAGGTGTTTTTTTGTTATGTAACCTTGAAAGAAGAATAGCTATAGACAGAAGAGATGAAAGAAGATAAAGAGAGAATAGTGATGCCAAATTGTCCTTTGCATGTACATCTCTAATTGACTATACATATAAATGATTATTTGTCTCGGACAAGACAAAATCTGCCAGCAAAGTCTACTGAGCAAACAACAGTTGTTTAACTAACTTTTATAGGCCATTTATTCCCTGCAAACATTGGTTTTTAAAGGTAACTGCAGCCAAGAATACAGAGTGGCGATTCTTGAAGTCAGAGCAAATCATGCTGTAGCAGCAGTCTATAAATTAAGTAGATTTATGTTTCAAAATGTGGGAAACAAACACTGAAAAATAAGCAATAGAAAAAAATGGCAATATTTAGCCATGATTTATCTAGGGATAAATTTGCCACTGTTGTGCCAAGCTTAAAGCACTTTTTTAAGGGTTGAGTCATGCATCCACACCTTTTTAAAATCCAGATAGCTGCATTTGTCATGGGCTGACTCATGGCGGATTTCTTACAAGCTAATTATAATACAGAAGCTATGCAAAATATCACAAAATTTAATATTCTGGACAAGGATGTAGCCTCAGATTATTTAGCTACAAATACGTAACATGACCAAGAGTGTATGTGCCACAACAGCAGTGAGATGCAGGATGGATGCCAGCTCTTGCTTTGCTTCACTCAGTAAAATTGATCATCTCTTCAAAATTAATGAGAAAGAATGAAGTTATGACACTACTAAAAGAGACAGTGAAATAAATGAAATGGTTCTATTTAATATTTAGTTAGTACTTTAGGTTTATTACGGAGTATTTAAATACTAACTAACTGAGCAGTGCAACTAACTGATAAGGTATTTCTTTCCCATTGCTGCCATATTCCGCAGAATCTGATAAACTTTTAATTTCTCTAAGACTAAAAATAAATATATCTGTCCTCGGTTTAGCTGGGACAGAGTTAGCTCTTCTTTTTAGCAGCTAGAAGAGCTCCGTGTTTTGGTTTTACTCAGAGGCTCGCTCTGAGAAGAATGCTGACAGCGCACTGATGTTTGTAGTTGGCACTGAGGTCTCAAGGACTTTTCAGCTTGCTGTGTTCTTGCCAGTGTGCAGGAGCACAACAGGGTAAGGGGGGAGCATAGTCGGGACAAGGGGTCCACAACTCTCCTTACGATTTGTACTTGGATTTAAGATTGAGGCCAAACTGGCCAATTAGTATTCCATATCATGCAGCGTCATGCCCAGTATTAAAGTGAGGGTCAGCCGGAAAGAAGGACTTTTGCCCTTCCGGGACTCTCACTTTCAGACTCTCTGAGTGCTTTCTCTCTCTCTCGCTCTCTGTCTTGGGGCCTCCCATTCATCCGGGATTGCAGTATCAGGTTTTATCTGTTTCGGGATTGCAGCTTCGGGACGAGACGGGCCTCGGTCAAGGGGTGGTGAGCAATTACACCGTACATCACTCATTTGTATATATATATCCTTGTACATATCTGTACATATATATATTGGTAGCGGTAGTAGTAAATTGTTCTTATCTCAACCCACAGGGCTCTTTTCTTTTTCTTCCTTGATTCTCTCCCTCATCCCTGTGGGTGGGGGAGTGAGCGACTGTGTACGGTTTGGTTGCTGGAGCAGCCTAACCCACGACAATATCCGATTGTAGATATAGAACTAATTAGATAATCTACCAGACTTGCCATAGTATTGCACCTGTATTGAACTATCAGTCAATAAGACCCTGAATTTTAGGAGAGTGAACTTTCAGTTGTTCAAGAAATTAATGGATGAGATTTCCTGGGAAATTGCCCTCAGGGACATATGAGCAGAACATAGCTGGCAGCTGGTGTTTTTCTTAGAGCACAAAAGTTTTGGATTTCCATATGTAAGAAATCAGGCAAGGAAGACAAGAGACCAGCCTGGCTGAGTGAGAACATCCTGGTCAAAGTAAAGTCTAAGAAGGAAGTGCACAGACAGTGGAACCAGGGGCATATATCCTGGGAAGAATATAGAGACACTGCACAGATTTGTATAGGTGGGATCAGGAAAGCTATTTGGCAAGGAATATGAAAAACAGTAAGAAGGACTTCTACATGTACATTGGTCAGAAAGGAAGACTGAAGAAAACGTACCCCTCTGTGAAAAATAGGAGAACAAGTGACAACTGATGTGGAGAAGGCTAAGTATTAGGGATTTTTTAGGGTACTTAGGGATTTTTTCTCATTTTTCACTGGCATTCTTCCTACGTCTTTCAAGTCCTTGAAGCTCAAGGCAGGGACTGTGTGAACCAAGTCCCTCCCATCTTAAGAGAAGATCAGGTTTGAGACCACCTGAGGATCTGAGACTCAACAAAATGTATCACAGGCTCCCAAGGAAATTGGCAGACACAGTTGCTAAGCCACCATGCAACATATTTGAAAAGTTATGTCAGCCAAGTGAAGTCTACAGTGACTAAAGAAAAGGGAATATCACACATATTTTTTAAAAGGGTAGTAAGGGGGACACTCTGGAACTATTGACCGGTTGGCCATCACCTCAGTGCCAAGTAAGATAAGGAAAAGATCCTCCTGGAAGTTATGTTGAAGCATATGGAAGACGAGGAGGTAATTAGAGATGTCAACATGGCTTTGCCAAGGGCACATGATGCTGGACTAATCTAATGGCCTTTCTATGATGGAATGACTGCATCAGTGGACAGGGAAATAGCTACTGATGTAGCTACCTGGACTTCTCTAAAGCCTTTGATATGATCCCCCACAACATTCTTACCTCTAAATTGTAGAGATACAGATTTATTGGATGAGCTGTCAGATGCATAAGGAATTGGCTGGATGGCTGCATCCAAAGACTTACAGTCAATGGCTCAATGTCCAAGTGAAAACCAGTAGTGAGTGGTGTCCCTTAAAGGTCTGTACTGGAACCAGTATTGTTTAATATCTTCATCAACAACATAAACAGTAGGACTGAGTGCACCTTCAGCAGGTTTGCAGCTGACACTGAGTGGTGCAGCTGACATGCCTGAGGAACAGGATGTCATCCAGAGGGAGCCTGACAGGCTTGAGAAGTGGGCTCATTTGAACCTCATGAAGTTCAACAAGGACAAGTGCAAGGTCTTGCAGCTGAGTCAGGACAATGCTCAATATCAATACAGACTAGGGGATGAATGGATGGAAAGCAGCTCTGCAGAGAAGGACCTGGGGATACTGATGGATAAAAAAATAGGATATGAGCCAGTGTGCTGGTTTTGGCTGGGACAGTTAATTTTCTTCACAATAGCTAGTATGGGACTGTTTTGGATTTGTGCTGAATACAGTGTTGATGATACAGGGATGTTTTTGTTATTGCTGAGTAGTGCTTACACAGATCCAAGGCCTTTTCTGCTTCTCACCCCACCCACCAGCAAGTAGGCTGGGAGCACACAAGAAGTTTAGAGGGAACACAGCTGACCCCAAGTGACCAAAGGGATATTCCATATGACATCATGCTCAGCATATAAAGCAGGAGGAAAAGGAAGGAAGAGGGAGACGTTTAGAATTATGGCGTTTATCTTCCCAAGTAACCATTACATGTGATGGAGCCCTGCTTTCCTGGAGATGGCTGAACACCTGCTTGCTGATGGGAAGTGGTGAATGAATTCTTTGTTTTGCTTTGCTTGTGTGCTTGGCTTTTGCTTTACTTGTTAAACTGTCTTTATCTCAACCCATGAGTTTTCTCACTTTTACTCTTCCGATTCTCTCTCCCATCCCATTGTGAGAGGAGTGAGCGAGTGACTGTGTGATGCTTAGTTGCCGGCTGGGGTTAAACCATGACGGCCAGCAATGTGCACTGGCAGCCCAGAAAGCCAATCATATCATGGGCTGTATCCAAAGAAGTGTGGCCAGAAGGTCGAGGGAGGTGATTCTGCCCCCCTACTCTGCTCTTGTGAGACCCCACCTGGAATACTGAGCTCAGCTCTGAGGTCCTCAGTACAAGAAAGACACAGACCTGTTATACTGAGTCCAGAGGAGGGCCATGAAAAATGGTTAGAGGGCTAGAACAGCACTCCTGCAAAGAAAGGCTGAGAGCGTTGAGGTTGTTCAGCCTGGAGAAGAGAAGGCTCCAGGGAGACCTTTTGCAACTTTTCAACATATAAAGGGAGCTTATAAGAAAGACAGAGAAAGGCCTTTTTACCAAGGCCTGTAGTAGCAGGACAGGGGAAACCATTTTAAACTGAAAGAGAGTTGATTTAGATTGGATATAAGGAAGAAATTTTTTGCCCTAAAGGTGGCGAGACACTGGAACAGATTGGTCAGAGAATCTGTGGATGTCCCATCCCTGGAAGTGTTAAAGGTCAAGTTGGATAAGTCTTTGAGCAACCTGATCTAGTGAGAGATATCCCTGCTCGTAGTGGGGGCATTTGACTAAATTATCTTTGAAGGCCCCTTCCAACCCAAATAATTTTATAATTCTGTGATTCTGTGATTTGATTATTTTAAGACTTGGTTAATTTATTTTCCTTATTTCTTATTAACCCAGAATTTAGTTGTTCCTTAGAGAACAAAAGAGTCACTAGGAATCATGTTAGAAAGCAGAGGTCTCAAGCTATCTCCCCTTTTCCACAATGAAGGAGGCAGGAACCTATCAACATGAAATGTTTGAGGATGGTGTGCAAATTGTTCTTTCTTGAAAAGAGAACAACCAGTTCAGACATCCACTTTGACATCTAACGAAGGAACCCATTCATTTCTTTCTATTTTTTTTCTATCTTTTATTTTTTCAGACAGATTTATTCCATCCTTTCTATCAGATCCCGGTAAATGCTTTTAGTCCTTAAAACAGGAACACATCTTTCCCTTTCTTATAATGTATTTACTCATTTTCTGGTTGATTTCCTTTATGTCTGATTGATATTTGCTTGCCAGAAGATTCCTCTTGGAAGCCCCTCCAACCAGATTAAGAAAACAGCAGGAGAAAGTGCTGAGATCTGGCAGATGGCCTTTAGATTAACAATCAGATATTTATTTGCAGAGGTCATTGTCCCTCAAGTGAACAACAATCACCGGCAGAGAATGATAGCAAGCCATTGAGTGAATTTGGAATATGTTGAGGCTGTGACTCCACAGCATGCCACCAAACCATTTTTTTCCGGCTCACATGCAGAAAGCTGAGCAAGGTATGTCAGCCTACTTGAGATTCCCTCATGTATGATGTGCTTATTTCTGTGGCCAGCGAACCCAGGTTTCCAGAAGCTGAATCCTTTCTCTTGACCCTGCAACAGAGCAGATAACAACATATGAAACTATTTTTCTACCTTGCTGTATGATTCTTCTGACATACTTGAACATAGCATTGCTAGAGCCAACTAAGTTGTTTTTTCATTCATTTTCATTTCTAACAATATAGCAGGTGTATCCATTCATATTATGTGTCTGGAGTCCTCTAAATGTAAACAGAAAGGTTTAACTCCATTTAGTAATACAGTGTAACACTAATTTAAACTTAAATCTGATTATAAATTCCCTGTTTCCACGGGGAAATGCTGGACTAAATATTAACAAAAATGCAGTTAGTGCTTTTAATGTCTGTCATGGTCAAAGATGCAGGATAGTTTTTCAACCACAATCAAACTGAGGTTTTAATATTTTTTTTTTCTTAACGACATGGAGTCAAGATGCCTATCTCTTTTGAGATATCTATCATTGTCTTGTAGATTTCAATATTTTCCCCTCTGTTTTTTTCTAGTCCTCTTGGAAATAGTAATGTTTCTTTTTTTGTAGGATTTGCTATCAGCCTACCTTCCTTATAGTTCATAAATCAGTATATTACATCCAATTAATTCATTAGCTGACAATGGATCTGCTGTATTGTATGAGAATATTCACATGACAATGAAGACCTGGAACATCTATCTAAACTTAACTTCCATTTGATGTACCTCATTACTTGAATTACTTGAATTTCCTTTGGCATTTGTTGCAAATTCCTAAAAATGAATGAACAATGCAAATGTGGGAATGTTCAGCAGTGTTTTTGTATGTAAATAGCCTGTGTATTCAGAGCCGATATTTGCATAAATACTTGTACTAAATTCTTTAGTCTCTGTGTCAAAACGATATTTGCTTGTGTTTGAACAAAACCGTATCTTCAGTCAACCTAATGCAACAGAGATTTGAAGATGTCCATCATGACAGCTACTTATTAAGGATGTAAAGTTCAAACAGGAGCCACAGTTGTGCAAGTGTAGGTAGACTGTTGATGACAGGCTATAATTGCCTGAGCCTTCAGAACAACTAACAGCAATTCTTGTAGCTTTGTCTTTTTTTTCAAAGGTCGATGAGACATACGTGTCATAGTCTTATTAAATCTCTTCCATGTCACAAACCATTTTAGGAGAGACCTAGATGCTTCCTCCACAGCCAGCCAAGTCAGTCCTCTTTTGCAGATTGTATAATTTCTACTGAGTTATTGGAAAGTGTGCTGAGGGATGGATCTGCCATGGTTCTGGACTGCTCTGGATGTAAAAGGTACAGTGATACTTGCTCAGATACCCCAGGAAAACAGTAGAGGAGACAGAGCAAGACCAATAGCCCTGAGTGCCAAGTTAGTGAAACATGCAAGTTGATCAGAAGAAGAATTATATATGCTTAAGCAGATCTTTTGGATCTTATGGAAGCAAGTAAGGGGAAAAAAAATACCTGTGGATGAAAACTGCTGTTATGCTATTTTTCTCATATTCAGGAACCAATAGTTAAGTAGAGGTTCAGTGAAACACCTAAGTAGCATCAGTGTCTGTCTTCTGATCAAAGTGTGGTATGGCTGAAACTTCTCTGAGTTCAAGTGGTGCTGTAGTAATAATTTCCAGGTAGGAGGTCTCTTGGGAAGCAGTCTTACCACTGAACATGGCAACAGCACCCTAACATGTACGTTTGATACAAAGTTGTGTCATGATCCATTAATTAAAGAAAAAAAAAAGATACACTGTCCTTCTGAGAAGATTCCCATCTCTGTATCCTTAAGTATTAAGATGGGCCTTCAGCCCTGATTCCGACATATAAACCTTGGAGACCTGACAGGTTCAAGATTTCTGCCTTTCTTTCCTCCTTTCCTTGTATTTCCTATAGGTTAAATTTAGAGGATTTCCTGCTCAGTAT
Organism: Tauraco erythrolophus; assembly: GCF_009769465.1. Classification (NCBI taxonomy): domain Eukaryota; kingdom Metazoa; phylum Chordata; class Aves; order Musophagiformes; family Musophagidae; genus Tauraco; species Tauraco erythrolophus. The sequence goes on from NC_141496.1 coordinate 69,690,919, forward strand.
GTAGATGTTTCAAGTCACTATTTCACTATAGAATTTTTAGGACACCTAAGTCTTTCCCACATTATATATGGAGCCCAGGAGGCTAACCTTAATCTTGAGTGTTTAATTCCACTAAGTGAAGTGCTGCCCTTAACTGCTAGGTCTTGTCCTAAACCTGTAAAATACTGCATTTGTACACACCATTTTCAGCCAGCCTTCCCTTACTTGAACTTTCCTTCATACCACAGATATAATCACAGTTTTAGGAAAGAAAATACTAGTTCTATTAAACTGCAATTTCTAATAGTGGACCTCTTGTTTGGGATGGCAGAGTGACAAAACACTAACACAATCAGTCTCTTTGTGAACTTTATACTGTAGATCATAAAATGAAGTAGCTACATTTCCATTAAGCTCTATTAACAGCAGGGGTGGGGTTGCATAATTCAGACAACCTACCATTAAATTCTACATTTTAACCACAGGGGAGAGGGCAGTGGGAAATACAGTGTAGAAGGTTATTCTATTCTATATAGCTGAATCAGTGTGACTATTAGTCTGGCTTTTGTGTAAGAAATAGAAGTGTTTCAAGAGAGGTGTTGCCCATAGTATACCATGTGCAGTCTTCATTGAATAAGAAAGCACTCATTTTCTGAAGCAGAGTTCCTATTGATAAAATTGCTAATTGATTTCTCAAAAAAAACCCCAACCCAAACAAGCCAAAACCAGATGAAACACTGTAAGAGCTGCGTAATGCTTTAACATTTTGGCAAAATACTCTGAAAGTATATTTGAAGACTTCTAAGTGGTCCCTGATGGGTGTCCACTTATTTTTCCACTAGAGTTCTGGAAGTAAAAATCTCCTGAAATCTTCCTGAAATCTTCTGGTTTATTACAATGGGATGATCTTATAGCAGTCTTCCAGTATTTAAAGGGGGCCTACAGGAAAGCTGGAGAGGGACTTTTTACAAGGGTATATAAATGATTAAACAAGTGGCAATGGCTTTAAACTGAAAGAGGGTAGATTTAGATTAGATCCAAGGAAGAAATTTTTCACAATGAGGGCGGTGAAGCACTGGAACGGGTTGCCCAGAGAAGTTGTGGATGCCCCATCCCTGGAAATGTTCAAGGCCAGGCTGGATGAGGCATTGAGCAACCTGGTGTAGTGGAGGGTGTCCCTGCCCATGGCAGGGGTGTTGGAACTAGATGATCTTTGAGGTCCCTTCCAACTCAAACCATTCTGTGTTTCTATGATTTTCCTTAAGGAGAAAAAAGTAGTTCTGTTCACACATTGCAAAGATTTGGAGTAAGCCCAGTCTCATTCCCTGAAAACACAGAAGCATTGCGCTTGACATGTTAGGAATCTGGACTTATTTTTTCTTACAAGCTTTCCTTGGTAAAGACTCTTAATATAGAAAAACAATTCATGAAAACATAGCTGCTTTCAACACTGTGAGTACAAGTGAAAAACCATGATTTTGCAGATAACTGTCCAGTCACTGCCATGTTCTTTGTCTCTGTAATGGGGTTATGTGGTGGGGAAGGGTCTGCAGAGATAGCCCCTAGAAGGAGATGCAAAAGCTTCCCTGGCTCCAAAACTGGTTGGACTGGTCTCTGGCCAGGTTATACCCCTGCTGCCCCTCTGGCCAGGGCCAAGCCACTCAGCGCCTCTGCAAATGCCATATTTATGAAGGGGACAAAGGAACCCGAACAGGGCTGGACCTACAGTGAAGAGAGGGGGTAAGAGACAGGGGGCTGGCCCCAGTGACCTCCTGGGCTGGTGGTTGCCCAAGATGGACCGCTGCCACTTGACTGGAGATGGCCATGGTGGTGAGACCTCCAAAGAGCCCTGCTGAGATTTGTTGGGCCGGTTGGGCATGGCACAGCTGCAGCGGAGAGAGGACTGAGTCCTGAGAGAAACGGCCACACAGACACCAGGTGAGCAAAGATGGAGCGGGAGGAGGTGTGTTGGAGCTGAGATTCCCCTGCAACCTGTGGTGAGACAGTAGGCAGCCCCCCTGCCACCCATGGAGATTAACACTGGAGCAGAGATCCACCTGGAGCCCATGGAGAAGCCCACACTGGAGCAGAGATGCCTGTGCTTAAGGGAGGTTGTAGGTTATCTTGGGGAGAAGGATTCCTCATGCTGCTGGAGACTGACGATGAAGCAGAGATGCATCTGAAGTCTGTGGATGTGCCCATGCCAGAGTGCCTTAAGAAGCCATGACTCTGTGGGAAAAGCCCATACTGGATTTATTTTACTTACTTTACTTTCTTAATTACTTTACTTTTGTAAGTAAATAGTATTCAAACATCATATTTTAATGCTCTGAATTTGACAAAAGTTCACAACTGATAAAGGGAACTGTAGTGATTTAAGATAATCCTCACCAGATATAAACAGGCATAACTCCCCTGATCTTAACAGATGTACATCACAATCTACCAGAGGATGATTTGACCTGCGACAGACAAAAAAAAAGAGAAAAAAAAAAGAGAAAAAAACCATGGAATTTTAATGCTGTCATGGTTTAGCCCAGCTAGCAGCTAAGCTACCATGCTGTTGCTCACTCACTCCTACCCCTCAGTGGAATAGATAGGAGAAAAATGTAACAAAAGGCCTGAAGGTTGAGATAAGAACAGGGAGGGATCACCCACCAGCCATGGCCCCGGGCAAACCAGACTGGCTTGGGGACAAATCAATTTAATTCATTAACAGTTACTTGAGAGGATAACAAGAAACAAAGCCAGATCTTAAAAACACCTTCCTCCCACCCCTCCCTTCTTCCTGTGGAGTCATGGCTTCTTGGGACAGAGCTGCCTGCCCCAGTGTGGAGTCCCTTCCCATGAACAGCAAATGCATCTCTGCTTCACTGTCAATCTCCAGTAGCATGGAGTCCTTTCCAAAAGGAGACAGTCCTCTAAGAATTCCTTTGGACACAGGCATCTCTGCTCCAGTGTGGGCATCTCCATGGGCTGCGGGTGGATCTCTGCTCCACTCTAATCTCCTTTGGCTGCAGGAGGACAGCCTGCCATCTCACTACGGGCTGCAGGAGAATCTCAACTCTGGCACACCTCCTCCCGCTCCATCTTTGCTGACCTTGGTGTCTGCTTTGTCTGGAGTCTGATTTCATAGAATCATAGAATCATAGAATGGTTAGGGCTGGAAGGGACCTTCAAAGGTCATCTAGTCCAACCCCCCTGCAAGGAACAGGGATATCTCCAACTAGATCAGGTTGCTCAGGGCCTCGTCCAACCTGGCCTTGAACGTCTCCAGGGATGGAGTATCCACCACCTCTCTGGGCAACCTGTTCCAGTGTTCTACAACTCTCATGGTAAAAAATTTTTTCCTAATATCCAATCTGAATCTACCTCCCTCTATTTTAAAACCATTACCCCTTGTCCTATCACAACTGGCCCTCCTGAACAGCCTCTCCCCATCTTTCCTGTAGGCCCCCTTGAGGTACTGGAAGACCGCTCTAAGGTCACCCCAGAGCCTCCTCTTCTCCAGGCTGAACAGCCCCAACTCTTTCAGCCTGTCCTCATAGGAAAGGTGCTCCAGCCCTCTTATCATCTTCGTGGCCCTCCTCTGGACCCTCTCCAACTGGTCCATGTCCTTCTTATGTTGGGGACTCCAGAACTGGACGCAGTACTCCAGGTGAGGTCTCACGAGGGCAGAGTAGAGGGGAAGAATCACCTCCCTCGACCTGCTGGCCACACTCCTCTTGATGCAGCCCAGGACGCAGTTGGCCTTCTGGGCCGCAAGAGCACATTGCCGGCTCATCTTGAGCTTCTCGTCCACCAGTACTCCCAAGTCCTTCTCCTCAGGGCTGCTCTCGATCCATTCTCCACCCAGTCTGTATTTGTGCCTGGAATTGCCACGACCCAGATGTAGGACCTTGCATTTGGCCTGGTTGAACTTCATGAGGTTGGCACGGGCCCACCTCTCCAGCCTGTCGAGGTCCCTCTGGATGGCATCCCTCCCTTCCAGCGTGTCGACAGCACCACACAGCTTGGTGTCATCGGCGAACTTGCTGAGGGTGCACTCCATGCCACTGTCCACATCACCGACAAAGATGTTGAAGAGGGCCGGGCCCAACACGGACCCCTGAGGGACGCCACTCGTGACCGGTCTCCACTTGGACATTGAGCCGTTGACCACTACTCTCTGAGTGCGGCCATTGAGCCAATTCCTTATCCACCGAGTGGTCCATCCATCAAACCCATGCCTCTCTAGTTTAGAGAGAAGAATGTCGTGCGGGACAGTGTCAAAAGCTTTGCACAAGTCCAGGTAGATGATATCCATTGGTCGACCCTTGTCCACCGATGCTGTCACCCCATCATAAAAGGCCACCAAGTTGGTCAGGCACGATCTGCCTTTGGTGAAGCCATGTTGGCTGTCACCCACCACCTCCTTGCTCTCCATGTGCCTTAGCATGGTTCCCAGGAGAATCTGCTCCATGACCTTGCCAGGCACAGAGGTGAGGCTGACCGGCCTGTAGTTGCCCGGGTCCTCCTCGTTCCCCTTTTTAAAAATGGGGGTTATGTTCCCTCTCTTCCAGTCATCGGGGACCTCGCCAGACCGCCATGACTTCTCAAACACAATAGCCAGTGGCTTGGCAACTTCATCCGCCAGTTCCTTCAGGACCCGCGGATGGATCTCATCAGGTCCCATGGACTTGTGCACCTTCAAGTTCCTCAGATGTTCCCGAACCTGCTCTTCAAGTACAGTGGGCCGTGGTTCATCCTCACAGTCCCTGCTAGTTCTTTCCACAGCTTGGGTGGTAAGACAAGAGGCTTTATCAGTGAAAACTGAGGCGAAAAAGTCATTGAGTACCTCAGCCTTCTCTATGTCCCGGGTAACCAGAGCACCAGTATCCTTCCGGAGGGGTCCTACATTCTCCTTGGACTTCCTTTTGTCCCCTACATACCTATAGAAGCTTTTCTTATTGCTTTTTATATCCCTTGCCAAATTTAATTCCTTCAGGGCTTTAGCCTTCCTCACTTGATCCCTGGTCACTCGTACAGCTTCTCTGTATTCCTCCCAGGCTATCTGTCTCCACTTCCACCCTCTATAGGCTAACCTCTTCATTTTCAGTTGGTCCAGGAGCTCCTTGCTCATCCACGCGGGCTTCCTGGTCTTTTTGCCCGACTTGTTCTTCATCGGGATGCACCTCTGCTGAGCTTGGAGGAGGTGCTCCTTGAATGTGGACCAACTTTCCTGGGCCCCTCGTCCCTCCATGGCCGCCTCCCATGGCACTTTGCCCATCAGGTCCTCTGAGATTTCTCTCAGATCACAGTCCTCTCTCTGCTGCAGCTGTGCCGGGCCTGAACAACCCAACCAACATCGGTGGTCCCAACAGGACAAACTCTGCCCTGCGGGCACCCTGGGACTGGGGCACTTCGGAGCTCTCCAAGCCACACCGCTGTGTCCATCTCCAGCCAAGTGGCAGCCAGCCTCATTACCTCCCCCCTCTCTTCACTGCAGGTCCAGCTTGGTTTGGGTTCCTTTGTCCTCTTCTTCACAGAGGAGCTGATTGGCTCAGCCCTGGCCAGGGGGAGGCGGGGTGTGAACTGGCCAGGTCCCCCTGGTTTTGGAGCCAGGGAAACTTCTCGCATCTCCTTCTAGGGGCTATCTCTGCAGCTTCTCCCCTGTTAGCAAAAACTCCACCACATAAATCCAGCACAAATACTCACAAGCAGCAGCTGTCAGAGGCCCAGACAAATAAAAATTTAATTTTCAGTTCATTATATTGGTTTCTCCTCACTGAAGGGAAAAAATAAAACAACTATTCCTTGAATAAATATGCTTGCCCCAAATGATGCCAAACATTGGCAGCTGGATTGCCTGTTGGGGAGCCTTGTGGTGCATGCCAAGGTTCCCCTGTGATCATGTAGACTGAAGACGTGTCTCCAGTGTCACAATTCCCAGTGGTAGACCTTCTTACACCAAAACAAGGATAATTATGCGAAGTTGTGCACAAAGCTAAGCTTCTAAATCAAAAATCAGGAAGAAATTCCAGATTGCTTAATGTGTAGCAATACAGCAATGAAAAGTTAGGATTATTTAAAAAATTTAATTATGTGACGAAATCCCTAGCAAAATGTCATAAAAAGTGATAAAGTCTCAAAATGACATGATTTTTCAAGAGGAAAAAAGAGAGTTCTGCCATAATCTTTGTCAGCAGAGAAAAATGAGCCTTTTGGAGATATTTTGTAACTGCTTCTTATTTTCCAAGGTATTTTCTTTTTAAATATATTTTTTCCATCTTTTCTTTCTGGTACACAGCCTCAGACTGAGGTCCCAGTCTGATACAATGTAGCAGATATATAGGAGAATTTCAGGCAGCCACCTTGTGGTTAAAACTTATTTATTTATTTATTTAAATTTATAAAAGGAAAGACTGAGTTGAGAAACAGATTTTGTCATCCTTGTCATACTGATAGACTGCAACACCAATACAATTTCTAATATGCAACTGCAGGAAGTCAGAGACTTGACTGCCTGAAAAGAACAATTGCCAGTTTGCAGTAGCTGACAGGAACAGAAATGAACAGTAACTTTTCTTAGGAGAAAGAAATGAGCTATAGCAAACATGCACCTCCCTTGTACCTTGACTGAGTCTTGTTTCAAAGGCCCTAAAGTTTGGCCCTGCTAGCTGAAGTATGAAAGCAACACTAGTGATAAAAACCACTGCACAAAGAAATACCATCATTTCCGATTCTGTTTGCACTGCTAGAAATTATTATCTACTGTTCAATACACACAAACATATACTTATATATATTTATTTGGGAGGCTAAATTTGCTGGAAAAGAAAAGAGTCCAGAAAAAGATCAAATTATTGAAATGAACATGGCTGAAAGTTTCTTTGGCTGATTAGATTTACTGTAGCAGTTAAGAGGAAGAATGTGCCTTGATTAAGGCAATATCTTCAATGTGCAAGACAAAAATTCAAGCTAGTTAGGAATATGAACTAGGATATGAACTGGTGCTCTGGTCACCCGGGACATAGAGAAGGCTGAGGTACTCAATGAATTTTTTGCCTCAGTCTTCACTGATAAAGCCTCTTGTCTTACCACCCAAGCTGTGGAAAGAACTAGCAGGGACTGTGAGGATGAACCACGGCCCACTGTACTTGAAGAGCAGGTTCGGGAACATCTGAGGAACATGAAGGTGCACAAGCCCATGGGACCTGATGAGATCCATCCGCGGGTCCTGAAGGAACTGGCGGATGAAGTTGCCAAGCCACTGGCCATTGTATTTGAAAAGTCGTGGCGGTCTGGCGAGGTCCCCGATGACTGGAAGAGAGGGAACATAACCCCCATATTTAAAAAGGGGAACAAGGAGGACCCGAGCAACTACAGGCCGGTCAGCCTCACCTCTGTGCCTGGCAAGGTCATGGAGCAGATTCTCCTGGGAACCATGCTAAGGCACATGGAGAGCAAGGAGGTGGTGGGTGACAGCCAACATGGCTTCACCAAAGGCAGATCGTGCCTGACCAACTTGGTGGCCTTTTACGATGGGGTGACAGCATCGGTGGACAAGGGTCGACCAACGGATGTCATCTACCTGGACTTGTGCAAAGCTTTTGACACTGTCCCGCACGACATTCTTCTCTCTAAACTAGAGAGGCATGGGTTTGATGGATGGACCACTCGGTGGATAAGGAATTGGCTCAATGGCCGCACTCAGAGAGTAGTGGTCAACGGCTCAATGTCCAAGTGGAGACTGGTCACGAGTGGCGTCCCTCAGCGGTCCGTGTTGGGCCCGGCCCTCTTCAACATCTTTGTCGGTGACATGGACAGTGGCATGGAGTGCACCCTCAGCAAGTTCGCCGATGACACCAAGCTGTGTGGTGCTGTCGACACGCTGGAAGGGAGGGATGCCATCCAGAGGGACCTCGACAGGCTGGAGAGGTGGGCCCGTACCAACCTCATGAAGTTCAACCAGGCCAAATGCAAGGTCCTACATCTGGGTCATGGCAATCCCAGGCAAAAATACAGACTGGGTGGTGAATGGATCGAGAGCAGCCCTGAGGAGAAGGACTTGGGAGTACTGGTGGACGAGAAGCTCAAGATGAGCCAGCAATGTGCTCTTGCGGCCCAGAAGGCCAACCGCGTCCTGGGCTGCATCAAGACGAGCGTGGCCAGCAGGTCGAGGGAGGTGATTCTCCTCCTCTACTCTGCCCTCGTGAGACCTCACTTGGAGTATTGCGTCCAGTTCTGGAGTCCCCAACATAAGAAGGACATGGACCAGTTGGAGAGGGTCCAGAGGAGGGCCACGAAGATGATAAGAGGGCTGGAGCACCTTTCCTATGAGGACAGGCTGAAAGAGTTGGGGCTGTTCAGCCTGGAGAAGAGGAGGCTCCGGGGTGACCTTATAGCGGTCTTCCAGTACCTCAAGGGGGCCTACAAGAAAGATGGGGAGAGGCTGTTCAGGAGGGCCAGTTGTGATAGGACAAGGGGTAATGGTTTTAAAATAGAGGGAGGTAGATTCAGACTGGATATTAGGAAAAAATTTTTTACCATGAGAGTTGTAGAACACTGGAACAGGTTGCCCAGAGAGGTGGTGGATGCTCCATCCCTGGAGACGTTCAAGGCCAGGTTGGACGAGGCCCTGAGCAACCTGATCTAGTTGGAGATATCCCTGTTCCTTGCAGGGGGGTTGGACTAGATGGCCTTTGAAGGTCCCTTCCAGCCCTAATGATTTATGATTCTATGATTCTATGATTTATAGTTCTCATGTGCCTTAAAAACTGAAAATGTTTCTGCAATTGGGTCTCTGCCAGTTTCACACAAACAAACAGCTCTGTTAGTCAAGAAGTAACTCCTGCTACACAGGACCTTAGTGAATGAATATCTGTACAAAAGCTTGTCTATATTTTAAAGGTTTTCAACTCACAACAGTTGTGCTTAAGAGTGTGTATCTATTGGAGATCTTGCATATTCATTTTTGAAAGATGTATATTTGTTTCTATAACCTACATCTAGTAACTGTCAGAATACCAAAATAGCTATTATCATCTTCATTCAAAATGAGTGACTTTGGAAAAAAGCCCTTTTGGTAAACTACTATGACTGTAATACAGATTTATTAATCATTCCATTAACATTTTTGGTTGACAGTATACCAACAGGGAATATTAAAACATGTTCTATTTATTTCATTTTAAAATTTTTTTTACATCTCAGGGGCAAGAAATATACTGCTGTATTCTATATTGGTGCAGAACTGCAGTGTCAGAGCCTGGACATTATATATACTACTATATATATACTTCCTTTTTTTTTTTTTTAACTCATGGGAGACAGCAAATGAGACACTCAGACAGCCCTTTGCACATTTTTTACTTTGGCTAGGACACACTGAAAATCACATACTACATTTCTAAGAGCAGGTTATCTGAAGTTGATTACTAATGGTCCAGAAGAGAAGAAACCTGTGTTTGTCTCTGATGCCTGATACAGTGAGCTCCTGCTCCTAATCCAAGTGTAAGTGTGCCAGTTACAGCATGCGGCCCCCCCTTCAGCAAAGGGCATACCACTGAAATTAAAGGGTTGTAATTGTGCAAATACTAGTAGTGATTCTTCCTTAATGAAAAGTCTTTGTTGGAAATACAGTTCTACTGGAAATATAGTACTTAGTCGTACTTACACGGACAAAACACAGAATGGTGTTCTTCCTTCACAACCTGAAGCAGCACAGAGGGACATGTTTGAAGATCTATACAATAACTTAATGTCACAGTTATACTCGAAATGTCACAGATGTACTCGAAATATATCACATCTCTGTGAACTTCATTAACTGAATCATAACCAGTGTTTTGTAGTAGTCTAATCTTTGTCTACAGGCTAAGAAAAAGAAAATGCCACCTTAGAAAATATTTTCCTTCACAACTGACTCTTCATCGCATTTCATGCTAAAATGCATCACTAATTTTGGAGAATATTTAGAAATATTGGGAAAATTCAGAGATTTTAGTATCCCCTGAAATCATCTACATTCATACTATTACCAGCATAGTACGTGTGGTTCTTCTTCCACAGTTAAAACTGAGGGAACTGACTTACGAAGCACGCCAGGTTTTCCAAGGAAAACTGATAGCAAAACTATATTCTGTAGCTGCCTATCTGAGCACTCGTAGCTTGTTTCAGGATGTGATTAGGCATACTGCCTCAAATCGACAGAATTTTGCCATAGCTGTCTCTACCAATGATGTATTTTATAGCTTAGATATTATAATAGTACACAGTTACCAGCTCAGGAGATTGTAGCAGGTCAGGATCAACACTACTGTTGTTGACCTGTCTTGCAGATGTGCATGCTGTCGGTTTCCTGACGATATACAGCAGAATAGAACATAAGGATGTTTTTAAAATAGGCTCTGGCATAGTAATGTGAGTCTTGATGCTTCGGAAATTTGTAGCTCAACTTAACAAACATTCTGTTAACACTGATTTAAAGGGCAGTGTATTCTCAACTTTAATGATATAATCACAAGGTTATTTGCCTTGGAATATATAAATACCCAGCAGATTTACTTATTAAGGATTTCGTCTCATTAAACAGATTAGGCAGCAGTTCTGTAATTATTAGTTTTTATTTCATATTTAACAGACTTTCGTAGTGGGAACATAACTTTAATAATCTAGAAAAATGTCTTGTGTAACAAACATTTAAGTGATTATGTCTCTGCTATATTGCTGGCATGCTTATACATGAAAAGCCACTGCACATCATAAAAATCTCTGATATTCTTTCAGTCTCTGATTGAGAGCTAAATTCAGCCTCGTCATTGAAACTACCTTGTATAGATTGACACTGAAGAGCAAATTAATTGCTCGCTTCACCGGTCAAACAGACTTTCTCTTTGAAGGGACATAGCCCATGATGACAACCAAGCCAGATCTTGCAGCCAGAATGAGCAAGTGTGCCCTCAAGAGCATTGCAAATGTCTCTCCACTGAGCAATCAGGCATCTTTCTTCCTTTTGGAAACTGTCGGTGAGAGTCATACTGGTACATTTCTTCCAGGGATCAGGCTCAACCACATGCTGTTATGAATAAAGCACAGATAACTCAAAAGGGAAGAAAGGAGGGGAAGTAAAGGACACAAAGCATGAGGAATATAAACACTGAAGATAAGTGATGTTTTGATAAAAGGAATGGGAAATAGGTAGGAGTACTTATGGGATAGGGATGAAATAGGGAATACAGTGTCAGCTGTCAGTCATGACATGAGTTTATTCTTACGGTCATGGAGCTCGTGCTATTTTGTTTTCTCCTCTCTCTGCACATAAATGTGTAAAGCTGTAGTGCAGCGTCTCTGGTGTGACTAGACTGCAGCGCAGAGCTGCATCACCCCAAGAGGAGGCTAAGGAAAAGGTTGTATCACTGATACCTGAGGGTTTCCCCTACTCTGGGGAGATATGGTCAGAATGGTGAGCCTGGCCAGTCACAGGGGACAGGGATAAGGCCGGTCTCTGACCTCTTCAGGGCTCTGCATGCCACAGTCACACCCTGGCGTTTTAACTTCCAGGAGGGAAGAACAGTGTTCTAGGGAGATCACACGTCCTGGTTTTAGAGCTAATTTTCTTCTTAGTAGCTGGTATAGTGCTACATTTTCAGATTTAGTATGAGAACAAAACTGATACTACACTGATGTTTTTAGTTGTTGCTAAGCAGTCAAGAGCTTTCAGTTTTCCATGCTCTACCAGGTGCACAAGTAGATAGAAGGGAGCATAGCCAAGCCAGCTGACCCAAGCTGGCCAATGCAATGTTCCATATCATATAACATCATGCTCAGTATATAAACTGAGAGACTTGGCCAGAGGCAGGTGATGGCTGCTCAGGAATGGGCTGGGAATCAGTCAGTGGGCGGTAAGCAATTGTATTGTGCATCGCTTCTTTTATATATTCTTCTATTGTCACTGTTGGATTTTGTTTAGTTGTTGTTTTTTTTCCCCCTGTCCTATTAAACTGTCTTTATCTCAACCTACAAGATGTTTTTCCTGATTCTTCTCCACATCCAGGGGAGTGGGGGAGTGAGCAAGCAGCGGCATGGTGCTCAGCTGGGGTTAAACCACACCAACATGTTCATGTTTTGATCTCTTTCTTTCCCTCTTCACCCTCATCTCAACCTGTTACAAAATAAATGACCTAAGAGAAGAAAACATCTGAGTGCCATTCTTTTAAGTGCAAGGGATTTGTGCAAACAAGTTTGTTCATGTTTTAGATCCTGGATAGGACAATGTTGCGATATTGAGGATATTGCAGGATAAAGGTTATTTCTTAGGATGGACATAGAAAATTGGGTGCATGAGATTTTCTGTGGAAAGACATCTGATGCTCTGTGCTGGGGACGGAGAGAAGAACGACACAGAATTCAGGTCCAGGAGAAAATGCCAACGCAATGCCAGCAGCAGCAGCGTTTTTAATTGCAAATCCTTATATATATATATAATGTGGTTCACATGGATGGCCAAGGCTATTGGTCGCTTGATCATCCACCTCCCAGAGTGATTGGCTAAATGCTACAACACCCATTTCAAAACAACTTTCCAGTGTGCCATAAACAAGACTGCATAACAAGCTACAGGTGCAAGATAAGGTCTTAGTTTACAAAAACCTCAAACTGTTTCTCAGCCAGCCTGTGTAGGAAAAAGAGCTTTCACAGGATGCTGCAGTAGCTGGAAAATTTCTGCTTCTAGCTTTTAGTATCCACATATATGTATGTGTGTGTGTGTGTGTGTGCATGTATATGAATAAATTGTACCTAAAGGAGAAACTTTTAAAAAATTTACTTGGCTGTGTCAATCATTCCAGAATTGAAGGCTTCTCCTAACAACCTGCAAATGCATATGAAGCCAGGTATAGCAAGCAAAATATACATTCAGAGAACAAATTATATTCTTGTATGTAGATGGAGCATTGATTCTAAAACTAATTAGGTGGGCAACAAAGTATCATGTACTACTGAGCATTTCTGTTTTGAAAGGACCATTTTAGTTGCCAGAGGCAGAGGAAACATTTTCCATTGGAACAGTCCAGAGAAAGAGGACTTACTTTGAATGTGGAAATACCTGTGCTAGAAAGATTATTTGACTGCTTTACTCTTTTGTAGACCATGGAAGCTGGTGGCATCTTTAGGCCTTGTTTTTCTTTCAGTTGCAATTCATGATACCTTAGAGCACTAACTGCTTAGCACTAACTGCTTAGTGCTCAAAGAATGTCAGGAATCTATTACTGTAAAAGGTGAAGGCAAAATGAAATCTTATGCAGAGAGAGATTGAAAGCTAAGGAAATGAGAGGTCAAATGGCTTTCCTAAGGTCATGCAGCTTCTAGTACTACTGGCAGCATCCACACTTCCTCATTTTTTAAATCTCACAAAAGTATCTTAGTCCCAGGGCCAATCCTGCCTGCTGCTGCTATGATGACTTAGTACTTGCTTGGAGAGTTTCATGGCAGGCAATTCTAGTATCTTCATTTTCTAGCCTTGTATTCAGTCCTGTCCTGTTCTAACGCATTCAGTCATCCCTTGAAATTACAGCTGTGAATGAAGCTGATAAATTAACCTTACAGTTACCCCCTCCATTTTAATAGTAATAACAGGAAAACCTTAAATCTTTGCTTGCAAAACTGAAGTCAATGGAAAACTCCACAGCTGAGAATAAATTAGACCAATAACGACCATTGTGAAAAAGATTTAAGGAGGATACAGCTGGACATAGTGCTAGTTACAGATATAATATGTATGATATTACATGAAATTTAAAGTGCTGCAAAGTCAGAGATAAGACTGATTTTTTTTTTTGTGACCTAGAATATTCGTAAATGGTCACTTACAGGACAGTACTTTGCTCAGGCTGCAGCTACTTTCTTTCCGTGAGACGCTGTGAGCACCATGTCTATTCTCATATCCTTCATTAAAATGAATTATTTTCTAAAAGAGTAAGTGGAACTAATACAGAGGCCTGTAGAAAACCCATGCCACCACAAATGAACAAAAATATTTTAGCAGGAGGCCAGGTCTACAAAAGAAAAGTCTCACCAGGGGTTCTTGCTTTATTCACAGTTTGAGTGACCTAAAAATAATATATTACTGCATAGAATCACAGCTATATTATTCTCCATGCAGTTTTACCAACATTTCAAAGTAGATTAAAGAAACTATTCTAAGTTCAGTTTTCTGAATCTGTTTTCCAGGTCATCTTTCCATCTTCTCTGACTTCTGCTTTATAATCTAGCCGCATTTTTTTCTTTTTTTTTTTTTTAAGGAAATACTGCTTTATATTCTGCATGTTTGTTTTGATAATTAATATCAGTATTTTCCCCTACTTCCAAATCAGAAAGACACTCTTCCACACACATCCTGTCCTGTAGTTCTGTTTCCAGAAATCCACAAGATTTGTCTAGGATCCAGATAGGATTTGAGTATTTTCCTCATCTCTGAGAAGTAGATGAAGAGAGTAGCCTGAAACATACCAAGAGCATTTGAAAGGATCACTGGAGTTTATTATAGCATAGACTAGGTTTTTCTGGCCAGATATATTTTGTTCTATTTTGATTCTTAGGATTGCTTCACTTACTGAAAACAATGCAGTAAGATGACACTATGCACCCCTTTGTTAAAGGTAAAAATTATTTTATAGTGAATGAATCTTATGTAGATTTTTGTGCTAGTCGATTCTTTCTGGTTTATTTACTGCTACAATGCTAATGGTAGGTAGGAAAAAGTATGTGTATGTGAATTAATGTTCAATGGATTATTTTTGACAATGTAGCCTCTTGTTTCCAATTTGCATTGTATAATGCTCATCAGTCAGTGTCAGGAACTGTATGTGTGGCAGCAGCATTTTCTGGAATATCAGTTGCCATATTTAGTTGCTGTATAGTGTATGAAGGCTAGTCATCCTCTGTTCAAAAATAGCAAGAGTGCATCATTAGGTTGCAATAACATCTTCACTTGTACTAAGGTGTTGGCTATAAAGGATTCTTATCAAGATGTGTAATTCATGAAAAATATATTTTTTTTCAGAAGTCCGGAGTGAAGAAACAATGAGTAAGAGTGTCAAAAGTTTCTGCAGTGCTCACAGCTTTTCTCTCAATGCTCTTTGTGCATGTGTGTTTACTTCCTCTAAAAAGAGCTTGTAAGAGCTTAAAGGAGACCCCTAAAGAGGAAGGGTGCAGGCTCTTCCCCAAGATACCAAAAAACTCACCATTTCTGTCAAAATGCAAACTGCACTTCTACAGAAGAAACAGAGGCAGATGTGGGCAAGACTGGTGGGTAAAGTGTAGAGAACTTTTCCAGGTTCTGCACAGTAATCTCTCTCTGAAGAAGTTTAGGAGGAAGAAAGAGAGAGAGAGAGAGAATGAAGATGAGACTGGAGACTGGAATTGTAATTTCTTATAAAATACATGTATAGCATGTATTAACTGTATCAAAATTCACCCTATTATCAGGCTGAAACATTATCTGAGATCCTGTATGACTGGGATACCATTAAGCTTGACATTTCTAGCACTGCCTGGAGTTGGGATTAATTTGTGACTTGACTGTCTGATTGCATTGGTGTGTGTTAAAGGAGAAGAAGAGCGGTTGGAAAAAAACGGAAGAGGGAGATTGCAGGCTGTTACAGCACATCAGAATGACCAGCTTTTTCTTCAGGTGCTAAGCGTGCAGAAATTTTCTAGAACCAACCCATTGCCCTGGTATATGTGGAAATGAGGTAAATATTACACAACTTTTCAGAGAGCAACCTTCAGTCTTGTGAAATTCCTTCTACCAACCCTCTCTAATTTACATTACTCAATTACTCTGTTATAACTCCAGAGGACAGGGCTGTAGTTTTCTCTTTGAAACAAGAATCCACAAGCACCTTCATCATACCCCTGTTGTTTATTTAACTTACTGCATTTATAGTGTTTCTGTTGCTGGTTGTTTTCTGCAGCAGAAATGTACTTCTAACCTCTATCTCAGTCATTTATAAGTGTTTCTGTATACTATTAAAAAAACTGAACTCCTCTGTTCTAGTCTCTTTCCCCATAATCACAGTTAGTTTCTATTAGTCTGCTTTTTTTTCCCCTGTACAGATTAGTAGTTTATTCCACAGGTTGTCTTAAACAGTTTTCCTTCAATAAAAATTCATTAAAAACAACTATCAAAAGCAACTACATACCTTATCCTTTCATAAACTTCTCCATGTAAGCTGAATTGCATTCCTTCATAATTCACTTTCAGGACACTCCATACAGATTCAGGATTCACTCAGCCTGAGTAATATGTTGGATGTGGGTCTTCATTTGTGGGCAGATACAAAGAATTTGTTTTTCCTTCCAGTGTTCTAAAACATTTATATATCCATCCTAAACACATGCTTTACAAGGATAGATATTTGGTCTGAAGAACGCTGGTGACTAGATAAAGAGAATGTGAATCCTTAGAAGCTGGTTTTCTTACGCTACTCTTACTGTGGATATATTTTATGTATGATGTTATAACCTGGCACAGAACCTGGAGGAGACAAGACACATTGTAGAAACTTCATGCAAACTTGAGAAACGTAGGAATCTTATGTATAAGTGCTAGGTAGAGTTGTTTCATTAAAGTCACACAGTGGATTATAAGACTATTAAATATTGCCTACTTTGCTAAACTGTAATGTAATTAAATATTTTACATATTTTGACACACGGTTTACAGGGGAACGTGCTATTTGATACAGAAACAAATATTAGATCTCAGCTTTATAAGAAAGCAAATCTGATTTATATTAGAAATAATATACCGAAATATAGCAATAACAGCAGAAATTTAGGGCTTACACATTAAATCAGTTGTTTGCAATATGAGACGATAACACTCCACACAATGCTAATTTCAAGACATAAAGCTGGTGTCCAGCAAGGAATTTAACAAGAGGCCTTCAACAATGTCAGTCGGCTTCAGAAAAAATTATAATACAAATATTCTAGTTTTTCCTTCTCAGTGGCAGAGCAATCCCAGAAACTCGTAACATACCAAGCTCCCAATAGGCACAAAATGGCTGATGAAGAGGAACAAAAAGCTTATTCTTTTTGAGAACACAGGTAAAAGACTTAAAATGAGGAAAGCATATTAAATACCAACTGGAATTAAACACAAGCAAAATTTGAAGTTGAGTCATAGCTGTGCTTAGCGAGAAGACTCAGGTATTCAGAGACTTTCCAGCAGACAGTTTTCTATTGAAAACTCATACATACTCATTTTAGTTCAAAAGAATCTTCTAGACAGAGAAGAGAAATATTTGATCCAGTTCACTCCTTTGTAAAGGTAGTGAATGAAGAAAATAAGCCTTTTTTAGAAGCATGTGAGGCAGTGAAAATGCAACGTCTAAAGCAGCTTGATCATCTTGTTCTCTCAGTGTGTGTCCTCCTGTCCGTGCCGTCTATATATTAACTTTTTCAGATCTTGGTGTTTGTGTCATTTAAGCTCAGACAAAATTGCTGTTATTTAGACAATGAAAACATTTTAAAATTAGGTTCTCGGATTTTTATGATTAATTATTAAGATGCATCAATTCTTATCTAGAACTAAATTGTAAGTTTTGATATTTCTTTCCTTCATTCTTTCAAAGCTTTGGTTATAATCACTGTGATTTTCTTTGCCAGACAATCAATATGTCTGCAGGTCAAGCACAGCAACAAAAATTCCTCTTAAAAACATAGATGTCAGTCTGAATCTCTTCTCTCTATTCCCTGTAATATCAAAAGGGCATTAAGAACAAGCAGGTCTAGATTTATCCAAGATATTAATGATGCTATTGTTTCATCTGCCCTGCTTCCTGGTGCACTATGTGTACCTGATTACGTGTCAGCAGAGTAGCTGGGCAGCCTCTCCCATCTGTGTGAAACAAACCTGTATGACAAGCACATAATGTGCTGTCATAGATTTTTTAAATTTTAACTTTGAATCTGATATTTTATTTCAAAAAATTCCTTGATTTATACATTCAACTAAAGCAATAGTTTTTAAGAAGAAAGATTTAAGAAGAAAGATTTTGTCTGAACTCTCAGATGTTCTCAAAATATTTCAAAATGGATGTCTGAGGCTTACATAGCAGTAAAATCAACATGCAGGAGAAAAGCAATCAATTCCTTAATGTGGAACAAGATTTCTTGCGTGCATCCATTTGTACATGGGTCTGACTGTTTTTTATGTTGGGCTGGACTCAGAACAAAGTGCACAGCACATGTGCCTCTATATTAATGACATGACCTTTGCTACCTTTTGAAATTTTATCCTGGAAAGATTTAATCAAAGCACTAAAGGGCCACTTCAAATTGACACTGGACAGTTAATAAACAGGAGATACTGTAACAGTGGCAGCATTGTTACACACTTACTTTGCATCTCTCTTTATAGAGAAACGCAGAGGAGACCAGTTCAAGCCAGAGATCAGTTTACAAGTAATGACAGAGAACAAACTAGATCATGGGCTGGAGCACCTCTGCTACAAGGACAGGTTGCGGGAGCTGGGATTGTTCAGCCTAGAGAAGAGAAGACTTTGAGGGACCTAATAGCTGCCTTCCAATACCTGAAGGGAACTTACAGGAAGGCTGGGGAGGGACTTTTTACAATAGTGTCCACTGATAGGACAAGGGAAAATGGGTTTAAATTGAAGGAGAACAGATTTAGATTAGATTTTAGGAAGAAATTTTTCTGTACAAGGGTTGTAAGACTTTGGAATAAATTGCCCAGAGAAGTTGTGGATGCCCCCTCTCTGGAGGTGTTCAAGGCCAGGTTGGATGGTGCCTTGAGTAGCCTGGTCTAGTTGAGAGGTGTCCCTGCCCATGACAGGGAGGTTGGATTAGATGATCTCTGAGGTCCCTTCCAGCCTATGCCATTCTATGATTCGATGATTCTATGTACAGATTAGAGAATTGCTTCTTAAAAGCTTAGGCACACGTAATGCAGACAAAGTATGCTGCCCTGATGGCGTAGATGAATCTCTCTTAGAGATTACAAGTGGGGAAATAAGCAAAGCTGTAGCTGAGTTTTTCTTTGGGATTTGTTTTAGGGGATTGGCAAGTGGAGAAACAGGTCTCATTATTTTAGTTGTTTGAAAAGAAAGCAAAATATAGCAATAAGAACTAGTTTAAGAGTGTTTTGTTTCATTTTGGAGGAGTCCTGGGTGCAATCTAAAGGAATCCAAAGAAAGGACAGGAGGCAAGAAGGAGAAACAACTACCAAAAGTAATGTAGGAAAGTTTAACTTAAAAGCCTACTATGCTATTTTGAATGTGATAAAATAACTGCCAAGTAGTTGAACATCACTGAGCATGGCAGACTGCAAACAAATGAATGCAAATCTGATTATTCATATTTCTTACTTACTCTGTGTAAGTAGAGGTTCATCCTCTGTATGGCACCAGTGTAGGCTCATTAGCTGACGTGCCAGCTGCCAGGTCCTTTTTTGAGAGGCCATCCTGACAGCCATCATATGAGATCAAGTGTTTAGGGCAGTATGCTGGCAGTGATGGGGAGGAAGTCTTTGGCAGGATAATCTGCTTTTAACATATTCAAAATTGATTACAATGCAAAGTTAAGAATCTTAATGCTGACCTCCTTTGCATCAGAAAGGAGCAGATATTTGAACTGTAGGTGAAGAGGGCTGATGCAGGCATAGACCTCATCTGCCTGCATTCACAAGAGATTTGCAGCTGGTCTGACAGTTACTGAAGGTGACATACAAAGCAGAGAGCTAACCAGCAGATCTTACAAACTAGAGAAATGATCCACAGAGGCATAGATTAATAAAAATTCTGTTGGTAGATTTTTCAACAATGTTTGAACTCTGTTATTTTAAACATGAAATGTAGCTCTTTTTTAAACCTAATGCCACTAAAGAAAAAAAGAACATATTTCCAAATTGTTCAACAGTTTTTAAAGCAGTAAAAATAACAAGACCAAATTTAGTTACCACTAAGAATAATAAGATTTTGAATTAATTGCCTACCTTATCATAGTTATTTTGTATATATTGGACAAAAATTAGAAAAAGTGGCATTGATACCTACAGTCCATAATTAATATAGTAATATTAAGAAAAAAAAAATCACATGTGCTGTTATACAATGTTCAGTCAGCTGCATTTTCCATCTAAGCAAGTAATATGACAGCTGAGTAAAGCAGTTTGTGCCTCAGTAGAATAAACAAGAAGCTAAAAGTACATTCACAAGGAAAAAGGCATGGGAGTAGGCACATGTGCGCATGCACACACACATGTATCAGATGTATTACATTATTATCTGAAGAAATGAGACAAAATTGCAAAGCTGTCTTGAAGAGCAGCATCTAACTGAGTCAAGATGTTTCATCTGGCTTTGCTGTCTTTATCATGAGGTAACACGGATAAAGACCTGTTAAGCTACTGACTTAATGAGATCTGTGTTCTAAGAGCAAGCCCAAAATGCCATCTGAATGGCTCTCAGCAGTGTAGAAAAAGTCAACCATAGTACTAGAGGAAATAGAGGATTGAATTTAATAAGTTGAGAGAGCAGAGAAGGGAGGAAAAGATATGAGTGTTGCAGATTAATGTATGAGCAGGACACTGACTGCAAATTGAAGTATTCTGCCAAAAACTTTCACAAAAAAAAAAAAGAAAAAATAAATAATAATAATGCAGCAGACAGACACTGTAGCCACTTTCCTGTTTGAATAAAAAAATATTTTAAACCAAACCATTGAAAACAACCCTCAATAACTCAACTGCTCCGGGAACAATGCTTTTTGTTTGCTGTTCTTGGCAGCCTCTGGCAGGTTAGTGCCGAAAATGCAGAGTTCTGGCTGCTGTGCACCCAACCTTGCTTTCCAATACACGTTCCACTCATAAAGGTTTCTATGTTGAAATGAAAGTCATTAGACGGAAGCTAAGACTGCATCAGTGGCTTATCTCCACAGTTTTTATTCTGCTCAAGAAAAGGGATTATAAAGTGTCAATATTTATGTAATAGAAAATTGAACTTCTGTCATTTAAACTAGACAAAGTGGAATAAAAAAAATACTGCTGTACGCTGAGGTGGAGATAAAGGGGAAGGGTAGGGATATGTAGAATGACTGTGTTTTTCCAGTTTTGTGAGTTTTGGAACAGGTGTTGCTGGAAGGCTGTGCTAGGCTTCACTGGTCCCCAAGCAACCCACAGCAGCCCAGGGCTCCCAGGAGATGGCAGAGCCCCAGGCTTACAAATAGTCACACCCCTACACCAGAATACTCTGGCAAACACAAATGGCCCTAGACTTGCTTAGATAATGGTGCCTTTTCATTGGGAGAAGCCACAGAAATGAGCCATTCCAGAAGGCAGAAGTAATGAGAATGTGTGAAATTTGATGATGTTTCCACTTCTGTAGAAACAAAACAGTCACAGTTCCTGAAATGCTTTTGTCTTGGTGACCAACATAGTAATTTGTAAGGTGACGAACTTATCCAATACGTTTAAGCAAGGGAGTGTTGTTTTGTGGTAAAGACACTGGACTAACTTTCTAGCTCTGCTAAAGACTTCCTGTGGGACCTTGAGCAGGAATTTTACTCCTGTAGTAGGACTTGTCCTACATCTTCCAGGAGTATACTTTTAATTTACAATACCAGAAGCAGAGATTCATGAACGGCAATGTAAATATAGTGGTCAGCAATTTATATTAACCCAGAATATTAGGTGCATTTTTATACAAAAAAGGAGAGAAACAATCACTATTTTTCTTGTTTGAAATTAGGAAATTTTTGACAGGAACTGCTTTCCAAATTCACGGAATTGCTCCTTTCTCTTACATTTGCTTTTTTTTTTTTTTTTGCGGTGGGAAGAGAAGCTGCTTTCTTACATGGTGTGCACTCGACAAACCTGCCCAGTTTAGTTCCTACATTGAGCTTATTCAGTAGTAGGAAATGGAGAAAAAGAACTGTTTTTCTTTTCAATTCAATGTGAAAAATATCAGAGAAAACTGCTGCTGTATGCATCCATACTCTGCAGTTGTTATCCAAGCTACTGCTTCACATTACAGAATGCACTTGAACTCATTGAGCCACAGGAAGCAAATTTTTAAAATGCCAAATCTGTACTACAGGATTGTCCCTGGAGATAGAGGGTGTGACATTTGTGCTGCTGTGCTAGTGTTATCAGCCTAGGAAGAGGAATATATCCAGCATCACATTTAGACTGATAAATATGATAATAACAAGAAAAAATTTCCTTAAGTATTGATAGCATGTATTTACTGCTACAAACCCATTATGGCTGTCACGTCACATAAAGGAAGCAGAAACAGAAGAATTGCAAGGAACAGGCTATGTGAGAAGATTAGACAAATGAAAAGTCTGGCATCCAACTATGTCCTTCAGGAGTACAAATTGTCTCCTTATCCACAGGACTCTTTTTTTTCCTCCCTTTAAATACATACTGTATCACATACAGCTACTGTAAAAGCCACCTGTATGCAAGGATAAATCACAGCAGTCCCAGGCTCTGCAGCACAAATGACAGTGGATTTCTTGCACATAAAATATCTGCAAATAAAACAGGACTGTGCCCCTGTTTCTCCTTCCTGGTGTTTACAAAAGCCAATAGCACAAATACGAACATCTAATATTTGAAACAGAAAATCACTCAGCTGATGGAGCGATAGGGAGCTAATGAAGCAGGAAAACTGCTAAGTGAAAATGAGCTTCAGTGGCATTAGTTTGATAATTGCGTCCAACAGGGGCTATTACAGAGATATCTAGTAACAGATCTCAGCTTAGGGGGAAATGCTAAGATTTCCATTATCCACCACATTTTTCAGGGGTCAGCAGTTTTAGGCAGAAATTTGCTTTTGATACTTTCAGTTCAGGAGAGTATTTTTATTAGTTAGAAGTTAGAAAATGCAAAGGACTAGCAATGTTTGCCAACATCTAGGTTCAAAAAACCAACAACCACCCAATCTTGGTTCAAATCCTATGCAGTTATGAACAGTAGTAAATACTTTGACAGTAATTTCCTCTGCCCAAAATATGGAATTATTTCTCAAAGATTAAGGGAAACATTTTCAAAAGCTTAGCTGAAGGTAAATAATCAGGTAGCCAGCCAGCTTGGGAGACAAACAGGGATTTTCAAAGCAAGTGAATATGTGGAATACGTACACTTTCATTGCACACATGCTTATGCTTAGGTATTCTATCTCAAGGAAAGATGAGATGAGTATGGGGCATATAGGCACGTTAATTTGGGTTTATATCTCTGTTCTCTTAAAAGCCTTGTTATTTTTTTTTTTTTTTTCCTGAATGACACACAATTCTGGGTAAAAGAATGTTGAAGTGTTTTTTGCTTGGTTTCCCCCTCACCCCACCCCGTAACTGATAATTCCTTTGTGTGGTGATTTGTAGTGGCAGATTTACAGCCTTCTCAGTCAGCTCCATCGAACACTTTGGAGTCCTGATACTGTGGCTGGGCAGCTTAGTTCTCTTGTCTTGAGCTGAAATGTGTTGTCTAGTAACAGACAGCTCTCTTTGCCACACTAGAAGAAATACAATGCTTATCTCACCTGTTGTCTGTTCTCTATCTTTCTACTTGCCAAAAAGAAAAAAAAAATGTCTAAGAGTAGGAAAGTTTAGGGAAGAGTGCTTTATGTACTGTATCACAGACACTGGTGCAAGAATTTTAGCTGTGTTGAGACTACACACTCATGCAGTAATAATGTAGGTCAATCTGAATGAAACGCTTTTTAACCAGAAGATGAAGCATTAGAAGGATTAAATTATGTCTGTGACATAATTTAAACAAAACACTTTTCCTCCTATAATTAAGGTTTCTTTTCAGGAGTGATACTACAAGTTTTGGTGGTAGTTATCCAGGATAAGAACACAGGCACCATGCAGCTGTCCAAGAAAAACCTGGATGCCTGCTGTGATGGCAGCTAGACAGGCAGCAGAAACTGTCTCTGTACAGAGTGAATAAACCCTGATCCCTCCACTCCCACCCCTCTCCAGATTTTAAAGCGTAATCAAAATATTATAAATGTTTCTGTGTTCTGAGAAAATCAAGTGTTTGCACTAAGGAGTTAAGGAGTTTTATAATAAAATATGGCTATAAATTGTTATACTTTGCATCAGTTCTTCATGGTTGACAAAATAATATTACGTTATATCCATACCTGACAAAAAAGGCTGGCTACTGAGTGCAGCATATGGAGAATAGTGATGAGAAGTCTGCCCTCTGACACAGCAGTAATAGTAACCACAATTCAATACTTCCTCAGGCTAGCAAGTGAAATAAACGAGCAATTAAATGCAATACCTAACGGAGACTTGTCGGTAAAAGAAAACCACTATGCAGGCTAGCATGGCTGCTAATCTTTTTTCAAGCCTAGGGCAGCAGTGAGCATAAATCATCCCTAAGATGCTTTGGCATACTTTTGCAATATAACTGGATGATCACATGTAACATCATCTTCATCTAACCTCATTGCTTCCTCCTCTTAATGAACTACAAAAGAAAATGGCTAAGTTAAAATTTAGTATGTAATCAATTCTTAAAATTTAAATTAGACATGAAAAAATCACTGTTTTCAGGTGGTTTTGTTTACAAATTAAAAATGAAAATAAATTCTGCCTGTATTTAGAATTCAATGCAGGTATTTTTAGGCTCCTATCCAGCAGCAGTTGTTACATGAAGTTTAAAGGCAAATTCAAGGCCTAAGTGTTTGGCAGGACTGCTTAATTAGAATTTATAATTTTAATTAAATCTGGAAGATCATTATTTTGAATACACTTGAATTTGAGTGCTGTGCATATATAGCACACTTAATACATATTTTTGACATCTATATCTTTTTTAGCATCACAGTGGCTCTACTTCATAAACTGCATACATTGCAGTAGATGTCTAATCTCATCAGAGTTTAAATATTACTTAGATAAGTCAATTCTGTCCTTGCTTACAACTGTATGACTCTAAAATGTCTTCGTTTACTTTGATAGTCTTTAAATGCTAATTTCAAAATCTTTTTCTTAGCATACCTACTGTTTCAACAAATACAGTAGCATGACTAGTACGTAAAAACTCCCATAGTGATAGAAAAAGAGTAAAAAAACTAACAATGTCAAAAAGAGCTAAGCAAGATTTTCAAACATCAGTTCTGGACTCAATTTAATGAACTTCAGTGAAATAGATGGGTTCAGAAATCTAGTATATTCATTAGAAACATCCCTGAAGTGTAATGTGAGGCAGAGTACGTAAGTGAGTCTCTTCTATACCCTCCTAGCTTCCATCACAAATATATGCCAGGAGCACACCAAGGTATTATACAAGGGTATATTCACCTAAGTGCTCTTCCAGATCTGGCTGCTCTGAGTCTTGCCCTGGCTAACATTTTCTTTTGATAGTCTAAATTAATCTTAAAATAAGGCAGACCTATGCATAAGGCCAATATTTGAAATATCTTTGTCCCTATGCCCTGATTAAGAGAGTGAGGTCACCTTGGGGAGCGTACTTATTTCCTTAATATGTCATGTGCTGTAGCTTGATAAATGGGTAACTAGAGGTAAGATAGATAAAACACATGCTATTTTACACAGAACTAAAAATTCAAATGTTGAAATTAATTTATTTGAAATTCTGTATTTCTATCCATGATGTTTATGCTTTAAAGCAATAGTGTCATAAGGAGAAAGATAACATCTACACTAAATGAGAGAAACCAAATACATAGCATTCATCCACTGACATAACATTCAGTTTGCACAACTAACTGTATCACAGAGAGTAAATAGAAACTATATGCAGTTTCATGGAGCTCCTGGCTAAAACTTCATCTGGAAGAGCAAGCCTCAAAATAAATAGGTAAAGACAAATTAAACAGAAGAAGAAAAATATTTCTCTGGCTCAAAATCAAATTAATGCAAAAGCCAAGAACAGCTTGAGAACCAATTTCATGCTAATAAGCAAATGCTAGTCAAGTATGATATTCTATAAAGGATTTTCAGTAGAGGTACTTTTGTATACCTCAATGGCTTTGTAAGATAAGTATTATTTATCCCCATTTCACAGACAATGCAAATGAAGGTCATTAAACTGATCGTCCCAGGACATGTGGGATTAAAATAGCATGGTTCTAATCCTTCCTCTCTAAGGCTGCCATGCTAGCTGGCCATATGCTTTAGCTTACAAAGTTCTGGTCAGAACTAAGACATTTAATCTCCTTGGCATTACTGAAAATTTGATGAATTTCTGTGTAAATTCACTTTTTTTCTTTTATTAAAGGCAATTCATGTCAGGAGTCTATTACCATGCCAGCGACTGCAGGCAGCTGTAAACCACCCATCTGGCATATGAGAAAGATGATCCTGCATACATATTCATTGCATTTCACAGAGTCCTCTGGAAATCAGAGACACTTTATTTAGGGGTAAATTAGGAGGCAAAAGGGCTCTGGGAACACATCTATCTGGGGCAGTATCCTGCCTTAAGTCTCTGCAGGAGTAATGAAACATGAGAAGATGACAAGGCAACAAGTAGTACCTTCTGTGTGTCCCTTCCCTCCTTTGCAAATCACCCTGCAGTAGTTCAGAAGAAGGAAAAGAAGGAGCACATCCTTCATGAAGGACAGACTAGGTCCACTCATGAAAGACCATGCAACATGGCTTCTATTTTACCCGTGACAGACGTATTTGAAAGTCTTGTTACTACATGAAGAAACAGTTTAAAAGTTTCTGGAAATTGTAACAGTTAAGGTGAAACTCATTCTTCCTGTGCTTTTTCAGTCAACTCCAGCACAAGAGAGGAAGTACCTTCTAATGTGCTCTTTTGTCTTTTCCTTACCCTCAACGTTAAGAACACGTTGAAATGAAGTCATAACTGTTAGATACCTATTTTGCAAAGCAAACAGAAAAAATGTTACACAACTAGAAGCTCTCTGGAAAAATGCTGAAGTTGTTGTGAAGTAAGGCTCGATACTCTGAACCCACAGAATGGATTGCACAACAAAAACTTGTGAAAAATAATTAATTCCTTCTGAGGAAGTTTTTCATTAATGTCCATAATTTTTCATTAGCCTACTGGTGCACTAGTGATTTCCTCAAGGGCTCTTGACTTAGAAATACAGCAGACTGCAAGAAGATGCCCACCTGCTCTGTATAATCAGTTAGAAACATAGTATGTTGCTTCCTTAAGGACTCCCTTCCAAACAGAAATAATTTGCAGTTATTTGTTAATTCGTTTTGAGTACCTGCTCTACATCTTTTAGTGGCTACACTAAAATTATTGCCATACAAATTATTTCCTTCCTTTTCTATGCTGAGATTGCAACAAGCAAGGTGATTAATGAACGAGAACACTATTGGGCTAATGTCAGCTTCACAGTGGGCGTTTGATTCATAAACCTCATCTTATGTATTAAGCAATGGCATCCATCATAATTGCTACAGATGTTTTCTGGGAAAGCATTTTGAAGTTCAGAATAAACTTTCTTGCAGAGAATCAAAAGTAGTCCTAGCAGATAATAAAGAATATTTTTGAACAAATATATGAATATTTAAAATGCTTATGTCTATTATACTGAATTCTTGAAAAAAAAAAAAAACAGTATAGAAAAAGATTATTCATTTAAAAGGAATGAGTTTTCACTTGAATCTCTGAAAATGTAGGAAATATCAGAATTGGATTCTTTTTGGCATTTTCACTGTGATACTGTTTCTACTGACATGAACAGATTTACTTAGGCACATGGAAAATGGTGGAAAACGACAGAGACACTCTCATTTAGAGTGTTAGGAACACAGTTATTTGGCACTCACATGGATCTTTCTTGGTTTTGAAGAGTGGAAGAGCTCTTAGAATCATAAAATCACAGAATATTCTGATTTGTAAGAGACCCAGAAGGATCATCATGTCCAACTTCTGACTCCACACAGGCCAAACTAAAAGTTAAGGCATACATGTAAGATCATTGTCCAAACACTTCTTGAACACCAACAGGCATGGAGCCATGACAATTTCCCTGGAGAGTTTGTCTGAGTGCTTGACCACTCTCTCAGTAAAGAACTTTTTCCTGATATCCAATTTGAACTTCCCCTGACCTGCCTTTAAGTCATTCCCTTGAGTCCTGTCACCGGACACCAGAAAGAAGAGATCAGCATCTCCCTTTCTACTCCCTCTCATGAAGAAAGTGTAGATAGCAATGAGGTCAATCCTCAGTTTCCTCTTCTCTATGCTGAACAAATCTTGTATTCTCAGCTGTTCCTCGTAAGTCATGCCCTCTAGTCCTTTCACCATCTTTGTTTCCCTCCTTTGTACACAATCTAATATTTTTATATTTGCCTGATGTTGTGGAGCCAAAAATCTGCACACAGTACTTGAGGCGATGGGACACTAGTGCTGAATATAGTGGAATAATCACTTTTGACCAGTAAGTTATACTGTGCTTAATGCACCTCAGGGTACAGTCAGCCTTTTTGTAGAAATATGTTTTTTACCACTTGTCTCCACTCACTTCAAGAATTGCTGATTCTTTTTGGGGAATAAATCAACATTATGATATCACATGACAAAGTACCAGAAGGTTGTACTCAATTTCTATTTCTGCAGGCATTGTCCTTCACATAAGTTCAGAGGTCAGTCTGAAAATATCTTATAATTCATTTACAAAATGGAATTAATGGAATCATAGGATCATAGAATGGTTTGGGATGGAAGAGACCTTAAAGATCATCTAGTTCAAGCTCCCTGCCAGCGGCAGGGACAAGTTCCACTAGATCACGTTGCTCAAAACCTCATCCAACGTGCCCTTTAACACTTCCAGGAATGGAGCATTCACAACTCTTCTGGGCAACCTGTTCCCGTGCCTCACCATCCTCATTGTAAAAAATTTCTTCCTTAGATCTAATCTAAATCTATCCTCTTTCAGTTTAAAGCCATGAGCCTTGTTCTATGACTACATGCCCTTGCAAAAAGTCCCTCTCCAGCTTCCTTGTAGGCTTCCTTTATGTACTGGAAGACCGTTATCAGATCAGCCTGGTGCCTTCTCTTCTCCAGGCTGAAAAAACCCAAATCTCTCAGCCTATCTTCAGAGGAGAGGTGCTCCAGACCTCGGATGATCTTTGTGACCCTCCTCTAGACTCGCTCCAACAGCTCCATGTCCTTCTTGTGTTAGAGGGCCCACAGCTGAATGCAGTACCCCAGGTTGAGTCTCACAAGAGCAGAGTAGAGGGGCAGAATCACTTCCCTCAGCCTGCTGGCCACGTTTCTTTGGATGCAGCCCAGGATACGGTTGGCTTTCTGGGCTGCAAGTGCACGTTGTCAGCTCATGTTGAGCTTCTCATCAACCAACACCCTCAAGTTCTTCTCCTCAGGGCTGCTCTCAATCCATTCTCCGCCCAGCCTGTACTTGTGCTTTAGATTGCCCTGACTCATGTTCAGGACCTTGCACTTGGCCTTGTTGAACTTCATGAGGTTCTCACAGGCCCACCTCTCCAGCTTGTTAAGGTCCCTCTGGATGGCATCCCTTCTCTCCAGCATGTTGACCACATCACACAGCTTGGTGTCGTCAGCAAACTTGTTGAGGGTGCACTCGATCCCACTGTCCATGTCACCGACAAAAACATTAAACAGTGCCACACCCAATACCAACCTCTGAGGAATGCCACTCGTCACTGGCCTCTACTTGGACATCAAGCTGTTGACTGCAACTCTTTGAGTGCGACCATCCAGACAATTCCTAATCTAGCAAATGGTCCATCCATCAAATCCATGTCTTTCCCATATAGAGACAACGATGTTGTACGGGATCGTGTCAAATGCTTTACATAAGTCCAGGTGGATGATATCAGGTGCTCTTCCCTTACCCTCCCACACTGTAATAATATCGTAGATAGCCACGAAATCTGTCAGGCACGATTTGTCCTTAGTGAAGCCATGTTGGCTGTCACAAATCACCTCCTTTTTTAACATGTGCCTTAGCATAGTTGCCAGGGGAATCTACTCCATAATCTTGCTGGGCACGGAAGTGAGATTGACTGGCCTATTGTTCCCTGGGTCTTCCTTTTCTCCCTTTTTAAAAATGAGGAATGTGTTTCCCCTTTTCCAGTCAGTGGGAACTTCACCGGACTGCCATGACTTCTCAAATGTGATGGACAGTGGTTTAGCAACTTCAACTGCCAGTTGCCTCAGGACCCACGGATGCATCTCATCAGGTCCCATGGACTTGTGCCCTTTCAGGTTTCTTAGATGATCTCAAACCTGATCTTCAGGCCAAATTTTTAGTAATGTCTAGTAGCAAAGAAGCATTAAGCTTTTAGGAACCTGCTTCAGTGATTCTCTGATCAGTGACATCTTTCAGAATAAATCCAACCTTTGGAGGAGCCCAGAGTCTTCTGTGAATGCATGAGCTGTAGATTTCTTCCAAGGGACCATTTGTCACGTGAGAGGTGGCAAAGTGCAGGATTAGGCAAAGTTATAGTGTTATGTCCTAGCCTAGGTGACTTAGTTGAATGTGGTGTTAAATTTACAGCTAGCTCCAAGACTTATCAGATAAACCTACCCTGGAAACTTTCTGCTCTTTTCTCTCTCTGTATTGAGAGGAATTCGGAGGAGGGACTTCTGAAGCTAGAAATCAGACTTTGTTCTTGGGGGTTCCTCATGCAATTTTCCTGGTTGCTCATGAAGTAGTTTCCCCTCTACCTCCACCCATTAACAGCATCTCTCACCTCCAGAATGTTGATGTCAGACTGAAAGGCAAAGAAATAGATGCTTATATTTGGTCATTTTCCATTACTGGGGGTGGGCTGGTGAGAAAGTTGAATGAAGTAAGTAACATCATTTTTTTTTTCTGAGATCAAGTGTTACATTTTTCTGAACCTAAATGTGACATTACTAACGGCAAGACTGACTGAGACTTACTTTAAGTAAGCATACAGTGGAAATCCTCACAGATTCCGTCTAAGTTAAAACTATGCAAGGATAACTGTAATTTTACATCTAGTGGTCTGGGAAAAGGCAACTAAGGCCTGCTGGCAATGATAGGCATCTCTGAGACAGGACTTTGTATAAAAAATGATCCCCACATTGTGAAGAAGAATTTCCACCTGACCAGTTTGAAGATCAGCGTTTCCACAGTTTGGGCTGTGTTGGGCTACACAGTGAAAGAAAAGGGGAATTTACAAGCATCTTGCAGAAATACAGGGCCAAATTCTGCATATACAGGGCTCACTTCTAATATTTAGAATCATAGAATCATAGAATGGTTAGGGTTGGAAGGGACCTCAAAGATCATCTAGTTCCAACACCCCTGCCATGGGCAGAGAAATCCTCCACTACACCAGGTTACCCAAAGCCTCATCTAACCTGGCCTTGAACACTGCCAGGGATGGGGCATCCACAACTTCTCTGGGCAACCTCTTCCACTGCCTCACCACCCTGAATGTAAAAAATTTCTTCCTTATATCCAATCTAAATCTACCCTCTTTCAGTTTAAAGCCATTGCCCCTTGTCCTATCACTACACGCCCTTGGAAAAAGTCCCTCTCCAGCTTTCATGTAGGCCCCCTTTAGGTACTGGAAGGCTGCTATAAGATCACTCCGGAGCCTTCTCTTCTCCAGGCTGAACAGTCCCAACTCTCTCAGCCTGTCTTTATAGCAGAGGTGCTCCAGCCCTCGAATCATCTTCGTGGCCCTCCTCGGAACTCGTTCCAGTAGCTCCATGTCCTTTTTAGGTTGGGGACTCCAGAGCTGAACACAGTATTCTAGGTGGGGTCTCACGAGAGCTGAGTAGAGGGGCAGAATCACTTCCCTCGACCTGCTGGCCACACTTCTTTTGATACAGCCCAGGACACGATTTTCTTTCTGGGCTGCCAGTGCACATTGCCAGCTCATGTTGAGCTTCTCACCCACCAGCACTCTCAAGTCCTTTTCCCCAGGGCTGCTCTCAATCCATTCTCCGCCCAGCCTGTACTTGTGCATGGAATTGGCCCGACACACGTGCAGGACCTTGCACTTGGCCTTGGTGAACTTCATGAGGTTCTCACAGGCCCATCTCTCCAGCCTGTCAAGGTCCCTCTGGATGGCATCCCTTCCCTCCTGCGTGTCCACAACACCACACAACTTGGTGTCATCTGCAAACTTGCTGAGGGTGCACTCGATCCCACTGTCCATGTCTCCAACAAAGATGTTAAATAGCACTGGTCCAGGAACATTTCAGGAACATAATTAGTTCTTGATACTTTGTGAACTGATATGTAAACTGCTGTCATTAGAACAGCCTTTTAAGTAAATTTCAGTTTATGAAACCTAGTACAATAATTAGTATGATAATCCTACTAATTAGTTTAATTTTATGATTGACCATAAGTTATTTCTCATTTGACTTGTTGAGAATTTAGTGTGTTTTATACATTTGCTTAAATATTTAGTTTAGTTAATAAACTAAAGAAATCTTTAAACATGTAACCATGGGTGGGCTACTTGGGCTCAGTAGGAAAGGTCACTCTAAACTGGCAGCCTATAGGTCTGTTCTTATAGATCTTCCTGTAAGAGGTTCAAAACAGGAACATTATTAGCTTTTGAATACACAGTCCAAAACTTTTGAGCCTCTGGGTACCTGCCATTTAAAAGCTTATCACTTTTCCCTAATAATTTGTATTCTCCAAGCATTTCTATAGCCTTTCTAAAGACTTTAGTGCTCTCTCTGTTGTTCTATCCTGTAAACATGATCTGGTCCTATTGAATTTCTTCAGTCTAATCCTAAAAGTAGCTCTACTAGGTTGGTGGAGGTCAATCTGACTTACTGAGGTGAGCTCATCTGCCTGCTTTTTTTTGGGAGTTAATTTATTCATTAGAAATCCAGGGTATCCACTGAAGAAGGTGGGAGTTTTTGCAAAAGTAACATTGTATTATGGTTTGGATACCTTAATAAAATTCAGCGAAATGATTTACTGAAAATAAAATGTTGGAACAATATTGTTTTGAACTTGAAATAGCCTCAGTGGTCCTGTGGCCCAAAGTAATGTGTTTATGTATTACATGCAGAGTAAAGCTTAGCTCTACTGATAGTGCTGTGAAAAGAAAATCTTGCTAGAATTAAACAATCAAAGAAGATAAGTGAGGTGTGACTTTATGTAGTAAACAGTGACAGTGAGGAAAGAACAGAAAACAGCAGGACTCTGCATGAAGCAAATTAATGCATGCAGGAGTTTCACGCTTCTAAAGAAATTAAACTGCCCACTTCCTAATCAGCACAGCTCCCTGCCATGTCAATTCTTTACTTCATATTTCCTCTCCCATATTTAGCATAATTTGTTCTGTATGAAAGTCCTTAATTTATGCTTTTACTATATTTTAAATATTTTTATTTTTCAATTCTTCTACAAGAATGTGTTTCTTTGTATAACTTTGAGAGAATCACTCTACAGCTATGACCATTCCTTTTTCTTGCTGTTGAAAATATGACTTACTCTTGGTGCTTGCTTTCTTTTTTTCTTCTTTCTTTACTTTCCATAAAAGCCAGGTATGAGACTATGCCACTACTGCATCTATGACACACAATAATACTTCATATCTTTTGTGGGATAAACATATCGAGTGTACTGTACACTACTTGAAGAGTAAATCAAGACCATCAACTTTAAAACTAGATATAGAACT
This sequence comes from Tauraco erythrolophus, assembly GCF_009769465.1. Lineage (NCBI taxonomy): Eukaryota > Metazoa > Chordata > Aves > Musophagiformes > Musophagidae > Tauraco > Tauraco erythrolophus. Next base: position 69,724,540 of record NC_141496.1, read on the forward strand.
AAAATTCAGTCAAGGACAGATCTTCAAGAGTAAAGACACAAGAGATAATGAGCTAATCTAAAATACTAATTCTAAAAACTCCTTGGTTTTGAGTAAGTTGGGAACTGAAAGATGAGTTCCAGATCTTAAATTAGCAACTCATTAATACAAAAACATTATGACTGAAGTAATGGAGTATTATTTTCCCTCATCCAGCTGAGTCTTTAAATCTGGCAGCATGAGTGCCATCCGTTCTTCTGAAATGGTAGCGGCAACTGCAGATAAAATGTAAATACCCATTATATGCTGTAAAGACAGCCTGGGATAAATCGGAGTGTTTTGGAAATTGCATCAGCATTAGACTACAAGCTAAAATACACTTATTATACTGCACATAGTTCTTTCAGTTTGCTTTGTTATTAGGTATTCTTAAAATAAACCTGTTATATTTCCTTGCATAACTTGTTATGGTAACTATTTTTTATTCATAATCCAAAACCTCTGTTAAATAAGACAATATTTTGGCTGACTGAAATATAGAAAGCAAATGAGGTGGTTTTGCCAGAACCTCATTTCTGAGTCAGGCCCTGTTTCAGAAAAGCACTTTAGCAAATAATAAGTATAAACATGTGTTTTAGTTTGTGCTTTTTTGATTAGGGATCAACTTTAGCATGTACTTAATGTGCTTTGCTGATCTGGGGCCAAAGTTTTGTCCATGGGCTTTAATCTCTGTTCTGTTTTGAGAGTAGGAATACAACCCACACACAGCAGAACTGACAGATATTGTAAGGTTTTGATTATTTCAAATGGATGTCATTTTTAGTTGGATCGTTGTGAGAAGAACTCATTAGATTTATGTCTCTGAATATGAACCCTCACATGATCTGGCCTAGAGCCCAGACACTAAGCTTCAGCTTAAAACCTGAATCAGATCTGACTCTGAACACCTCCTCAGCTCCTTGTTGATAATACAGTATGGAAAGTGAATTATATTGTAGCCTGGAGAGGTGGTTCATCAATACAAGGATGACATACATTGCAGAGTATCACTGGGATGTCTGATATGGAAAAAAGAAAAATTGGTCCTTGGGTTTTCCATGCCAGCATCTATCCCTACCACTGCATTTCTTGTGGCATTTTGTGTTTCTGTTTTAAGGCTCAACATTGTCATTGTGACATGTATCTGAAAAGATTTAAAACTGCAAGTAAAATTCTGATTCTTGTGTCTAGCTGTAGCTGAAGTTTCTAAAGATTTATTCAAATTACTGCTAATGTATATAACTTGTTAAAGACTGCCACAATGTGTGCAGTTTGTTTTCTAATTAATCACCTCAAGCCTTCTTTTCAGATAAGCAATTTGTTTTTTTTTCTTAGGTAGGAGACCTGCCTTCACCATTTTTTTTCTCTTTCTGTAGAAGTATATATTAAAAATTTACATTCTAGCCCCTGATTTCGACTTTATTCTTCTTTTGACAAGTTACCATGTGGACAGCTTCAAATCACTACATTCCCATTACCCATGACATGCTGAAGATAACTTCAGCTAGTATCTCCTGTTCTGACCAGTGAAAATCCAAAAAGGCCGGATGATAAAATTGGTATTTCACACAGTCACAATTAATTGACAGTGATTATGGAAACCTTCTAGTCTCAGTTATGTTCCAAAGTAAGACATGTGGCTCTTTCATTCACTCACTGTTGTATGTTCAAAACTTTGTGTTTAGTATTTTGTAGTTCATGGACAAAATTATTGGCTATGTCTTCAAAACACAGATCGTGCCCATTCTATGAGAAGGACCTTAAGCCTTTTATGGTGCTATGTCATATTAGCTCAAGTGGCAGAAGACTTAATTCATATTAAATGTGGTTGTGATGCCTCCTGTGCCAAAAAACCACTTTTGGCTATATTAAGTACGTTCTTCTCTGGTGTGTCAGCCCAAACGCTTCCCTCTGGAACACAGTTTTTTTATACAGACTAATTAAAATTTCCGAAGTTGTTATGCCAGTGAGATTTATAACACTAAATCACTATAGTGGACAACTTCAAGATCTATATATGAAATGCTGCCTCTCAGTGACAAAATAATAGATAGGTTTTAGCTTATTTTGGCATTGTTTTCTGTCTGCTGTGTTAAACATGCATGCATACCTAAGTAGCAGAACACACAGTGGATGAACCTATATTGTCACATGCATATTGGATAAATCAGGAATTTTATGAGGGTGGCTAACACTACCTACTCACTTGATTTAACAGTCTGATGACCTGTTCTTGCCATTTATGATAGGTTTAGCACCCTATCATAATTTATGCGTACAAGAAGAGAAATACACATTAAAAAAGAAAATAATAGTGCCCCAAATGTTTCACAACGAGCCAAGTTTACAAAATGACAAGAACATTATTTAGTTTCTACATTATTTACAAAGGCTTAGATCAAGAGTATGAGTAATAAGTTCTGCATGGTTCCCTATAATAAATGTTAATTTCACCAAGTATAAAGAAATGCATGTTTCATCTCAACGATCCAAAAATGCAACTGAACATTGTCATGCCATCAGTCTCTGCAGCTTAGACAGCAGCATCTTGACTTGACTTTCAAAAAACGTTGCTCAGAAATACTTTAAATTATCCCATAACAACAGTCTATGTCACTAGCTATTTTTAACAGTATGCTAGAATTACAAGTGTGCCAGCTTCAGAGACTGGAAGTGCATCAGATGCAGTGCATACAGCCTTAGGAAAAGCTGGGGAGGGAGCATAGTTCGTGGGTTAATTGCAAGCCTTCTGGCTGATTAAGAAACGCTATTATCTGAGGCAATTTGCTTTCAGTCATGTGTCAAAGTACAACGCTGCATATAGAAAGACATGACTACAAAGGAAGTCTCTCCTAGTAAGGTGTTTTAGTATAAGGATCACAAAATTTGACACTGGATGCAGGATGGCATCAGGCAAAAGTGTAAAATAAAGAAAAATAATTATGTTTAATTTTATATAAAACCTGAGTTGTTTTCCCCAAAATTTACGTGACTGTAGATTACATATGATTTTGATAAAATATCTCAGCTTACTTTCAGTAAAAGAAGCTATCTGCTCAAACACAATAAAAAAAGATAATAAAAAGAGAGTAACTTCATGTTTTCTATCTCCTTGGTAATATTTTTCTCTCTTTGCTTTTTGTTTCATTGAAAGCACTTTCACTTTTGAAAATTTGCTGTTGTACCAAGGCACATGGCAATAACGTGTTATGTCCTTGAAGTGGTTGCATTTCAGCAGAGAGTAAGCAATCCCTGAATAATGCACATTAGTTTCAGTCATAGGAAAGATAAAAAATAAGCAATGCTATGGTTACTTACACTTTGATGCAGGCCTATCCTGAGTGATATGCTTTTGTTGCTATAAAGTAGATCTTCAGAAATCTGTACTGATAAAATGCTTTCTTTTATTTTGTTTTGTACATGCTCTTTCTTGAGCTCGAATGAATCACTGAAATTGATGTTTTGTCTCTTAGTCGTCAGATGGATTTATTTCTTTGTTACAGAAAAGAAGAAAACATGGAACTCCTCCATGAAATCAGAAGAAAGAGTACATTCCATTTTAAAATAATTGGGCTAACTTTACAATGACTCGACTTCATTAATTTGGACCAGTTTATCTTGAAGAATCTTAAAAGTCTAACTGTGAAAAAAAAAAGCATTTTATGAAGTATACTTTGCTGGTTTACTCAGCATTTCTGCAAAATTGTACTAACTTTGGAACAGGAAATAGTCCACAAGTTTGGTGAATAAATTAGGCAGAAGGTCCCCAAAATCTCTTGAACTGTTTAAGGTTAACGTACTTATTGTAAAAGAGGATTTATTGGACTTAGTGGTCCTACAACAGCCTTGAAAACTTAGAGCAAGAGCGGCTGATGGATGTTTAGTTTCTGAGATGCAACTTTTGTTACTAAGTTACACAACCCAATTCTCTATCTTAATTAAAAGTCATCCCTGCTGTTCTTTGTGTGCCATCTAATGTTATTATAAGATATTTCATGCCATAAGTGACTGTCATGGTAAACAGCAGTCTTGTTCATAACTTGAAAGTAATGGAAGGATATCTGTGTTAATTTGTTGGCTTAGTAAACAATTTTTTTAAAGACATGAGTATGTGTGAGCTTCCCGGGGAAAATTCAGTCTACTACACTATTAAGAAAGTTATATAGCAATGCAATTAAAAAATGAAAAGCATTGGCAGACTAGAGTTTTGGCACAGTAAACCCTGAACGATATTTCAGGCATGACCGATATGACAACAAAGCTTCATATTTGTCAGTCTGTATACTTTTGATGAGTGGTCTAGAAAAGGAGCAGCAGGACTGTTATTTTTTTTTCAAAGGACACTATAACCTTAAAATTTTTTGAATGGCACAAATTTTCTTCAAGAAAATTTGAAATGTTAATGAAAAAATGTTGCATTTAAATATAAATAGAAAATTGATGTAAAGTTCGTTCAACAACCTTGCTTTTCCTTGGCAAAAAAAGTAACAGTGATGTACAGCAACTGTACATTTTGCTCAGAAATGGGAGGTTATGCTAATCTCTGTTGTCATTGCCCTGAGGGCACAGACAGCCTTATCTGTCCCCACCCATTCCCCCTGGGGCTCCCCTCACTTGTCCATGGCTCAGCACCTCATCTCAGCCCCCTGGGCTGTCAGCGTCTGCTCCAGCAACGCCACAGCAGAGATCTCTCCAGCTGCCCACTGCCCCGATGGTGCGTGGGTCCCACCAAGTCAAGTCCACTCATGGGCCACACCCTGGCCCAACCTTGGCCCGTCCCCAGGAAGGAGTCCGACGCCCAGGGCTGGGGCTGCCCCTTGTGCCTCCATTTGCCCTGCTTCTGGCTGGGTCCTGGCTGCCAGGGAAGCCTCTGGCGCTCCTGGCCCTGCAGCCCTGAGGGAGTCACCCGTCCATGCAGTGCCCCGACAGGCCAAAACAGATACATTGACAGGGTCTATACTTCAATGCATCTTTCATTTTAGTGAAAAACTAGGAGAGTCACTTGGTAAGATTAAGTTGAGACATCCTGTGTTGTCAATTTCCTCTCTGCAGCAGGTCAGAGGTGAGGGGTCCTTATTTTCTGTAGGCTCTGCTTGCTGAAGGCCTGTAAACGGTGCAAGCAGACAGCATTTCTGTCCTTGAGATGGGGCAGAGGGAACAGAGCTTGTCTACAGTCACCACTGAGGGAAGACAGTAGTCAAAAGAGGAAGAACTAGCAAGCACAACAGTGGAAAATGGATCTTATTTTCACTGCTGTTCCTGAAGTAGTTTCTAGAGCACGATCAGAGCAGCTGTTTCTGAGAAGGGACGCTCTGCTTCCCCTCTCATATCCTCTGGGGTATCCTACCAATCTTGACCTCTCTTTCAGCAGGAGCACTGAAGGGCACCAGATATTTTCCTACTCCAGGCAATCTGCTGCCTTTGCTTCTGCCCAGAGCTGCCCTGTTTTTCTTGTAAAATGTTTCCATTTTCTCATCTTTTCAATGCATTTCCAGAAGGTCACCACAAACAAATAATGTTTCTCTGTGTGGGCAGCTCTTTTCAAGTTCCATCTGCTGAAAGCCCTGAGAAGAGTGAGTTGGCTACTGGCCATAATAGGGGCGAATTATTGAAAAAAAAACCCACCATATTTTACCAGCAGTACCATGGCAAGATAACAAAGATGGCCTTTCCCAAATCTACATTACAACTAGGAAACCACATTAGTCTAGGTTTGTCATTGCAGCAATGTGGTGTTACAGCACCTGGAGTCCTTCATTGGCATTAGGAAGACACCTCTGCTAAGCATGATAACTGAATCCAGTAACTGTGCAATGTTTTTGTTCATGCTTCATTTCTTCCTTGTGCTACTACAGAATCCCATGTAAATAAGTAATGGTGTTTCCTTCTTTAAATAACCCAAGAAACTTACACAGTAAAAGCCCAGATCAGCAGGAAGGTACGAGGCAGCAGCAGGAGGAGGCTGCTGTGCAAGGGCTGGGGAGCTGGGCGCTGAGGGTGGCAGTGAAGTGGGTAGGGGGACAGGGCACAGCCCCTCTGCCTGGGGAGGGGAGAGAACAGGGAGCAGTGATGGTAGCTGGGGACAGCCAGCAAAACTGACACGCACATGGTGATGAGGCAGATCCCAGGCGAATCTGGGAAGTCAAGTTGGTGGGTAAAGGTTGGGTGCAGGAATGTGCATGGCCAGACACAGGAGCACAGGAATATCTGCAGTGTAGCTCAAGCCAGAGCCAGAGGCTTGAGCTGGAGTTCGATGCAGCTCCCAGAGGAAGCAAGGACAGTCCCTCACTAGGCTAATCCCAGCTCCTGCTCATGGAGCTCTACTCCCACTGATTTGGGAGCACATCTGCACCATGTCAGAGCTGGCATGGTCACAGGTGGGCAAACTCAGAGGAGAGGAGAGGAGATGGATGGTCACAAAAAGATTGCAGAGCCTCTTGGTGCGCTGGAGGCTGACAGTGAGTACAGTAGTGACTAAGATAGTATACAAGGAGTACACTTATGAATGTCTTAATAAGCTGATATTGAGCAGAATTATGTCATTATTTTAGGAAGTGTTTGAAATTCTTCAAAATGGATTTATCAAAGGTCTGAACTTCCTGTTCAGTATCACAGATGGCAGAAGACTGAGAGTGTCAAGAACTGAAAAGGACTATTTGAGGAAAACTAAGAAGAAAATTAAAAATGAGACATAAATCTTCGTAATATTTTCATAGCATTAATGTATGAGCTAAATACACCATGAAGTAGGAATAATTAATTAAATACTCTTAGGTTAGAGCTATCTCCAATTTGTTCTTTTACAAAAAAACAGATGCAGATTTTTCAGAGTGACCGGCACTAATATAATTCTTTTAAAAGACAGCTGCTTAAAAGAAGATCATATTGTGGGAGGGATTCTGCCAGGCAGCTCAAAAGCAGTCTCTTCTGCTCCATATATGGTCAAATGGTGATTTTTAGAGTATAAATTGTGGTTTCATTTTGTGCCTACCTTTCCCATAGTTTGTGCCTGGAAAGTTTGACTGGCAGAGTAAAACGCTTTCCCTCCTATTTGGTTTGTACCTATGACTTCAAACTTTCTGCTCAGCTACAAAAAATTCTTTTGCATTTAGAATACATGAGTCTGGTTAATACAAAAACTCTACTGGGTGCAAGCAGAGCACATGCATTCTCAAATCCAGTAATTTTATGACTTGTTAGAGAACATTCTGAGAAATAGTTACGCATTATCAGGCTTTCAAATGCTCTGCATATAACAAAGATGCAAAGCACAGCCTGCTGTATGTATAGGCTTCATTTTGTGTATGGAATTATATATATTGCAGAGACAATTTAATCAAATTTATAAGACAGTCAGATAAAGCAATTGCACTCTTAAAAGAATTATCTTCCTTCAAGAGTATTTGTTAATTAGCTACTTGATCTTTTTTACTTACAGGTCTTCAGGTCACTATTTAAATCTTAGAGAAATTTAAACTGAAATAACAAATTTAGTGTCTGAATAGCTATATTCTTTATAAGCTATAATCAAGCTGTCTCCTTAAAATAAATAGTTTGAATGTAGATCTGTTTAATGCTTCACTAGTATATCATTGTAATGCAGAATAGCTTCTTTGCAGGGAATTCAGCCTGTCACTGGATGTTTAAATTTTCAGTGTCTGTTGTCATGGCAACAGGAATTGATCCTGGTACCCACTGTGTTCAACAGAAATTAATTTAAAGTCATAGCATCTTGAAACATTTTATTCTCTTAAAAAAATCTGGCTTTTCCTTAAAATTATTGTAGTAAGAAATAACTATACTTGAAACAGCATTAAAAATGCATCGATTCTCAGATAATTATTAGTTTTATTTGCAGAATTCAATAGATTGAACTTAATAAATAATGTATATATGGAAAATTGTTCCTCCATTTCTTGTGGAACTGTACTTTTCAAATAATACAACTGATACATTTTAACTGTTCTTTACTATCAATTCTTGTGCTTTCAGGTTACAGTTTCAGTGCTTTCAAATCTACACATTAGACCGACCAAGTGAAATCTTAGTATTCATGATGTCATCAAATTCCTGGTTCTTTTGCAGTTTTGTCATGCTTTCATGAAAACTGAAACTTATGTCTTATGTCTATTTTTATCTAATTAACCTTTCTGAAAAAAAAGCTGTAAAAAACAGCTATATGTATTTTTAAAGGAAATAGATCACATCATGTGTGAGATCCCTTGGGATTTTCATGGTTCTAAAGAGGATTCAGAAGTAATATTAAATGCATGTAGTAAGAGAGGGAAGATGGTTCCAGCAGGCATAACAAATCTATTTTTTCTCTCGATAGTTGTACAGTTAGCCATTCACAGCCTAATCTCTTCTCTTATATGTCTAACTAAAAATAATAATTTATGACATACAGCATTGTGTAGGGATAGTTAGTGTAGGAGACTGTCAATGAATCTGTTTTGCATAACATTATTGTCATTTTAAAAAAAATTCCATGATTTAACTTTCCTGATACAGGTACGTCTTCAATATTTCATTCAATAGATTTTACAGCACAGTACACTTCTCACAGGACAAATGCTGGAAGAGTTCTTTGAAAGAGCTATGTTTCAGTTTTTATTTTATGTTGAAAAAATTAGTTAATGATTTTATAATGCATGTGAACAAAATGTGATCCTTTCTGAAAATGCAGGCATCTTAAAGAATAACATTTTGAAATGAATAAAGTGAGAATTTTTTTAACTCGATCAAAGCCTTATTTTTTTATTATTTATTCTGGAAAATTAGAAAAATCCCAGTCCATTTCGAACAAGTGTCCTAGATATTGTCTTACATAGTGATACATTTCACACTGCAATAAACCATGCTGTTCAGATTCAGATTCAGAGCAAGCGACGTCATCTATCTGGACTTGTCCAAAGCATTTGACACGTCCAGATGACATAGAATCATAGAATCATAGAATCATAGAATGGTTAGGGCTGGAAGGGACCTTCAAAGGTCATCTAGTCCACCCCCCCTGCAAGGAACAGGGATATCTCCAACTAGATCAGGTTGCTCAGGGCCTCGTCCAACCTGGCCTTGAACGTCTCCAGGGATGGAGCATCCACCACCTCTCTGGGCAACCTGTTCCAGTGTTCTACAACTCTCATGGTAAAAAATTTTTTCCTAATATCCAGTCTGAATCTACCTCCCTCTATTTTAAAACCATTACCCCTTGTCCTATCACAACTGGCCCTCCTGAACAGCCTCTCCCCATCTTTCTTGTAGGCCCCCTTGAGGTACTGGAAGACCGCTATAAGGTCACCCCGGAGCCTCCTCTTCTCCAGGCTGAACAGCCCCAACTCTTTCAGCCTGTCCTCATAGGAAAGGTGCTCCAGCCCTCTTATCATCTTTGTGGCCCTCCTCTGGACCCTCTCCAACTGGTCCATGTCCTTCTTACGTTGGGGACTCCAGAACTAGACGCAATACTCCAGGTGAGGTCTCACGAGGGCAGAGTAGAGGGGGAGAATCACCTCCCTCGACCTGCTGGCCACGCTCGTCTTGATGCAGCCCAGGACGCGGTTGGCCTTCTGGGCCGCAAGAGCACATTGCTGGCTCATCTTGAGCTTCTCGTCCACCAGTACTCCCAAGTCCTTCTCCTCAGGGCTGCTCTCAATCCATTCACCACCCAGTCTGTATTTTTGCCTGGGATTGCCACGACCCAGATGTAGGACCTTGCATTTGGCCTGGTTGAACTTCATGAGGTTGACACGGGCCCACCTCTCCAGCCTGTCAAGGTCCCTCTGGATGGCATCCCTCCCTTCCAGCGTGTCGACAGCACCACACAGCTTGGTGTCATCGGCGAACTTGCTGAGGGTGCACTCCATGCCACTGTCCACGTCACCGACAAAGATGTTGAAGAGGGCCGGGCCCAACACGGACCCCTGAGGGACGCCACTCGTGACCGGTCTCCACTTGGACATCGAGCCGTTGACCACTACTCTCTGAGTGCAGCCATTGAGCCAGTTCCTTATCCACCAAGTGGTCCATCCATCAAACCCATGCCTCTCTAGTTTAGAGAGAAGAATGTTGTGCGGGACAGTGTCAAAAGCTTTGCACAAGTCCAGGTAGATGACATCCGTTGGTCGACCCTTGTCCACCGATGCTGTCACCCCATCATAAAAGGCCACCAAGTTGGTCAGGCACGATCTGCCTTTGGTGAAGCCATGTTGATCACCCACCACCTCCTTGCTCTCCATGTGCCTTAGCATGGTTCCCAGGAGAATCTGCTCCATGACCTTGCCAGGCACAGAGGTGAGGCTGACCAGCCTGTAGTTGCCCGGGTCCTCCTTGTTCCCCTTTTTAAATATGGGGGTTATGTTCCCTCTCTTCCAGTCATCGGGGACCTCGCCAGACCGCCACGACTTCTCAAATACAATGGCCAGTGGCTTGGCAACTTCATCTGCCAGTTCCTTCAGGACCCGCGGATGGATCTCATCAGGTCCCATGGACTTGTGCACCTTCATGTTCCTCAGATGTTCCCGAACCTGCTCTTCAAGTACAGTGGGCGGTGGTTCATCCTCACAGTCCCTGCTAGTTCTTTCCACAGCTTGGGTGGTAAGACAAGAGGCTTTATCAGTGAAGACTGAGGCAAAAAAGTCATTGAGTAACTCAGCCTTCTCTATGTCCTGGGTAACCAGAGCACCAGTATCCTTCCGGAGGATAGGATACATCTATCTATAGGATACATCTCCCTACATTCTCCTTGGACTTCCTTTTGTCCCCTACATACCTATAGAAGCTTTTCTTATTGCTTTTTATATCCCTTGCCAAATTCAATTCCTTCAGGGCTTTAGCCTTCCTCACCTGATTCCTGGTCACTGGTACAGCTTCTCTGTATTCCTCCCAGGCTATCTGTCTCCGCTTCCACCCTCTGTAGGCTAACCTCTTCATTTTCAGTTGGTCCAGGAGCTCCTTGCTCATCCACGCAGGCTTCCTGGTCTTTTTGCCCGACTTGTTCTTCATCGGGATGCACCTCTGCTGAGCTTGGAGGAGGTGCTCCTTGAATGTGGACCAACTTTCCTGGGCCCCTCGTCCCTCCAGGGCCACCTCCCACGGCACTTTGCCCATCAGGTCCTTGAAGAGGCCGAAGTCCGCCTTCTTGAAGTCTAGGGCACAGAGCTTGCTGTATAGTTTCCTTGCTGCCCCGTGGATCTTGAACTCCACCGTGTTGTGGTCACTGCAGCCAAGGCTGTCCTTAAGTTTCACATCGCCCACCAGTCCCTCCCTGTTGGTAAGCACAAGGTCAAGCATGGCACCCCTCCTTGTCAGCTCGACATCCTTGTCATGTCTCACATGACATCCTGGTCTCTCAATTGGAGAGACATGGATTTGACGGATGGACCACTCGGTGGATAAGGAATTGGCTGAATAGTCACACTCGAAATGTTACAGTGAACAGCTCAATGTCCAAGTGGAGGTCAGTGGCAGGCGGTGTTCCTCAAGGGTCGGTATTGTGTGTGGCACTGTTTGGCATCTTTGTCAGTGACATGGATAGTGGGATCGAGTACACCGTCAGCAAGTTTGCTAATGACACCAAGCTGTGTGATGTGGTCAAAACGCTGGAGGGAAGGGATGTCATCCAGAGGGACCTTGACAGGCTGGAGAGGTGGGCCTGTGAGAACCTCATGAAGTTCAACAAGGCCAAGTGCAAGGTCCTGCACATGGATCAGGGCAATCCAAAGCACAAATACGGGCTCAGACGAGAATGGATTGAGAGCAGCCCTGAGGAGAAGGACTTGGGAGTGCTGGTTGATAAAAAGCTCAACATGAGCTGACAACGTGCACTTGCAGCCCAGAAAGCCAACCGTATCCTGGGTTGCATCCAAAGAAACATGGCCAGCAGGTCAAGGGAGGTGTTTCTGCCCCTCTACTCTGCTCTCGTGAGACTCCACCTGGAGTACTCCTTTCAGCTCTGGGGCCCCTGACACAAGAAGGACATGGAGCTGTTGGAGTGGGTCCGGAGGAGGGTCACAAAGATCATCCGAGGTCTGGAGCACCTCTCCTCTGAAGATAGGCTGAGAGACTTGGGTTTTTTCAGCCTGGAGAAGAGAAGGCTCCGGGGTGATCTGATAGCAGTCTTCCAGTACATGAAGGGGGCCTATGAGAAAGCTGGAGAGAGACTTTTTATAAGCGTATATGGTGGTAAGACAAGGGGGAATGGCTCTAAACTGGAAGAGGGGAGATTTAAATTAGATCTAAGGAAGGAATTTTTTACAATCAAGGTGGTGAGGCACTGGAACAGATTGCCCAGAGGAGCTGTGCATGACCCATCCCTGGAAGTGTTCAAGGCCAGGTTGGATAAGGCTTTCAGCATCTAGCGGCAGGTGTCCCTGCCCATGGCAGGGGGATCGGATCTAGATGACCTTTAAAGTCTCTTCCAACACAAACCATCTATGATTGTATGATTCTATTTCATTTATATGTGGAAAACACTGATTAATATTCAGGGCTTTAAAAATTACTGCTGAAATTCAGATGTTACTGTCTGTTAGTGTCTCTGTGTGCCTAGCAGTTGTAACCTTGCCATATTGACACATAAAGTAATGAAACATTTAAGAAAACAGAAATCTGCAGCAGCTCTGCATGACTCATTTGCACCAGCCACATACATTCATTAATATCTCATCAGAGACAACAAATCTAAATCTAAGGTTTCTGTGGGGATTTGTGTTGCAACATTTTCTACAAAAATGTTAATGGCTGCAAACTTTCCTTATTTGGATTAAATCTACCAAATACCTCACTTTCCTAATGAGTATGCTGTTACTCATTAAGTTAAATCTTCTGCAACAAGCTTCAAAGGAGAAAGGCTCAGATAGCTATTCTCATCTGTCACTGATGGAGCAATTACAGTCTCATAAATTACTTCATTTTGTAGTCTGCTTGATTCAAACTAGAAATGAAATAGAATCTTCTCACTCCTGAATTACTGAAAGGGTTTTTCTTTTCAGGTCAGTAAGCAGTAAGTATCATAGAGTCAACAGCGAAGTTGTAGAGTCGTATGGCTGAGCTCTTACATAAATGTAAGAATAAATCTTACACCACATGTCTCCAACAGGACTTTTGTTATGATTTCTTTTCATAAGGGGAAGCAGAGTCCACGACTCTTCCAGAAACACAGAATGCTATTGCTAGGAATATATAGTGAGTTTACTTTTCAAAAGAGTTGGCAAACTTATTTTAAATACACCATTCTGAATGTCTTTGCTATTACTCTAGGTAAACCTTTCCCCAGTCACACATATATATGAATGTATGCAGCTAAATCACATAGCAGAAATCAAACTTCCAATGATAATGCTCTAGTTTTCACTTATTTGGAAAGCTAAGATTTGCCAAAGTGTAGTTCAGTGAGGGTTTTTTTGTCTGTTACCAGAGACTTCATAGTGGTTTATGTTATATTTTTATGCTCTTAGGAAGGAGAAAAAAAAAAAGCGTGGTAATAAGTCTTGATGGTTTTGCTTTAGGTCAAGATTAGAGTTTTTAAATATTCCTAATTTCTCCCACAGTCACTGATAATGTTTTGGTTTTAATTACTATCTAATATTGCTTCCTTCTGATATTTGAAGCATGCTGGCTTAAGTGAGTACGGCATTCCAAATTCAGAGGTAAGATAGCCAATTTATTTGCAACAAATGCAGTAGTTTGCCTGCCAGCCTGTCGTGGTTTAGCCTCAGGTGGCAACTAAGCACCATGCAGCTGCTTGCTCATTCCTCTCCCTTCACCTCCGCTCCACTCCCTCTCTCCCAGTGAGGTGGAGAGAAGAAAATATAACAAAATGCTTGAGAGTCAAAACAAGAACAGGGAGGGATTTCCCACCAGCTATGGCTACAGGCAAAACAGACTTGGCTTGGAGACAAATCAATGTAATTTGTTACCAATCACAATCAGAGAAATTGAGAAATGAGAAATTTTCTAATGAGAAAAAAGCCAGATCTTAAAATCACCTTGCCCACCCCTCCCTTCTTCCCAGCTCTACATCTGCCCCACCAGCAACACAGAGGAATGGGGAATGGGGATTTTGGTCAGTCCATCACGTTGTTTCTGTTGCTTCTTCCTCTTCAGGGGAGGACTTCTCACACTCTTCCCCTGCCTCAACGTGGTCCCCTTGCCACAGGAGACAGTTCCTTCTCCAACTTAAGTCCTTCCTGTTGAATCCAGTCCTTACCCATCAGATTGCTCCAGCGCAGGCTTTTCCGATGGAGTCATGGTTTCTTTGGGAGCAGCCACCTGCCCCAGTGTGGGGTCCTCCACAGACTGCAGGTGCATCTCTGCCCCATCATTAACCTCCAGCAGTGTGATGTCCTTTCCCATGCGAGAAAGTCCTCTATGAACTCCTTTGGGCACAGCCATCCGCTCCCGCTTGGGGTTCTTCACAGACTGCGGGCAAATGAACCTTAGCAGTCCTGGCAGGACGAACTCTGCCCAGTGGGCTCCCCAGGAGCGAGGGTGCTTCAGAGTTCTCCAAGTCACTTCACTGCGGCTATCTCCAGTCGAGTGGTGGCGGCCCAGTTCGGGCAGCTGCCCATGTGTGAGGCTGGGAGCCAGGCCCCATCACCTCTCCCATCTCTTCACTGCAGGTCTCATATGAAGCAGGTTTTTTTGTCCCTTCTTAAATATGTTTATTCACAGAGGTGCTGATTGGCTTGGCCCTGGCCACAGCAGGTCTGAACTGGCCAAAACCAGATACAACATGGAGCCAGGAAGCTTCTCACATCTCCTTGCAGGGGCTGTCTCTGTAGCCTCTCCCCCACTACCAAAACCCCACCACAAAAACACAGCGCACAGCATCTGTAACATTTCCTTAAGAAATTTTTGAAAATTATGTCCATTTTTTGCACTGATCTTTCTTGGACACTTGCTGATGATTATTTGGTCTGTGGCAAAGTTTGTAATAAAATCTCCTTAATCTGAACTGTGTTTTTTTTTCCCAAGAGTTGATGAACACTCAGAGAACTAATAACACTTGCTACTTGCTCTGTGTTCTGACTTTACATGAAAAGAAAAAAGAAGTGTCATCTTGAATTTGGTATGCATTTCCCCTGTTAGATTGTCTGGTATGGTTACAATTTTGTGAACAGTGCAGTCAGGAATGCATTTAATGCCCCAATGAGTTAAATATTCTTAGGATAGTAGCCCAGATTCTTTCAGATGTGATTCAGAACAAGATTTTGATCATTTATGTGAAACAATAAAAGCACCATATAAAATAAGGAACAGAAAAATAAATCCATGGCAGTAAAATTAATAGAAGTAGGTAGGGGACTGGGGACTGCTTGTCTGTTTTAGAGTAACCTGTGTGTCGCAGTGATACCTGCCTGTGCTCATGTTTAGCATCGTGTGCATTGAGATTCAGGATCTTATTTGAACTTTCTCTCCCCTGTGTAATTTCAATTTATTTCAGAAGAATGCATTTAACTTTTTTCATTCCAGGGTTAATTTTCCTTAGCTTTCTTTGAACTCAGTAAACCTGATTTTCGTCTACATCAAGAACCTTTTGAGCCACTCTGTTAACTTATTTCCGTTTTAAAGGGCTAGTGTACTATCAGTATGATTGAAAAAGTCATAGTGCAAGTGAAAAATCAAGGCCAGTGGGGTTTCTAGACATCTTGTTTGTATCTTTCAAATCAATCAAAAATAAGAAGGGAAAAATATTCTCACCAGCTGTTTATTTTTTCTTTCCAAATATCGAATCTTTCTTCTTTTATAAGACTTCTAGATGAAGGCTATAAAAGTATGTTTTGAAAACTATTAAAACCACTTTCAGCATTTTCAAATTGAATAACATCCTTTAAAAACCATCTGAGTTTATTTGAAGTAAAAATTTCAAAATATGGCTTACTCTCGTTACATATGAATTTTTGGTATTAGTAACAGTTTATGCAGTGAAAATAAGAACAAAAAGGAAAGCCCTATTTTTAGTGCATGACAATAACCTCTTACCTTTACAATTGTGATTGGTAAGTCTACTATGTTAAAGATGTTGACTTGGGCCCACTGAAGACTATACAAAACTCCCACTGAATTTATAACCAGATTATAAGCACTTCTTCCAAATAGAGCTTTTTTCACGTAGTTATATTTATCAGAGATCTGTTCAGTTTAAATGGAAGCATCTAAGGTAAAACAATGCTACATCACTTTCATATGGACATTGTTCCACAGTCTTGCAAATCTTCTGGCCAGGAAATTTTTCCCAGAGACAACCTATGTTTTCCTTACAGCCACATTAAAATGTCTAACTTTCAGTTCTTTTAAGGGATTGTTTAATGCTAGGCTATTGTCACATTTACAGAAAATGTGAAACCTCAGAGATTTTTGAAGAAAGCCTTAAAGAGCTTTTGAAGCACCCACTTCATATTCATATGCTTCGAAACAAACATTTTATTGGTAGGAACTGATCAGCAGGCCAAACTGCTTCAGGCTTCTTTGTTCCAGTTCTTTGTATGCCAATAAAGAGGTATTTGTCTTCTGCTCTATTGTTGACTTTCATGGCAGTTGTCAAAATTTATTATTCAAGTAAAAAGATTTAGTAATAGAATTCATAACTAATGCCCAGATTATACCAGGCTTACCTATGGATAAAATTGAGATCTTTTTTTCAGTAGAGACATAGCAATACAAACAACTGTAAATCATATGGAAACATATGGACATTTAGCAAACAGCTGAATTACATAGAGAACAAACTCTGGAAACTTACTGGGATGTATTTGTAACACAATCAAGCCTCTGTTTATGATAGAGCCTCTTAAGCATTGGACCTACATAAATAATAAAGCAGACCCATGTGGTGGCATTTTAAATACTTAAAGCAGATGAGGAGATGCTGTATGTAGCTATGTTGCAAAGCTGTAGATCAGAGTTGTAAATAACCTGAAGAAAAAGACAAAAACTTTTGTAAAAGTAAGGCAACCTTCAGGACATCTTGAGGTCCAGGGTCAGAACCTATTACTTCTATTTGAAGAAGAAAAGCCTCTCCTTGCAACAAATAATATGGAGAAATTTCCTTTCTGTGGGCATAGTCTGGTAAGCAGTAAACAATTGTCATTATGATGTCTCCATGTTCAATGATGTATTTAATTTTTTAACCATCTGCTCTAACAGAAACACTTGAAATGAAATTATATCCCAAGGATAAATGTCTACTCTTTGGAAACATTTGCATCTCAGTGTTTATGTTCAGTAACTGTCTTGGTTTCTTGGCTTCCATCCAGTAACAGCAGACTGTTATCCTGGGACAGAATTGTATGCCAATTACATTATCCCTTAACTAAAATATTGCATAGGCTTTAATGGTAAATGTTGTGTCTGCCCTATTTTCAAACTGAACTGCATGAATGACCCTGTAATTCAGAGTGGCAGCGTCTGCATGTCAAAACTGCTATCTGCTCCTCTCTTGACATGTTGTCATTCACTATCACAGTGGACCCAGTCCTAGTTTTACCAAAAGCAACAGAAATGGTTCTACTAACTTTACAAGGAAAAGAATGAAATTCAACACACAGGAACTGAATTTTCTGTTCAAATAGAGTGATTATGTTTTGTACTTGTTTTTCATTTTTATATTGCTTTTGATAACAGAGTATTTTGCCAGAATAGCAGTCTATTGATCTCACTCATTTAGATAGAACAAAAGCATTGCATTTTGCCAACTACTTGATTGAAAGAATTACAATTAGCTTTTCTTTCATTGAGACTTCAACTGAGAGTTATGTTCTTGTCACTTTAAACAAACCAGGTAACACAATATTTATTTCAGATTCAGTGATATGGGAGATTGCATGATCCCAGTAACTGCATTATTTGTTTTGACCTATTAGTTTAAAATGGTCTTTATTTGTAATATAAATTTTCCTACTTATTTTAAATCTAATGCCAGACATACAAGGTTACCATCCAAGATCAAGGGAAAATAT
This sequence comes from Tauraco erythrolophus, assembly GCF_009769465.1. Classification (NCBI taxonomy): domain Eukaryota; kingdom Metazoa; phylum Chordata; class Aves; order Musophagiformes; family Musophagidae; genus Tauraco; species Tauraco erythrolophus. The sequence continues at coordinate 69,742,515 of NC_141496.1, forward strand.
TTTCAAAGAGAAAAAATACATGTAGAATCTTTAACACTGATTAACTTCAGATTAGACCCACAGCTTGAGGTGTTTTTCCATTCAAAAATTAGGTATAAATGTCAGACATCAATTTCCCTCTCTTGTTCTGTATCTGTTTCCCACTTAGAATCCCTTGTTACTTGCTGAAAGAAATGTAAATTCCAGTGGTGAAATGCTGTCGTTGTATCTCTCCAATGATATAAGCAATTTTAAGAAATGTATTTGCTTACTCATGTAGAGATACCTGTAAGTACACTAATAGTCAGCAAATAAATGTAATTCTGTTTATCATTCAGTATATAAGTCTGTCTAAATATAGAAGATATGTGCATCTGTTCAACTGAAAATGACAGAAATGTTAGTCACAGGCATCAGAAGCCTCCTGAATCTTCTGTCAGTCTCCTGGCTTTTATTCTTTTCTCCTACTTCTCATGCTGAGCCTTTTGTTCCTCAGTAGATTTCAACGAATCAGTCACAAATATTCTCTTTTTACAGTATGAGCCATTTCATCCTCTTATCTAGGATACCAATTTTGAGGGCTTCTTCTGAGATACTGTGCAGCAGATAGACCTATTATTTGAAGTCTCTCCTGTGCTTAATCTGTAATATCCAATACAAAGGGTCGTGCTGGGTTTCAGAACTACAGGCTTCTCAAACTGGAGCCAGCTTGCAGCAGCTGGTACTGTCCAAATGTTTAAACTGAGATTAAATAAAGGTCTCTTACTCTTATAATACTACTAATAAAAATCTTTATTAAAAATATACCTGTAAACAATGGAAGCATCTAAAAGGAGCGTGGGGCAATTCTTGGTAATTCCTGTTTTTTTTCTAGGAAGATGTAAGTCATAGAATCATAGAATCATAGAATCATAGAATCATAGAATGGTTTGTGTTGGAAAGGACCTCAAATATCATCTAGTTCCAACCCCCCTACCATGGGCAGGGACACCCTCCACTACACCAGGTTGCTCAAAGCCTCATCCAACCTGGCCTTGAACACTTCCAGGGATGGGGCATCCACAGCTCCTCTGGGCAACCTCTTCCAGTGCTTCACCACTCTCATTGTGAAAAATTTCTTCCTTATATCTAATCTAAATCTGCCCTTTTTAAGTTTAAAGCCATTGCCCCTTGTCTTATCACTATATACTCTTGTAAAAATTCCCTCTCCAGCTTTCCTGTAGGCCCCTTTCAGGTACTGGAAGACTGCTATCAGATCACCCCAGAGCCGTCACTAAAGAGCTCTCAGATACTGGCTGTTAACAGTCCAAGACTCCTTTCATTTCAACATCATTACAACAATACTGACTTCAAATGAGATACTCTCAATTTTCATTAATGCAGTTGACAGAACAAAGAGACCAGAATCAAAGTCTCACACAGCTAAGGAGAAGCAGAGAACCCCAATACTGTATAATTATAACAGCTCTAGCACTTGTAAAGCGTATTAAAGGAGATGAGGTAGCCTGTTCTGAAAACAGCTAACACAGTGTATAATGTCCAGATGTCTACTTTCAGATGTCTGATTTATTAACAACAACCCTTCCTCTCCCAAAATTCCTTGTTCTTTGAAGTTCATAAAGATATTTCTAGAGGATTTCACTTATTATTGCCTTTTATAATGGCAGTAATGATTCCACATATTACTTCCATGTTACAGATTAGAGTTCCTCCATCTCTGTTATATCTTTGTAGGCTGAGTAAAGACCAAGCCTGTCATGGATGGTCAGTCCCTGCTAACATTTTGGAAGAGTTTGAACAATAGCAGTGTTGTATGGGGGCAATCCCAAGTCTTGAGGTTTGGATAAACTCTGAAATATCAATACAGTTATTTAAACCAACCGAAATAGTTTCTGTTGCTCAGAGACTCCTTTCACTTGTTTCTTTGTTGGCATTTCCTTTCTTCTCCTTGGCTTCTAATAGTTTCTTCGATATTTCTTTCTTTCACGCTTACATCAAGATTTCTGCTTTCCTAATACACCCCTTAAAGAAATTACCTTTGTGACAGACTCTCAAATGCCTTCCTCTATATCTATTGCTCCTGGTCTGTGAAGTTATAGGTGTGTACCTCCAGCCCAAGAGGCCCATTGAAAGAAATTAAAACTTTTAAAGGAAAACTACAGTGAAAATAAGCCAGAGAAACATTTTTTTTTTAAATATATAAAATTCAGAGTTCAAATATCTATGCAGCTTCAGACAATCTGGTGCTGATTTCAAGTTGAAGCCATTTTATGAAAATTTTGCAGAACTTGTTGTGGAGCAGCATGATATAACAATACCTTCTGCTCCTGAGTTTCATTTGAATGTTTAGCCATATCCAGTAATATATCTCCTAAGGTAGTACTGATAACAGAAGAAGTATAAACCTGGTAACTTTTGACATAAGGGTTCTTGTGCTCACATCTTTGGAACCAGTTTACATAGAGAGCTCTTCAAGTAGTTTGTTTAACTAATAATTTTCGTCATATTACATTATTAAATATATAATTAATTTTGAGAGGTTTTGCTTTTTATTAAAAAAAAAACACAGCAGACACAGCTTCCATCTTATAATATATTCCCATAATATATTCCCCAGACCTTTGGACCACAAAAGCAATTCTTTAGGTGAGAATCTCTAGCCAGTAAAAACTAATTGATGCCATCTTGTGGTAAGTAAAGAAAATACAAAAAACGATCAATCCACCGTCTTCGTTACACTACATAATTGTGCACCAAATATGTCCTTTTTCTTCTCTTGCCTTTTCTCTATGTTCCCATGCATACCATTTTGCTACAGTTTGAAGTCTGTCAGCTCTGAAGAGATACTGGTACAGTTGAAAACATTACATTAAAACAATAATTTAAACAATCTTCAGAAAAAGAACAATCTATAGTATCTACTATGACGAAATTAAAATAGGAAATACAGAGCAAACAGATAAGTTTATGAAACTAAGTTGAGCTACAGCTTGCTTCCTTGACACGTGTAGGCTGAAGCAAAACTATGGAAAGGTTCTGTTTGGCATAGGCATCACTGTGGCAGCACAAAGCTTGGCAAAGAGACACATGCTAGATTTTCAGTGGAAGTACCTGTCTTTCATACTAACTGGATACTAACTCTTCGACATAATTCCCATTTCATATCAGAATGAGGCTGAGAATTATTTTCCTCAGAATGTTTCATGTCAGTTTGACCATTCCAGCTATGACATGGTTCCATCACTGCGACTTGTAGTGCTCCCTAACTGCAAACCATGAACTGATCAAAAACGTTTTCTAGAGTGTAATGAAATCTACCTTCCTTCTGTGATTCACAGGCATCTGAAAGTGGAGTCAGAGTCCCACTGTGTCATCACATTGTCAAAATTCCATCCTGATGTTTTCATTGTCCATAATGTTAGTGACGTTCTTGTAATGAGGTAACTAGCAAAATAATAAATGGACAGTAAAATAATATATATTTACTTTAAGGAGTGTCTGGGAGCCTACAAGACTCAGAAATGCCATGAAGATCTTTATCCTAGGCTAGACTATGTCTTTCTGTAGTAAATCTATGGGAGAATATCATATTGAGGATTACCTATGGAATAGTTGCAAGAAAAATCCACACATTCAAATGCCCATAAGGAATACAGAAAGGCTGGCCCTTCTCAGGGCAGACTTGTGACAGACACTCTTTGGTTATGTATTTCCATCTTTTTAATTTTGTCTGTTCCCCTTTAATCCAGTTTTGCTATCAAATCATCCCCTAGCTAGATCCAGGAGCTCACTTTTAAAATGTCCTCTGGTATTCCAGAGTAGTAGTAGAAAAGACAAGCTCTGCATTATGCTCTTTCCATTATAAGCTTTTGCAGAGGTGTCATGAGATGGGAATAATATATAGTCCTCTGGCTCCCATCAACATTTTTCTAACAGCAGCACCTCCTCAAAGAAAATCAGTAGAAAAGCCTTTCTTCAGTCAAGGGAACAAATATGGGCAAAAGGGACTCCACTTTAATATTCCCTGTAGTCAGAGTCCTCCCCACTGCCAAGCTCAGCAAACTGTGTTTCTTTCATGAGGCTCCATAAGGCACAAGAACCTCCTTTCTGTAATTCTGTGCACCACTCTGTCTCTGTAACAATTGCTGCTCCTCTCAGTTTACATTCTCTGCAAAGACAGACAAGTGGCACAACATGAATATATGGTTTGAAATTGCATGCAACACACAACAGCTAATTGGAATATTATTTCAGGACTTCATGTGCACTGAACTGCATATTGTAAATACCTCCTAAATAGCTGATTATATGCCTGAGAATGCCAATAAGCAATTTTCTAATCAGGTCCCTGAACCTGAAAGCATACTGTACTATCTCATCTTGCAGATTCTGATGGAGCCTCAGGTCACTGAAACAAGTCTGAACACCTAATGTTTCTTTTGTTCCTAGCATATGAAACTCCTACTCTCAAGTTACCCCTTAGTCTCAATATCTTATTCGTGCAAATGGAAATTGAATAACAAAAACTTAATGGCTGGAGTACCAGCTTAGTGATACTATGGTCATCATGGAGAAGGAAAGACAGAATATATTTCGCAGCTGTTTTATCAAACTCAAGATAAAAGATGCAGCCATAATAAATAGTTTTGCCTTCCTTTGCCTATGCTGAAAAGAAAAATCCCATGTCTCAAATGGCTGAAAATAATCATGCAGCAAGTAGTTGGATGAAAAAAAAATATGGATTATTTGAGGATTATTTGTTCTGAAAGTTTCTTAGTAAAACTATTCAGTTTTTCATTTCAAACAGCATTTTGCATTTAAAATTAATCAACATTCACAAAATCATATGAAGCCCTGAACTCGCAGTACCTTGAGATGTCACCTGATTTAACTCTGCCCTAAGTCATGTTAAATTATACCTTCAGCATTTCTGACTAAAGTTTGTTTAACTTGATCCTAAGGACCTCTAGCGATGGAAACACTACAGTAACACCAGGAAATATATTCCAGTTCCTTACAATCCTTATTGTTGAAACATTTATCCCATTGTTTAATCCAAATCTTCCCTGCAGCAAATGTGTTACTCAGCTTGGACATGTAGAACAGTTTTTCCCTTTCCTTTTAGCAAAATCCTTTACAAATTTGGGGATTTATATTCTTCTTCATTTTTCTTTTCCTGCAGCTGTTTAAGTTTTCCCTGTAGATGATGCTGTCTAGGCCTTTGAACATCTGTGTAGTTCTCATCCATATTGATCCACATGTCCCCTGAAGTATGGTGCCAAAATGCCTTATCAATACCCAAATACTTTACTGCTGCAGTATAGAAGGTAAAGACCATTTCATGTTCTCAAAGCTTCCGCTTCTTTCTATTGAAGCTGTATTGTTTCTTTCTTTCAACTATATAGACTACTTACATGGTCAGCTTTTCAGACCACTATGAACTCACATGCTGTTCTAGGAAACTGTTGTCCAAGTGGTAGGCTCACATTTCGTATTTGTGCAGCTGCTCATTTTAGCCTAAACACGGGCTTGTAAATTTGCTGTTACAAGTTTTGTAGCTGCTTTCAGAATTTCATCCTAGGTTTTTCAAATCTGTTCTCCAATATATCAAGATTATTTTGCATTCTCGCACAGTTCTCCTATGTAATAGAAGCTCTACCTCTGGCACATGTAATTATAATGATCATATTCTCTGCAAATAGAACAGAGCATAGAGTCTTTCCAGAAAGTTTACAAAACCTGAAATACTACATTTTCTTTGAAATTGACTGATTTTTCACCAGTATTTCAAGTGCTGAAAAAAACGACCCTCAATTTAGAGGAGTCTCCATACAGAAATTTACAAAACTTCCTTCCTGACAGTTATTTCTACTCATAACCAAACCTTGTTAGCAAGAGGAAGCAGAGACTATCTGAGACCTCTTTAGCTTTGCTAAATTGAGTAATCTTTGTACTACAAGTTTCCCTCTAATGATTCTGAGAATTTCTGAATTTGTTCCCTATGTACTAAAAACGGGATACTGTACTGTTAAAGATGTAGATTGTGCAGGAAGTTTATGGTGTACTACAAGTAAGTTTGCAAGAGATCTGTTTCATTATTTCCTCATATATGCTACAAAAAGGTTCAGGGTTGCAAAATTGAACACTCATCTAATACATGATGACTCAGTAGTCTATAAACACTTTCAGCTGGACTATTTGGCTGGTTTTATAGTAGGGTAGATTGGATTTGTACTGATTTGCTTTCTCTTTTTGGCCTGGTTATCTGTTTTAGTGTCGTTCTTGACTACTTGCTATAGAATATATAGAATGCTGTATCACTACATAAGCCAGAGTTTAGTGGTGGCAGAATATTTTTCGTGCAGTTTCCTTACCCAGTTAGCCTCCTCATTCATTGTTTGTCATCATGTCACAAACTGCAAAGGTTGTTTGCTATGTTCAGTTTCTAAGGAGGAAATACCTTACAGAAGCATGTAAATAAACAAAAAAAATCTTTCATATTACACAGAACTTCCAGTCGTGTCAGCTAGAATTGGATCAGTATCTGTAAGCCTAACGAAACATTCTTGTTTCCCGGTGTGTACATGTATTTGTGAGTATAAGCATATACGTATTCTATGCTTTTATTGCATGTATGTGCCTCAAGAAATACTATATATAGCATATAGGCCACTTTGGTGCAAAAACCAATAGAAATGGAATATTATTTCTTTGATACCTTTTTAAGGAAATAATGAAAATGATACAAAAATGTATGTCTGAACTTTTCTTCTGCTTTTTTATTTCCAAGATGCTTCTAGGAAGAGCTGAAAGTTTATGTACCTTGCAGTTAATTTTTGTCCAGTTCTGAAATACTCCATCAGAAGCTGAATGAGTAGAATTTCTTTTCTATATATAGATGTTATTGCTAGGTAAAGGATAGCAGATGGCCTGTAGAAACATGTACTTATCCTTGCCGTATGAATCATAACGCAAGGTTTTCTGCATAGTTGCCTCTTCCAGTATTCAAAACCCTGTATTTTTGATGATAGATCTTTCAAAGAAAGACCAGTGAAAAATATCCTTGTAAAGAAATGTTTCATTTCATACACAACTCTTGCTGAAGAATTCTCACAGTATACACAATATACTGTATTTCGTTGTATACAGAACCATTTAAAGCTTGAACCTCTTTTTAATCTTGTAACACAGGATAAAAAGGAAATCTGACAAGAAAAGTAATTGATAAATGGGATTTTCTATCTGAAAGGCTCTTTTCTTTTGTGGTTCTCATTTATGTTTTTAAATGAAAGAGCTGAGTATTGTCTTAGGAAACACTGATAAAACAGTTCAAGAAATAACATACTTCACTGAAATACTGTCAAAAGAGTTCATAACCCTAAAAATGATTAGTGGTTTCAGAGCTCACTCTGTCACATAGGGTTATTTTCTTCTACATTTTTTTCTTTCTGTGTCTTTTTTTTGTAAAAGACAATGACAAGAGATTCAACACCACAAATCAGAAAGAAATAAGTTCTTACAATATTCAAACATGATAACATTATGGCTTACAGAATTAGGTATCAATGACATTGATTTTATGGTTAGCTTTCATTTTCCCCTATATACGAAAATGCAATATAAACTTTTCTGCATGGTTCTTGTTCATCATCTAGAATGAATTCTTGCAGAGAAGATGCAGAAAACAACCTCTGACACTGTTCCTCTAGCCTCTAAGTGTAGGATGTACCTTCAAATTTTACCAAAGGAAACTGATGGACAGAGCTTGTGTCAGTCTAATTTTAGCGAAGCTGATGTTTAGCGGAGGTTGTACAGAGGGAAAATAAGATTTAAAATAGCAAATATCCTCTATGAAGAAAAACAATCAGAGGACACCCAGAGAACATAGAGATTTTTAATTAATAACTGAATTCTCCTCCTAAGTGTGGTATACTTAAAAATTAAGCATTAAGTTACAGACATCTAGTGGCATTATGTTAAACAAAACCCAACCATAATAAAAATGCTGGAATAATTCAGTGGCTTGCTGACACAATTCAGGAAACAATGAACTTTGGACAATGTCAAAACAATGACATTGTCTCTTGTGAGACAAAAGATATCCCTCAGCAGAAGAGAGGATCACATTTGTTCTGCTACTGCAGACAAAGAGACTTTATATCGAAGTCACTTCATTCTCCTGGTAGTGATAATCTGTGACAGTATTTCAACACAAAATCATCCTAGAAATTTTACAACTGTGTTCCTTTTTGGCATTCTAACTTTGCAAAAATACTCTATACTCAATAAATACAGTAGGTAAAATTCATCACTGATTCCTTTCATGTCTTGGTCCACACAGTACCTTCTGTGAAAAGATCAGGCTACTGGAAGGTAAGAGGGCAGCTTACACAAACTTTCTGGCTAGTTTATGAAGAACACGATTATTACCCAATGCTAAAATAGTGTTATTGTAAATATTATGACCTCAGATATACTATCATCTATAGCATAAAATAAACAATAAGACACAGGAAATTGACATGGATTATGCACTATAATTGATAATTTCAATACAAAAAGAAACAGTCAAAAGTTTTTTGCTATTTACATTACCATTTTATGTAATGTTTTCATTTTTCCATTTTGAAGCATATAGGCAGACTCCACATTAATAGTATCAAAAGGAAAAATAAACAATTCTGAAGGGAAAAAATTTCCCATTAAAGTCAGTAATGACTTGAGGACTAAGTTTTTCTACCGAAACTCTTCTAACAGACATATGAAGCTGTCATTAAATATTTTTTTGTTATAATAAATACACATTTTTTTAATAAGATATCTCTAAATAAATTTTGGCCTAAAAAGCAAATTTCCATTAGGGACTTTTATTTTTTCTTCAGAAAAATCTGAAAAAAAAGACTTGCCTAAGCACTCTACACACACAGAAGTCCAGGTTTAAAATTTAACTTCACCCCAGCTAAAGCAAAGAGCAAGGATTAACTGCTAAAATCAGTTCCAGAAATGTAATGTGACCTGTTCCTTTTAATTCACAAAAAACCCCAACAACTTGAACATATTTTGTGTCTTGACAGATTCATTTCTGTCCTTCATCAACTAATTACTCCAGCTTATTGCAAATCTTTTATCTGGGAAAAATATGCAACTTCACGAATTATCTCAGACAGAAATGTACCATTTTGCCCAAAAGATTGTCTCTCCTGATAAAAAACAGGACTTTGTTTTCTCTTCACAGTACTGGTTTTGATACAGATTTACTGTAATCAAAATAAATTTCATACCTGCATAATAAGTATCTATACAGAGATAGTTTTACAGTAGCTGTAGAAATCTCTGCAAAGATCTGATGAAACTTTTCACAAGAGATGACTAATAGCCAGTTCTTTAAAGTAATAAGATTCAAAACAACCAGGCACTATCTGGATGTGTAAACTCACCGTAAATTTAATCCAAGACCAAATTGGAGTAATAGAGTCTATAGCAAACTTCTGTATTTTTTCTTGAAATGTTGGGTTAATATCATCCAGAAGTCAAGTGTCCATGCAACTACTTGTTCACTTCTCCTCTTGCCCAGAGGGACAAGGGAGGGAATAGGAAGAACAAAACAAAGAAAAATTATGAATAAAGATGAAGACAATTTAATAGGTTAAGGAAAGAGAAAGGAAGAAAAAAGTGATGGAAAGGCTATCACTCATCACCTTCCACAAGCAGACTGATGCTCAGCCACTCTGAACAATGGCCACCTTGGAAGTCAAACCCATCTCCCTTCTTCCTCTACCTCCAGCTTTCACTGCTGAGTCTGATTTAATGGAGTAAAGAATATCCCTTTGGCCAGCTGGCATCACCTCTCCTGGCTGTGCCCTCTCCCAGTCTTTTCCCACCCCCAGTTTCATCACTGGCAGGAGTGGGGGTGGAGCTCAAAGAAATCCTTGACACTGTGCGAGCACTGTTCAAGAGAACAACCAAAACATTAGTGTGTTACTAACTGTGGTTTAACCACAAATCCAAAACACTTGATGTGAATAATCATATAATAAAAGGTGAAGGAAACTCTTCATAATGACATATTTCAAAATGTTGTATCGTATGAGTCTGTAATTTACACCTGAGATAATGATGACAGTCAGTGGCAGCAATCTTTTTTTTGGTTGTTTCAAAAAAGAAAGAAAAAAAAGGTGTCTTTTTCATCATGTATTCCTGTCTGTAGCTGCTATCTGCAAATAATTTTTGTATGCAACAAGACCCGTAAACAAACATGAAAAATAGCTTATGTATATTCTTCCTCAGTAAAGAGGATGTTGTTTCTACTGATGATTCAACTAGCTTACCACCAATTGTCTGGACTGAAGTCTCCAAGCACTAGACTTCGCTAGACAATGCTGAGAAGAAATAGCTGACATCTAGAGATGTAGAGAGGAATCACAGAATCATAGAATGGAATAGGCTGGAAGGGATCTCAGAGATCATCTAATCCAACCTCCCTGTCATGGGCAGGGACGCCTCTCAACTAGATCAGGCTACTCAAGGCTCCATCCAACCTGGCCTTGAACACCTCCAGGAAAAACAGTGTCACCCTAGAGTATCAAAACGTCCATCCAGGTGTCCTTATTAAGCCTTTAACAAATGAACACAAGATGGACCCTTGTAAAATCCTGAAGGTGTAACTGCCTACTAACACTCCTTGTCAGTGTTCTCAGAAAAGGAGCATATTCTCCCAGGATTAGGTAAGGGACGAAAACATCATGATCGGTACTAAATAGTCAATAGACAGATACACGAGTGTGATATGAGACATAAACTCCTTACACAGAGCAAGGCAACTAGTCAACTGGAGTAAATATGAGACTGCAGATCTCTAGCTTGAGTTCATCATATTTTCCTTAGAATTAAAGTAGATAGGCAGGTGGGAAACATGTCTAGAAAAAGTAGTTTGCTTGTGATGCCACTGCTGCTGTATTCTCACCTTCACAAGGCAGAAGGTCAGTTCCCTAACTTTGTGGAAGGTCAAACTGCAACATACACAGACTTTGCCAATATTAGAATATTTGCATTGTCTAAACACACAGCTTAGAACTTACTTCAAGCACTAATGGCCATCTCTTTACAATGCAGTTGAGTTCTGAAGGAATGAGAGATTCCCAGTGCTTGCAGTTATGGAGTTACTCTCTCTAAGAACTGATTTCCTACAACAGAACATCCTCAGCAGCCTGTTCAGTAGCATGCCCATCATTTTGTACTTGATTCACTGTTCTAATAGTAGTTCAAGTTTGAGAAATTGTTATTTAAATGTAAAACTAAAAATATTTTTTTTTGTGAGAGTCATCAAGATTAGGTTAGCTTCCTTTAAAACAACATTGAAAGGCGTACATTCTGAAATGTTCACCTTAGTATTCTTTTAAAGATGACCCTGGGTTTGGTTCAGACTATCAGATAGCAAATGGCAAATCAGTGGTACCTGTGGGACACTCCTCTCTTTCTGCTTCTATTTGCAGGAGTTAATTCATATATAAAGAAGAACAGAATGAATCTGAGTGTATATGTAAATATATTGGGTTCTATATTTCTCACTTCATTTCTAAAATTACGAAAGAAATGGCAACAACGGACTTCCTTTATGCATCCAACAATTATTCCTAACAATTCAATTTTCATTGTTTTCTAAGAATCAGAAAAAAACTCTTAAATATAAACCTAGTACTTACAATGTGTTTTTCTTGGTACATCTTTATATTGGCTCACCAATATTTAAACTATGATATATGTTAACTTCTGAGATTCAAAATATAGAGGTATGGGACACAAGGAGAATTCTCGGTATCTCTTTAACCAGACTATTCTGATACTTAGGTTTTAGCATCTTACCAAATTCTATATACACTTGTCATGTGAGAACTAAGAAAAATGCACAGGGATTGTCTTACAATCTTCACATACAAATTACAAGATTTACTTATATCCTTCTTTTCTTAAGTTAGAAGCAATATATCCAATTTATCTACTTAAAGAATATAAATTATATTTTTTAAAAAGTACATTCTTTCCATTTTGCAGCAATTGGGTTCCCAGAGGAACAGCCAAAGCTGAGAATATTACTTCATCACTAATGTAGTCATTTGTTCAAATTAACATGCAAAAAATTTGAGAATACACTCAGCAACCCCTTTTCTGCAGAAGAATAGTGCCATATATTCTTAATTAAATTTAGAATTTTCCTGAAGTACAAGAACACAAGAAGGAGTGTGGTATACTATAGATCAGAACAAACCTGACCAGCAGCATGGAGCTCTGCCTGGGGATGGATGAGGAGCATAGAGAGCTTATGGGTCAGGATTAAAGACAGGGCAGGAACAGATGATATTGTAGTGGGGGTCTGCTACACGCCACCTGACCAGGAAGACTGAGTGGATGAGGTCCTCTACAGACATATAGGAGCAGCCTCATGTTTATAAGCCCTGGTTCTCATGGGGTACTTCAACCACCCCGATATCTATTTGGTATACTGGATAATGCTTCCACGATTTGGTAAAGATCGAAGACAGGCACAACAAATAGGGAGCAGACGCAACACTTGAATTTTTCCTTTCCCATAACGATGGTCTTCAAAAAGCCTTAAGTAATCATAAGCGACTTGTATTGAAAAGACCTATGTATTATTACCCTTTATACCTGTTGCCAGTGTTCTGAGAGCACTGCCAGCCCTGTCAGTCCCTGCCTGGCCTCCTTGGGGCTCTCCTCACCTGCTCACAGCCCAGAACCCCATCTGAGTCCTCTGGGGTCATCAGCCCCTGCCCCAGTAATGCCATAGGAGGAACAGTCTCCAGTTCCCTCCAGCCCTGCCCTACCCATCCATGGTCCCCGCCAAGCCAGGCCCCACTGCAGACATCTCCATCCCTAGACAGGCACACAATGCCCAGGGCTGGGGCTGCCCATGGTGCCTCCTACTCCTGACTGGGCCCTGGCTGCCAGGCCCTGCCTGGTGTTGTCTTCAACTTCTGTCCCACAGAAACTGCTGGCCCTTGCTAGGCCCTGGCATAGAAGAAGAATTTTAGGAGGAGGGATGAGGAAGAGGCTGCAGGTGAGCCTAGATGCTGTGGACAAGTTACCATCTGCTGCTGGCAGAGCCTTGCCAGATCTTTTCTTTCCACGGCTGTTGGATCTGTCCTACACTGCCCTGCTGTCTTCCATCAAGAAATTACTTTTAAAATCCAAGCGGCAGCAGAAAAGGAAAAAAAGCAGCAGAAAGCAGTAGTAGAAGAGAAAATGCTTTTGTTAAGCTGCTGTACTTGGTTTTAGTAAACAAATTTGGGGTCACACCCAAAGTTCTCACATCCTTTTGTTTACTCTTAATTATGGCATTATTACATGTTGCACAGTTGTTCTTTGTGGTTTGTTGTTGCTCACCAGCCCAGGCTGCAGCTCCAAGGATGTGATTGCATCTTCCACAGCCAGGAGGAAATGGCCCGCCTTTTGTAGGCAGGGTCTAAACCTTAATTAGGAAATCAATCAATTCAACCCAGCTGGGCAATCTGGGCAATAGCCACAGTTGCAATAGCCATAGTTTTTAAAAAACATGCTTATTAGAAACTGCCAGATAATGAATTGCTTTTTTGTACCGGTAAAATATATAATAGTAGCAAAGTAGCACTTGTCAATTGAAACAACGGCAGTAATACATGTAAAATATTTGTTACAGCTGTACAGTTTATATCAAACTCTTAAACAAGTTTAATTTGCATGCAGTGGCAAAAAAGTATGTATTTTAATAAATGCATTGCCTAGGGACTGAGGAGAAAATTATTGTCCATCTCACTATAATACCTGTCCTGAGAACTTCCAAACTGAACAGGAATCTTCCCCAAAGAGGGTATTTCTGTAGTTAGATTCTGTTAAGTAAAGCTAATGCCTAAAGCACACTAGGAAAACAGCACATGAGCAATAATTGCTGTGCTTTAGGATCCAAGGAGAAATTATATCAGAAACTTAGCCAAACTCAGACTTCCATGTGTCTTTCTTTAGAACCTTACCTCTGCTAATGATGGTGAATTTTTGGTAATACAAATAAAGTCTGCCTGTGTTTTTCGAAGTCGTAACTTAAAGTGACTAACAAATGACTAGCGTCCATCCAGCAACACCATTTAATTCTAAAGTAATACATTAAATATGCAAATTATTCCTATACTAAGTTATACTAAATTATACCTATACTAAGTTTTCTCTGTCTTGAATTTGGATCAGCTTATTGTCTGTCTTGACAATGCTATCAACCAGAGTGTCAGAGGACACAAATGAAGATGGTACCCTTGAGGTAGTCTATTTGCCTTAGCTTTATTATGGTTTACTGCTTTTAAATCTTCAGGTAATTGTTTTAACTGGACATCAACCTAACAACTTATTTCTAAAACAGAGTTTCAAGAGGTGGTATTGATCTTTTTGTATACACATTCTCCACTTCTAGCTACTAATCAAGTAGCTCTTGTGAAATTGCACTGGCTAAGTCGGAACAAAACTACTCTGCCTTACTTCCTGTTGAAAGCCAAAGGGATTTCTGAGAACAGGCATGTAATGTTGAAATGGGAGAAAATTACTTCCTTGTGGCTAGAAAATTTGACTGAGCCAAGTATGGTAAAGGAAGAAATTAAGTTAAATGCAGCACTATTCATAATTTGGGAAATTCTAAGACACTGCTTGAATAGCTTGACTATCATTTAAAAACTGTTGAAGATTTCACAGAATGTGTAATGACTCATTTTTAGTATTAGTGTAAAAAAGTAATTTTTATTCAAGTGACAACAGCATGAATATTTTTTACAATGCTTTACTGACTTTATTCCTTGTACACACTGAAAAAGAGAATCCAATGAAAACAATATAATCAGTGTCTCTGTTAGCAAGTATTAACAAGATCCAGCTCAAAACTTTTCTGCAGCACAAATCTGAAGAGTACAGAGTCAGGAAACCGGCATAGTAGAGACAAAAAGCCTTCAAAAATCAGGCCACTAGGAAGGCAGGGGACATGATGGCATGTCTGCTGATGACGGGAGGATTTGGTGCTCCTCCAAGAGTTGTTATCACTGACATCTCACCTGCTCTCTTGGCAGAAAGAACTGCAGACAGCTTGCCTTTTGAGGGCTTTGGATTGATAAAGTAGTCATAGGCAATTTGCTGTTTATCTCTTCTTTTCTTGTGTCTACAACTGCATTAGTTAATATAGAAAGCTTTTTATGTTTATTGTATTTTCAGAGACAAGAAAGATTCTGCCAAACTCTGGAAGAAGAAATGGGAGGTAGAAGAGGCAAGAGAGAAATGGAAGAGGTATAAAGAACTTCCGTGACAGCCTACCTCCCCAGCTGTCCCTGGCTGATTTATCACCGATTCTCTTAGAGGGGCATGCAATAGCAGCTAAAGAACTGGTCTCTGCTTTTCCATACCTTCTAGCACAAATATACTTTTGTAAATTGAAATATTCATGCAGTGCTCATGCAGTCAATGCAATAGAATATTTCTGGTAATGGCCCATGTCTGGGCAAAAAAAAAAATAGACTAGTTTAGTATGTATAAATGATTGTAGAATCAACTGCAGCAGGGGTGACTCAGAGTCTTATAGCTTCTTCTCTGTGCTTCCAATAGCAAATCTGGAAACGGCCATTATCTAGAACTATCACTGGACCGGGACACCTCTTTTTTGTTCCAGCAAGAGTTCTGTCACAGAGGTACAGTTAGCACTAAGAATGAAATGTTTCCAGAAAGAGACAATGCTAAGAAGTCATAGTTGGAAGAAAAAAGTGTTTCTTACCAATGAATTTCTTTGTGTTTCTTGCTAATAAGTTTCTTTGTGTTCTCTCAAAATGCAGCTAAGGACTAAGTACCTGGTAGGCTCTGTTGAACAATATGAATATAGGAATTTTACAAGTATTCTGTTATGCAAGAGGTTTCAGTCACACGATTGATTTCACAGTGCAACATAATTCCAGAAATAATGTCTTTTTCAAAAGTGGCATTCTTACAGTCAGTTGAAATATGACCCTCCTCCCCCTACCCTCCAAAAAAATCCCAATCATTAAGGTGAGATACCATTAGGACGGTAAAATATATGACTGATTTTATTGTACACACAAAGTGTGAAACATAGTATAAAAGGAATTAACCACCTGGAGTACTGTGTTCAGCTCTGCAGTCCCGAACATAAGAAGACATGATGCTGCTAGAGCGGGTCCAGAGGAGGGCCACAGATCTGAAGGCTGGAGCAACTCTCTTATGAAGACAGGCTAAGAGAGTTGGGGTTGTTCAGCCTGGAGAAGGGGGGGCTTACAGGAAAGCTGGAGAGGAACTTTTTACATGGGTATGTAGTGATAGGACCGGGGCAATGGATTTAAGGATCTAAGGAAGAAATTCTTCACTATGAGTGTGGTGAAGCACTGGAACAGGTTGCCTAGAGAAGCTGTGGATGCCCCATCCCTGGAAGTGTTCAAGGCCAGGCTGGATGAAGCTTTGAGCAACCTGATCTACTGGAAGGTGTCCCTGCTCACCGTAGGGTGGTTGGAACTAGATGATCTTTAAAGTCCCTTCCAACCCAAACCATTCTATGATTCTATAACACAATCACAGTGTCCAGCAGACTGATGTTCCAAAAAGGAGCTGCAATGCTTGCTGAGGCTGGAGCCACAAACATTGTTGTAACTTCTAGCCATTGTGCAGATCACTTTAAATTTTCAGCATTTTATCAGTTCACTCAATTCTCAACAACATTGACTTGTTCTAAAAATGTAAATATCAAAGCTGAGAAAGAATAAATTTTATTCCATTATGTCCAAATAAAATTAATTTGTTATGTGGATAATACAACACGCAGTTCTGTCTTCACTTACATGATCACATACCGTAAATATGCTCACATCCATTCCTTGTTACATTCCTTTTTCTGTACAGATGACTAAAGGTATGTTCTAACACCATAAACAACTTTTTGAGTTTTTTAACAAGCAATTTTTTGAGTTTTTTTTTTAACGTAAATTCCAATACCAAACTCCTCTGACCAATAAGCAATCAAACAAACTTCTGTCCTCCTCCAGTGACTTAATACAGCAACATACTCTTTGGCCTGTGCCTTAGAACTGAAGCTCCCAAACTGCTGTCTCACTGGCAGGTGCTAGACAACCTACCCTTGCTTGCCATCCTTTCTTGTTTTTGCAAGTTTTATTAAGTTGTGGTGAAGTTGTCTTTTGTAGAGACAGGCACTAAAAAGGCCAGTTTCTCCTGTTGATCACATCACGCAGATTTCTGGGACACAGGCAAGTTCTTAACACACTGCTGCAAATTTAACAGGGTAGTTACGTTGCTGGAAAAACTGATACTGATCTAAGCCCTGCTGAGTCATAGCAGAGACTAGACCTGTTCGTTGCCTGTGCTTTCAATTTATATTGAAATCATGGGGTAACAACCACTGCTACAACTGAGTACCTAGCTCACCTTTAGCCATAAGGTGTTCTTAGGCCTCTAAAACCTAGAAATTAAATTCAAATAACAGATAACCGAAAGATATTTTATGCATTGAACTCCTTTCTCCTTTTTGTAAGAACTTATTGTAAGACAAACTTGCACTTTCAATTGTATTATTGAAAACAAATACTGTTAAATAAACAAGATGGGAAAAAAGAGAAACATAGATTCAAAAGTATTTGTTTTATGAAACAAGCGAACATTTTCCTAAATTTTTCCTGTATTATTAAGAAATATGTTGTGGTCTAAATTGACTAAACTGGCTAATCAATTGCTAGCTTGCAAGCAGATGAAGACCAAAGCAGTAGCAGCAAGTTAGGTATTTCCAGAGTGCACCAATGTCTGTGAATATAAAGCTAAACAAAATAGTAGAAAAAGAAACCAATTATTTAATAATCTGCATTCATCCTATCACACAGAATGTGAAAAGGATAATAAACAGCTGAAAAAGTTTGTTTTGTTTTGTTTTCTCTTTTTCTTATCTTAGTCCAATTTAGAGCCCTCTGTTTGAACTTCCAAGCATCAGGAAGGTCAAGTGAAATTCCAGTTAACTTTGTACACTTGAGACCTCACGCAGCCACTGTTGTCTCTCAGAATCAATGTGTTTCTTTAGTTCTTTTACTTTATGTGAGTCACATTTTTATATCAGATCTTCTACCCTATAGCCAGACATACAACAGTTGTATTACTTGAAACGGAAACGTGGAAAATTCTCCAGCTATTATCTGTTTTAGAAAGATAGAAAATTGGCAGCTTGAGACATGCTACTAATTTATATTTCCTAAAATGTTATGCTCTTAACATTAACCTAATTTTAATTTAGTTTTTTGAATAAAAATGGGATTATGGAAAAATAGCAAATTGCTTTCTCACACTTCCAAATGATTTTTAAATATAAGAATTGTGAAGTGATAGCTGTGTATTTAATTAACTAAAGAGCAAAGCTTATTGCTTCAACATTTGAATTGAATCTAATACTTAAAACACAGAGTACAAACTTACTGTTACAGAAGCTTTTGGAAAAGTTCTAATTCAGATATGCAGATTTGAAATAAAGCTGCTTTTATAACTTTTCGTTTCTCAAAAGAGAAATTAAATAAAAATCAATTAAAGTGAGTTTGAATTCTTACACAGGAAAATGTTATGTGAATTACGTCAATAATATATGTTTATAAAAAAAAATGAAGTATTTAATAGGTGAGTAAAGGTAGCTGGACCTCCCTTCACAACCATCTCAATGTAAAGGATGAATAGAGAAAGTTAACAGTAGTACACGTATGGGATGGGATATGAATAACCCCTTCCTTTAAAACTGCTTTTTTTCTTTCCCTTTCTCCTTCCTCATCCTCTCTACATACATTTTTGCTATTTGCAGCAGACATGTTTCCTACAGATTTGACTGATCAGATTATTTTTGAAGGCCAAAACCAGAATTTTTGAATGCTTAATCTGGTTCTGAAAGACCCTGAATCTCTGTGGAGTAACATTGATATGCAGGGTGATGCATGGGTGAACATTGCCTTCAAATTTTATTCAGACTAGATGTTTGTAGTAAACCATGGGGTGACTGATTGGGTAGAAGTTTATTTTTCATAACTACTACTGTATTTAGTCCATACTTTCTCATGAACATTTCAAACAGGCACTGCATTACTGGGTTTAGTGCTATGGATTTAGCTTAATGTTTACAGCTTAATCAATTAAATGTGACGTAAGACTAAAATTTACATATTGCCACATGACTTATAAACTGGGAAGACTATTTATGAACTGAAAAGATTTCATATGTAACACAGCTTACAGTAATTCTGCTCCTAAAAACAAATGTCATAAACAGTTTTATAAAAATATCCATCACTTTTTTTTGTTTCACCCCATAAAAACATTTAGATAATGAAACTGTTTTAAGGTAAATAATTTTTATAATAATTTTAATACATGCATATATTTTTATACTTGTCAATATTTTTACTTTAAATTTTTGTATTAAATTTCATGTATTTTACCTGGATTAAACTAGCAAACCCTGAAAATCACCAAATATTACAACTATCTTACTTTCCTGTTTTCACATAGTTAATTTTTTCCTCACTCACATCATCTGCTACTAGAAGCACACAGGTATTTTTTATATTTCAATGAATATTGTTCCTTTACATCCTCTGAATATTATTTCCTAAGCAGTTTCACCTACGTTTATGGAAGAACATTGCAGTCATTGAGAGTTTGTACACTCTTGATGGTGAATACACATTGTAGTCTTCCTACTCACACAGGCGTCCCATTGATGTCAAGGTGATTATTAGAGTGCATAAAGTGCGTATAGTAAAAGGGAAAAAAAATCTTGCTCAATGATATAAATGTCAGGATAACCTTCACCTTCAATAGCATCAGGTTTGCGTTCTGATTATATTCTTACATCAGATTTCTAAAAGAACGCCAGTCAGTGGGATATCTACTTCTGGCATACTTGAATAGAGAACAGCATTTTTAATTCTACCCTAAAAACCTTCTTAAAAACTTCCTTTTCCCTTCTTCTGGACAATTTAAACTTCTCTTTTGGGACTTACACATTTAAACACGTATTTCAAATGCACAGTTAACATCATAGTTATACTCTGTTTTTCATATGCTTTTAAATGGTCTTCCCGGAAACTGGTGCATTAAGCTATATGCATAGTTCTCCAAGGGAACATGTCTTGCAGTAGAATTTGATTTAAAATTATTTGCTTGTGAAGAGTTAGATAATTGTTTAGTGAAAAGTATTTGGTGTCACACCAGTTCCAAATGTCAGCTGGGGCATGTGTTCTAATTGTGACAGCTAACATCATGAGCAAAAATAACGGAATCAAAGCAAGGACAAGTTAAGATGGCACCAGATTTGCCAGACAATTCCCGATGTGCCTTGTGATGTAGCTTGAGCTGCTATATTTAAACAAGCTCAGCTTCTTTTCTTTCCCTTTTGCTCAGGTTGTGACACCAATCTCTTGGATTACTTGCCAGTCTTCAGTTTTTCAGAATGCTTTCCATTTTGTCTAATTCCTTCTCAAAGTTTCCCTCAGATGACTAGCACTCTTACAAAGAGAATGTGCTCCAAATGGAATCAGCTTATCTCTTTCTTCTTGGTAGTAATCTAGTATTCTGACATATTTTTGAAGTCAGTATGAATTTTAACAACTCCTTATACCTTCTGCATCTGCACAAGTGTGAGCTGCATGCTCGGAACAACTAAAAGACTACCTAAGGTTCAATTAAGATTGCTAATAGCGTATAGTTGGAGGTGTCACGTTAAGCGGTTGAAACGACCAGTCTGTACTCTGGGAGAGTACACCAGTTCTGGTAGTACTATAACCCGATGTCCTTATAACAATAAGGACAAGAAATCTCCAGAACTTTTGAATATAAATATATATTTTATTTGTGACAGAGTATAGATTCGTAAATAGCTGGTGATAGTGACTGACTACAAAAACAACTTTAATTGAAATACTGCAGTGATAATATAAAACAATTACTGATCAGTGATAATACTAAATAACTAGCAAGATGTTAGTAAGTAATTAACTAAGTGCACATAACACAGAGTTCTTACCCAACAGGTGTCCCTACAGGGGGCAGAAGAGAGGTTCAGCCCATCGACTGATCCCAGACGTTTCAATGGAGGGGCTTCTCCCTAACATCCCCTTTGTTCTGCTGCCATTTTATACCTTTTTCATGTCTTTTAGGTGGAGCTCGAGTGACTTTAGTCATACATAACTTTTATTAGGATTGGTGTAAATTTCTCTCGTGAGGGGTGTTCACAAATTAGGATTGGTGTAAATTGCTTTTGTGAGGGGTGGTCGCAGCTCAGAGACAGGTGGAGGTGTGGTTTAGTAGCTGAAGGACACAATTTCACCATCACTGCTGAGGCAGCGGTTGTGATTCGTTTCCCTTGATGGCATTTTTATGGTTATCTTTACCAGGCGCCTCTCATCCCCGATAACAGGGATGAGCCATGACACCTCCGTACCACTCTACTCCCCATTTCAAGGGTATTGCGTAGGCCTTGTTTGTTATTTCTTATCCCCGATAACAGGGATGAGCCGTGATACCTTTGTACCACTCTACTCCCCATTTCAAGGGTATTGCATAGGCCTTGTTCGTTATTTCTTATCCCTGATAACAGGGATGAGCCATGATACCTTCGTATCACTCTACTCCCCATTTCAAGAATATTGAGGACTTGTTTGTTCCTGGGAGCAGCAGCTGTGCTTCATCTCAGAGCTGCTCTAAAATTACAGTTTATGCTGGGATGTAGCTGAATTCTGGGGAACAATATTCTCCCATTCCCCTCCAATTTCAGTCATTTTCCCACAGGAGGTAAACTAATACACATTGAAACAGACAGTTAAATAGTGTCCCTCCAGCTGTTTGTCATTTCCATCTATGAAATGGTGTGAAACAAAAGAAGAAAAGCATGTAATAGTAACTAAAGAAATAATAGGTTGGAGAGATGTGCATCTGGTGTTATTTAATATGATATAGTCCAAGAAAATTTGAACAAATGCGCATAACGAGTTATTTCTTAATCAGATCAGTCTGGGTCTCCAACACACCAACTTCTTTCCTCCCATCCATCTCTCCTCCGAGCTTGTCTGACTGTGCTCATGCCAGCTCCAACATGGTGCAGATGTGTTGCCCTAATCAGGTCTTTGGGAGCAGAGCAGCATGAACAACAGCTGGGAGAAGCCTCGTGGGGGTCTGCCACTGCTTCTCCTCGAAGCTGCATCAAGCTCAGGTCCCTCTGCCTGCTTTGCTGCCACCCTCCATGAGTCTAACAGTGAGGTATCTATACTGTCTCCAAGTGTCAGCCACTGCTCACTGTCTTGCCCTCTGTAACAGCTTCTGTTATCTTCCCTATCCTTTTTCTTATGACAGTTCCTCAGCCAGGTTACGAAAGTCCATCCTGTGTTTCTGATGCCAAACAGAAAGCACTAGGGATGTTCTCTCAGAGTTTTAAGACATCCACAGTTAGTTCTGAGAGTTTCACAACCTCAATGTGTCAGTGTTGATGTCTCGACCCGGAGAATTCAGATTTTTTATGGGGAAATCTGAGTACGCCAGAAACAGACTTCCAGCTCATTCCTCAGCTGATCCTCACCTGTTGAGAGGTGCTGAATAGCAGTAGATAGGGTCATAGGCTGTCTTGCTCTCCTGGGCCTCCCTTCACAATATCCTTTTCTGAGTTGTATAGGTGAAAAGAGCATAGCAGCCTTCTAGCCCAGTAAATATAGCTGCCATTGGTTGTAACAAACCACAGGCTTTGTGTCTAGCTGATAAGACAGGCCTCAGGACTTGTTGGGCTTTGTATGGACTTCACTTGGCCTGCCTGGAGACTCAGGATGCTAATGGCTTGCTACATTCTTCCTCACAATCCAAACTGAAGCCATCAACCTTGAGACCCAGAGGGTCTGTGGAAGTGTAAATATAACACCAGAGAAACCGGTGGACACTAAAATTTGTGTATGTAATTTTAACACTTGAACTACAAATGTTAAAACCATGATAATTTGATTAACAATAATTCCTTGATTAGACTGCTAGGACAGCATGCTTTTTTTTTCCCAGAGCAAGACTGAGCTTAAAAGATTATTGGCAATTCAAGCAAGCTACTCTGACTTGGATCCCATAAAGTGGTGACAGCATGAAGGGCCCCTAGATCTGTCAAAATCTTGCCATGCGTTGCTGTTGGTGATATGTCTCCTGACACTTCTGATGGGTATAACATCCTATTGTATTTAGAGATTTACTAATAGCTGGAATTCCTCTGATCCTTTTTGACCCTATTCCTCTTCTGTCACTGTGATTTGGCTTTAAATAGATTTAGTATAAGGGTTTTTTTCTCATCTTACACTGAATGCATCCCTTTCTTTCTGCAAGGCTTCTTTAACATTACCTACTTTAGTAACATAGTGTATGATGTAAAAATATCAATGAGATTTAGTTGACAGAAGGCCATCCGATTGGCTGACTTCTGTTTTCTCAGAGCTTCAGCTTCCCTACCAGGTCATCTTCAGTAAAATAGGTAATGAGGACCAGGATATTTTAATTATGTGCCCCAAAATAGAAATCTTCTTTTTCTATTACATTACTCATTACAAAAGTCTAAACAAAAAAACAGTACAAAACTAAACTGTATATGAAGCAACTTTTAAAAACTAGTGGATACTATTCCTCAACCAGAAATTAAGAAATGGAAATGTATTATTAAGATTTCTCCTAACAACTCCTAATCTATAATTCTATGTACAAACTAAAATATAATTTAAATTATCGTGCTATGGATCTCTAAAATGATCATTTTCAGTATAAATTCTCCTTAAAAATGAACCATTTAATGAAAATCAACATTTATTTTCCAGTCAAATAAATCACTAGAGAATCTGCAAAAAAAAATCCTGTTATGGCTCAACTTCATCATTTGGCTAGCACATTTGGTAAGACCTAACATACAAAGGGTTTGGGATTTTTTCCTTACATCTATTTTTAAGATTACAAAATAATTAATTAATATGCGTGGCTATAATTTGCAAAACTCTGTGAATTAAATCTACTTGATCAACCTGATATTCAGTGGACTGTCGAGCAGGAAAATTGCTTATTTTGCAGCTAAAAATATTTTAAAATCCAATGAAATTGACTTTGAGTTTTTAATTTATTTTTTGTAATTAGAGCTTTTAATTTTTGTATTTGCTTTTTAAAGTTACTATCAATATTTTGCTGCTTTTCTAGTTTAAGCGAAACACAAAAGGAATTCTTCATTTTTGGGTTTTGTCTGTGCAAGCTAATTTTTTAAAGCTTCATTTGTTAATAGATTATTTTGTTAATTGAGATATTCCAGGGAGTTTATCAAAATAACAATTTTCATGCACAAATTCTCTGGTTTTTAATACATATTAATATTTTCCAGCTTTTATATTTCACAAATATAATTATCATGACTAAGCAAATAAAAAAAGAACTTGTCCAAGAATTATTCACAGAAACATTGTTTTTGGCCAGGAGGATA
This sequence comes from Tauraco erythrolophus, assembly GCF_009769465.1. Taxonomy (NCBI): domain Eukaryota; kingdom Metazoa; phylum Chordata; class Aves; order Musophagiformes; family Musophagidae; genus Tauraco; species Tauraco erythrolophus. Next base: position 69,767,038 of record NC_141496.1, read on the forward strand.
ACAGTTAGTGAATGAAACCAGACCTAGGTCTCCTAAACAAACAGAAGCTTCATATAGTTACAAAGAGGGAAAATTCTTGAAAAATCCTGGGCAAGTTTATGCTGCACCAATAAAAACATGGAGCAGAGTTGCATAATTTCAGCTCTATTACACTTAAAAATTTCAGGTCTGTTACACTTAAAAATTTCCTGTAAAAAGCTAGAACAGTTTGAAATATTTGACATTGAGACATTTCTGAAAATTAAAGCAAAAATTTCAAAATTTACATATTTATCTGTATATATAATCGATATTTAGACAGAAATATCAAGCTTATAGGGAGACTTGTTGATGCACTGCGTGGCTATAATTTGCAAAACTGCTACAAAACCCATATAATTGTGATCCTTTGAACTGCAAAGAATGTCATATGGACTGATCCATCCCCTGAAACACAACTAATTTTCCAAAACTGAAAATATCCTTTTCTCAGAAAATCTGAGATTCCTAAGAAAATTTAGATATCTCTTCTGTCAGTTTTTAAGACAGGAGACATGAAGTATTGCAATAAAACTGCCCAAATCTAACAATCATATGATTTTGTCACCTATTTTTTAAACTTTAACTACATAGACTCTATAGTTTTAATATTGATTGAACTTCTTTTGCAGTGATGCCTCTAACACGCTAGCAAGTTTCCTTCTGTACTCATTTCTTTCAAGGACTTCTTTAAAAGCCCAAATGGAGAGACTTTATATAATCTCTTTCTACATGCACATTCATTGCAGTGCTCCCTGTTAGTAAAGAGGCAAAGTCCATAGTAACTAAAACTGTGACAGAATTATACCATCCCATCCCAAAAAAGGGTACTTTGTTCCTGCAGTTGAAATATTTTTTTGTGACAGATCACAGAATCACAGACTGGTCAAGGTTGGCAGGGACATCTGGAAGTCATCTGGTCTAACCACTTGCTCCAGCATCACCTACAGCCAGATGCCCAAGACCATATCCAGATGGTTTTTGAATATGTCCAGGGATGGAGACTCCACAACCTCTCTGGGCAATCTGTCCCAGTGCTCAGTTGCCCTCACAGTGAAAAAACTTTTTCCTTATGTTCTGTCGGCATCTCCTGTTTTTCAGTTTGTGTTCATTGCCTTTAGTCCTGTCACTGGGCACCATCGAAAAAGCCTCTTGAAAAAAACATTGAAGAAGCCTCTGTCTTCTTTGCACCCTCTCTTCAGGTGTTTATAGATCGTGATGAGATGCAACCCCCTGAAGAGTCTGCTCTTCTCCAGGCTGAACAGACCCTGCTCTCTCAGCCCTTCTTTAGAGAAGAGATGCTCCAGTCTCTTCAGCATTGTACTGGCTCTTCGCTAGACTCACCTTTAGCTCCATTTCTCTCTTGTTTGGGGGAGAATTGGACACACTACGCCAGGTGTGGCCTTACCAGTGCTGAGTAGAAGGGATCTGAGGATGAAGCCAGTGAAGCAGAATGAACACAGAGGGGGTGTACATTTTCACTTGCCCTATGAATGTTATAAATAGGTTAAATTCACTGCTAAAAAAAAGGAGTTGCCATCATGGTAAGCATAGCATTTAGCAGAAAAATTTGTGGATGTTCCTGTTCCTGCTCTGTATATGCAGAATATACTTCACATCGTAAACCATTACTGACTGCCTGCCACTAGAGGTCATGTATTTGTTGATGAAACAAACAATGAGGTGGTTCAAATTTCATCTGTTTTTGTTCAAACTGGTAACCAGGCAGAAAGAAGACAGAAGAGACCTGCCTAGTTCTAGAAAACACCGAAAACTGTGTTTCTTAGAAGAAATTAAATAATTTGCTCTTCTTTATTCATCTACTTATTAGATTCCAAGGGTAGAAAACTGTTGCTCACCAGCCTGGGCTGCGGCACCAAGGACACTGTTGCATCTTCCACAGCCAGGAGGAAATGGCCTGCCTCTTGTAGGCAGGATCGGTACCTTGAGTTGATTAGTAATTAGTTCATTATCTCAACTCAATCCAGCTGGGTAATAATGACTGGTTGCCATAGAAAACAATCTGTGGAACTTACTAGATGAAAAATCAGTAATCGTGGTAAGGGATTTGTCACATTAGCTCTGAATATGTTTACAGATCAAAGCACATGAAGTTTACAGAAAACAAGCAAGGTTTGGTTAGAAGTAAAAGATTACGACATTGAGATAAAAACAGGAGATGCCTTGAGTTTTCACACTGAGGCATATTCGTTAGATAGTTTTACTATCTATGATGGGAATAACTATAGGAATTAATTGTAGGATATCATTTTAACCCCTTTGCTTTCACTAGCCGAGTAAACAAACCTGAATACACTTAAATATATTGTGCTGCATGATAAGTTGGTTGGACTTCCCACGGATGAAAATGGCAGAAAAGTAAGAATAGAAGATCCATTACTAATGTCTAAATACAATAATAATTTGCCATATATTTGAAACAGAAAAAGTTGGTGTTGCTTCTTTGGGCTCAAACTAGTGGCAGAATTAGACACAGGGCAGATTAAGAGCTACATTACCCTAATTAGTGTAGAGACAAGACTCTAAACAAGCAAGAGGTTAATGACCTGTTGGCAGAAGCACATGACTGCCCTGAGGCACAATGTGATTTAGAGATACCTTGAGCTAGTTCAGATTCTACAGCAGAAGAGTACACAGCTGTAGGTTTGCTTTGTTCACTTTCGAAAGAATGAATGTGTTCAAAAATAAACACTACCAGATCTTTTTTGCAAAAAATAACTAGAAAACTACACAGACAATCAAAATGCTGATTTTACATTGTTTCCAAAACAAACACATCATCAGGACCTAAACAGAATTTTTACTAGAAATATGAAACTATGAAGATTGACAAGAGAAAAGATAAGTAATGCAACAAATTCCTCGTTCTGCAAACCAAGCAGGCAGGCTAATTTCTATTCTGTTATGACTCTCCCTGGGTTCTAACATGTCCCGATCCACATGCATCTTCAAAACAGGGAAATATACTTGGTAGAGGTGTTAATTACACTTTCAAATACAATAATGTAGACAAAGATTCAAGACTTTTCTTCACTGGAAAAAAAAAGCAGACATAAAGGAAGATTAGCACTGTTTTTTCACAAATTCCTTTGAGTGAATTCTGACCCAGGCCAAATAACTGAAAATGATGTGGAGAGCGCTACCATGGTAGACAGAAAATAATCCACAGAGGAGAAGGATTTTATTCAGAGTGGCAAAAGTATCAGAAATAAAGTTGTGGAAGAATCTGATAACCTGAAACATTCAGCAAACACTGAAAAGCTGCCTGGAAAACACGTTGTAAGGATCCCAAGTAATCTACTTTGCATCTTATTTTATAGCTGGTAGAGTCAAAGAGAGTATTGTACTGACAAAATGTGCCATGCTCCCGGGAGACAATGTTTTCACAAGTGAAAACGGGTCTGTGCATCACTTGGCCTTTACATGAGAAGGGATGGCTTTGAGATGCTTAAAAAAAGTGTTTTAAATATGCATTTTTTTGACTTATCTGTCCTATATGATGGTAAAAACTTAATCCTTTCACAAATCAGAGAATGGCAGGTCTTAGACTTTTTAAAATGCAATTACGTTTCTCAAACAAATCCACAGGTCTTATCTAGCATTCCTATGGCGGGTTTATGTCTGATCAAAAATGTGACACATCATGTTGCCATGCAACAGAACTCCTACGACTTGTAAGACTGCAGAAGCTGTAGCTGATCAAAAACACTATCGTGACATTAAAAGGCGACTACATTTTATGATCCTTCCACAAATTTAGCAATTTTTCTTTAAAATATCTGTTTGTCTCTCTGCTATTCCGCTATGAATTTTATGATATTCTTCTAAGTCAACAATTCATTTTTTCCTAGAATATAGTTTCCCATTACCACTTCACAGGAACTTTGGATCAGAAAAAGACCTCCTAGTTAATCAGTTCTAATGTCCTCACCCTAGTCATAATTTGATCAAGCTCCACCAAAAGTTTTAGAATCCACTAAGTCTATTAGAAGTTTGTTCCAAAACTCTCCTCTACTGAAGATTAAAAGTCTTCCAACTTCTAAGAGAAAATTATGGTCAGTTTGCTCATTTTTTTCTAAAATTTTATGTTGCCTTTTGTCCTTCTTATGGTTGCTTATTATTTCATAGAACACTGCACTTTGTTTTACTGAACAAGCCTGTTTCTTTCAATTACCTGTTAGAAATAAACCTCCAACTCTGCTGGAAAATCAAAAGATATCTTTGTGCACATTTTCTCCTTTAAAAGTGATTTCTGGGAAGTTGAGGTTCCAAGTGGTACACAGTATGGCAGACAGTAGCTTGTAGAACAACTTTAGCAGGTCTCCATTAGCTCTAATAGCAATACACACATAAATTATAGGTCACATTTGCCTCCTCTATGAGCAACCCTCATGTGGTCCAACAGATTATTCCCCTCACAGTCTATTACCATTTTTGTCTGGATACTTTCCCAGAAACCAGTTGTATTTTGCCATTTTCAGGTAGGTTGCACATCCAGTCTTGAATGTCAGGAATTTAAACTTCTTTAATAGCTTTAAATAATGTCTCATATTGAAACAGATTATAAAAGCTGGTTGGATCTACTGCATTTCTCTGTAAATTGGTTGTTAAGGAACAACAGTATCACTCACGCAACATAACAAATGCAAAAATACATAAAATTTTATTCCTTCTCTCTCTCCCTATCCCTGTGGTTTTCTTTTACAGTCTGTATTCCATGAGCATGGCATAAACTCTGGAGAGTTCATTCCTATTTAATTCCCTGGATTATTTACTTCCCTATTTAATTCCCAGACAAGGCCTAGACCGGACACCACAATGTCACCCTCCCCAATTTTCTTAAAAATATTGTTGGCTTCAGCTGAACACACTATTTTTTATAGCGAGCTCCACTCACTTCTCTTTTTCCCTGCCCTTCTGTCACCTTCCTGTGATGATAAAACGAAAACCATCAGTTGGGAGGGTGACAACTAAATGAAGATAACAACAAACTTAGCTGATCTGGCAGATGAAGGGAGGTTTTTGCGTCTCATTAGCAGTATAGTAATTTAGCAATTTTGTGGATTTTTCTTACTACTCTAGTATGTAGTCATTCTAGTGAAGAACAGGATATTATTTCAAATGACATGTCCTACTTTACTCTAATTAAGAAGAAATAAAATAAAAATAATAAAATGCAAAGAAACAGACAAAAGAGGACTTTACTAATGTGTTATTCCTGAAACAGGTTAGTGTGTCAGTTGGTTTAGGCACATCCTTAGACCTCTCAAGAGGCTGTTACCCGGGATATATCTTGATAACTAGTTGAGGAATAACCATTCCAGACTACAGCCTGAAATAACAAGCTAATTTCAGGGTTTAGGGGCTGTCAGTGACCAGCAGAGGAATGCTTCCCTAGGGAGCTGCTATCTGAGCTCCTGTGGGCTCAGGAAGTTCACTGCTGGCTGTAGGGCTGGGGCAGTGTCTGGGAGGGACTCCGAGGTGGCTGAGGTGGAGAGTGGGGAAGGCCCAACTGTCAGGGAAGCCCATGGCCCTCTAACTCCAGCCACTACTCACAGCCCCTGCAAGCTGAAGCAGCAGCTGATTTTTCATTTGCAATTTATCTGAACAAATATATAGACACATTTTTTAACCTACTGTTTGTTTGCTTGCTTGTTTTTTTCAGAAGGTCATCTTCATATAGTTTCTGTGTTGCAAATGAATAGTCGAAATGTGTGCCTCTCTCTGAAGAGCTATGACACCAGGAGAAGAGAGGATGGTTGGAAATTCAGGAGGATGCCCTGGCTTTCACTGTGAAACCAAAGCCACTGCTGGTGCCTCCAGTTTCAGTCTTATTTCACTAATCTCTACAAGGTTTTGGACTCCTTGAAAGGAGAGAGACTCTTCAGGACAAACCTGTACTGCTCAGAGATTAACACCAGTGGTGACGATTAATCGATCTCTGGACTCCCTCCCTGTTGTTCTTGTGCAGATGACAAATAACTCCCACTATATGCAAACAAACTTGGTACTTCCTTGTACGCTTGACAAATTCTCATGGTTCGTGTCTGCAACTGCATAACTTGTTCGATGACAGGAAGCTCCTGCAAGTGGAAACTTTCTGTAGTACAGTAGGGGAATAGTATTTCTAAAGAATGACATTTGCAAATGGCCAGTTGTTTGTTTTTTGTTTTGTTTTGGTTGGAGATCAGTTTCCACACCCAAGTAGGTCATCTGCCAACTCCCTTGCCTAAAATGGGAAAGTACCGTACCTGGAAAAACATCCCTCTCACTTTTTCCAACAATTAGAACACTTTCAATTTTACGGTTTCTCAGAAGAAACATTAGTGAAGACTTTTTTTCAGGTGCTTGATTTTTTTTTTTTTTCAGGGCAAACGTTCCTAGATCAAGACGATGTCGCGTTTCTGCTGCCGCCGCCGCCGCTCGCAGGCGCTGACCTCGCCCGCCGGCTCTGCCCGCCGTGCCCGACTCTGCCTGCCGCACGCTTCCGCTGGTCGCTAACTGGAACGTTTAAAGCAGAACTTGGTCTGTACGCGTCAGCTTGAAACAAAACACAGCCTAGCCCTCAGCGCGCTCCGGGCTGATCTGTCCGACGTTCATGTGAGCCGCTGCTATAACGTTACGTGCTCCCGGCGCGGGGCACGTTCCTCCAGGGAGAGCACGGCGCCCATGCGGCGCGGCCCGGCCAGCAGGGAGACCGGGACCCGCGCCCGGCGGCGCCGGAGGCCGTTCCACCGAGCGGCCGAGGGGCGGCTGCGGGGGGCACCAGCCACTGCAGCCCCTTCCCGGGCGCGGGCTCGAAGGCGACACCACGAACGCGGGGGTCCGGCAGGGCGAAGAGAGCCGCAGCGACACGGTGTTCCGGAGCGCGGGCGGGGCCGCGCCGTGCCGGGCCGCCCTCCTCGGGAGGAGGGGAGAGCGCCGCCACCTGTGCCCGTCGGGGACAGCCCACCCCCGGTGGTATTTAGAGCAGCGCTGCGGGCGGTCTTGCTTTCAGGCGGGGCCGGGCAGCGGCGTCGTAGCGCCGGGAAGGGAGGCGGTATGGAGAACCCGGTGTTCGAGCCACCCAGCCCCGACCTGGGCCGCCAGCGCCAGGCGAGCCCTGCTGTGGCAGGTGCTGGCGCCTCGGCGGCCGAGGAGGGACCCTGCGGGTGGGGCCGCTGCACCCCTGAGGCTCTGCAGCCCTGCAACAACCCTGAGGGCTACCTGGCTGCCTATAGCCTGCTGGCCATCTTCCAAGGTAACCCGTCCCTGCCGCCGTGCTCTGAGCTGCAGGCCTGCTGCCCTCCACCCTGCCTTCCCTGTGGGATGCAGCCCTGCAGGCCGCCTGCTGCTCTAGGCATGTCTTCCTCTCCATCCGGGAGCTGCAGGGGAAGCCAGATGGGAGCCTGGGCTGGGCAAGGCAGGGGAAGAGCGATGGTGGTGTGGATGGTGGGTGCAGGGTTCCTGCCGTTGCTCGTTTGATGCTGGAGAGTGTCGGTAGTGGCTTCACTAGGGGAAGAAAGTGCCTTGGATAGGAAGTTGCTCATACAGCATTGCTTCACTCTATTCCTAATTTTCTTCTTTTCCTGCCTGTCTTTTTCACCACTGCTGAGTCTGTGATCCCATCATGCATTTATCTATACTGCATCCCCCTTGTTTACAGGGAAGTAGTGCTCAATATGTGCCTCAGAGATTGTGACGTATGAGCCAGGGAATAAAGCACATGATATAAACCAATAGATACAACTATAGTGGCCTAGCACGTACTTTGTCACTTGCCTGCCAATTGGAAAAGTACCTTGGCGTGGTTGGGTGGGACTTTGAGTAATTAGGATGGCTTTAAAAAATCTGGGTTTGTTCTGTGGATCCCAGTGCAGCCATCCTTCTAACACTTAACTAAGAGCTTAATTTATCTTTGAGGGGGAACCTGAAGTTTAGCTTGCTCTTAATTTCTGTTGTTCAGCTTCAGATATTCTTATCCATATTTTTGGTTTTCTGTAATAAGATTTGTTAGGGCCTTGGCAAGCCTCAGGCTTATAAAGTAATAACAGCTAAGGGGGAGGAGAAGCATTAGTGTAGCAAATGTGCAAACCTGAGGTTTGCAAGTCTTAAGATACTTGTCTGTCAAATGGAGCAATTGGATTAATGTTCAGAACCCTCTCGCTTTATTGGGCTAGCTAGAAAATAAAACTGTGTTTCCTGAGAAATTGTGAGGCTTTAAAACTCATATGTGTTTTTTGTGAAGAATGAGACTGTTATAGATGGGTGGGGCGAGATGTGGAAGAAGAGATTCAGTGCTAGAAGAACAGGCAGCCTATGCTGAAAACATGCAGGATATGGATGGCTGGAACCACACTGAGGTAATGGATGGTCTGTGGAGAGCTGAGCAGGAGGTTCTACTTAAAACCTAGAAGCATCTGACTGCTGCTTGTGTTGCTTGGAAAATCCTTAGAAGAAGCAATGAACTCTCAGTATGTGTTTCCATGAACTCTTTCTGATTTCAACTCGTTTAGAATCTGGTCTTTTCTTAGTACGTATGTGTTGTGTTGAAAAAAGAAATATCTAGAGACTTTTGGGCAGAGTCTGTTCTTCCTTGCTTATATTTGAAAGGCCATGCTACAGCTGGTAGGACTAGGAGGTGATTATTCTTGCAGTTGTCCAGCTGTTAGCTGAAACTTTTCTCTGATGTAGCAAAAAGAAACAGAGCAGTGGAAGAACTTCTTATATAACAGACTTCAATGGCAGCGGAATAGTAGAAGACTTTTAGATCCTGCATGTATATTTTTGTAGTTTAAGAATATGGACAAGCAACCAAAAATGCCCTGAATGTGGCACTGAAAAGTTTCAGATTGTGTTACACTGGATGGATCATTTTGAGTATTTCCAGCACTTCTAAATTTGCTATAGCAATATTTCTTACAATCAGTTTTATTGTGCTGATCTGATCATCTACCCAGCTGAATACTATATTCAGCATCATTTAAATTTTCATCTCTTATTAGTAGTGTGGATAGGCTCCCAATCATAAAAAGGTTTTGTATCATAAGAATATCTGCCCCCTTAGGATGATATGGGTGTTGGTTGTGCCACTTAACCAGGTTTTGGTCCTGTTATCTAACTGTAGGTGTATGCCAGACCTCAGAGAAGGTACCTATCTAATCTAGTTCAGATTTAGAGCCTTAATGTAAGGAAACTTCTGATGCTTGTTTTGAAAGCTAATGTAGGCATGACTGTTACAGGCCTTGTGGCAGTCTTAATGATGTGTTGTCTGGATTTTCTGAACAAGTACCTTTCCTTTGGCTAGGTCATAGAAAGGAAGTCAGGCACTGAAGACTCGAGTTGGAACTCTTTTTGAGGAGCAGAGGAAACAAGAATCATTTTTGGACAAATAATTCAGTGCTGCATGTGAAACTTTGCAAAAATATTCAGGTCTTGCAGCTTCAGAGTTTAGATAAACACGAAACACAACTGGATTTTGAATGTGTGTGAGCTACTGCTGTACTCTAGCTTTGGGTCTAATTATTTAATTTAATTTACCCTCCAAATTACAGAAACCGTCACTGAGGAAGATAAAATATACCTATTAAGCTTGCTAATGCTACAATACTTCTAGGAAAGTTTATTTCCTAATGCACTGAAGAAAAATGAAATAATCCTTAACACACTTTTGATGTATGTAAGTTGTTATACTAGACTTCTTACAGAATTGGTGAAGATAGTAGGTAATTATCTGCAGTGATGTGGTACGTGTGTAGATTTTTTTGTATGTGTGTGTCTAACTGAAGGTGTGTATTTATTAGGTTATCTGCTAGCTGCCCTAGAAAAGAAGTTATGGTTATCATTAGCACCTGAATTGCTGTATTTTAGTTTCTCGGAAGATTCCAGGTGAAACTTAACTCTTCATTTCTGGCTATTTCTGTTTCAAGTACATGTGAAACCTGTATTTCCAGAACAGAAAACACTTATTTGCATAGAACATAGTTACATGACTAATAGTGCTTTCTGCGTGGCGGAGTTGCATAAATGGATGATTTCATCTTGTAATACAATAACTGGATATATTGCAGTTCATAGCTGTAGTAGCAAACAAGGTAGAAGTTATCTCACTATTTTGAATACAAGAACTGTTTATTCCTCATATCAGTAGTAATTTTGGTAAACAAAACAACAACTACAATTTGAGACTAAATCTGATTCAATCTAATCCATTTGAAAAATTTGGATAGCACTCATATTTTATACCCTGATTAGATTTTTTTACTGGAAGGACTTTTTATTTTTGTGTTTTTTTTCTCCTTTTTTAATTGTCTGCAAACCACTGCTTTAAAGCCACCATACTGAGAACAACTGTAGAGCATGTTTTTTTTTTTGTTAAATGGATAAAGAAAAAATACTCTTGCTTTTTGTTAGAGCAAATTAAGTTGGTTTATGACTAATTTGGATTTTGTGAATCAGTACACACTGTACCTAAACTTCTAACAGATGTGGCAGGACAATAAGGCTTTGGATAAGAATAGTTAAAAAATAATTTCTGTACTAGTATTTAAGAGTTGAGATGTCTTTGTAGAATTTGGTTTTCAGATCAAGTTAATGTCAGCCAGGTTCCATCTTTCCTGAAGATACTTTAGTGGTTAATGCCTAGATAATGGCATTGGAGAAGTTACGCAGCCATTCATCACATCTCCATTTTTACAGATGAAATCTAATTATCCAATAAAATTAACTGCAAGGTTTGATGGCTTTTAGGATGTAAATTAATGGTGGCAACTTAAACTAGAGGTAAAAGACAATGTCTTCTAGTTCTGTAATCAACTTGCCACATAGCACACCTACTTCATGTGTATGTTTTAAGGCCTTAGTAAATGTTTGAAGTGCTGGCAAATGGGAAAGACTTGTTTGTTCATTCCTTCATGCTAGTATTGTTGTTTCGTCAGTGCTCCTTAAGAAAGCAGGCAAATATATAAGTAAAGTCAGTGGAGTATCACCTGAATACTTCTGTTAATCCCATATGAATTTAAGTATCGTAGTCAGACTGACAGGTGAAATTGTCATCCTTACTGAAGAGGTCATAGTAGGGTATTAGAAAATGAAGACTCTGCCAAGAGCTGCCTCCTTATAGAAAGCTGAAGTGTTTAGTTATGGTGGGGACTGCACTGATAAGAAAACAGCTGGTTGATCAGAGATTGAGTAATTTTTTTTAAATGTGCAGAGCACTCTGGGCAGGTCTGTTGAAGTTCAGCCTGTGTAGTTGCATTTCTGGATGGTGCAATGCTTGTTGAAAGCTACTTTAAACCCTCAGCCGTCTGTGCTTCTGTTCTGTTCTTGGAATGACAATTCAAACACAATTCTCTACTAACTGTGTTTGAATTTTAGAAAGAAGAAAGATAGCTGCAGGGCCTGTGTCGTAAAAGATGCCCATCAGTCATCTGAGAGGTTACAGAACTCTTAATCTTATTTGCAACTGTGACTCCAAGGCTTCCAAACTTGTTTCCAGGGTATATGTTTTATTATGGGCACAGTTTAATTAGACTACCATGAAGTTATCTGATACTGTTCGGAAGTACAGCTATTAATCTCACTTGTAATAGAATCCTATTCTGAGACTGTTAAAAGTAAAACTCCTGTAAGTTTAACTACTTGGTGTTTTATGTATAAACAGAATGTGAGGATGGGAGGTTCAAGCTAGTATCTACAAACAACACTTTTATCAACATGGACAGTGTGTATAACCATGCAGTGGCAATTGTAGCTTACTTGCTTCTACTTTTGGATCGGTTTTTTTTGTTTGCCTGTGCCTAAATAGGGCAGCTCATTCAAGGCCTTTTCCCCAGGTTGTCTCATACTTCTGCTTCAGGGAACTGTAAGATTCAGAGGGCAAACTTTTTTCCAGTTAAAGTAAATCACCTCAGTTGCTCTGAAATGGTTGCAAAGTATTTTTAAATAGCTTTACACTTTTTTATATTATAGCGAAGGATGTCTGTTCTCTTGTATCTACCCTTTGTCATGGCAGGGAGGAAATGGTGTTTGGCAGTCGTGAGCCCTGAACTTTCTTCAGGCGTAGCTTGTATTCTAATGCAAGTCATAATCTTGACTAATTTCCTTGTAATTTATGCAGTATTTTACGACACTATAGTGCATTCTGTTCGAAATCTGTCTGTGTTTCAAACTGAATCTGGAACCTTAATACGTGAACGGAGTTTGAGGCATGGTATTTTGCTGGCTCAGTGCTTGAGTGTTGAATCTTTAATGTCCATGGGAGAGAACAAAATTGAATCAGTCCTGTGCATTTCAGCTGGCTTAAGTTGACACTGTATCAATCCACTATGTACCTGGATTTTAAGGCTAATAAATACCTTAAAATGTAGCTTTGTAAATACATTCATGTTAACCTTTCCATCATACAGTGGTATGCTTACTCTGCAACTCAATCGAATTGAAGTATCTTTGACTAATTCTCTTTTGTGTTTTTTTGTAGGTATTGTGGTAAATGGCCTGATTAACATTAGTATTTCAACAATTGAGAAGCGTTATGAGTTGAACAGTTCCCTCACTGGCTTAATCTCTTCGAGCTATGACGTTGCTTTTTGTATATTGTCACTGTTTGTATCTTTCTTTGGAGAAAGGGGGCACAAACCACGATGGCTTGCTTTCTCAGCGTTTATGCTAGGATTGGGCTCACTTGTATTTTCCTTACCGCACTTCAGTAGTGGAAAATACCACTATGGAGCTAAACTTGAAGGTAAGCTTATCCTTATGTTTTTATATTGATTAAAAAAAAAATCTCTGTAGCGACTTGATGCAACTCTTAATTTGGTACAACATAGTTAATCTCTATCAAAGTCCTAAAAATAGACTATTGTCTCTAACACTGAAAATAGATGCTGTGAAATCCGTAAGTTCAAGAGCTGTCTCTGCACAGTAAACTTTCTTTTTCAGAAGAAATTTGAGAATCAGTATCAGTTTTTGCTCATAAGCAAATCTGAATAAAATGCTTTTTTGACTTGCATTCATGAATGGCATTAAAACTCACCTTGAGTGAAAAATGGTATTTTTTACTAGTGTTTCTTTGTAAATAGGAATGCAAGTTAGGTCAGTGATGTAGAGTAAATATTAAAGGAAAGCTCTTCAACTTAACGCCTTCTTGTTAAAAGGTGACTACATGTTGCAGTTCTTTTGGGTTTTGAACTATTAAAGGCATCTTGAGTTATTAACAAGTTTCACTAAGTTCTAAAATGTTGATTAAAACTTGTGAGTTTCTTAGAAATAAAGAAGGAACAAGCAGTGCTGGACCATACTGAACAAAGCAATACTGAAATTGTGGGAGCAACCAGTTCTCAGATCTTGCATATTTTTTCTCATAAAACAAGACTGTAAGTGCAGTGTGCTTAACACCAACTATTTCCATCTCAGCTTAGTGGCATGCCTGTAACCAATAAAGAAACATCCAGATAGCTTTAAAGCAGGATGACTTAATATTTTAGGATGGTCTTAATTGTTATTGCAGTGTTTAATCAGATTTATGCCTTCAATGACTAAGCATATTGGAGTGCTCACTAAAAAAATCAGTAGCTATTAAGCAATCTCATGGAAGATTCACAGTCTTCTGGCTGTTGATTCTCAAATTAGTGTTTTTTTAAGTGTGAATTATGTCACACACTTCCATGAGCTGTCCAGACATCGACCATTAGTTAAATAATTTTGGTAAGCTATTGTTCCCCATTTAATAAATGAGAATCTGAGGCAGAAGTTAATTGAACTTTTCACTGAAAAAGGCCAAAAAAACCCCGATTGTTCTGTGTTTGGAGGCTGTTAGTGGATGATTACTTGTTACCCCGTAGTAGAGGGGACAACAGCTTACTTGCTCCTGGCTCTGTTACAGTCCTATTCTGTGACAGTTTCAGTATTACTGTCCCTACTTCACTAGTATGGAAAGGAAGCTGAATTTAATTGAAAGACATTTCCAACCTGATTGTAGGTGTTTTTTTCTTGAAACAAGATACTGATAGGGTGGGAATGTGAAGCTAGATGACCGACTATTGGAACTGATCTCTCTCCTACCAGTTTTGGTTTACATCTCAAAGAATCTGTTCCTGTTTCATCAAACATCTGCCACTTTGTCCACCATTAGAGATGCTGTAGATGCTAATACTGTGTTAGGGCTCATGTTCTACATGGACTTTGGAAATCTAAAAACTATAAGGAAAACTTTAAATGGAATGTATGCTTTCTTCACCATGGTGTTGTAAGCTGACTGAATTTATGCTATTTTGACTGCTGTAATGCAGGTACCTATGCTGTGGTTGTGGTAAGCAGATTTAAGGATTTAAGCTAATTTACACAAAACATTAGTGAAGATAAATGAAAATAGAGTGCAGGGAATGTCTGCACCATGACAAACTCAATGTAAATCTGCAGGTGCTGTGCAATGGCATTCTTTAACAGTTAAGTCAACCACAGTACATGATTTTATAGGATGTCTATTTTAGCTAGTTCTGATGTTGATTAAGCATCTTAACTATACATTTAGTTGCAGAATGTAATAGCACCACACCCCAGAAAACCTTTCTTGTTGCTTATTTGTTTGGATGAACAGTTTATAAGGATTTTGATGTGTTGGAAGTAAACTCTTATTTGATGCTCTGTATTAAAATCTACCACCGAAGTTATTTTTGAACTGTTCTTAGTTGGTTATTTGATTATTTATGTTCACCTGTTACATATAAATACAGTGAGTTTCACCTGCAGGACAACTTCAAAGTATAGTTCAGTGCAGTATTTTGTATGGCTGCCAGGTGAATTGATAGATCTAGTCTGCAATACAAAATACATCTAGTCTCCAGTATAAGGCTTCCAGACTTCCTGGGATTTACTGTTTTACCTTGATATATTAATTTACTTTTATTCTGAGTATATACATACCCTACTATACAAAACTATTCCATTGGAAATATCCATCGTAACATGCTTTAGAAACAGTTTAATCTATTTCATATTGAAAGAGTAGCTAACCATTGATCTACCTATTTACAAAAAAGTTTAGCTACAGCAAACGCATCTTGTCTAATCTCCAGAAAGGCTTCAAACTCAAATTTGCAACCTAGATGTAACCCGCTATTTGTTCTGATAACTTTTTTTAGGTTACATAGGATTGTCAGTCTCAGCTGACTCTGATATTTGTAGTCAGGAGCTCCATCTAGTGGTATGTCTGTAATGAAACCGTTCTGTGCTTGATTACTGATAGTAAGTACGCAGGACTATAAAAGCACATCTGCACTTTTTAAACTTCTGTCTCAGATCTTACTGAGACATATTTAAATTCGTAAAAGATGCCTATCACAGCAAATGTGAAATGTAGGTCTTCAGTTGACACAAAGATAACTTTATTGTGAGGTCAGTCAAGTACTGGAAGAGATTACACAGAAAGACAGTGCAGTGTGTATCTCAGGGACTTTCAAGACCCTGCTGAGTAAAGTCCTGAGCAACTTGTTCTGTATTCCGTTTTGATACCATTTGAGTTAGGAGGTTGGGCTACATGACTCCATGATGTCTCTACCAACCTGAATTATTCCATGAGTCTCTTCAGAATGTGAATGGTGTCTTTGGAAAAAAGAAATATGCTTGTTAATAACAAGTCTAGCCATTTGAGTTGAAATGTATGTGGTGTGATTTGAGAAGAGGGAGGATGACCTGAACACATTTCTTCAGTTTTCTGTTCTATTGGAAAGTCAGGTGGTGGATAAGTCATTTAGTGTCTTGGAGTTAGTGAATCTTCTCAGGAGGGCATTAATTGATCTTCCTTTCCAGAACATGTGAAAGACAAAGACTGAAGAAAACTGTAGCATTTGGGTACTAATGGCAACAGAATTTGTATGATGCCAGCCTCTAATTTGACTCTTTTTTCTTGCACCATCAGTATGCCTAAGGCTTTTCTGCTGGTTTTGCTTGCTGAAGAGACTGTCTGATTAGTCAAATACTGGATAGTACTTCCATTCTTTACATGCTTGGTCTATTTCTCTGTACCACTTAGATATTCTGTAATACTGTAACATCTGTCTTTAGAAACTAAGAACTTAATCTTCATTCAGCATGTTCATTGAAGCTTTGAGTGACTTTCCCATTCAAGACTTAAAGCAGAGTCATTTTTTTTTAAGTTTAGAAAGGAATAAACACCAAGGTGTTCTTTATTTCTCACTTCTCACAACTCTTTAAAGTATTCCCTGTCCCCTCAAAAGAAAACCTGCACACATCCTGGCTGCAGTTTAAGATGTGAGTAAAACTAATCTTGACCTGTCTTCTTTGGCAGTTAGATTAATGTCGTGGGTTAGGTTGAAAACTTCCTCCCCCCCCACACACAGCCGGTCACTCCCCCTCCCCCACCCCCAGGAATGAGGGAGAGAATTAAGGGATAAATGGGAAACCCGTGGGTTGAGATAAGAGTGATTTAATACAGATGATTTAGTACAGTATAGATGCTCACCACCCCCTCGTATGCGAAGCCTGTCTCGTCCCGAAAACTGCAAATCCCGGACGAACGCGAGGCCCTGAAATAGAGAGGGGCAGAGAGAGAGAGAGAGAGAAAAGAAAGAAAAAAACAGCAGAGCAACAGCGCAGCAAGCACAAAAGAGCAAAAGCCCCTCTTCCTGGCTGACTCTCACCTTTATACTGGGCATGACGCTGCATGATATGGAATACTAATTGGCCAGTTTGGCCCTCAGTCTTAAGTTCCACACAAATCACAAGGGGAATCGTGTCCCCCTTGTCCCAACTATGCTCCCCCCTTATCCTGCCATGCTTCTGCACTCCGGCACACTGAAAAGTCCTTGGCAGCTTGCTATCAGCGTTCTTCTCAGAGTGAGCCTCTGAGTAAAACCAAAACACGGAGCTCTTCTGGCTGTTAAAAAAAACCTCTGTCCTAGCTAAAACTAGGACAATTAATTATGTCCCAGTTGGTTCCACCTTCTTGGCTAGTAGCATTAGATATTTGGGAATATTTTGGCCTTTACATAACTTGAATTCAAGTACATATGTTAGATTAAAGCATGGAAGAAGGTTTGTAATGACTTACTCTTGGATGGTGTTGCCTTTAATGCAGTTCTGCTCCTTAAAATGTGGTTCTAATCCACTGACTTTTGGAAGGGGAGACAAGTCTAATGAGAAAAGGTAGTTAAAAATGGTCAACCACCCATCTTAAACTTCTTCCACATCTTTGTTTGTCTCTGACTTTCTTGATCATGTAAAAGCCAGTGCCTTTTCTCTCTACCATTCTTTTGACAGCAGCAAACAGGCTTGTGGATCTCATCCAGGTTAGATTTAACTAGTATCACTTTACCAATCTGCTTAAACCTTCAACTGGTACAAGCAGGGGATGACACAAATGGCTGAGGTAGAGAGTAAACTGTTCAATGGCAGTTTTGACTTTTTGACTGGTTTCAGCTAATCTTACAGTATTGTGGATTCGTCTTCGCTTTTAAAATGTTTCTTGGAAACATGAAATATGGTCCATGACTCCACTCACTTTTTTTTTCTTTAAAAAAAGAAGTCTGAAGGCCTGATAGGTGAGGCAAGTAAAAGTATTATAATTGTATTAAATTACATATTGATGGTTCTCTTAATTTTTTTTTAGTTAGACCTGATTATGTGGTTCTGAAAACAAACTTTTGTGATCAGCTCTCTCATTTCAGTGTCAGGATAAATTTCCTAGGGCATATAAATTGAAGATATAGAAAACTGAAGGAGAGAGTCTGTAATCAATTAGTTACACAATGGCACAAGCTTTTAGATTGACATGAACTGAGACATTGAGGGTAGGGATGGGGATTCATGAGGAACCACTGTCTGCCAGTCTGATTGCCATTACCATATGTAATCTACTTATTTCATGAAGCTGTTTCTAGATCTCAAATTAGGCTACACTTTCGTAATTTAACGTAGTTCAAGGCATTTGCTTGCTCTGATTACTTGTTTTCTGATGTGTATGATTTAATAAGATACTATTATTTGTGTACTACAATAAAATAACTAGCTAAATGCTGGTTTAGACTTGCCCAATAGCTATTAGAGGCTAACTTATAACTACAGATATGTTCTATATATGTGCAATACATGAATATGTACATTAACAAGATATTGTAGGATGTGATGTCCTTCTATACTCAGTTTTAGATTCTGTGTGTGTAAGTAGTACAAAGTTAACCTGATGTGATAGTTTGATGGGGGGGGGGTGTTCTGGTGGCAGGGGAGGGGATTTGCTCCCTGTGCCACCAGATCTGAGTCCCATCCCCCCCGGGGAGGGTTGCGTCAAATTGTCAAATCGGCGCCTCTGCGAATTGCCCTATTTAAGTTGAGACAAAGGGACGGGAAAGGGTCTTTTTGCTCAGGAGTGAGGAGAGGGGAGAAGGGCGCTGCCCTGGCTCCCGGCTGGGCGGCCGCTCGGGCCGGGGCCGGCGCCATGTGCTCAAGATGGCGCTGGGGGGGCCGCATGGGGGGCTCGGGAAGCGCCTCGCTCCCGGGGTGCCCGCCGGGCCGAGCTCCTCCAGAGAGGATTAAGATCTAAGAGAACAACCACAACGACCAGGTCAGTCAAGATGGAGCAGGAGGAGGGGTACTGGAGCTGAAGTTTTGCCTTGCAAATCGGTGTGAAGATGGCAGGCGGCCCCCCTGCAGCCAGGGTGTACTCGGGAGAGCAGTGTATTCGCAGCCCGTGGAGAAACACACGTCGGAGAAGAGATGCCTGAGCCCAGGAGAGGTCGTGGAGCAGGGGATGCGCGACCAGGTACTGTTAATAATGGGCATGGAATGCACGACGAGGTCGTGGAGGCATCTGGAGTCCGTGGGACGACCCACGCCGACGTGAGTGGCAGCAGCTCCCTAAGAGGCCGAGACTGGTAAAGCCCAAACTGGTGCGATCCATGGGGAAGGATTGCAATCCTGCGCGCAGGACTTATGCTGGAAAAGTTTGGGGATTTTTTCCTCGTAAGTAGGGGATCCACCGAAGCAAGGGAAAAATAGTGTAAGGACTCCTCCTCCTTTAAGTAAGGAGCGGCAGTTAACATGGATGAACTGACCTGCACTCCCCATTCCCTGTCCCCCTGCGCCACCGGGGGGGGGTAGAGCCAGGAACGAAAGGAAATAGGGGGTGGGATGGTGTTTTAAGATCTGGCCTTGTTTTCTCTTTCTCCTCTCAAGTAACCGGTTTTGTTCCCTGTGTCTCTTGTTAAGTAACTGTTAATAAATTGTTTTGTTTTATGAAGAAAGCCTGAGTCATGTTTTGCCCGGGACCGTGGTTGGTGGGTGCTCCCTCTCTGTTCTTGTCTCGACCCTCAGTCCAAAAACCACGACGCCTGATTTAAGACTTAATTTCCTGCAGAAAAGAGGAATATTGCTAAGGAAAGCAGATTGAGAATAAATGAAAAATATACTCTAAAAACTTTAATTTTCAGTGTAGTGATTTATAATAAAATGTTCCCCATGTGGCTTCAGTGTAGCATTAAAATGAGGATTCTTCCTAAGTGGAAAGGAAGGAGAATTTTAATGACTCCTTCTCTTGAAGTGAGGTTTTCCTGTCACTCTACATTGGCCAGTTTCTGTGTGACTGCACTGAATCAGCTGTTGTGTGCTATATGACTCCATCACTGCTATGGTGCTGTTCCTTCTGGAGAAAGGCATGATGAAACCTGTGGTTGCATTTATGGTAACATTAATGTAGACCGTTCTCTTTAAATATCTGCTGTGTGGCAAGTACTTCCTTGTGATTTATGTCCTGTGAGCCCAAAGTGTGGACAAGCTTGCCGTTTATTTTCTTAAGTAAAAAGTGTTCTTGAATGTATAAAGGACCTGAGAAAAACAATGTAACTTTGTAGCAAGGTATTGAGAATTAATCAGTCTATTCATTTGATCTGAAGCATGCTTTCATGTATTTGCTCAGTCTGGCTTGTTTCCACTGAACTTTCTGCCTTCCCTTTCTTCCTTAGGGTTGTATGCTTTTTTTGTGGAAAAATCTGGAAGTAACCACGGTCCTCTTCTTGACTTTGTCACTTGGGACTGTCTCCTACTAAAAGTGCAGTGATAGCAGGAGGAAGGAGAAGAGAAAAGATAGTCCCTGTCTTCACTTCCTCTTTTCCCTGCTCATACTGCCAAACATGACAGGAGCAGGCACAACCTTAGGCTGTTCCTCCTCTGTTCTTCTCTTTGTTTGTGGACAAGTACTGGGGCTTTACATTAATTTCTCATTCTGGAGATATGACAGTGTTTGGTCTGAGAGACAGTGGTGTGTTTTTTTGAAGTGTTGGTGTGGGGTTTTTTTTGTGTTTTTGTGTGGTTTTTATTTTAAGGAAATGCTCTTGAAAAGTGTATGAGAGGGAAGGATTATCTTTACTTGTGACTGATGACTGCACTTTCCTCTCCAGGAGCCCTCAGATTGTTCAGGCTGCTCTGTCACTTAAGAATGGAAGCTGTTGTTAGTGCTCCTCAGAATCATTACAATGTACAAGAACAAAATGAGGTGTCTGTTCCCTATGAGTGTTCACTAACCTGTTGAATGACCATTTGACAGATTTTTGCATACATCTGGTCAATAATGCTTTCAACAAGCCAGACATTTCATCCATCAATTTCATCCATCTTTCCTTCCTGGTAAGGAAACAAAAAACAAGCCATGATAGTATTTCTTTTGGGGGATGCATCACAGAAGGTTAGGGCACTGTCATAAGATGTATTAGTAGACATGAAAATTAAAATGGGAGCCTGGCACTAACAGCACTTTGTATGTAGTTTAGCTTTCAGTACAGGCTTTTCTTCATTTTCACTGTGATGAGCTGGATAACAGAATTTTAAAGTCTTGTTGTCTTTGTCTTTCAGACACGTGCCAAATTCCAGGAACAAGCTCTGTTAACTTCACTTGCAGTGCCAGCACAAAGTCTTCACTTCACAACTATCTATATGTCTTTATTCTGGGACAGCTGCTTCTGGGAGTTGGAGGAACTCCACTATATACTTTGGGGACAGCTTTTATTGATGATAGTGTCCCAAAACACAAGTCTTCGCTTTATATAGGTAACTTTTCAAACTGTTTGTAACACATTGTCTGGATAGATCGTAGACTACAATGCCTTAAAAATGCTTTTATGAATCCCTCTTAATTAAATCAATTTTGTTTACTTATGTGCATAAAGTGTTTCAAGATAAGTTACTGTGCAAGTTAGGTATTAGTTTGCTACAAGTGTCAAGTCTTTAGCTATTTTGCATGGTAAAGCTACTTTGTGCACCTCTCCTGGTGTGTTTTCATGTCAGTAACTGAAGGTGATTAAGTGGTTAATGTAGGCTGCCTATTAATTGAATAAGTTGTAGCAAAAATTTCACAGGTATTGAAAATTACTGTATGTCAGATCAGTAGCTACATCTTCCTGTATCCTTTAACAGTTTTATTTATTTACCTTCTAACAGTAGGCTGTCCTCTCAGTGCAGGGACATTCCTGTGCATCATGTGATCAATGCAGTTCACTAGCCACATACAAATTTGGCACTTCAGGAGGAAGTATCTTTCTTAATTGAAAGTAAAGGGATTGCCTAGAAACATGGTTAATGTGTTTGTCTTGCTGTGAGGCTGTTTGAAAGCTAAGGAATACTAATTTTTAGCAGTGTTTTTAATCTTTCCAGTCAATATTCCCTGGGTTATGTGCATTTTTACTGCCAAAAATGTTTTCTATGGGTGTGAAGATATTTGCTATTTTCCCCATTTTAGGTGTAAGCTGATAAAAGTATGTTAGCTAAACAGGTAACTCACAGGAGAAATTTAAAGCATCTTAGGTTCCTGGACTGTTTTACAGACTAATATTTTAGGGAGCAAAATTGAAATCATCATCTCTTTGCATACAATTCATGCTGAATTGTTCCAGGCAAAATGCTTAATTTGATGCCAACAAATAGAATAGTTGCATATGTTCAGTTTTAAATTACAGAGACAGCTTTTATTTTTACTTTTCCTTTATACAGAGAGATAATATTATTACACTTTTTGAGGCCAGTGACATATATAGAGCAGAATTAGGGCTGTCTGCATGATTAGGAGATCAAGAAGTGACCTGGAAGCTCAGGAGGATGGTGTCAGTGTTCATACTTATGAAAACATAAGACCGATACAAGAAATAAGTGCTTGTGCAATCTTCAGACAACTGCTGAGTTCAGAAGAACAGTGTCTTCTGCCTAATATAACAAAACTAGAAGGCAAATGAGTGGACAGGTAGCAATATGTTAAACTTTAATTCTTTTTCTTGCTTTTATGCAATGTATTGAGGATTTAAAATATGTTGCTTTGCCTAATGCAAGAAGACTTGTGCAAGGCAGCAAAAAAACCCCTAAAACTTTCTACCATTGTCTGTAAATAGCTGCTAGTATCTTAGACTATAAGCTTGCAACCTATAAGGTGGTAGTTTCTTTCTCTTCTGAACCTGGGTGTGTTGTCATTAGGACTGTTCTTTTACTGAACTGAGGCATCTAAATCTAAAGCCAATAAAAAGTTAAGCAATTCCAAATGGTGGTTTAAACTGAATGGTCTGTAGGAGGAAATAGGCCCCTTGCAAGCTAGGGTTTAAAGTCCTGTAGAACGAACAAGGACTTAACTCAAAGATCCTATGAGCATGTAATTTTTTCCAGAAAACAGGAAAACCTGGCATATGTCAACTCAATATTTATGTTGACTTACTTGAGTGTCTCCTTCTGAGTCTCTTGCCCCATCTTGTACCCTTCTCCCCACCCCTGCCAAATCATTCATTCTTGCTGTCTAGTTGAAATAATACTAGATACTCAGGATCCAGGCACTTTGGAAACAAATGAGAAATCCAGATTCTTCAACCTGGGGAAAAGCACAGAATATCAGCAATAAGGATGCATGCGTTACCAATTATTTAGACAGATCTGGTTACTATTATTTGCAAGCCTTTATCTGCAGAGACGGTGCTCCTGCCAGCGGTGCTAAAGTGCCACAGAAATCTGTCTGGTAAGCCAGGGAGGTTACTGTGACATTGAGCAAATCTTGTCCTAAGGCCAAAAAATAAAAAAGTAGACCTAAGAGTGTTCTTTAGTAGGATATGAATACACCTGTGACTTTGTGTGCTTGGTAGTTTGTTTTTTTTAGAACTGTCATGAGCTGTTAAGAGCCCTGGCTTTGTATTTTAAGGCTTATATCAATAAATGGAAATGTATATGACTTAGTTCTCAATGAACTCAAGTGGCAGATATTATTCCAGTCAAAATTTTTAGCAAAATCCTGGCTTCTGGTCTTGGCAGATCTAAAAACCAGCTTAAGACTCAAAATAAAAATGTAAATATGTAGATTCTTAAAGATTGTGAGCACGTACAATTAGCAGCTGATGCTTGTGGCAACCTCACTTCAAAAACTTTTTCACAAGATGTGCAAAAGGCAAACTGATAATGCATAAAGATACTGTCAGTGAAGTGTCTTTTGCTGAACCTCTGAGTTGCAGCTTTTAGTGAGAGCTGCACACTTCTTTGTTGAGGGACAAGGACAGATTTTGTTTTCTGCAGGCTATAGTCAAAGTAATGTCAGTGAAAGAACAGGTTGAATTACAGAAACCGTTTGGTCTGCAGTTGACTTATATCTTTAAAAAGAAAGCTTTAAAAACGTATGGTGAATTTGATGTATTTTCTCTTCTAGGAATTGGGTATGCCATGTCACTGCTGGGTCCTGCTATTGGCTATGTCTTAGGAGGGCAGCTACTTAATATTTATATTGATATCCAGATCCCAGAAAGGCAAGACACAACTTAGTCTTTTGCTTTCTATTTTCTTTTCCTAATAATTTTTACTCAAATCTCCAGCTTTTCTCCATTTGAGGAGGAAAAATTGAGTAATTTTGTTTGGCAAATACTGCATTTTCAAGAACTTCTTTAACTTAGTAAAAAGTTGAATTCACAGGGGCTTCTAGCAAGTGAGTTAGTTCCCACAGTGAGTAGTCAGTCCATTGTGTGTGAAAGTTTCTCTGTAGTGCAAATACTTAGTTTTAGCTTTTTGAGATATTAGCTATTCTAAAGCTGCTTAACAAAAAATGCTTTGTTTTGATTAGTTGCTCTTTTAGGGTTATATTGCAACTATTGATTTCTTGTGCACAAAGTTTCACTGAGGTGGGATATGAGGGGTAGGATACTGCCACTTACCTCCTGGGGAAGAGCTCACTAGAAAATATACTAATTGAGTAATGGTCCACTATTCAAAAAAATGTTTTTAATTGTACTACTGTCCAAACCAACAACTTTATTTACACTTTTATTTCCTGTGCTTTAGGGACTCGCATCAGTGCAATGGCATTCTGAACTTCTGTATTGGCTTTCACATAATTAATTGATTATGAAGATTCTTTCTAAAAACAGCTTTTTCAGTATCTTAATAATGCTACAGGTTCTTGAAAAACAGGGCCAGATAGTGGCCTTTAAATTAGAATGAATTTGACTAATGAATTGAAAGCTCTATTTGATAGCATGCAGTTATTATAGTAGAGCTGATGAACGTGCTTTAAACAAGCAAACAATGAATTTAATAGGTATAGAAAACAAGCAAATGATAATATTCAAAGGCTTTCTGTTAAATTAGTATTAAAAAAAAATCCAGCTCAATCATATCTGAAATTGCTGATTTGATTTCATGAATGGTAAACCTGCTTTTTCTAAATTATTTTTCCAGTACAAAGATGGATCAAGATGACCCACGTTGGCTTGGAGCATGGTGGATACCATTTCTTGCATGCTTTTTTTCAATTTGGCTTCTTATCATACCCTTCTCATGCTTTCCAAAACACTTACCAGGTAAATGTTTAGCAATAATGGGTTACTTTAGAAGAGAGTTTTGTCTATATTTGTGAGTGCTGGGCTGGGTGATTGATTTCTCTTTGATTCTGTTTCTCAGTTAACTGTCTTTGGCTAAAACCTGTTAATAAATACCGTGTTTCTAATACGCAGTCTTTGAAACAAGGCAAATGGGCTAGAGGGAGGATCTTGTGTATGTAATGAGGTATGGTAGGTCTGGAAACAGGCAGAGCATGGAAACTGATGATCAAAGTTTGGAAGATGCTTGCAGCTAAGCACCCAGGACTGCACATAAAGCTTCTATGTTAACCCACCAGGAAACATAAGGAAATTAAATTGACTTAACTCATGTATAGTTGTCTTTGACTCTATTGCCTTGTTGGTTTAGGTGGAATAATACAGCATGAATCAAAGTACCCCAGAGCAGTCTTCAAAAAAGAATAACTTTAATATAACTTCTATTCAGGCAGGTATTACCTAGAAGTCCTTTGGAAGAGCATCTAAAGGAACTTACTGTGCTTATGTGGAAAGAGAAGGGATGAAGGAAAGAAACAATGAAGTAGGGAACTAGGGGGAATGTAAGGACAATTAAAAAAAAAGGAAAGAAAAATTGAATAAGCTTCAGAATAGCCTGAAATTCTTAAGATATCCCTGATAGTATCTTTTTACAGTCAAGGCCTTCCAATGGAAGCGTGATGCTTTCAGCTAAATTCTTCTTTCTGCAGCAATACATTACTGATCTTTTTATGGATCTGTACCAATAAAATATTGAAGATGACTTACAGTGTCTGAGCTATTTTTCCCAAGGAAAGGAAACATTTTGATGCTTTTTCTGACTTTAAGTCTGAAAGTGTAAGTATTCAATGTTTTCATTGTCAACAAATATGCCCATTTGTAGGAACAGCAAAACTACAGGCTGAAAAAGTCTCTGAGACTCATAATGATGGAAGTCATGTGCTTGTTGAGAACAAGAATATTGGGAAAAGTTTTAAAGATTTTCCTGTGGCTCTCCTGGTAAGGAAATAATGAATTTACTAAAACTGATGTATTCTGAGAGATAAAATTCTTTTTCAGATAATACGTGTTTAGAAAGAGGACTGCTTCTTTATTGTGTTGTGATGGGGAAGTCTCCAGTACTACTGACAATTTAATGCATATTCATTTTTTGATGCTTAAGATTGTTACAGAAAAAAGAGCATATTAGTGAAGGTCCGCATGAGAGTATCACCTTTAAAATACAGTGACTTCTATATACATTCTAGTTTGCTCGGTAGTACACCGAAATAATTTCCTGAGTGTTATGCTAATTTCCCCCAATAGATACTGCTGAAGAATCCAGTGCTTATGAGTCTAATAATAGCCAGTTCTTCAGAAGCTTTAGTGGCCACTGGCTTTGCCACATTTCTGCCAAAGTTTATAGAAAATCAGTTTGGAAAGACATCAAGTTTTTCAGCAACTCTTGGAGGTAATGTGGCTTTTCATATTTAAATCTTAACTATATTGTGCTGAATCCTGAACACGTCATTAATATTAAGGTGGGAGCTTATATATGCGTCTGGTGTTTATCTGAGGTTTTTATGAATATACTTATGTGAAATGCTGTTTTCACAGCAAAAACAGTATTTTTGTATTTTTCTTGCCTGCTTGAAAAACCTGGTACTTAATTCATCAAGAGTTCAAAGTTGCTCGTCTGTAAAATTCAGAAGACTTGATACTCATATTCAAATTAGAAGGAGAATTTTGTTTGCTGCTGAAACTGTAATTTATTCCTTTCTTATTTTTGGTGAAAAATATTGAATTTTCCTCATTTAAAACTAGCTGAAGGAGCATTAAGTGTTAGTCCCTACTAAAGGAAGTAAGATGAAGGGCAGCTGGAAAAAAGCAGTTAAGGAGTTGACTTGGTCTTTCTCTTCTTCAATTCCGCCATAACGTTACAGTGAGATAACTTAACAATAAAACGACTAATCAGAATATATTATAAAGCTATTGAGTAACTTTTTTTGTAGTTGTCTTACTGTCAGATATTCCTTTTATCTGATATGCAGAAGTAATAGGTAGAATGGGGAAAGGCTATGAAAAACTGAATACTGAAGAAACAAATAGAAAAATCCGATGGAAGAGCTGCACTAGGTTGGGTCACATGATCAACTCTGACACAACTATGTCTGAAGGACAGCATCCAGATCAAGGCAGACAGGCCAAGAGATGCTTGCAGTATGCCAGACTTAGTATTTCTAGAACATGTCTTGCTAAATTACTTTGGCTGTATAGTGCTGCAGTATAAGCATATACTAGTTGAAGTGCTCTTTCTCCAACAAATGTCTTTGGGAGAGACCTTCTGAATGCCTTACTCCCCTGGATAATACTAGATAGTACTATCCTTATTCAGACATCATTGCTTCAAAACAAAGTATCTGCAAGTTTTACGTAAAAATACATTGAAATATACGCCTAATTGTTAAACAGTAATCAGTAGTGAAGCGGAAAGCTGAATGTTTGGTTTTTGTCTACAGGCCTTGGCTGAATTTCTTTTTGAGTTGAAAATATTGATAATGTTAATTAAATACACAGCTTTAAAGAAACGCCTGCACTAATGTTGAAAGCTGGTGTACTGGAAGTAATGTTGACCTAGCTACTGTAAGCTTGTTGTTTACTAATGACCATATTAACTATTTAAACTACTTTTGACTATGGGCATCTGTGGCCTGTGCAGTTCTGCTGCTGTACTTGAACTATCTTTAAAATTAGCTGTCTTGGGTCAGTGCAAGTTACACTGAGTTCTGTGTTATGTTGTAGATTAGCCAAGTAAGAGTACTCAGTTATGTATCTGGAGTCCTAACAGTGCAAAGAAGATGAATCACTATGGACTATGACAGCAAAACTGACCCACTGATCTAGACTCTTTGAAATCTTTCTGTAGATGCCTTATTTATCTTGTGCTGTCTCTTGTATAATAGTGATTATGTTCTCTTATTAAAAAGTTCATAACACAAATGTATAACAAAGAATGAAAAAAATACTGAAGCAATGAAAGAGCATTTTCTGTTTTTGTGAAGCAGCCTACTGATGTTCAGAGATTCCTGCCCAGTATGTAGTATTTTTAAGTAATCCAGTTTTCCTGTGTTGAATTTGAGTTTTGGACAGCTATAAATTATGCTGTCAACTTGAACTTCTGGAAAGGCTAAAAATTATGTAAGGATAGAATAACTTACTCTGACAGATTCTGGTAGGTTGGTTTGAAAATGACATCACATGGGCTACATCTTAAGATACAGATAACTGTTGTGATTTGTTTTT
Organism: Tauraco erythrolophus; assembly: GCF_009769465.1. Classification (NCBI taxonomy): domain Eukaryota; kingdom Metazoa; phylum Chordata; class Aves; order Musophagiformes; family Musophagidae; genus Tauraco; species Tauraco erythrolophus. Next base: position 69,795,171 of record NC_141496.1, read on the forward strand.
TCTTAAGATAAAACTGCACTCTAAATTGCTTAACTAATTATATCTTGCATTTTTTTGTAATTTCTGGTGTCTTGTTTTACTCTAGGGCTTGTATTAATTCCGGCAGCAGCACTAGGCCAAATCATAAGTGGCATCTTTGTTTCCAAGTGCAAAATGGATTGCAAAAGCATAATCAAGTTCATGATAGGCACTTGTTCAGTGGCCTTACTATTAAACACAGTGTTTTTGTTTGCTAAATGTGGGAGTGAACCTTTCGCAGGTGTCTCTGAAACATATAATGGGTAAATATATTTTAATGCACTCTTGGGCTTGGTGTTAATGTTTTTAAATAAATAAGGTATGTCATAGAATACAGAAGTTTTAAAAATGTCATTTTGATGTATGAAACTGAAATGTTTTATGGAACTCTAAAACCTTGTTCTTGGAATCTTTATTTAAGATGATTAAGAAAATGTAATGATACGTTGCCTGCAAAACGTTCTGAGCAGAGGACCTGCTAGACAGAAATCCCAGCTTCTGTGACCATTCTAAGTTGGTAACAATAGTATTGACTACCATTGATTTTGTATCTCTGTAGAAATGACGTGTCTTTTGTATCTTGTTTTGTTAACCAGCTCATCACAATCTGAGCTGTTTGTTCCTGGAGGGAGTCTGCCATGTGCAACAATTTTGTAAGAGCACTGAGGTGCAGTGCAACTTAAACCAATCACAAATTTTTCCCTAGAAAAACAAACGTGTTATTGTAGCATCAGGTTCTGGCATATCTAGCCACCCTTTACAAAGGAAGCTTTTCTTTCATGATAAAATGGCTGATGGTGATAGAAATTTAATGCAAAGAGAGCATAGCTCAGTGACCCAAGTTGAAGAATAAAATGGGTGGAGTAACATGGTTAACTGAAACAATTTAAAGTATTTTTAGCTAACATGTATAGGAAAGACTTCTCTAAACAATGTACCTTTTCTTTCCCTTGAAACAACACAATTCTCATTACTAATGAGAATGCAGTCTATCACTCATTTTTAGGTGTTTATAGTAATTGTAATAAAAATTCTAGGATAAATGTTCTTCCTGTTGCCATGAGCAAAGCTTGCTATGGAAACCAGTATGGCACTGGGAAAAAAAGTCAGAAAAATGACAAAAAAGTGAAGCAAGATGAAAAATAAATAGCTATAAGGATAAGCATTCTTAAAAAATTGGATTTCTAGGTCCACTTTTAAAACTTCAGCATTGAATGTATGCGATCAAATTACCAGCGTAGGCACTGTGTTGTTTAAAACGCCCAATCATGCCTTATTAGGGAACTAACTATAATATAATATTTCAATTCTCATAGTTTTAAATAGTACGCATTTCTGTAGCATGAGCAGTGTTTAAAAGCTGAAAGAAGGCAGCTAACTGTGCCAAAACTGTCCTCTCAAGTGGTTGGTTGTGCTGTCATGAATTGACAGAGCCAGAGGCAGCTCCAGCTGTTTGAGAGTCTGCCAAAGAGACAATGCTGTTGTGCAGAATAACTCTAGTAGGCTGGTAGCTAGGGACTGCTAGCTGCCATTTAAAAAAAAAATCATAAGCATGAGCAGTATGCTGTGCAATGGGGTGAATGACTTATCAATACTTTTTTGATGTTTTTCCCAAATCCTCTATCTTAGAAAAGGGTTGGGTACCCATGTCTTTTACAGATTTCTACTTTTGTATGTTATGCTCCAATTCATCAAAACGTACTTGAACCGAGATAGGATGGGCAAGAGGATCTTTGCACTTTACTGTCATAGTTGCATGAAGTACCCTATGAAAATGCAGAAAATGAGTTTGAGGGGAAAATCAGTTTTGTAGCCTCTAAGGCACATGCAAGTTGGTAATACTTTTAGAAAAAAAGATAAACACCTAATCAACCATTAGGCTTATATGGTTTCTTCACTTGATATTTATCATGCTTTTGACTGACTTAAAATGAACATACAACAGATAGAAGAATGCAGGAAAATCAGCTCTTACTCAGAGGCAACTAAGTGCAAAAATAGGGTGCTGATTTTCCTATGTCCTTTAAGGGAATTATTGACATAGACATAACTGTAAAATATTACAAAGTTTTCCTGAAAATGCAAAGAGTGACATGACAAACTAGCCAGATATTTTTCAGGTCTCTCATTTAGGTAAATGTGAAAATAGTAAAATAGATGACCCCGGGTTAACAGGGCAGAAATTCAGAGGGCTTAAAAGCCGTCAGGCTTCCAGTTCTCTAACAGTAGAAATTTAATGCCATAATACCTTAACCATTCATTTGTATTTCCTTTTCCAGAAGGCATACAAAATGGAGAAACCAAATTTAATACACTGGTAACTGGGAGAAAAAAAAGTTTTTCATCCTAAGTTAAATGCATTTAACTTGTATTTAATAGTTTTGTGTAATATGGGCAATACGTAGTTTAACTGTTGCTGAAGACCTCTTATCCACTGCAATTTGGAGTTAACCAATCTTGAAATAACTCTCTCCATTCAGTATCCATTATAAAAATGGTTCAGTTCTATCTAATTTGCTGATACATATTGGACTCTAGTTTGTTGTATGTGTGACCTGCATCAGAATAGTTAGTGGCACTAATATAGTGCCAGTTCTGAAACTGCTTTCCATGAAGGAGTAAGCAACTAAAATATTCAATAGTAGCTTTAACAAATTTATAAGCTTGTAGGAGAATAGCCAAGTATCTGATTCCACTTATCCTATTGAACAAATGCTTCTGAAAGAACAAATTGGGAGAGTGCTCTGAGAGTTGACTTGGAAATTGATTCAGATTCATTTTTTGTGGAGGATTTCAAAGAAATCCATTATGGCAAGCATTCTCTGTTGAAAAATAGCCTTGAGGTGTGGGGAGTGGGGAAAGCTTTTGTAAGTTTAGTACCAGAACCACATGGGTGCAAGATCACTTCTGAGTTCATATGTTAATGAACAAAGTGTATTGTTTGTAATAACTCTGTTGATTACTAAATTAGGCTATAAGCAGAACTAATGTTATTTACTCCATCTAGTAAACACTTCAAATAATTGTTTTTGCCAAATTCTCTTGTCCAGTATTTCCTTGAAAACTTGAAGGAACAGAAACGCAGTGACTATTTCTGTAGTTCTGTTCATTACCACAAATCTCTGGGTAATATGGTGTTTTGTTTTGCTGTGGAAAAAATACCCAACCTATAGTGCTTTTGAAGACCATTTAATGACCTGATCTACTAGGCTTTTTTAGAAAAATGATGTTAGAACAAGAATTTCCACTTCATAAGAACCTATGTACACTAAACTGTATTTCTTCTGTGTTTTAATATTTCTCTGACCATGCATAACTAAAGATTCAGTCCTTCTTTGTAGGTCAGGGAAAAGGGATATTGCATGCACATGTAAACAGGACAAGTGTTGCCATTGAATTGATTGAATACTTGTAGGCTTGACAGGCCTCATAGGCTAACAAGGCACTGCATGAACGAACCTGTGGTGTTAGTGAATTTGCTTGTGGTGCGCTGTAGTGCTTTAAGCCAGAGTGAACTAACTTTGATTCTTCTATGTACGAAGAATGAACTAATGTAACTTAGTAGGGTTCAACTGTACTACAACCAAATGAGGTATATAGGTAGTTACGTCCTTAATATTCCATGTGCAGTTTAAATTGTATGTAAGTAATTAAATATCCTCTTATCTGTGACCGTCTTAAATTCTCTTGAAGAAACTTACCTTTTACGTAATGAATCTGAAACTTTCAGTTTACAGGACAATGTTTAAACTACTGGCAATATCAGTATCCTGGTTTCACTTAACAGAACTCTTAACCTGTGAAACTTCTTTACTTCTTTACTTTGTTATACGCACTACTGTTAGAAAATCAAAGGGTGTTTTTATTCTCTCCAATTATATATTAAGAAGACTCCCCTACATCCCAAACAGATTTTTTTAATGTTAGTAATATAGTGAGACTACTTCAAATACAACCATACTATGGCCTATACTGGAAGTAAATTACTAAATTGAGAATGGTTATAGTAAGCAAGAGTGGAATTAAACTCTGTTCTTTAGTTATTCCCTAAACAGCCAGGGAAAATCTTTAAGCTCCTTTTGAGTGTGGTAAGACTTTGTATGTCATGACTGCTCTGCATTTAGCATGTACAATTGTCTTGGTGCTACAACAATCTACATGTCTGCATAGCAGTGTTAAAAATAGTAAAAATGTGTTGGACTTGAATCCAAAACAGGAAAAAAACCCTTATGATCAGTAGAATCACTAAACACTGCTTTTAATCTTGTTGCATGATTTCTTAAAACTGTAAATTGAACAAGTTCAAGTGTGCAAGTGTGTGGGAGAGAGGAGAGGATATAAGAATTGGGTTGGGACACAGAATTTTGTCATCTGTTTTATGAATGGAAATTGGAGGAATAATCTATGGAGGTAATAGTAGCACAAAAATAAGTAGGTACAGAATAAATGGGAATTGCCTCTAGAGTTGTAACTACTAGGAACGTGGCTTGTTTTTAAACAATTAAGTGCAGAAATCACCTGAATTGAATTTTGAGATTTATTATCCTATAAATACTGCATTACTTATTTACATAGCTTGTGTTTTTAAATTACTTTATTAAAAGCCCATTAACTTTTACCTTTCAGAACAGGCACACTATATAATTTAACAGCGCCATGCAATGCCAACTGTGGATGTTTGCGATCTATGTACTACCCAGTTTGTGGCAGAGATGAAGTCCAGTATTTTTCTCCCTGTTTTGCAGGATGTACATCACATCTTTTTAACAACGTGAAGAAGGTACTTTATGCTACAAAGACAGCTGACATGGTCTCTTCTGGTTTCCTGCAAAATGAATTCTATATCAAAAACATTTTCCCCTTAGTATCACAGGAAATCAGTATTTGTGAATCTAAGTGGTAGTTACTGCAGGAAAAATTGGTGTGGATTGGAAACACATGTCTAAGTATGATTAATGCTGGTATGCCTTAGAATCTAATACTCTCTGACCAGGTGCTTTTAGATATTCCATTTGTGTACTGTGTCATGTTTAATAACGAACCCACTTATTTGAGAGCTGCTGTTACACAGGATTTCTGATTTAGCAGAAAAGTAGAAATCGGCAACTGGTGTGACATTAAACTGCAGTTCTTATCTAGATCTTTAAGCATAATGTAATGTTTGTTGTATGCATGGCAACCTGCTTCTCTGAGTTTAAGCCTTGAACGTCAGTTGGCCCTGATGCAGGAATGGTAAGCCATGAAAGTGGCTGGTTATTATTGAGCCTTCCCAGAACTGAGAGACTTTCTGTGCTTGTTTTTATTTCTTTTTTCTTTTTTCCTTTGAAAACAAACTTGGGTGGATTTAAATGAAGAGCATAAAATTATTCTATTTGTTCACCTGATTACAAAAGCAGTCCAACATTGCTTCTGTTCTTTCCTGCTTAAGTCTTAAGGTAGAGCTCACCTCCCTTCCTGTTAAGTACAGCCCAGTGTGAAAAGCAGCCTGTTTATACCAAGACTGTCAAGCTAGGGGATCTGGGACTTGCCAGCATCTTTGAAGAATGTGAATTGTTGTGATTTCCAATTTGTTCTGCTACTGTTGTAAATGGATATGTATTATCTAAACTTGAAGAATAAGGCTTGAGGAAATAGTGGCACAAGTAGATGTGAATCTAAAGAATGTGCCCTGTTCAAGTAATAGTTTTCAGCAGTAAAGACAGTTAAAGTTCTTCAGACTGTAACTTTTGAATTGTACAGAAATAATCAGCAGTTTTGGTTAACAAACTAGGTAACAGTTAACGTTAGATTGTTTCAGTATTGGAAAAATGACTTTTGAGAACTGTATAAGATACCTTCTGCTGTAAGGGTACTGAAGCTTTTGGCTACCCTTAGTTTGGAAGTTATGCTTTGCAAATGAAACCAGTCTCGTATAGGGAAAGAGAAGGGACGTTTTCTCCCTTCTTCTAACCCTTGACACACTCCGTGATGAGTCTTTAACATTTTCAAAGAAGTGATTTGTTTGAAAATTACATTTCTCAATTTTTTTGTATGTTTATACAGAGATACAAAAAAAATCTTGAACACTGTAGCTTGCCCTTTTTCAATTGTATACACACTAACTCGTGTTATCTTCAGTGACTTGTAAGATTTGAGTGCAAAGGTTACTGTTTCAAGGCTTACTTTGTTGGTGATTTTGTATACTATTATGTGCTGCATATGGTAATTCCTCTAACTCTAAAATCTTAATTATTTTTTTCTATGCTTGCACCTAAAAACTGATTCCACACAAAATGGAGACTGTCACTGTTTTTAGATCACAAAACCAAAAAATTTTTGCTCTGGTGAGCTGGATCAGCCAGGTTCTGCTGAACCAGTTTTAAAAGTGAGGGTTACAGTGTCATGTGATCACCAGGAAATTTACTGTTTCCCATGATGTAAGTTCAGGGATTTTTCTTGTATTCAGTGTGATGCAGACCGAATGAACATCTACCATATTAGTGTCACGTAGTGTCATTCTTAGAGCTAAATTTTGTTTTATAAATTGTAGACATACCACAACTGTTCCTGTATTGGGAAACCAAAAGGAGAAAATAGTTCAGAAGACTTTCTGTATGAAGCTGTCCCTGGGAAATGTCCAACACAATGCAAATTTTTACCCTTATTCCTGACCTTCTTCTTTTCTGCTATTGTTTTTACATTTATGGCTGTTACTCCAACAACTGTGGCCATTCTCAGGTATGTTTTTGGGCTGAGAAGTAAGTAAGATTCTTGTGAAAACTGATTAGTGAAATACTTTAATTTGTTTTTGCTTTGGATTGTGGACTTTAAGCAAATATGCAAGGGATTGCCTGTTGTATTACTTCATGTAGTAAGCAGGCAGTACTGGCAGCAGAGGGCAGTCATACTGTTCACTGTTGTCTGTAATTACAATTGGTGAGTAGGTACTGTTTGAATCTATAAAAAAATAAAATCTTTCCTACTTGTGGGAAAATCCCTCTTTTATGGGAGCTTTTTTAGTCAAAGCAAGAAGGAATAAATGTGCCATGTGCTTGGATGAAGAAAATATTCAACTAGCCTGTGTATTGGTAGTGCCAGGATTTCAGATTGTACCAAGAAAACAACAAAATAGCAATCAATTCTTTGATTCCTCTCTAAGTTCAGAGATCTGACTTGCAAAATTGTAGTCAGTCAAGAACTGTAGACTACCTTTCATATGATATCAATGTTGTATGTATCGTAGTCATTAATATGAACCATGGCAGCATATATGTGGCTGTTAACCAATGTTTTGACAGTCTTTCAAATTGCTGAAACCGCTATGCATGAAAACTAGATACTTTTATTTTCTAATATTCATTCTGAAAGTAGACCTGTTTTCACATTATGTTGAAATCTGACTTGTACCTCTAATACTTCCAGAGAGAAAAGTCCATGAAGCGTAGGCATACATGCACTGTACACATGATGCTATGGGAGGGTATGGTTAGATGCTCTTTTTCCATTTTTGTAGGCAGAAGATTGAGGAGGGGAGTAATACACTGCAACAGTGCTTTTTAGTAGCTTCCTGTTCAGGATTGATGTCAATCTGGTGTTAGCAGCTTGTCATGTTAGTGTGGGGCCAGAGTAATGTGAAATGTTGCATTATCTCCAGAACTGAGCTGACATAGTTTTATTTAGGTAATTCTCAGCAATAACATTTGGAATTTTGAATCCTTGTACACTTCAACTAAAATGGTGAAACAGTTTTTATGAAAGAGGCCTGTAGAGCAGTTCAAATGTGCAAAACCTAATTTCAATAGCTAAAAGCGAGGTAAGTTACTTCAGTGTATTCTGATATATTTTCAAAGGGCCTATTTTGTACAACTGCAAGTATAAACTTAGATGTTTGTGACAGTATTCCAGTGCTAGAAATACCCACACACACTATTCAAAACTTTCTCCTTCCTCTACTTGCCTTTATGGGTAGGGGATCCTGACAGTGACTGCTGATAACTGCTCATCTTGGTTGTTTTTCTATGGTTAATCCTCATAGATACTCCAGAATGAGGGAGTAACTCCTGAGTATTTAAATACTATCTTTTTTGGCACTGACAATGCCTCAGTGATACAGTTTATTAAAGAAAACAGTGCCAAAACTAAATTGTACAAATTCAGTAAGTTGTATTTAATTTTTATGATAGTATCTTTAAGACACTGTCAGGATAAAATGTTTGTTGCTAGAGAAGTACCTGAAAGAAATGGGTAGGAAGTAAGGAGGTAAATTCTACTAGTTATTAAATCAACATATTGTAGCATAGGCCAGAACCGACTAATTGTACGGTTGGGTGACTATTTGTCAAGGTTAAGGGGAAATACAACACCTTGTGCTGTGCTGAAGCCTAGTCTCAATTCATGTATTGCTTCTTTAGGAACAGTAGCTTAGGATTGCCTTCTAGCACTGTCCTTAAATCCTTGGTGGTTCTGTGGAAAAAATGTTTAATAGTGTATCAGGGTGCTGCTGGTAAGCTAGCTTTTTATTTGTACTGTTTTTTGGTTACTTGTTCTGCACACTGTATTTCTAAAACCCTCTGCTGTTAATAGATTAAAAGAATATATTAAAGCATATTCACGGAGGGACAAAGCATAGAAATGGAACAGTTAAAACTTGTTTACTGAGTCTTAAACAGTGAATCTTGTTTACAGGTGTGTGCCAGATAAACAGCGCTCGTTTGCTCTTGGAGTACAGTCAGTGTTTCTACGGCTACTGGGTATGACTTTCTTGTTGAAATAATTACCTCTGAATAATCTACTTATCTGATGTTTTTCTAGATTTAAAAATAATGCATTAAGAAGCTTTCAGAGGAGCTTGAAGCAGCCTGCCATTGGCTTATAGAATACACCTGTTATAACGCAGATGTAGATTCAAATTCCTCTTTAAATGGGGCATGGATACTCACTTCAGCCTTTTTTTGGTTTGAATTGGCACAAACAAAATATGGGTAACTCATTTTTTTCAGCAAACGACACTTGCTGTCACTTCTCCCAGAAGGATGCTTATTCTGAAAGTTGAGATAAGAAAGTGATGTAATAAAAACCAGCTTCGTGTAGTTAATATCTCAGTTTCCAGAAGTTAAAAGAAAGTGATGTACTCTCATACGATTATACCCTTATTGGCCATGCCAGTATATTTTAAAGCGGGTAGATGGAGTCTTCCTTCTTTTTCCTTCCTTTTCAATTCCTTTGACTAATTTTAGCCTTTATTAAAGTTGCAGACATTTGCACATAAATAACTACTGAGTTTTTATGTGGGAAATCTACTAAAATTCTAAATCTAGGCTTCTCCAGAATCTTAGTAAGATGGGTGAATCATCTTAGAATGTAAAACTGAACGTAGATATTCTCTTAACCACACATTTGAATTTTCTCAGGCATATTTTAAACTCTTGTCTTAGACACTTTTCAGATGGCATGTATGATTCAAGACTAGGTTAAGGCTCTGTTACTGAGTAGACTTTTTAATGTCAATATTTAGTACTGCAGCCATTCCCATTTGAGACGAGATGTCTAGCAGTGTAAGTTTTACTCTGCTGTACCTATTGAAACTCCAATTAATCTAAGTCATTCTATAAATAAAACATAACAAGAGTAAACATCCTGACAGGTAGAAATTAGCTGGGATGTAGTGTTAAGCATTGAATGAAGGCTTCTCTGTTCCATTTTACTCAAAGTTATCTATGGCCAAGTCTTAACTCTTGACTTCACTGTGGAACAGAGGGTAGGAGAACTCTTTGTACTGCCTGTACTGGCTGCGGCTGGAGAAGGCAGCAACTAACAGCATTAATACCCACATGATATTTATGCTGTAGGCTTCAGGAATCGCACACGAGTTCTAGAGGGAAGATCTGTAGTGAGGACATAACTGCTTGTTAGCTCAAGAACAATTTAGGCCTTGAGTAGGTTAAGTAGATGTGCACTGATATACCTGAAGTGTTTATAATAAAATTGGCTATACCTGGATGAAAACCACTTGTGCTTTATGAAGCACTGTTTTAACAAAATCACACAAATCTAATAAATGATACACAAAATTAAAATTATAATTTTAAAATAAATTTAATTAAAATTGTAATTTTAAATGCTACTCATTTTACCTATAAATTTTTCTTAGAAACTGTTACCTCTGCGGGATGGAAAAAAATGTATAACTGAACATGCTAATATAATATTTTAGTTCTCTGCATTTGGAGTAGGTTAGTGTATATGATCTGACGAAAGGAACGTCTTTCGCTTAGGTTAAAATCCTGCTTCCTTGATTAGCTATTTTTCCCCCTAAATTTAATCAGATTTTTCTTTTCCAATGAATACTGAGGAAGTTAAGAGAAGCTGTCTCTAACTTGCTTGATAAAGTGAGAGCTGTATAAAGAATTAACTGACACTATGCATCCTACCTGTTAATTGAGAGCCATGGAAGTGGCACACTTGCTATGTAATATGAGCCCTAGGACTTTGATTTATGTTATGCTTAGTGTGCGGCTATCCTATTTTATCTTCCCCGCCAGGCTGGCATTTCACTGTATACATTAAGGTAAGACTATTTCAAGTAACTCAAATGTTCTAATGTGTTATTGTGGGTTTTAGGTACTGTTCCTGGACCAATTTTGTTTGGTGTTGCTATAGACAACAGTTGTACTCTGTGGGATATTAATGAATGTAAAACTAAAGGAGCCTGTTGGGTTTATGACAATGAAAGAATGGCTTATCTGCTGATGGGCATAAGTAAGTGACTTCATGTTAAGTATATGTACAAGGTAATAGATATACTGACCTTGACTGCTAGATGGGAATTATTTTTAAGTAATAGAATCTTAAACTTTTACTTTTTAGGAGCAGGTTTTTTAAAAGAACACCTTTTTTTTGTAAATAATAAAAAGCAGAATATCATAGAAAGAGCAAAACCATATTAAGTAGCTCTTGAAAATTACCTAGAAAACTTTTTGTAATAACAATAATATAAAATAGTTTTGCTTTTTGGTCTTTCTTTATTGTCACACTTTATTTACTCAGTTTTAAGGGATTGGCACACACTTCAGTCTTACCTGGCATGGTCTGTTGGCAGCTTGTTTGTACACGAGGTGTTTTAGTTTGTGGCAAAGAGAATATTGTTGCGATGAAGAACAGTACTGAAAGAAGAAGTAAGGAAGACTTGCACTTCAGGCTAGAATGGGGTGAAGAAATATAGCACTAAAGTAATGGCAGTAGCTGCTGCAAGCAAGAACTGGGAGGCTGGTGAAGGGTCTGAATTCAGTTGGAAGACTGCCTTTATCTGCCCTTTGCAGTTCATGTAAAACACATTAAAATTCATGGTATCCATTTAAAAGCCTTAGTGTAACTCACCATGTGAAACTTTATAAATGACTGAAATACTTGTCTGCTATTGAAGGTGACTGCAACAAGGACTTTTCTGTTCTTTGCATTCAGGTGCTGCTTGTAAAATCGTCACAATCATCTTTGTGGTCATGGCAGTTTGTTTGTATAAGCCTCCACCAGCAGGTGCAGCCCTGTCTCAAAAGGATTCAGAAGTGGTGTCTGCTATACATATATAAATGATGAGCAAATTGGAGGCTTTTGAAAGAAGCCAATAAGAATAAGCACTGTTACAGCACTTGTACTGAAGTTCTTGTACACCGTTACCTAAATATAAAAGATCATATGCAATTCTTGAACAACTTAAAATATTTTTGAATGTGTATTATTCTGTAATTTGCTAACCATACTTTTTAGTATACTGTTGTGTATATCCAAAAAAGTGGCACTTAAATTTGCAGTCTAATTTTGTCCAATTTTAAATGTCTGATTTGTAACTTAAGTGAACAAAGTGGAACACTCTGATTTTTCTTTAAAAAAAAAACTGGAAAAATGAGATGAACTGGGTGGATGGTGATCTCCATTTCCCCCTGCTTATAAAGTAATACCTAAGTGAGACTGTAGTGAGAGAAACCTTGCAACTTGGTTAATATACTAAAGGGATCGGTCTGTCTTAAATGGACTTCTTTTAACATGCATGTAATCTGTGCTAGTGCCTTAGTTGGGGATTTTGACTGTAGATACACTTGGAAATGTGCAAGTATGGTCATGTTTTACAATTATTTTTACATATTATCTTCATGGCATAAGTTCACTTTTTAGTATTTTTAGAAAAATGTAAATAGTGTTATAGAATAGGTGGGTTTGTAACAGCAAAATGTATGTTAATTTAAGTAGCTGAGTCTCTGTCTAGAATATACATAGAAATTTGCTGATCAGATGTTTTCTTCAATCATTGTTAACATTTTTCTATAAAATTTGAAAATAAAACTTATTTTCTTACTACTTCTGTGTATGCTTTGTCATTTCTAAGTGACTGTTCTAGACTTCTCTAAAACAATGCTGAAATCTGGCAAACAGTGTGCATGCAATCATCAACAGTAGGAAAATACAGCTTTAGTTGTTCCTTTTGACTTACACACTGCATGCTATTAAAACTGTATTTGTATATCACAACAGATGTGCCTCACCTCCTAAAAGCAGAAGACTTCATGACTTTTGAGGCAGAAGAGGAAAGGGGAAGAATACAACTGAGTTTATGCTTGTTCTGTTTAGTTGGATGTCTCCTGGTAACGTAGTTTCCTAATGAATGGACTCATAGCAAGGTGGGTAACTTCCCTTGAAAGTGCAAAATACTGGTCTTCTGTAAAGTAAACTGGCTTCTCTTGTTCTTAGACTGTGAGATCATAGTTTACAGTTTCTGCTGTGTAGTGTGTTTGCACACACTAAAAAACTTGTGGGGCAGGAGCAATAGGAGCTTCCTCTTCTGAGGAAGTTACCAGCCTCTTAGTTGCACTGGAGTGGCTATTTCGGTGGAGAAGGGAGGAATTATTGCCATGGTATAAAATTACAGTTAATGCTAAAGGCTGTTGCAATTTATAATTTCACCTATGACTTGTTAAAGATTATCCTCTCTAGTTTAGAAGCAGCAGTGCAATGATTAGAGGAGACGCTTAATATTTAGAACTGGGTAAGTTTACCAATTTACAAAGAACCATAGAACCATTTGGGTTGGAAGGGACCTTAAAGATCATCTAGTTCCAACCCCATGCCATGGGCAGGGATGTCTCCCTAGGTCAGGTTGCTCAAAGCCACATCCGACCTGGCCTTGAACACTTCTGGGGATGAGGCATCCACAACTTCTCTGGGCAAACTGTTGTAGTGTTTCACCATTCTGAGTGAGGAATTTCTTTCTTACCATAGCAATGTTAAATAATATAGCAATAGATAGCAGAGAGCAGTAGATGTTGTGTCAAAGGTTTTGCTAAGTTAAATTATCACAGACAAGCTGAACAAGTGTGGTGTTAGGTATTCAGACAGTGGGAGTGAATTAAAAACCACCCAAATTACTGGCCCAGAGGGTCAAAGCACAAAATCCAGTGTAAGTCAAGTCACTAGTGCTGTACCCCACAGATCAATACTGGGGCCAATCCAGTTCAACCTCTCCACTAATGACCTGAATAGTGGGATAGATTGTGCTCTGGAGGAGTGGCTGATAGACTAGATGGTTCTGCTGCCACCCAGAGAGACCTTGACAAGATGAAGAAATGGTCAAACAGGAACCTTAAGAAGTTCAACAAGGGGAAGTGCAAAGACCTGCTCACCCAGGGACAAATAACCCCATGCACCAGTAACATACAGGGGGCCACCCAGCTGCAAAGCACCAGGTTCATGGTGGGCAACCTGACCACAAGGCAACAATACACTCTGTATTCAATAAAGGCCAATAACATCTTGGGCTGCATTAGGCAAAGCACTGGCAGCAGGTTGAGGGAAGTGAGTCTTCCCTTCTGCTCAGCACTGTTGAGGACACAGCTGGAATGCTGTTTCCAGTTCTGGGCTCTCCAGCACAAAAGCATTACAGACTTACTGGAGGGAGTGTGGTGCAGGGCTACAAAGATGATTAAAGGACTGGAATATCTTTCATATTGAGAGAGCTGGGAAAAGAGAAGGTTCAGGGAGATCTAAGCCTTGAAGAGGGGGAAGCCAGCCTCTACTTATTAATGCCCAATTGGGCAAGAGGCAGTGGGAATGAACTGAAACACAAAGTTCTCTGAACACAGATATTTTTTTTTAACTGTGGAGGTGATCAAACATTGGAACAGGTTGCCTGAGAAGTTGTGGAGTTGTCATTCTTAGAGATGTTTAAAACCTAACTGGACATGATTCTGAATGATCTCTTCTGGCTGACCTTCCTTGAGCAGGGAGATTGGACTAGATGATCTCAAGCAGACCCTTCCAGTTTGGTCTGTGTTTCTGTGAGATGCTCCTCAGTGTGGCCTTTGTCCCATTCACCCACTGCATGATGTGTGGCTTCTATATGGATTCTTGCAAGGAAAGAGCTGTCTGTTCTTGCCAAGTGTCTTTTGGTTTCTTTTTGGGGGTTGGTTTGTTGTTGGTTTTTTGTTTATTTTTTATATTGGCTTGTATCTCATGTTAACATTTAGCAGCTAATAATGTGTGTATACCTCACTGGGTGATATGAGTTCTTATCATGCTAACATTTCAAACAGCAGTTGACAGTGTTCTGTGATTTGTAAGTGCCCTGTGAACTACTGTTTAGAGTACTTGGACTGCTAAATTCATGGACTTGTATGTTTGAGGTTGTATTAGAGATTTGGGGTTTAAGAAGAATTTCAAGTATGGTCCAAAATAAAGATGATTTAAAACTTTTTGAAAGTTGCATCTCCTAACTAACATGATTCTTTGTAGAAACAAATCTTAGTGCAAATGAAGCTGACCAACTAAATATTGTAGTTGAGCAAAAGTTTTAATTCATCTGTGAGCCAGAAGTAAGCTTCTAAACCTAAGTATATTGCCCTGCATGGCTAGCGTGAATAAAGTCTCCAAAACTTTATTGAAGCCTCTGCTCGGCAAATCTGTAGGATTCCAGGAGTCTTAGAAGAGAGTGACAGTAATTAGCTGTTACAGTTCAGACTAAACTTCTGATCTAAATTTCCTGTGTTGTTATGTGTTCTTTTATCTCAAAATCAAGACTGCATTTCTCTCTATTCTGCAGAGGAAAGATGAATATAAGGTAATCTCAAGCTCTGTTTGGACAATAGTAGCTAGAGCTCATGTTAAAATCAGCTAATTCTTTGTATTTGAGCGCTTTTCCAAAGTGAATAGCTTAACACCAAAATTCACTGCAATAGCGAAAGAACATTCTGGCTCCATAAAGACAGAGAAGAGGGAAAATCTGAACTTTATTTTGCCTGTGGCTACCATACATATCGTTACTTAAAAGTATAAAGTATTTTGTATATATATCTTGCTTGCAGTCTCTGCGTGTTATTAGAGGTATCTGAACAAAATGACCTAAAATGCATTGGTTGTAAACCGAGTAGATCCAAGTATATTTGCTGATACATTATGGGCAGAAACATGGAAACATTAGGAAATGTTGCAGCTCGCTAGCTGTTTTTACATGTTTAAAGTTCAATTGCTGACCATTACTGAGGTGGTGACAGTGCCTTGCCGGGGGAACTCAGGGAGCACCCCGATCCCAGGGTGCGGGTTGCCCGCTGGGCCAAGTTCACCCAGGGAGGACTGAGATCTGAGAGAAACGGCCACACTGACACCGGGTCAGTGAAGATGGAATGGGACGAGGTGTGCTGGAGCTGAGTTTCCCCTGCAACCAGTGGTGAGATGGCAGGCGGCCCCCCTGCAGCCAGGACAGACTCGATGGAGCAAAGACCCACTCACAGCCTGTGGAGAAGCCCACGTCAGAGAAGAGATGTCTGAGCCTGAGGACGGTCGTGGAGAATGGGACGCACAACAAGGTAGAGAGGCATCTAGAGTCCATGGGACGACCCACGCTAGGGCGAGTGGCAACAACTCCCTAAGAATCAAGACTGTGGTAAAGTCTGCACTGGAGCAATCCAATGGGGAAGGATTGCATCCTGTGGTAGGACTCACTCTGGAGAAGTCCATGGATTTTTCCTTGTGGGTAGAGGATCCCCTGAAGCAAGAGAAAATGCTGTAAGGACTCCTCTTCCTTTAAGAAAGGAGTGGCAGTAACAACATGGGATGAACTGACCTGCACTCCCCATTCCCTGTCCCCCTGCGCCGCTGGGGGAGAAGGTAGAGCTGGGAAGAAAAGAAAAGGGAGTGGGGAGGTGTTGTTTTAAAGATCTGACTTTGTTTCTTTTTATCTTCTCAAGTAACTGGTTTTCTTTGTCTCTATCTTTTTAAGTAACTGTTAATAAATTGTTTTGTTTTAAGAAATCTGAGTCTGTTTTGCCCAGGACCATAGTTGGTGGATGCTCCTTCTCTCTTCTTATCTTGACCCTCAGACCTTGTATTATATTTTTCTCCTCTCCACTTTACTGGGGAAGGAGTGAGTGAGCGGTTGTATGGAGTTTAGTTGCCAGATCGGCAAGCACAACAGTGCTTGCCTAACCCACAACACTGGTGTCTTTTGTCTGCTTGATTTCTGTTTTTGCAGTGGCACTGACTTTCTTCTTGAGTTAATACATGAATATACCTGTTTATGGTTTATTTTCTTTTTATGGTGCATCTGTGCAGCACTCTGTGAAACTCTGTTTTTGTATGGGTTCTTGTATTTCTTTTTCCCCAAAGACAGAAATCCCCAGGCAGCAAAGGTCAGTGTTAGATTAGAGGAGCATTACAACAATACGGAGGGAATCAATGAATCTCATCAGTATAAAATGATGCAAAAAAGCTGGAGTACATAATTTGTGTGCTGCTCCCATAGTAGATATACCAAGAAGAGTGAGGCTGCTATACAGAAGAGTCTTAGGAATTTGGGCTGCCTACTTCTGTTGCACTTCAAAACCTGTTTAATGTGAGTGCTTGTAACTGGTTATAAAACACCCACTCCTCTCCAGTCAACAGAATACCTTAGTTAAGGCACAAAATGGAAGTCCCAGGGGCATGTAGAATTTTTTTTTCTGATTTTTAAGCATTCATATTGAATATGTGAATTTTTAACATGAATTTGAGCTCTTGAGCGGAGGTGAAATACAAACCAGGACAAGAAAATCCAAGCTGAGTATGCAGATTGTCATTCCCTCCAAATTATTCAGGAACTTCTAATAATGGCTAGGGTAACTTGATACCTGTTTTGTCCCTGGTATTTTGCTCTGAGATTGTCTTTAAAGGAGCAAAGTGAGGATTTAACTTGTTTGGAAATAAAAACAAAATCATCAAGTAGGGTGAGTTGGTCTGAAGACAGTGAAAGTTTTGCTATTTATTTAAAGGGAATCAGTGCTTAGACAAATTGCAAGACAGTTTGTTTAATATTTGATGCACTTACTTAATATCCAGCTGGATGCGGCAGTTAAGTGCATGGACTCCGTAGATGTGATAGCAGAGTGACTTTTATTATTGTTATACAGACAGCTTTTATAGATTATTACTCTAGCCACGATGTGTCCACGCACCCCTCACCCAGCTGTGATTGGTTACAAACAATAGTGCACGCACCTATTTTAACTTTACTATTGGCTATGCCTTAAAAGGAGCTATTTTTCACCTGCTAAACTAAACATCATTTTCTCACACACTCTATATCGTCTTCCCACACTCCCCATGTCAGCTTCTCACACTCCTGTGCTAGCTTCTCACACTCCCTGCACCAGCTGTTCACACTCCCTTTTCTTTCTCATCCTCTTTATCGGTGTTTTCCAGCTTCTTCAATAACACAGGCTTAAATCTTCAAGGCCAGGCCCCAACGGTAACTGTGTGTATGATTCCACAGCTGTAGGAAGTTGGTGTCACAAAATTGAAAAGATTTGGTAACCTGTACACCTTGTAAGAAATGCCTGAGTTATGACAGAAATGCAAGCTGGAGAGAGAAAATTAGTGCTTTTCAGAAGTTTTTTTCCTACCTAGTCATCTTTTAAAAATGTCTCACTTGTCATGTTTTAATTGGCTAGAGATTGGTCTCATAGATTAGGAAAAGCCTGCTAATTAATGCAAATCCACATCTCCACCTTTGCACTTTGCTTTTCTTAGGCATCTGTTGCCATTCCTTCAAATGGCAAACTGTCAGGCTACAGATAACGCAGGCTCCAAAACACTGAAGTAATTACCTGCAATAAGTGAACTGAAGCAGCTCCAGCAAGATATTGGCAAATAAACATACTAAACCAGCTGTAACAGGAGACATTAAATGAGGCAACAGTAACAAAAGCTCAAAATGTGACACATGGAAGGAAATTCATACAGAAGATGAAGAAGATTACGCTGCTATTGTATTTCGTTCTGGTCAAAGTGAACGACCTTAATTTGAGATGTTTGTAAATCAGTTATTTGTGCTTATGGGAGCACAAGGACTTAGAGGGGTTGACTACATAAGGGGCATGACCTCTTGGAAACAAACGCTGGAAACAAATCTGGTACTATGTGTGCATTATAATATGTAATAGGATATAATATAGGATAGCTAGAAGAAAAAAAGATATGTTATATATAATTTAAAGAAGTTCAACTTTCTGATGCTGTAAAAATTATTTACCCTCTTGTAAGGCTGTATCTTTCATTTGCATAAGCCTGCTAGTCTAATTTCTGTGATTTTTGCTTACCAGATAGTGTGCCAGTGTTTCCACCTAGCTGGGTTTGATTTTTAACAACATTCTCTTGAGTGTGACTCTGCTTTTCTTTGGATGCCCCATCCTTTGAAACAACACTGCAATGAGGAAACTCTTTAGCTTGACCTCCTAAGAAAACAGCAACTGTGATCTATTCTTGTCAGTTCCCTTTGCTCTTAAGATTTCCTCCATGTCCTCAAATTTTTTTTGGCTATGAGTGAATCCATACCAAATTTGACAGACACAGAAGATAAATATGTGAAACTTCCAGAAAAGATCATCAAATTTCATCAGAACGGATAGCTGGGTGCCATCCACTGAAGAAAGTTATAACTCAGCCATCTGCCTTTTTTTTTCTACAGCTAGAGGTTAGGCAAGCGATTGCGTGTAGATATGGAAGAGTAAGTGCTGCTTGTAGATGCCCAGTGAGACAGTCCTGGGAAGGCTGGGAGCTGTGCTGAAGATGTAGGACAAGTCCACAAGAAAACAAGGTTAGTTGATCCAAGCTCGTGGATCAGCTTCTTTGCAGTTGTCCTTTACTTTCCCTTCACTTAGATATAGTTTTTGTTTACTTTCTGGTGTGACCATATACCTCTCTGCTCTGGTCTTACTCTGATTGTTTCCCCAGAAAATGAGAATTTTAAGAACCCTGTGAAAAACAACCTTATTCTTTCAAAATCGTTAGCTCAGAAGTGGAGAACAAAATGAAGTTTTCTGATTTAAAACTGCAGTAACCCACACAGAGAGTAATCCAGTCAATTATTTTTAGATTTAAAAGTCTTCAAGATAACACAAATTTCAGCTTCACTTAGTTTTAACTCGAACAGGACTCTGACTTCATACAGGCACCATTTTTACCATTACTTATCACTTACTACTGAAAATCTGTTTCTTGCACACCCTATTCACTGGAACAGGTGGAAAATGTCTTGCCTAGTGTTTTGATCCTACCACTCTGTGTGCAAATATTTAAATTCAATCATATGGGCAGTTACCTCAAAGTATCTATAGATTTCAAGCTGAACAGATGCATAAATGTTTGTAAGGAAAGGGTTATAAGCAATTCTCTGAGCAGTGACTTCTACCATGAAATTATTTTCTTATCATATTCACACATTGAGGGCAACATACATCATTTAAAGCACAAAGCCCATAGGAAAGAAAAAGCTATTAAAAAGAATAAAAAAAAAAGGAATAAAATAATAAAAAGAACCAGTTAGGTGTTATTAATTCAGTTCCTGTGCAAGTAAGTCTCTCCTTTTTTATGGATCTTTCTGCATTTGTGAGTAGGACTTATTATAGCTTTTTGGAGCATTTCTGTTTTCTCGAATACTTGAGCTGTTACGGAAAGTCTACCTCAGAGACTTTTGGAGTTACAATTTTCATATTGGTATATTACAAAAAGCACTCTTTGTTTTCTTGCCTCCTGTGTTAATAACCTGAAGTATATTGGATGTTTTTTGAATATTGAAGCTCCAGTCCAGGAAATAGTTAAATAGCTGTTTAGTTTAGCTTTCTCTATGTTTTTCAAAAATTTAAGACTATGTATGTGAAGAGAATTAATTAGTGCGTCAGCTTTCCTAAGTTTAAAAGTTAACCAAGTCTAGTGAAATTTTCCTTCTGTTTAATAGTGAAAGTAAGGCAGTAAGGCATTGAAGAGGACTAAAATTTTTAGCCCAGTTAGTCTAACAAGCTACTCAAAAGTAACTTGGTCTACCATGCAAATTTCAAAGTGCTTTACACAGTTGACAGAGAGCAGTCCTTAAACTAACTGGAGGGGTATTGACTAATGCAATGAAAGTTTTCCTACATCAGTCTGTCATTTTTTGCATTTCAAGGCATGCAATCTGGAAAAAAAAAGTTGAGATTATGTGTGAAAAGCAAACAATACATGCTTTCTGGGGTTTTTCGCATTACACTCAAACAACTCAGTGCTAAGTGGTCTACTGGAGGAGAGAAATGCTATCCAAACATGCCGTGTAAAAAAAGCTTGACAGTGCAAGAGTCAAGTAGCAGAAGACTAAGCAGGTAAGATGGGTAAGAATTCAGCCAGTCAGTAGTAGATTCTAAGTATTTCAATTTTCTTTTTTTTCCCTTTGAACTTGTACAGTGTGCATGCTGTGCTAAAGATGTACTTGATTTAAAGTAATTTTAAAGCTTTTTAAAGTAAATTCAGAATCATGCTGTTCTAGGCAAATTGCTATAATGGATGCGTTTGGGACGATACGGATGTATGGAATGCACAATGTTGTTAATAACAGTTCCACTTACAAACCTGATTGAGCTTTGAATTCCTTTGTGTTTGCTGTGCACAGTTCTGTGGTGGGATTTTTATAGGTGTTTTTGGTTTTGTTTGGGTTGGTTTCTTTTGGTTTTGTGCAATAGTGCTTGTAGTAGGCAAGGTGAGTGTTGCTGAAGGCTGTATGCATTAATTCAGAAAGAAACTTTGCTTTTTTCCCCTGCCTCTTTTAATTAAAATAACAAACATTAAACTGCTTGGAACAGCATGGAGACTTCTAACCGAAATTTCTATAAAACCCAAAAAGCATAATAAGCAGCTGTTACGATCACTGCTTGAAGTAATTACGGAAATATCACTGCTGGGCCAGAAAGTGTATCGTGTAATGGGATGATTTGATGTGCATGTTGAAGCCCTTAAGCTACAGGGCAACAGTTTGTTGACAATAAAATGGAATGGAAATCAATGTGGACTGGATAGAATTTGATCCAGTAGAACATCTGTCCTGAATGCTAGAAGTAAGACATATTTGTATTAGCTACATAAAAAAGCTACAAAAATAATGGAGAGTTAGAAACAAATATAAATTTTAGCATATTATTAGTTACTCAAAGTTCTTAGTGGCCATGAAGATGAACGTTATTCAAGAATAGAATATGTACCATCAAGAGGAATATTCCCAGGATAATATAATTGACTAAAGAGGGAAAAAGATCTATATGCGTTTCAGTTAGGTGGTTTTGTGTTCAACTAGCTTTGTACTAGAGGTGTTTCCTACTCAGGTAGAATATATTATTATATGCTATTTGTTAATGCAAGTTATTGTACTATGAAGTCAAATTCAAGAGAAGCCTTGGAAAGAAGAGATAGAATTGCTGCAGGCATAAATCTGAAAAAAACTTGCGCGATAGGTTGAGTGGACATTCTATGTACTACCTTGCCTGCCTATGTTCCGTAATTGCATATTAATATGCCTTTTCGAACTTACTTTTCAATTTCAGTGTTTGAGGGAACATTGCATTTTGTGCATTATCTTATGATGGCATTTGATACTGTGATGATTTATGTGGGGGGGGGGTCCTGGTGGCAGGAGCTGGCCACCAGATCAGACTCCTATCCCCCTTGGGGTGGAACCAATCGGTGCCTCTGTGAATTGCCCTAGTTAAGTTGGGACAAAGGAACCGGAAAAGGTGCTTTGCCCAGGGTGAGGAGAGAGGGGAGGAGGGCACTGCCCCCGCTCCCTGGCTCCCGACTGGGGGCTGCCCACACCAGACCAGTGCCACCCGCTGAGGATGGCGGCGGTGAAGCCACTTCGGGAACTCGGGGAGCGCCCCACTCCCGGAATGCCCTCTGGGCCGAGTTCACCCAGAGAGGACTGAGATCTGAGAGAAACGGCCACACCGACACCGGATCAGCGCAGATGGAACAGGACAAGGTGTGCCAGAGCTGAGTTTCTGCTGCAACCCGTGGCGAGACAGCAGGCAGCCCCCCTGCAGCCAGGACAGACTCGGTGGAGCAGACACCCACTCGCGGCCCGTGGAGAAGCCCACATCGGGGAAGAGATGCCTGAGCCTTAGAGAGGTCATGGAGCATGGGACGCACGACAAGGTAGAGAGGCATCTGGAATCCGTGGGATGACCCATGCTGGAGTGAGTGGCAACAGCTCCCTAAGAATCTGAGGCTGTGCTAAAGCCCACATTGGAGCAATCCGATGAAGAAGGATTGCATCCTGCGGGTAGGACTCACTCTGGAGAAGTCCATGGATTTTTCCTTGTGGGTAGAGGATCCCCTGGAGCAAGGGAAAATGCTGTAAGGACTCCTCCTCCTTTAAGAAAGGAGCGGCAGTAACAACATGGGATGAACTGACCTGCACTCCCCTATTCCCTGTCCCCCTGTGCTGCTAGGGGAGAAGGTAGAGCTGGGAAGAAAAGGAAAGGGGGTGTGTGTGGGTGAAGGTGTTGTTTTAAAGATCTGACTTTGTTTCTTTTTATCTTCTCAAATAACTGGTTTTGTTTCCCTTTGTCCTTTTAAGTAACTCTTACTATGCTCTGCTTTGAGAAAGCTGAGTCTGTTTTGCCCGGGACCATGGTTGGTGGATGCTCCTTCTCTGTTCTTGTCTCTACCCTCAGTCCTTTTATTACATTTTTCTCCTCTCAACTTTACTGGGGAAGGAGTGAGAGAGCGGCTGTGTGGAGTTTAGTTGCCAGATCGGCCTAAACCACGACACTCATTAAAATGATTGTTGAGGTCACAACAACAGGCCTTAAGGTCACAACAACAGGCCTTAAGGTGACAAGAAAGTACAAATCTGTAGCTGTTCCTGCCATGCTCAAAACAGTGAGATCATGCACATCCTTTATGTGCATAGGTCAGGATTTTTGCCCTCTGCTTAGTTCCTCCCTGTTATGTCTTTTATAACCTCCTGATTTTATCTTCAGGATACTGCAAATATAATCAAGTTAGTGAATGGCTAGAACAACCTGTGGGTACTATGGAGGTATTTTTGCTTGATGATGAGATTTACTGTGAAAAAACACGATCACAGAACTGAGTTAGAGAAATGAGCTAGGACATGGTCTTGGTTGTAGTATGTTTTTTTCTAACCAACTTCATTAATGTCTATCTTCATTCAAGGGTGATTAAGCCATCCCATAAGGGATGATTTTATACCTTGTAATGCAGACCAGTTCATAGTATCTGCATTTTACTCTAGATAGCACTGTGCATCTGTCATGGTTTGATGTGGGGGGGAGGTCCGGGTGGCAGAAGCTGCCCATCAGACCGGACTCCCATCCCCTTGGGGCTTGAGCCAATCGTCACCTCTGCGAATTGCCCTATATACGTCGGACAAAGGAACCGGAAAAGGTGTGCCTTTGCCCAGGAGCAAGGAGAAGGGAGGGGGGCATGGCCTCCTCTCCCCGGCGCCCGGCCGGGCCAGTGGCCCGGGCCAGGCCGGTGCCCCCACCCCCACCGCCAAGGATGGCAGCGGCGGAGCCGCTTCGGTAACTCAGGGAGAGCCCTGCTCCCGGGGTGCCCACTGGGCCGAGTTCACCCAGAAAAGACTGAGATCTGAGAGAAACGGCCACACAGATCATCCAGGTCAGTGGAGATGGAACGGGACAACATGTGCCGCAGCTGAGTCCCCCTTGCAAGCGGCCCCCTTTGCAACCAGTCCTCGGTGGAGCAAGCAGAGACCCACTCGCAGCCCGTGGAGGATCCACATCGAGGAGAAGAGATGCCAGAGCCTGAGTATGGTACGCATCCAGAGTCCATGGGACAACCCCCATCGATGGGGAGGTGTTTTGTTTAGAGGAAATGCCTGAGCCCGAAGACTATTGAATCATGGGCACAGGTCGAGGCGCATTTACGCATTTGCACGTTTACGCATTCAAAGTCCGCATGGGAGGCACACTTAGACATTTAAAGTCTGTATGATGACCCACGCTAGAGCGAGTGGCTACAACTCCCTAAGAATCCAAGACTGTGGTAAAGCCCGCACTTGTGGTAAAGCAGTCCAATGGGGTAAGGATTGCCTCCTGCAGGTAGGACCTCACGCTTTCCCTGTGAGTTGGGGATCCACTGGAGCAAGGGACAATGGTGTAAGGACTCCTTCTCCTTTAAGAGAAGCAGCAGTAACAACTTGGAATGAACTGACCTGCATTCCCCCAGTCCCTGCCCCCCTGTGCTGCTGGGGGGAGGAGGAAGAGCTGGGAAGAAAAGGCAAAGGGGGGGAGTGGTGTTGTTTTTAAGATTTGGCCTTGTTTTCTTGTTATCCTCTCAAGTAACCATTTTTGTTTGCTTTTCTCCTTTTAGGTAGCTGTTAAGAAAACAGCCTCTTTTGCCCGGGACCGTGGTTGGTGGGTGCTGCTCTGTTCCTGTCTCGACTCTCAGCTCTTTTGTTATATTTTTCTCCTCTCCACTTTACTGGAGTGGGGGAGCTGCATGGGGTTTAGTTGCCGGATCGGCCTAATCCACGGCAGCATCCATGACAAAAAACAAAGTTAGAGAAGAGATGTATGTTTTTTGATCAGAAATTCTTTCCCTCATTCTTCAGTACAATGTGCCCAGTCATCTCATGCTCCACCTGTGGAATTATTATCTGGGCTTTCAACATCCCTGGAGGCAGCCATGGATCTGTCTTTGTCTTGGGTCACAGTCATGGCTCTATTTCAATTTTCATGCTTTCATGCCAGTTGTGCATACCACGTCTACAAGAAGGCTCATTTATGGAAATATTCACTTCTTTAATAGGAAAAACAGTAATTATATTTCTAATTATATTTCTGTGCTGATGGGAGCTGGAATATGCATCTCCTTACTTTCCAGCTAATTGCTTTAATGAACACATTGTCATGGTGTATTGCAAGCAGCTGGAAACTTGTTCTGCTTTTGTTCTGGTTTGACCAAAAGGCACATGGCTTTAATTAATGCAATGTTAAACTCAAGTTTACAAGCTCTGCTGAAAGAAAAGACATTCTAGGTCAGGCTCAGCACCATGATAATGTGATTGCATGGCTCAGCACACATGGAGCATGTTAAGTATCAAGAATCCTGGTACCTCCAATGTGTCTGCACAGCAAATACTGAATGGTTCCGTACATAAGGAAATAGGCTGAACAGGAAAGGCTGAATATGCTCTATCTGCTGCAAACCTATTTGCTTTCATTTTTTTTCTTCATAGTCCATAAATGAGGAAACAACTTTACTTTTGGGAGAAAATACAATACATACAATACTATACAATAAACCAGGCAATAATATAACCAGTCTGGAGTCAGAATTTCATTGGCAATCTTATTGATGCATTTTGCAAATGAAACCTCTTTCTTTCCTCAGTTATTTTGGCTGTAAGACATTGGCAGTATGCATTACCATAAACTTGATTTGGATGCCTATGTAAACAGTTGTATCTCAGAAGGTGAAAAGGAGAATATATGTGCATATGACAAGATTACTTTTTTCCAAGTCATTTGATCAGAACTGTAAACAAACCAGATTAGTTTGGAGACAGCATATAAGAATCTCTTTTCACAGATGCCTAAAACTTCAGTGCGTATCCTAATTTTTGATCTGTACCTGTTCAAAGTTGAACCAAAACTTTGTGGTGCAGAGAACAAGCAAAATCTCAGAAATGTAGCCTAGTACCTCCTCCCAATTAGTACTTGGAAGTAAGGAGAATATTTAGAAGGATGATGGTCATTGTTATATATAAAGTAAATCTACATGCTACTTTTAAAACATGATAAAATTTTATATTTATTATACTGCAATAGTACTGAGAGATCAAGAAGAAGGTTAGAGCACCTTTTCTGTGCAAGGAGGTTCAGTGCAGTATTGAAGGACATATAGGGCAGGGCTTCAGTTTTACAGTTACTTCAAGCTGCAATCGTCACATTCCTCAAAAGTTTACTTGTCTCTCAGATGAATAGTTTTAACCTGATCACTTCTCTGACTTGCTTTCCTGGCCAAAACATTATGCTGGCAAAAAGAAGTGGTTGTTGTAGGGACAAATAAAGGTGGTGAGGAGGAGGATGCAAGGATGACCTTCTGATGGTATTTGATGGAGTTAGTGCAAGCTCATTACACATTAGTAGAATGATATTGTTCTGGGTTGGGCCGGGAAAGGGTTAATATTTTTTTTTTTTTTTTTTTCCTCTTTTTCGCGGGAAGCTGAAAGGGACACGGTTCAGGCAGCTGACCCAGCCTGGCCAATGGCTATTCTATACCATGTGGCGTCATGCTCAGGGTACATATTGGGGGAGCAGCCGGGGGAGGGGTTCGCTTCGGTGATCGGGAGCGGGCTGTGAGTGGCGTTTCGCGGGCGGTCGGTTCGTATTGTTTTCGCGTTTATACGTTCAGAGTTGTTTACCCTGTTTTTCTTTTCCCTTTTCCTGATATTGTTCTATTAAATCATCCTATCCTAACCTACTGGTCTCGCCCCTCTCGTTCTGATTTTTCTCCTCCCATCCCGCCGGAGGGAGGAGTTGAGCGAGCGGCAGCGTGGTAGCTCAGCCACCGGCTGAGCTAAACCACGACAGATATCCACCCTGCCATGGAGAGTGGTAAGTCTGGTAAGCATTAGTGCTCTATCTGTCTGAGTCAAGATGTAAACTTGTTCATTTATCCTTCAACATTGCTTAATTTTATTTAACTTGTGACTATTTATGTTAAAAATTATCTATTGTAACAGGAATAAAAGTGGATGAAAGTGGATTTTCTGATGTTGTTCTATAAAGGCGCTACTGAAATGAACATTCTAAGGAATAAAAAAAGTTTTATAATCAGAGAAGGCAATGACTCTAAACAGGTAGTCGGGAGAGGCTGTGAATCCTTGGAGGTTTTAAAAACTTGGCTGAACAAGGCCCTGAGCAAATGGGTCTAGTTTTTGAACAAGAGTTTGGAACAGGAAGTTGGACTAGATGACCTCCAGAAATCCTTTCAAGCCTATTATCCTATGATAGTATTGTATGTGATCTGTCCAAGATTGCATATTAAAGCTGTGGTAAAATTTGATGGTTTTTTTTCCCCAATATCCTAGAGAAAACGTGTCTTACAATTCAGTGGGAAGTAGTCTGTATGCAGTCTATCCATTTGTCTTTACTGAATGATCTGAACCTAACATTAGAAGTATGTTTTTTCCTCCCCTTTAATCCTTCCTGATAGTTCCTGGTTGGATATTTTGGAGCAGGCATATGTGCCCTGGATATATCAGGTGGGAAGTTTATTTTGGTGAGCTGCAAATGCTGAGAGCTTAATGATGGTGATTCTTTGTGGATGGTGATTCTCCTTTCTTTGAACTTTAATTGAAGAAAAAGAAAAGCTAAACTCCTTGTGTTTTAATGTTTGGGCATGAAAAAGGTGACTTAATATTCAAAGAGCTAAATGAATGATTCTTAATTATAGAATCATAGAATGGTTAGGGTTGGAAGGAACCTCAAAGATCATCTAGTTCCAACCTCCCTACCATGGGCAGGGACACCCTCCACTAAACCAGGTTGCCCAAAGCCTCATCCAACCTGGCCTTGAACACTTCCAGCGATGGGGCATCTACAACTTCTCTGGGCAACCTGTTCCACTGTCTCAGCACCCTCTGAGTGAAAAATTTCTTCCTTATATGTAATCTAAATCTCCCCTCTTCCAGTTTAAAGCCATTGCCCCTTGTCCTATCACTACACGCCCTTGTAAAAAGTCCCTCTCCAGCTTTTCTGTAGGCCCCCTTTAAGTACTGGAAGACTGCTATAAGATCACCCCGGAGCTTTCTCTTCTCCAGGCTGAACAGCCCCAACTCTCTCAGCCTGTCTTCATAGGAGAGGTGCTCCAGCCCTCGAATCATCTTTGTGGCCCTCCTCTGGACCCGCTCCAGCGGCTCCATGTCCTTCTTGTGTTGGGGACTCCAGAGCTGAATGCAGTATTCCAGGTGGGATCTCGCTAGAGCAGAATAGAGGGGCAAAATCCCCTCCCTTGACCTGCTGGCCACGCTCCTTTTGATGCAGCCCAGGATGCGATTTGCTTTTTGGGCTGCCAGTGCATATTGCCAGCTCATGTTGAGCTTCTCATCCACCAGCACCCCCAAGTCCTTTTCGTCACGGCTGCTCTCAATCCATTCTCCACCCAGTCTGTACTTGTGCTTGGGATTGCCCCGACCCACGTGCAGGACCTTGCACTTGGCCTTGTTGAACTTCATGAGGTTCTCACAGGCCCACTTCTCCAGCCTCTGAAGGTTCCTCTGGATGGCATCACAGTTGGATTCTTGTTCTTTTGCCGGTTAGTGACCAGTTGGGAGGAGTTAATGGTCCTCATCTGCATCTTGGACCATTAACTACTGAGGACATTATTTCTTAGTAAGTGCCTGCTGTTAAGAATTTTACTATTACAAGCTAAATGTATTTTAATGTCTTCTGAAATGCCTGTGTCTTTCTTCCCTGAACTTGTTTTGCATATGTGATGTCATTGATTGGACTTAACTTTTTATTCACCACTTAAACTCTCAACAAAGGCAGCACCAAAATTAAAGTTCCTTCCAGTTTAAAAATGGAAAAAATCAAAAGTATTTCCTGTTACTGGAACTGAGATCCATTTCACTGTTGTGATCATGTTCTACCATTGATTTCCTTATTCTGTCCACATGTGACAGAAAACACAAATGTTCTGTAAGACAGCCCTGCTGGGTCCACGTGTGTTCTCTCTGTTCTCTCTCTTCTGTTATGGTCCAAGAGTGGACAACTAGAAAGGAACAATAGAAATGGAAAAAGATAGTACAGCAACAGTACTGCTTCCTATGGACTCTGCAAGGCTCTGGCAATTTTCTGACTCAGGTATTTTGTGAGTGGTTTCTCTATCTGTGTTCTGTTAGCAGATGAGGTTTCCATGAACTTTCCATTCTTCCTTTTACTTCTAAAAAGCTTTTGCATCCATGACATCCTGTGTTAAAGTAGCTTGTGGGAGAGGGTCTTGCAGGAAAAAGGACAAATTTTACGTGAGTGGGTTTAAAGATGATTAAAACCAAAAACTTCTGAGTTTGTTTAAAATAAAATAGTTCCACTGTGTCTATGTATAAATTCTCACATAGCAAGAATGTAGCTTTTCAAACTTTCTTTGGATTCACAAATTCCATAGAAGAGTTGGCATTACTGTCTTTTCTTACAATCAAAAAAAGATGACATGAAAAAAGAAAGTGTTATACTTGGTGAACCTTCTTTTGTTTTTACTCTGGTATCTTACCTTTGATAGTGTTATTGAAGTGATAGTAGAGATGTTTGAGTATTAAGAGCACACCACAATGCTCCTACCCATTGCCCAGCTGCCTTCCAACTCTTGCATGTGCCTTCTGCTCACCTTGTCAGCTCGGCTCTCAAATTTGTTGGCCTTTGCTACTAGCCCTAGCATCACCATAGCTGTACTTTCAGAGAAATGACATTAAGATCTGTGTAATTGTGAAAATAACTAAGTTGGAGTTGCTTCTGAAACCTTGACATTTCTAGCTTTTCACTCTACAGCACAAGAGCTTATAGACTGGATTATATCTTCTCTAATGTAAAGTATATCTTCTCTAATGTAATGTAATGGAGTTTTAGGAGCACTTGGTGATGAAAACAGTTTTGTCTATGTTGTGCTTGGGCCTGTGGTGCAGAGTTGTGAGGTGAGAGAGACCCTGAGCTGAGCTTGGAAGGATAAGGTGTTACCTTGAATACCAGCAACATTTTTGTTGTTGCTTATTCTAAAGCCTACTAGTAACAGAGGTTGTATAAGACTATAGCAGTGGAAAGCTTTTAGGAACTGAATCCTCTTGGGTTGCATAAGCCTTGCTTGGGCTAGGATTGTTGAAGCAAAACTACAGAAGCAGATTTAGCAGTATTAATGATGACTTTATGCCTCACAGAGGGTGAGGATTCCGTACTAAAAGGAATGATTTCACTACAAGCAGTTTAAGAAAAACTGGCCTTGGTCTAAGGAGTTGTCTGTACAAGTTCTATAAATAGATTTTAAATGTGGCTAAAAAAAAGTTTTTAAAATCAAAATCTTTTTCAGTCTGTACTAGGACCATCTTGGAAATCTGCTTTCTGATGGAAGGAAAGAGATTACTCTGGAACAGAAGCAATAGGAAACAAGAAAACACCCTGAGATCAATCAGAACTGACTAATTGTCAGTTCAGTTTTTACCCTCCATAAAGTGTTCTCATTCTGTGCCTTCCATATGGTCCTGTAGCAGTCTAAAATCATGAAAGCTGAACTTTACCCTGGACATAAGAGAAAAAACTTAAAGTAGTGTAAACTGCCATTTACCTGATTAAAGACTTCTCAGTGAACAGTTTCAAAATGAATAGAAGATGGAAACCACTTCATCCCTCAAACTCTTCAGTACTTAAAAATTTACAAATTCTTCAGTTAAATATTATGAAGCTAAGCATTATAAAAGAATGTATGTGATGCATACTTCCAGTTAAAGGAATAATGAAATGTAACACATAACTCCTATGATATCTTGATAATCTTCACTGATGTTTAATGCTTTTTATCCCACAGATCCTAAGGAACTCTTAACAATTTTAGTCAGCTACCCTGGGAGCTGATCTGGAGAACAAATGCAAAGAACCTCCTTCTCTGTTTTGACTTCTTCCCACCAACATAAATAGTTTTGTCAGCATGGTGAGACAAACTGTAGCCAGCCCTTAGCTAAACAGGAATTAGCCACAACTTTAGTGAGTCTTCTCTGGACTCTTCCTGTATAAGAATAAATCTATTTCTTTGTAGTTCAGTATGTGTGACAAGATATTCTTCCAGGTGGAATAGGTGCTGAATATTACCCTTCAGCATTGGGGTGAGGTCTTCTTCATGATGAAAAGAGTAGGTGACTGTGGGTAATTCCCAGTCTACCAAAACAGAATAATTTACTGGCTAAGTGAGCTCCTGCTGGGCTTTCTCAGGCATTGCTAAAAATCAGAGGAAATCAAAGATGCAATTCCTTCCCTGCATAAGTTTCTTATACTATTGTGACATCCAGAGGAAGGATTAAAGCGTCACTGCCATGAAAAATGTTTCCCTAAAGTAAATTTTATTCTCCTTTGGTGTTAATCAGTAATTATTTTGTGTTATCTCACTTGTGGACCAGTGTCAGGTATTCTGTAAAGTCATGTCTTCTTCCAAATGAAGTGCTTCCTCTAGGGTGGTTTGCTATCTAGTTAAATAATATTCCTTCAAATATTTTACTGTGAGATACTTGTAGTTTCAGACGAAACTGTGCTCAGCTGCTTTTGTTATAAATTATTATGGCTACTCCTCACATTTATTTAAAACTTACCATTATTACCATGCTTTTCAGATCTCATTTTTTAGGTGTTTTTTATTTTTTTATTTCCTCTGAGCAAATGCCAGGGCTATCTATGTATTAGGACAATTTCTCTGTGTGGGTGGAAAATATATGAGATGATGGTATCCGTCGCTTCGTAGTTGTACGAGGAAGCAGGGGAAAGAACTGCTACCAATTTCAGTGATATACTTCCATTAGAATTGTGCAAAATGAAACTAATTAGGAATAAAAGGCCTCTTTTGATGCAGGGTGCAGAAGAGCGCTGTACTTCATGTTGACTGTAGTGCTGCTCCAGACAACGCACTCCCTGGGAAAATTCTTCAATCACATTCTCTGAGAATACTCTTCATTTGAAACTTTTTCTTGATCATGTATCTAATTTCACTTCCACATTTTGTTTCAATTTATACATCTTTGCTGGTTCTTCTAATTGTCAAATTGTCCTGATTTTAGCTGGGACAGTTAGCTCTTCTTTTTAGCAGCTAGAAGAGCTCCGTGTTTTGGTCTTACTCAGAGGCTCGCTCGGGGAAGAATGTTGATAGCAAGTTGATGTTTGTGGTTGGACGTGAGACTCCAAGGACTTTTCAGTGTGCCAGAGTGCAGAAGCACAGTGGGATAAGGGGGGAGCATAGCCGGGACAAGGGGGACACGATTCCCCTTGTGATTTGTGGTGGAACTTAAGATTAAGGGCCAAACTGGCCAATTAGTATTCCGTATCATGCAGCGTCATGCCCAGTATAAAAGTGAGGCTCAGCCGGAAAGAAGGGCTTTTGCACTTTGGCCCTTTCACTGCTTTTGCTCTTTTGCGCTTCTGCACTTTCGCTCTATTGCCTTTTTTCCTCTCTCTCCCAGTACTCCCGCTCTCGGAGTACTCTCTCTCTCTCTCTGCCCCTCTCTATTTCGGGGCTTCGCGTTCGTCCGGTATTGCAGCTTCGGGACGAGACGGGCTTCACATATGAGGGGGTGGTGAGCATCTACACTGTGTATTAAATCATCTCTATTAAATTGTTCTTATCTCAACCCACGGGTTTCCCGTTTCTCCTTTAATTCTCTCCCTCATCCCTGCGACTGGGGGAGGGTGAGTGACCGGCTGTGTATGAGGTTCAGTTGCTGGAGCAGCCTAACCCACAACACAAATAAAACCTTAAAAAATCACCTTCATATCTCTTTTGTATTTTTGACACATTTCTCTAATGACTCTTTCCCAGTTTCTCAGTTCTCTCCATTTTTCAGTTATTATATTTTGAAATTAGAATCTGTAAAACTCTTACAAACTTGTGACAATATCATTTTGCATCCTGGAAAAAAATTATAAAAGCTAAATTCAGTTTTTTAGTGTTTTGATTCCTAATTGCTGGCATCTTTACATTGTTTAAAACTAACCTTCCTTTACTGAGAACTGTGAGGGAGAAACTTAGGTAGGCATGAGCTTCAGCTGAGTTTTTTTAGTACTTTGTATGACACTCACTCTCTACAGCATACTCTTCTAGGTTTTCTAATTCTTTCTTAGGCCAGAACTAGAAGCATTTGACAGCAGCAGCTGCTATTTTTAGATGTAATCATTATATTCAGCAAATCCTTCACAATAACAGTCATTCTTTCCATGATACAGCATTGGACCAGATCCTAATTTATTATGTTATTGTGATACATGTCTTTTATGAGAATCAATTGCAGAGTAAAGAAAACAGGTAAACAAATTGGTTTTGCTTTGTGTGTTCTCCTTCTGCTAAGACTTTAAACCACATCATGCCACTTTCTAATTGACAGACCAAACAGTTCCCCCTTGTTTTAGCCATTCAGATGCTGCAGTTCATGAGTTATGTGGAGGTACCTGACACTAGTGACTTATGTGTAAAACATAAATATAATTTTTAACATTTGTTTGGTTCTGAGCTGTGAATTGCTAGTGTGGAATGTGGAAATCTGAAGGCATGCATTTTACGTTACATGTGGCAGCATGGGATTATATTAGGAAGTGGCTGCCATAACAGCACAAGCAGATAATAACACTTTAGAGAACAACTTTACAGCAAAAATCATTGCACCAAGAATATGTATGTTGTCTTCTTGACTTTCTTTTTTCTTATAACTCAAAGTAACTTAATAATTTTATATCAAAGGTCAGGATGAGAAGGTAAAAATTGGTCCAAGATTTACAGATATCAGATGATATCAACTGACAAGAGACACAAAACCCTATTAGATGTTGAATATAGCTTTCTAGCTGCTGTGGTGCTGATTGGCTTTTGTTTCTTTTAATAGATTTGCGATACTTTGCTTAGCTTAGGCTTTGTACCACACTTGGTGCACTAGAGAAAATAGAGTAAATCTGCAGAGCTTGTGCGAAGACACCTGGAATTGCTCTGTAAGAATCACTTCTTGGAAGGAGGGGTATTGAGTGGAGTGCAATAACATTCAAATTGGTTTTGGAATAATATATAACCAAGGTCATGCAGATTTGTACCCATTATATCAAACCTAACAAGTTACATTTCAGGGAAAGTCATCCAACTTTTAATTTCAAGTCGAAATTAAACTGCTTGGGAAAGTCCAGCGCAGGGCCACAAATATGATTAAGGGAGTGGAGCATCTCCCTTATGAAGAAAGACTGAGGGAGCTGGGTCTCTTTAGCTTGGAGGAGACTGAGGGGGGGCCTCATTAATGTTTATAAATATGTAAAAGGTGACTGTCATGAGGATGGAGCCAGGCTCTTGCCAGTGGCATCCAATGATAGGACAAGGGGAAATGGATATAAGCTGGAACACAGGAGGTTCCACTTAAACATGAGAAAGAACTTCTTCGCAGTAAGGGTAACAGAACACTGGTACAGGCTGCCTAGAGAGGTTGTGGAGTCTCCTTCTCTGGAGATGTTCAAAACCTGCCTGGACGTGTTCTTGTGTGATCTGATCTAGGTGGTCCTGCGCTGGCAGGGGGATTGGACTAGATGATCCTTTGAGGTCCCTTCCAATACCTAACATTCTGTGATTCTGTGAAATGCTTCAATGGGCCTGAGCCCCATTGATAATGTGTTGCGCTAGCACTCTAGATCTCAGTACCATACTCCTAGACTGTAATGTGAGAAGTGTTTTATTATGACTGTGGTAATAAAAGTAGTCTGACTCCATAAGCCATTGTTTGAAAATACTGTGTATTGAAGCTAACACTACAGGAAAAAGGATAATCTTAAGCTCTCATGGCAAACTGTAGAGATCCTTTTCATGGAGACATTCTTCAGCATTATGAGCTCTTTCAGATTTTATTAGAAAAAAAACCAGTCCAATTCATCTTTTATATTGTCAGGAAAAAAGATGTTCACTTGAGATCATGATGCTTCACTCTAAGAAAAAGAGAAGGCCAGGTAGGTGGTGCCAAGTGCGAACTGCATACAAACTCCTTCACTCTGAGTAGCTAGCTAATTTTATCCTACGGCCAAGGGATATCCACAACACAATGCAGGCATGAAGGAATGCTAGATATGCAGCATAACGCAGCACAGCACAGTGCAGCACCTGCCTGTGCCTACTCAGGTTAACTGCTCTGTTGTCAGTAACTGCTAAATGTACAGCAGCCTCCCAGCTAGGATCAATACAACTCATTACTCAGTACAGATATTTTGAAGCCTTTGTAATCTAAGTCTGATTCCTCAGACTTCAGTCTTGCATAACTAGGAAAGGAGAAGCTGTCCTTCTTGAAGTATATTGAGAAATGATAAAAAATCTTAGTTATGTTGTGCTTTCCTACTTGTGTTAAACAGTAAAGTAGTTGGAAATAGTGGCATTTACCACTGTTTCACAGGACATCCGAGATTAACTTAGATCTAGAAACTCAAACAGGTTTCAGCACTTTAGCTACTCTTCATTTAGACTTCCAATCCTCATTCATCAGCTATGGTGTCTGGATTTGAATAAAGGCATCTTTCAGTCCATTAGAGGAAAGAGACTACTCAAAGGTGACATTGAAGGCATAATTTATAAGATAACCTACCAACACTGAAGGAGCTGAAGTACAACTGCTTCTGAAAGTTTAAAGGTTGCAAAGACAATATACAAGGTAAAAATCATAGAATGGCATAGGCTGGAAGGGACCTCAGAGATCATCCAATCCAACCTCCCTGTCATGGGCAGGGATGCCTCTCAACTAGACCAGGCTACTCAAGACTCCGTCCAACCTGGCCTTGAACACCTCCAGGGAGGGGGCATCCACAACTTCTCTGGGCAATTTATTCCAAAGTCTTACCACCCTCGTACTGAAGAATTTCTTCCCAAGATCTAATGTAAATCTGTTCTCCTTCAATTTAAACCCATTTCCCCTTGTCCTATCACTGGACACTTGTAAAAAGTTCCTCCCCAGCCTTCCTGTAGGTTCCCTTCAGGTATTGGAAGGCAGCTATTAGGTTCCCCTGAAGTTTTCTCT
Organism: Tauraco erythrolophus; assembly: GCF_009769465.1. Taxonomy (NCBI): domain Eukaryota; kingdom Metazoa; phylum Chordata; class Aves; order Musophagiformes; family Musophagidae; genus Tauraco; species Tauraco erythrolophus. The sequence continues at coordinate 69,831,250 of NC_141496.1, forward strand.
TTCCAAGGCTGAACAATCCCAGCTCCCACAACCTGTCCTTGTAGCAGAGGTGCTCCAGCCCCTGGATAATTTTTGTGGCCCTCCTCTAAACACAATCCAACAGATCTATGTCTCTCTTATGGTGGGGACACCAGAACTGGATGCAGTATTCGAGGTGGAGTATAAAACGACATACTGTTTGCACATTTTAACCACTCACAATAGAAACTCAGTAAAAATAATCAGTGAATCAAATGATGGTACTATTTATAAAGCTTGAGACTATGGAAAAATGAAAGGAATCACTAGGCAAAGTGTGGGTTTTGTATAAAAATATATATGTTGTTCAAATAGTACTCTCAACAACCTTACTATAACATCATGGAGGATGATGACATCTGGAAATGAATAGGTTGAAATTTACATTCAGAAACTTAAGGACTATTTACTTTTGCATCTGAAAATTATGATTTATTTGATTCAGAGAAGCCTGAAGTTTCCTTCTTAGTCCATACCAGAATGAGACCTAAGCAGTCCCTCTTCTGCACTTCCATGTACAAGATTTTCAAACTTTCTGAAGACATTTTGTCCTTTTCTAAAGACGTGTCACAGCTGTATATCCACCAACTCACTTATAATAGGCCGAAGTTACCTCTGTGATCACTAACAAAAACATCAGCTGATAATTATAACATGTAGGTACAAATTCTGAACCTGCATCACTTCTGATTCCTTCCTTGTTCCAGGTTCCCAGTGCAGCTGACAACAAGCTAGTGTTGGAGTTATCACCCAGTCTGTTTCACAGAAACTGTCAGAGCCCTGAGGGGCTGGGAGCCATATGACCGCAGCAGTGCAGCTGAGGGCTGCCCCTTCCCACTGCTGGCCTTGGAGAGAGACTCCTCAGGTACCACTGCACGGAAGCTGCAGCCAGTGCCAAGCCCCCATCCTTGCCTGTATTGTTGCCATGGCTGGCTCCTGGCTCTCCATCCCTTGCAGAGCAGCTGGCCCTCACTGCCCCATGATACTGTGTACCAACATGTTGTAATTTAACATTAATTTTTCTCAAAAACATGGAAGAAATTTCATTTTCCTAATGACTAACCATGCTTGATTTGCTAACTACTTCTATCTTTTCTCTGTTCCCATAAGTAACTGTTTCCTTCCTTGCTGCTGCTTGACCTATTGCATTTAGTAACTGATCGTTTGCAACAGATACGTCCAAGTCACCTAGTTTTTGATCTTGTTCAACTTGTTTGTAGCCTGACTGAGTACATGTAGTGCTTGACACAGAAACCTGTGCTCGAAGTGTATCAGGTTGTTTAGGAACTACAATTATTTCTCTTGGATATCTGTGTAAAGGGGTAAACTGAGCAGATTTGAACATATATAGTGAAGACTAGAGTAGTTCAATAGCTCTGCTAAAAATTCCTCTTCATCCTCAGTAGGTACAAGTAGCAAAAAGGTGGAAAATCGATACTGCTAGGAGTAGATTATAAGGTGATGGTAACTATAGCTTAGGAGTTCTTCAGGAAGAATTTTTGTGGTTCTCTTCTGTGCTGGGACATATCTGCCTTCATTAATATATGTGACCACAAGTGAGTATGTACTGTGTATATGTGGTTAATTGTGTTTGCACGGGATTTGGTGCTTGGGAGAGACACAGTCTGTTTTTCTTCATCCTCTCATTTATTGCCAGAAATCTGTATTGGAATACTTACAACAGTTCCTCTTGGTTAAATTAAATACGGATTTATGATAGTTGCAACAGTTATGCAACAGTAAATAGCTACACTAACACTGCCTCAGCGTATCAGCATAATTCCTTCTGTTGCAGGAATCCTCTACTGACAAAAGCAATAGTTTCATTAGTGATTGGTGGCTGACAACATTAACACAGGTATGTGTGTATCTACTATTAATTTACCACACTTGAATACAGCACACAAATGGTATCCCACTAGCGTTATATTTATGACAATGTTAATATGTTGGTTCTTTTTCCTGAGAAATTGTTGAGAAGCTTTATAGCTGTATCAGTGAAAACCAAGTTGTATTAAATGTAACAGAGTGAATTTTTTCCAATGTCATACTAGATCTCCAATTGCTGAGATCAATTAAGGAAATCTTGAGCTACGCTACTAATATGATGTTCTTCTTAGATAACAAGTGTCAATTTCACCGCAAATGTCTTTTTTGTAACAGTATGGTTTATTATTATATGAGATCTGAAAGCAGTAAGAGGGATAAGTATCTGACCTAGTTTTAAGCTTTTTTCCCCTCTTATTGGGGCAAAGTTGAAAGAAGTGTTCAGTCACCCAAACAGATCTTTACGAACAATGTTTGTCTCCTTTTCACAGTAGGAATACATATGGTTTTCACCGACTCTAAGAAAAAATATCACTTGAATGGAGTGCCAGGTTATTGCTTCTCTTTTACAAAAGATAAGGTGCAAATCACTGTGCTACGTAGCATCAGCAGAGCAATTATGAATCTCAGTTTAATGGACTGTCTATGTATACTAAAATGAAACAGGCAAGAATGATTATATTGAGCTACAGTCTGCAAGTGCTGCGGCAAACCATAATCATAAATGAAGGGAAACACTACAGTAAATGTGTTCAATGCTAAAAATACAGATAGTTCGACTTAGAGTCATCACTTTAATAAGCTTCCTAAAAAGTAATTAAAAGTTTAAGAAAAAATACGATTTAAGAATTATGTTTACATAACAAATATTAATGTGTTGCAACTCTCTAATTCAATGTGTGACTCCAGATTCACCAAATTGTGACTGGAAACATAATTTGTCCTACTGAATACAATGAAATATTTTCTGTTGACACTAACCTTTATTCTGTTGAAATTCAGAGCAGTTTTCAGCCAACAAAAGCATCTGTACTTAGTGATTAGAACCACTCTGTGTCAAGGATAAATAGGGCAATGCATTATAAAAAAGAAATCCTTAATAATTCTGTAGAATAAAATTTATGTCCAATTTTTAATTCGTTTTAACTAACTCAGGGATGGGATTAAACGTTTTAAGAAAATGTGTTTATTTTATCATAGTAAGGAACAAATGAAACAGCTTAAATACAGAAAATTTGAGTGTTCAAACATAATTGTTTAGTTTAATGCCATGAAAAGTACATATGGTGCTTAGCAGATAACATTTTCTCCTTCTACATCACAACACTTTGAAGAAGTATACTGACGTTCTAAAGAAAATAGTTTGTTAAGTAGTTGTTTCTGTGATTACTTTTGTGTATCAGTGTATTATGAATTCAGAAGCGACTGTGTTAAAAAATGAGTCTCGAGGTTTTTTAAAATTGATCAGAACCTACCATTAATGTTCTGTGGAGTTCAATAGATGCAGAGTGTGTAGTAGTCTTGGACACTGTTTAGAAGTATCCTATCTAGAATTTTTTAATGAATATACATAAAAATATATTTGACTGAATTTCTTTTTATCTTCTGGAAGTTCAACAATCCATTGTACATAAGTAGATAATTTAAAAAAAATCTAGGACATGCAGTTGCACTTTGGGAGCTTTGCTGTCAATGAAGCACATCTAATTTCTATTATGTGAAGGAAAAGAGACGTTTTACTTGTCTCCTAAACTTAGCAACTAAAGTTCAAACCATCTCTCAGTGTTTAGGAGATACGAAACAAAGAAATTAAAACATTTATTGTCCCTAATACTAACATTCTTTCTCATTTTTATTTGGCATTTTTAATGTTTCCTTAAGTCTTGCAGGAGTAAAATTTCATACATTTTGAAAAAAATACAAATTCCAAAGTACACTGAAAACTAACCCTGGAAAAACCCACAGGATTTTTGTTTGTTTGTTTGCTTACTCGTCCCCATGTTACCTTACTGAAAACACGAATATGTGCTCATAGCATTGTTAAGAGATCTAAGAAAGCATATTTCCTTTTTTTCATAAAATAAATAACACGGTGTCGTGGGTTAGGTTGAAAACCTCCTCCCCCACACAGCCGGTCACTCCCCCTCCCCCACCCCCAGGAATGAGGGAGAGAATTAAGGGATAAATGGGAAACCCGTGGGTTGAGATAAGAATGATTTTAATACAGATGATTTAATACACAGTATAGATGCTCACCACCCCCTCGTATGCGAAGCCCGTCTCGTCCCGAAGCTGCAATCCCGGACGAACGCGAGGCCCCGAAATAGAGAGGGGCAGAGAGAGAGAGAGAAAAGAAAGAAAAAAACAGCAGAGCAACAGCGCAGCAAGCGCAAAAGAGCAAAAGTGCAAAAGAGCAAAAGTGCAAAAGAGCAAAAGTGCAATAGAGCAAAAGCACAAAAGCCTCTCTTCCTGGCTGACCCTCACTTTTATACTGGGCATGACGCTGCATGATATGGAATAGTAATTGGCCAGTTTGGCCCTCAATCTTAAGTTCCACACAAATCACAAGGGGAATCGTGTCCCACTTGTCCCAGCTATGCTCCCCCCTTATCCCGCCATGCTTCTGCACTCCGGCACACTGAAAAGTCCTTGGCAGCTTGTTATCAGTGTTCTTCTCAGAGTGAGCCTCTGAGTAAAACCAAAACACGGAGCTCTTCTAGCTGTTAAAAAAAACCTCTGTCCCAGCTAAAACTAGGACAGTATCCACCCCTTATTCCATACCATGCACGTCATGCTCAAACCTTACATATATACTATTCCCTTAGCCCTGGGTCATCCCTCCAAAATGTGTCTTCATCTGTTGTAGTAGTCTCTCAGGGCAGGAAAGATGACGTGGAATTCGCTCAGTCGGTAGAACGGATGACATGTAGTCTTTGTTGCATGTGGCGCCTGGAACTCATAGTTGGTGTATCCAGCCGCTGTCTGCAGGTTGAAGATGTTGATCTCGAAGAAGTTGCTGGGTGTTTGGAATCGGTTCTGATTCTGACGAAGTTCATTCTTCATTAAGCTGGATGTTTCTTAATATAATGACATTAGTACAATGTGACAACCATAGCGATGATGGCATGCAGGGACAGGGTTATTCAGCAATTAATATCACACAATTCAATTCATTTTATCATCTATTTTCACCCAACATCAAATCCCCTTGAGGTACACATCGGACTTCCCCGTCCTTCTGCATCACCCACCAAGTGCACCCAGGTCCCTGAGGAAAAGCATGAATGGGTTTACCTTTACCCGAGACAGGAATAACCCAAACTGTCTTCCTGAGTATATTCCTCGTGTGCGCTACAGGGACTTTATCTCCTTCTACAGTACGTAGAAGTTCTGATTGCGCAGGACCAGCTCGATTGGCAGATCCTCTAGTGTTGACTAACCAGGTGGCTTTTGCTAAATGCGTATCCCAATGTTTGAAGGTTCCACCACCCATTGCTTTCAGTGTGGTTTTTAGCAATCCATTATATCGTTCAATCTTCCCAGAAGCTGGTGCATGATAGGGGATGTGATATACCCACTCGATGCCGTGCTCTTTGGCCCAGGTGTCTATAAGATTGTTACGGAAATGAGTCCCGTTGTCTGACTCAATTCTTTCTGGGGTGCCATGCCGCCACAAGATTTGCTTTTCAAGGCCCAAGATCGTGTTCCGGGCGGTGGCATGGGGCACAGCATAGGTTTCCAGCCATCCAGTGGTCGCTTCCACCATTGTGAGCACGTAACGCTTGCCACTGCGAGTTTGTGGAAGTGTGACATAGTCAATTTGCCAAGCCTCTCCGTATTGATATTTCAACCAATGCCCTCCATACCAAAGAGGTTTTAACTGCTTGACTTGCTTGATTGCAGCACACGTTTCACATTCATGGATCACCTCTGCAATAGTGTCCATAGTTAGGTCCACCCCTCGATCACGAGCCCATTTGTATGTGGCGTCCCTTCCTTGATGGCCTGAGGCATCATGGGCCCAACAAGCTAGAAATTTTTCACCTTTATGTTGCCAGTCCAGATCCACCTGAGCCACTTTAATCTTGGCGGCCTGATCCACCTGTTGATTGTTTTCATGTTCTTCTGTGGCCCGACTCTTGGGTACATGGGCATCTACATGTCGTACTTTTACAATCAGCTTCTCTACTCGAGCAGCAATGTCTTTCCACAACAGGGCAGCCCAGATGGGTTTACCTCTGCGTTGCCAGCTGCTCTGCTTCCATTGCCGTAGCCATCCCCACAGGGCATTTGCTGCCATCCAAGAGTCGGTATAGAGAGAGAGCATTGGCCACTTTTCTCGTTCAGCGATGTCTAAAGCCAGTTGGATGGCTTTCACCTCTGCGAACTGACTTGATTCGCCTTCTCCTTCGGTAGCTTCTGCGACCCGTCGGGTAGGACTCCATACAGCAGCTTTCCATTTTCGATGTTTTCCTACAAGGCGACAGGATCCGTCAGTAAACAGAGCGTATTTCTTCTCATTGTCTGATAGTTCATTGTAAGGTGGAGCCTCCTCAGCACGTGTCACCTCCTCCTCCTCTAGTGACATTCCAAAGTCTTTACCTTCAGCCCAGTTAGTGATCACTTCCAAAATTCCTGGGCGATTGAGGTTTCCTATCCGAGCTCTTTGTGTGATCAGTGCGACCCACTTACTCCATGTGGCATCAGTTGGGTGGTGTGTAGACGGGACGCTCCCTTTGAACATCCAGCCGAGCACTGGCAATCGGGGTGCCAGGAGCAACTGTGCTTCCGTACCAATCACTTCAGAAGCAGCTCGGACTCCTTCATATGCTGCCAATATCTCTTTCTCAGTTGGAGTATAGTTGGTTTCGGATCCTTTGTATCCTCGACTCCAAAACCCAAGAGGTCGACCTCGCGTCTCCCCTGGCGCTTTTTGCCAGAGACTCCAGGTAGGACCATTCTCCCCGGCTGCAGTGTAGGGCATGTTTTTGACATCTTGTCCTGTCCGGACTGGTCCCAGGGCTACCGCATGGACTATCTCTTGTTTAATTTGTTCAAAGGCTTGTTTTTGCTCTGGGCCCCATTCAAAATTATTCTTCTTTCGGGTTATTTGATAGAGGGGTTTAACAATCTGGCTGTAGTCGGGAATATGCATTCGCCAGAAACCCACAATGCCTAAGAAAGCTTGTGCTTCCTTTTTGTTGGTTGGTGGGGACATAGCTGTTATTTTATTAATCACGTCCATCGGAATCTGACGACGCCCATCTTGCCATTTTATTCCCAAAAACTGAATCTCCTGGGCAGGTCCCTTGACTTTACTTTGTTTTATGGCAAAGCCTGCTTTCAGAAGGATTTGGATTATGTTTTCACCTTTCTCAAAAACTTCTTCTGCTGTGTTGCCCCATACAATGATGTCATCAATGTATTGCAAATGTTCTGGGGCATCACCCTGTTCCAGTGTGGTCTGGATCAGTCCGTGGCAAATAGTGGGGCTGTGTTTCCACCCCTGGGGCAGTCGATTCCAGGTATACTGGATGCCCCTCCAAGTGAAAGCAAACTGTAGCCTGCATTCCAGTGCCAAAGGAATTGAGAAAAACGCGTTAGCGATATCAATTGTAGTGTACCACCTGGCTGCCTTTGACTCCAGTTCATACTGAAGTTCCAGCATATCTGGCACAGCAGCACTCAATGGTGGTGTAACGTCATTCAAGCCACGATAGTCTACCGCCAGCCTCCACTCACCATTGGACTTACACACAGGCCATATGGGGCTGTTAAAAGGTGAGCGGGTCTTTGTGATGACTCCTTGACTCTCCAGTTGACGAATCAACTTATGGATAGGAATTAGAGAGTCTCAGTTGGTACGATATTGCCGTCGGTGCACTGTTGTACTAGCAATTGGCACCTGTTGTTCTTCGACCCTCAGTAACCCCCAGCAGAAGGGTCCGTTGAGAGACCAGGCAAAGTAGACAGCTGCCTGCCTTCTTCTGTCTCTACTGCAGCTATGCCAAAAGCCCACCGATACCCTTTTGGGTCTTTGAAATACCCTCTCTGAAGATAATCTATGCCAAGGATGCACGGTGCTTCTGGGCCAGTTACAATAGGGTGTTTTTGCCACTGCTCTCCAGTTAGGCTCACTTCAGCCTCTAACACAGTCAGTTGTTGAGACCCCCCTGTCACTCCAGAAATACAGATGGATTCTGCCCCTCTGATGTTCGATGGTATCAAGGTGCATTGGGCACCAGTATCCACTAGAGCCTTATACTTTCTGGGGTATGATGTGCCAGGCCACCGAATCCACACAGTCCAGTAAACTCGATTATCCCTCTCCTCCACCTGGCAGCTCTAATGCCTGTTATCACATTCATCAGAGGAATCAGCAGGATTAGAGTCAGGGTGGCTAGGAGGATCAGCCCTTCCATTTTGACTAGTGGACTGCTCACTGTAGACGGGGGCAACAGCTGTCCTGGAGGAATTGGAGAATGTTCTAGTTCTGTTGGTTCTTCCTCCCAACTGGCGTACCCTGGCCTCTAAAGCGGAGGTGGGTTTTCCATCCCACCTTCTCATGTCTTCTCCATGAACACGGAGGTAGAACCACAGCTCACCCCGTGATCTGTACCGTCTCTCTTGTCTCTCTCGAGGAGGGTAACGCCTGGTTCTGACAGCTGAAATTCTAGAACGTTCAGGTGGTGGGAAATCTACTTTTTCTCTTAATTCTCGGGCCTCCTCAGACAGCTTTTCCACAGCCGCAACACAGGTTCGTATAGAAGTATTATCATCATATCGTCGGAGGTAGGTGACCAGATTACCTACGGATAGTGGTGCTTCATCGTCTCCGAAGTCCATTATTGCCAATGAGGTGGAATATGCTGCTGGTGCACTCCGTATAATCTTCTGCCACATTGGTTGTGTGCACCGGATGTCATCTGGATCTTCGAGTCTTGGTCCGCTTCTCGAGTCAAGATAAATCAACTCTCGCACAGCTAGTTCTCTCAGATACTGAATAGCTTTTGCTATGTTAGTCCACTTGCTTACATTACATGGCACCTCGTCCTTGTAGGGATGCCTTTCCTTTATAGCTGCCAGGAGCCGTCTCCAGAGGCTGCGGACTTGTGTCTGCCTTCCAATTGCTTTATCAATGCCTCCATCCATGGCAAGGGCTCCCAGCTGCCTGGCTTCATTACCATCTAACTCCAGACTATTGGCTCCCATGTCCCAGCATCTGAGCAACCAAGAGACAATGGGCTCACCTTTAAGACGGCCATAATCTTTTCGAATATCTCGCAGCTCGCTCATTTTTAGAGATCTGGTGGTTATCGTCTCATCTATGATGTCACTTCTCCTCCATTGAGATTTTCTCTAGGGCGAAACAGAATGCTCCCGCTTCATTTCTCGTGATGGCCCTGGTCACTCTTCATCACCATCATCCTCTCCTCTGCATTCTGACTTTCGCACACATTTCCTCAGTTGCTCTTCCTCCAATCGTTGTGATGGCCCTGGTTGCTCTTCTTTGTCTGGTTGCTCTGATGGCCCTGGTTGCTCTTCCTCATTTGGTTGTTGTGATGGCCCTCATTGCTCTTCTTCATCTTCTAACTTTTGTATACGTTTTCTTTTCCTTATGGGGGCAACTGATACCGTTGTAGTCTGAGTAGCTATAGTGCTTGTCATGGGAGTTGAGATGGCAAGCACAATAACCCGAGAAATAAATTGATATACACCCCTAAATGGCCGATTGATTTTGAATATATAGATAATTAAATATATATTCAGGAGACCTTGCAGGACAATCAAACCCGTTAAATTATTCCAATGATGTTTGGCATTATCAAAATCAAGGTAAGCTTTTGTGAATGATTGAACCCTAATTGGCGATGATATCTGCCAGGTGACACTCAAAATTAATAAACGAGCTCCACATCACCATCCCCCTCTGCACCGCCGAATACAGAGACTGAGCCGGTCCCAGCACCGATGATCTTATCAGAGTTACACCGTACAGTATAGCAAAACCCTTAATTACTGATAACATACTTTTCATGCCGGTCCAACACCCAGAGCCAGAAAACCGCATAAACATTCCGCCTAACATCATATAGGGTAAATAAAGCTGTAAATTATAAATGTCCGGTAACATGTATGCGAGCATAACAAACAGCATTCCAGCCAGCAACATTGTTATCTCAACCCCTTCGGGCCCCACGTTGGGCGCCAATTAAGACTGTCGTGGGTTAGGTTGAAAACTTCCCCCCCACACAGCCGGTCACTCCCCCTCCCCCACCCCCAGGAATGAGGGAGAGAATAAGGGATAAATGGGAAACCCGTGGGTTGAGATAAGAATGATTTTAATACAGATGATTTAATACACAGGATAGGTGCTCACCACCCCCTCGTATGCGAAGCCCGTCTCGTCCCGAAGCTGCAATCCCGGACGAACGCGAAGCCCCGAAATAGAGCGGGGCAGAGAGGGAGAGAGAGAAAAGAAAGAAAAAAACAGCCGAGCAACAGCGCAGCAAGCGCAAAAGAGCAAAAGTGCAAAAGAACAAAAGCACAGAAGCCCCTCTTCCCGGCTGACCCTCGCTTTTATACTGGGCATGACGCTGCATGATATGGAATACTAATTGGCCAGTTTGGCCCTCAGTCTTAAGTTCCACACAAATCACAAGGGGAATCGTGTCCCCCTTATCCCAGCTATGCTCCCCCCTTTATCCCGCCGTGCTTCCGCACTCCGGCACACTGAAAAGTCCTTGGCAGCTTGTTATCAGTGTTCTTCTCAGAGTGAGCCTCTGAGTAAAACCAAAACACGGAGCTCTTCTAGCTGTTAAAAAAAAACTCTGTCCCAGCTAAAACTAGGACACTCGGAGACAAGAAATTTCTCAAGGTTTCATGAGAAGTATAAAATTGAACTAGGCCCAAATGTATATACTATATATCTTGTTGAGAAAGTCAAGCTAGGAGTAGTGCTGTCGTTGTTGCTGGGAATCTTAATTATATATAGATGGGGAAGTACTTGGACTGCACCTTACTCCTTAATATATGACCCAGGCATTTAGTCTCACAGATACCTTTTCATCTAGCTGATTTCCTGAGGTGTTTTGCAGGAGCCATAGAAAGTCAGATCTGAGATTTAAGTGGTGACAACAACAGTAGTGTTAACTTATTTTTATTCACCTGTTACTGTATTATTTACTTGTGAAACTAATGGGATTGTTTAGATCTGGCTGGGTTTTCCTGACAGTGCTTCTATTTATTTAATTATCCACTCATCTGCTGTTATTCTCATCTTTCCCCTGGAAGGAAAGAAGCGGAGATGGTTACTCCTGTTAATCCTTTGTTTTAATCAAAGTACGTTTTTGTTCTAAGTGTTGGTCCTTCTTCTGCAGCACTCCCTTCACAACAGTTTGGACCGAAGGAAGTCTGACAGAGCTCTGTGAGTAAACGGTCTGCCACAGAAGAGAGCAAGGAGTACAGTCTGCAACTACTGAGGTCCCCTCCTAAAATTCGGAACCTGGCACAAATCATTCACCAAGCTTTCTGTGGCACCACGTCTCAGAGAGGTGGACACATTTTACTTATTATCGTCAAGCCTCAAATATTTAATTTGTTTTCAAAGAGCTTGAGGAGTCGTTTCAGTTCTGCTGTGCAGTTTTGCAGAAGAGCATATGCTTTTGTTTCTGATCAGTTTCTCTACTGGGACCAGGACTGCAATTTCTTTAGTGTTCCACCACTGAAGCATCCTAACACTGGAAAAGAAAGCTGTCTTTATTTGTGTGCTGAAGTATGGTTGTGCTCCAGTGAATATCAAAGACCTCTTCACAAGCACTGAATTGGCATCCTATTATCATTCTTCTGCATGGAAAGGCCATCTGTTTCTTCTGTTGATAAACATTTCTTCTGGAAAATTTTAGCTTTCTGTGATGAAATAAACTGATGGTGCAAGCTGGTTGTTTCTGGGATTAAAGAAATATTGAGAGTGAAAGTCTGGCTCCATGAAAATCAATAGAAATTTGTTATGGAATTCAGAGAAGCCAGGACACTATGTACAAAAAAGGAGATTAAAACATGTTTTCAAACACACTTACTAGCGAGCAGGCAAATGCAAAATGCACAGTTTGACACTGATATGCATTTCCTAGTTGATGCTCCTTATCAAATCATTGTGGTGTGACCTCAAGTAATACAATGATAATTCTCATAATATACTTGGATGCTATGAAGTTGAAGAATATATAAAAAGATAGGTAATTTAAATAGTTTTACCTGATGTATGTGTCAGCAGGTGTTTGATTGTTGTTAATACAAGCCATAGTGCTTAGGGATAGGTTACTGTTTGGTCTCGCCAGTTGTTTCTGTACTGTTGTATTTTACTATTTCCAGTTCAGATCCTGCTTTCTTGTACAAGCCCCAGGTTGGAAGTTAGTGTGTATAAAATGCTGCTGCTACTTCACTGGGCTTTAGTTGGGCTTTTACCTTGAGTTTTGTGTTCTCCTCTTATTATATGCACTTGTATTTCTCAGGTGAGTGAAAATTTTCAATGTGTGGCTTTGCTTTAACAACTAAATTATTTAAATACTTCATTGAATAATGTGGAAATATTTTATCTGGGAAAACCAAAGAATAAATAAATTCAATAGAAAAAGCATTCATTAAAACAATGTCAGTGCAAACTCACTTATTATAAATATAACACTGCTGTTATATAAGCTATCTTTTTATATATCTATCTTTGTTATAAGCTGTCTTTTCTTCCTTGCTGAGTTGGTCATGATACGGGATTAGGTCTTTCTGACCCTAGCAACACCTCTGGTGTAGATGGACCATCATCCACATCATCTGTTGATTGGTCTTCCACATCCAGAGCCTCATATGTGTTGTACAGAGGCACTTGGGAAGGTGAGGTGGGCAAGGAGAGAGTTTGCCTGCCACCCTGAGCATGGACTCGCCTCCATTCACTCCTTTCCTTTAAGCTACTATGTTCTGCCTGGTAGGATACATGTTAATAAAAATTTAAGATAGCACTTTAAAAAAAAAAAAGATCTGGTTGAATTGATTCCTCTTTTCATGGATTAAGTTAAATATTATTTAAATGGTCCTGGGAAACAGGCCATTTCTGCATTATTTGTTAAGTAAATAAAATTGCTAAAAACATGAAAATTGAAACTTTTTCATTTTTATAAATGCTGTGTCATTACTTAATCATCAGTGGTGTTATTTGTGCTTAAGACTAGCTTGCTTTCAAAAGCTCAAAAGTTAAAAATTGAGACGAGAAAGTGATTTTAAGATTGTTTTGCAACAAAAACGACACAATATTGATTGAGGGCATAATAGTCAAAGGCAGGTTAGAGCAATAAAACAAAGCTATGATGCAGAAACCTTACTCTTTACATATTCTGATATTACCTCATGTCGCTCAGTGGGCATATTTAATCTGCAACATTTAAAACCTCAACTTTTTGGCGTCTTTTGACACTTTGTCCTTAGAACTCTAATATGCAAGTCTTGGTGGCCATGCATTTTAGCCCACTGAAAGAACATACTTCAAAGTCTCACAGAACCAGGTTAACACACGCTTTTTCAGGTCTACAGGAATTCAGTCCATCTTCAGGAGAAATGCAAGGACTGACACAGAATAACAGGGTATTTTGAATAATAACTAATATGGAATGGAAGGTGTCTTTGTAGTGCAAAACCTCTTACAATCATAGCTTTTTATGTCTTGCTCACATTACAGCGTATGTACTCTATGTTTGCAGACTGCTGACGTTGATATGTGTAGTCAGGAGCAACACACAAGTTGCCTAGAGGTAAAAGAGATTCCCAAAAATAACAGCTCAGGTAATAAAACTTCCCCCCCTAGGGGTGCAGTGGGGTCAAAAGCCCAACTTACGTGCTTCTATACGAATGCACGCAGTATGGGCAATAAACAAGAGGAACTGGAAGCTCTTGTTATCCGGGGAAACTATGACATAGTTGCCATCACTGAAACATGGTGGGATGACTCCTATAACTGGAGTGCTACCATGGATGGCTACAAACTCTTCAGGAGGGATAGGAGAGGTAGAAGGGGTGGTGGGGTTGCCCTGTATGTAAGGGAAGGTCTAAACTGTTTAGAGTTAAATGTTGGGGATGACTTGGTAGAATGTCTGTGGGTGAAAATCAAAGGGGGGCCTATGAAGGCGGATATTGTAGTGGGAATCTGCTACAGGCCACCCTATCAGGACAGTGAGACTGATGAGCTATTCTTTAAACAACTGGGGGAAGTCTCGCGCTCACTAGCCCTTGTCCTTGTGGGTGACTTTAACCTACCTGATGTCTGTTGGAAGTATAACATGGCAGTCAGGAAACAGTCTAGGCGGTTCCTGCAGAGTGTGGAGGACAACTTCCTATCACAACTGGTCAGTGAACCGACTAGAGAAGGTGCTCCCCTAGACCTGTTGTTTGTGAACAGAGAAGGTCTTGTGGGAGATGTGAAGGTTGGAGGACGCCTGGGGCATAGTGACCATGAGATAATAGAATTCTCAATTCTAGGGGAAGTTAGGAGGGGGAACACTAAAACCGCCAAGCTGGACTTTGGGAGAGCTGACTTTGGGCTGTTTAGAAGTCTGGTTAACAAAGTCCAATGGGAGACAGCTCTCAAGGGTAAGGGGGCGCAGGAGGGATGGTTACTATTCAAAAAGGAAATTCTGGAGGCACAGGAGCGAGCTGTCCCTGTGTGCCGGAAGTCGAGCTGCCGGGGCAGAAAACCAGCTTGGATGACAAAGGAGATTTGGGAACATCTCAAAAGAAAAAGGGATGTCTGTAAGTCTTGGAAGAATGGGCAGGCATCCAGGAATCAATACAGGGAGGAAGTTAGGGCATGTAGGGAGATAATCAGGGGGGCAAAAGCCCAATTGGAACTTAGACTAGCCTGCTCCGTAAGGGACAACAAAAAGTCTTTCTATAAATATATTAATAACAAAAGGAGGGCTAAAGATCACCTCCAGCCCCTACTGGACTCAGGGGGTACGTTAGTCACTAGGGATGAGGACAAGGCTGAGGTCCTTAATGCCTTCTTTGCCTCAGTCTTTAATAACAAGGTCAGCAGTTCCCAGGTGAGCTGGCCTATGGTGTCTGAGAGCAGGGAGGGAGAGCAAATTGAAGCTCCTGTGATCCAAGAGGAACGGGTCAAGGATCTGCTCCTTCGGCTGGATGCCCACAAGTCTATGGGGCCTGATGGTATCCACCTGAGAGTCCTGAGAGAGCTGGCGGATGTCATTGCCAAACCCCTGTCCATTATCTTTGGGCAGTCTTGGCTCACTGGGGAAGTTCCGCTGGACTGGAGGCTGGCGGATGTTACCCCCATTTACAAAAAAGGGCGGAAGGAGGATCCAGGGAACTACAGGCCTGTCAGTCTGACCTCGGTGATGGGCAAAGTCATGGAACAGGTTATCTTGAGTGCTATTAATGAGCACATACAGGTTAACCGGGTGATCAGGCCCAGTCAACATGGGTTTATGAAAGGCAGGTCTTGCCAATCAAACCTGATCACCTTCTATGACAGGGTGACCCGCCTGGTTGACGAGGGAAGGGCTGTGGATGTCGTTTTCCTTGACCTCAGTAAAGCCTTTGATACAGTTTCTCACAGTGTTCTGGTTGAGAAACTGATAACTGCTGGCCTGGATAGGCACACCCTCCTTTGGGTTAAAAACTGGCTGGATGGCCGGGCCCAAAGAGTGGTGGTAAATGGGGCTAAATCTGGCTGGCGGCCGGTCACCAGTGGGGTTCCCCAGGGCTCAGTGCTGGGTCCAGTTCTGTTTAACATCTTTATCAATGACCTGGATGAGGGGATTGAATGTACCCTCAGTAAATTTGCGGACGACACCAAGCTGGGAGGCTGTGTCGATCTGCTCGAGGGTAGGGAGGCCCTTCAGAGGGATTTGAACAGACTGGATCGTTGGGCTGAGGCCAATGCCATGAGCTTTAATAAGGCCAAGTGCAGAGTCCTTCACTTGGGGTATAAAAACCCCAAGCATCGCTATAGGCTCAGGGAAGAGTGGCTGGAGAGCTGCCTGGCGGAGAAGGACCTGGGGGTCTTGGTTGACTATTGGCTTGATATGAGCCAGCAGTGTGCCCAGGTGGCCAAAAAGGCCAATGGGATACTGGCGTGTATCAAGAATAGTGTAACCAGCAGGAGCAGGGAAGTGATCCTGCCCCTGTACTCGGCACTGGTGAGGCCGCACCTGGAATATTGTGTCCAGTTTTGGGCCCCTCGCTTTAAGAGAGATATTGAGCTCCTGGAGCGAGTCCAAGGAAGGGCGACTAAACTGGTCAAGGGGCTGGAAAATAAAACTTATGAGGAGCGGCTGAGGGAGTTGGGGCTGTTTAGCCTGGAGAAGAGGAGACTGAGGGGAGACCTGATTACGGCCTATAAATACTTGAGAAAAGATGGTGGGGAGGTGGGGGAAGGGCTCTTTACATTAGTGATAGGTGATAGAACAAGAGGAAATGGGCATAAGCTTAGTCGGGGGAGATTCAGGTTGGATGTTAGAAAGTATTTCTTCTCTGAAAGAGTTGTCAGCCACTGGAATAGGCTGCCCAGGGAGGTGGTTGAGTCCCCATCCCTGGATGTGTTTAAGAATAGGGTGGATGATCTACTTGAGGATATGGTTTAATGGGGATTAGGGATGGTTGGACTCGATGATCTCTAAGGTCTTTTCCAACCTAGAAGTCTATGAATAAACTGTTGTTAGTCCTGTCACGGAGTAGAAGGTGCTCCAGATTTTGTCTCACACAAGGTATTAAAGTGCAGTCCAGTGCTACGTCACGGTTTCATCACTAGGTGGGGGTATTGCTTACACAACTCTGCCGCTTTCAGGCTAGCGTGTTTTCGATACGATACGGCGGTGTGCTATTTACCAAATTGCAGGGGGCCAAGTCCCAAACAGCTAACTGTCTTTAAGTCTAATGTGATTAGTCCTATGTAAATAGTTTAGGACTGAACCTTTTTTTAGCCATGTGGGTTCCATGATGGAACGAAAAATGTATTAAGTTTAAAACTACTTTATCTAGTAATGGTCCAGCTCCTATTATATTCTATTTATGTATCTGCTTTGGCGTGAGTCCTCTCGCCCACCCCTCCACCAAGTGCCATAATCAGCTGCCTGTGAAATACCTGCAACTTTATGGTGGGTTACATCTTATAGAGCTGAGATTTGTTTCATCCACACAACTGTAAATCTTCCCTCACAAGTGAGCGCTTTCTTTGCAATCTACAACCACTTCCATGTTACTGTTCTTGAAATTGGTTTCATTCACTGTTTTATCTGCATGACATTTTAACTAATGGAAGCAAATTAAACAAAATAAGATATTGCTTGAAACACACCACAACTTTTCAGAAAATTACCCATTTCCTCTTGAAAAATTGTATTCGTTTTTCTCCAAGCTCATTCTCTGTCATGCGCAATACAGCATACATGCAGCATACACTTGAACATTTGTAAATGTTGAACATTTGTAAATGTTCAAGTCCTTCATCTGTGCTCAATTCGCCACTTCTTGATATTACCCCCCTCCCCCTTCGAATCTAGTTTAAAGCCCTGTCAATGAGCCCTGCTAGCTGTTGCGCTAAGACCCTCGTTCCCCTCTGAGAAAGACAAGTCCTATCTGGTGCCAGTAGGCCTGGTGCCATGTGGCCCATGCCATTATCAAAAAAGCCAAAATTGTGGCGATGACACCAGCCACGGAGCCACTTATTAATTGACTGAATACACTTGCTTCTTCCGGTGTCATTGCTCTCAACTGGAGCAGAGGGGAAGGATCGCCTCTATTTACCTGCTGGCAATAGCTTTGCCTAATGCAGCCCAGGATACCTTCACCTTCTTTGCAGCAAGGGCACATTAAAGGCTTATATTCAGTTTAGTGTCCACCAGGACTCCCAGATCCTTTTCTGCAAAGCTGTTTTCCAGCTGGGTATGGGATGCATCAGGTTATTCTCCTCAGACTTCGCACTTCCCTTGTTGAATTTCATAAGGTTCATGCGAGCCCACTTCTCCAGCCTGTTGAGATCTCTCTGGATGGCAGAACAACCTTCTAGTGTATCAGTCACTCCTTCTAGTTTGACGTCATAAGCAAACTCGGTACACTCTGGTCCATAATCCAGCTCATTAATGAAGATGTTCAACAGGACTGGCTTAGTGAGCAGACCACTATCACTGGCTTCCAACTAGACTGGCCTCCAACTAGACTTTGTGTCCTGGTTTCAGCTGGGACAGACTTAGTTCTTCTTTCTAATAGCTAGAAGAGCTATATATTTTGGTTTTAGTCTGAGACTTGCTCTGAAAAGAATGCTGATAGCACACTGATGTTTATAGTTGGCACTGAGGTCTCAGGGACTTTTCAGCTGCCATGTTCTTGCCAGTGCGCAGGAGAACAACAGGATAGGGGGAATGAGATTACAGCATTGATGGATAGGGGAAATGCAACCGACATTGTCTACCTAGACTTATCCAAAGCATTTGATACTGTCCTACGCGACATCCTTGTCTCTAAACTGGAGAGACATGGATTTGATGGATGGACCACTCGGTGGATAAGGAATTGGCTGGATGGTCACACTCAAAGAGTTGTGGTCAACGGTTCAGTGTCCAAGCGGAGGCCCGTGACCAGTGGTGTTCCTCAGGGGTCAGTACCGGGGCCAAAGCTATTTAACATGTTTGTTGGTGACATGGACAGTGGGATCGAGTGCACCCTCAGCAAGTTTGCAGATGACACCAAGTTGTGTGGTGTTGTGGACACGCTGGAGGGAAGGGATGCCATCCAGAGGGACCTTGACAGGCTGGAGAGGTGGGCCTGTGAGAACCTCATGAAGTTCAACAAGGCCAAGTGCAAGGTCCTGCACGTGGGTCGGGGCAATCCCAAGCACAAGTACAGACTGGGTGGAGAATGGATTGAGAGCAGCCGTGACGAAAAGGACTTGGGAGTGCTGGTGGATGAGAAGCTCAACATGAGCTGGCAATGTGTGCTGGCAGCCCAGAAAGCCAACCGTATATCCTGGACTGCATCAAAAGGAGCGTGGCCAGCAGGTCAAGGGAGGGGATTCTGCCCCTCTACTCTGCTCTCGTGAAACCCCACCTGGAATACTGCGTTCAGCTCTGGAGTCCCCAACACAAGAAGGACATGGAGCTGCTGGAGCGGGTCCAGAGGAGGGCCACAAAGATGATTCGAGGGCTGGAGCACCTCTCCTATGAAGACAGGCTGAGAGAGTTGGGGTTGTTCAGCCTGGAGAAGAGAAGGCTCCGGGGTGATCTTATAGCAGCCTTCCAGTACTTAAAGGAGGCCTACAGGAAAGCTGGAGAGAGACTTTTTAAAAGGGCCTGTAGTGACAGGACAAGGGGCAATGGCTTTAAACTGAAAGAGGGTAGATTTAGATTGGATATAAGGAAAAAATTTTTCACTCGGAGGGTGGTGAGGCACTGGAACAAGTTGCCCGGAGAAGTTGTAGATGCTCCATCCCTGGAAGCGTTCAAGGCCAGGTTGGATGAGGCTTTGGGCAACCTGGTGTAGTGGTGGGTTTTCCTGCCCATGGCAGGGGGGTTGGAACTAGATGATCTTTGAGGTTCCTTCCAACCCTAACCATTCTATGATTCTATGATTCTATGACAGGGAGTCCACGGGCCTCTCACTTGTCCGGGATTGCAGTGTCAGGACTTATCTTTTTCAAGATCGTTAGTTCGGGACAAAATGGGCCTTGGTCACCGGATGGTGAGGAATTACACTGTGCATCGTTTGTTTGTATATATATTTATCATTGTACATATATATTCATATATTAATAGTAGTATTAAATTGTTCTTACATCAATCCACGGGTCTCTTTCCTTTTTCCCCTTTAATTCTTTTCCCCATCCCCGGGGGTGTGGAAGGGTGAACACTTGGCTGTGTGGAGTTTAGTTGCCAGCCAGCGTAAACTACAACACCTTCTGGATTGCTGATCACCATACTCAGTGCCCAGCCATTCAGCCAATTTTCAATCCACCTCACTGTCTGCTCATCTAGCCCATACATCAGCAGCTTCTCTATGAGGATCTTATGAGAGAAAGTGCCATAGGCCTTACTGAAGTCCAGCTATTTTCTGAAAACTTATGAAATAGTGAAAGTATATACACTAAATATGACTTCATTTTTTTAGTGCTTTCACAAAAGTAAAACTTTACAACTTTCAGTACCTTCTATAATAAATAAAATTAACTCTTGCTTTACATAACTTTTTCAGATTAACTTCATTTTATGTACTCTAAGCATTTATTTTGAACATATAAAGTGATTTAATTAGCTTGCTGTGCTAACTTCAAGAATTTATCCATAAATGCTTTGTGAATGCTTAATATCGGAGACTCTGCATTTATCTATAGCAAAATGAAAGCTTTACTTTGATTATAGTCAGAACAATGATGGAATGAAAATCTAGTCATGATGGAAGGTTTTAACTCAAATGTTCAGAAAACAGTTATTCTAGTATGGGAAGAAGCATATCGAGAAATCTCAGTGCATGCAGAGACTAATAATAGGACATTTGCAAGAGGCCCAAAACTGGACGCAATATTCTAGGTGCGGCCTCACCAGTGCCGAGTACAGGGGCAGGATCACTTCCCTATTCCTGCTGGTCACACTATTCTTGATACATGCCAGTATCCCATTGGCCTTCTTGGCCACCTGGGCACACTGCTGGCTCATATCAAGTCGGTAGTCAACCAACACCCCCAGGCAGCTCTCCAGCCACTCTTCCCCGAGCCTATAGTGATGCTTGGGGTTTTTGCATCCCAAGTGAAGGACTCTGCACTTGGCCTTATTAAAGCTCATGGCATTGGCCTCAGCCCAACTATCTAGTCTGTTCAAATCCCTCTGAAGGGCCTCCCTACCCTCGAGCAGATTGACACAGCCTCCCAGCTTGGTGTTGTCCGCAAACTTACTGAGGGTATATTCAATCCCTTCATCCAGGTCATTGATAAAGATGTCTCTCCACTGGATGGTACTACATTGAGGATGTGATATCTTAATTTCTAGTTCTCTAAACTCTTCATTTTAGGTTGATAACAGTGGTTAGAGCTTAAACGTGCTGAGTCAGATGCAGAGCATGGAAAGAAAATCTAGCTTGTTGACTTATCTACTACCTTCTTTGTCAATGAAATGACATTTTCTTTTCACTCAGAGGGTGGTGAGGCACTGGAACAGGTTGCCCAGAGAAGCTGTAGATGCCCCATCCCTGGAATTGTTCAAGGCCAGGTTGGATGAGGTTTTGGGCAACCTGGTGTAAGTGGGGGGTTTCCCTGCCCATGGCAGGAGGGTTGGAACTAGATGATCTTTGAAGTCCCTTCCAACTCTAACCTTTCTATGATTCTACGATTCTATGAAATCCACACTAAAATATATGCTAGCACTCTGGGTGTTGTCATACTACTGACATCTCCCTTTATCACAGCAAGAATATTTATTAAGATTTTATTCAGGAATTGAAAGGAGTGTTACCACAGTCTACGTCAACCTACAACAGTCTTAGATGAAAGTGACAGTGGAAGTGATTTTTATATCAACTATACCTAATTTTAGTGATATTTACTTATATACATTTCTCAGCATTTTAAGTTTGGGAAATACTGTTTATACATTAACTGAAGGGATAAAACTTTATTGTTTGTAATTATTAAAATACTGACTTTGTATATAGTTATCTTTGCTCAAAAGAGTATTAGAAAATATTCACCTGTAAATAAAAATGGATTTAAAAGGATACAGTGGACTGAATGCCCATATCTTTCCTCAAAGCTTCTGTCAGAGATGACAGTCATCACCTTTCTGGGCAGTGACACTTTTGAAACACTTTAGTAGGAAATAGATACCAACCAACTTTAGACTTCATTCATACAGTTTCGATCAGATTTTAAAGGTGGCGTTATCATTTCAAGGCAGTCTAAAAACCTACATCTTTCATTATTAGTTGAACTTGTCATCTCAAATATTTCCTGTAGCTCTGCCCCAGGCAGATTCTTCCTCTAATGAGTAGGTGTATATAAATACTGTTCCAACAGAGTTGGCATTTTTTGGTGATATCCTCTGGGGCAAAGGAAGTATTGAATTTCATTTCAGCCTTGTCATGAATTTCACAATTCTCAGCCTACTCAATTATCACAGTAAATCCATTGTGGCATTGAAAGGAAAGAGTATTCAAGCACAGTAGTTATACTATCATTTTGCAACTGATCTATAAAGTTATACTTTCTTTACTCTTAATGAAAGTATTTACTCATGTTGCAAGATTTTTATAAGTTGTTTTGATATAGCCCTTTAAATGCCACTAAAACTACTACTTATATCATGCTTGTTCTATTATTTAAAGACAATTAATCACATTGTAGCTCTCTGAAGAAAGTTAGTAAGCACTATTTCTTATAATTCTCTTGATTTCTGCATTCTAGAAAGTTGCTTTTAATTTGATGCATGATTTTATTCTTTTACATAAGACGCTGAATTGAATCTTTTAGATTTCAGCTTCTGTGGTTACATTATATAAGTTCATTACACTTATTCATTGTTCTCATACTGAGCTATTAGAGATTCACTTCATCAGTCGCTGAGATTACTACAGTGTTTTAAACAAACCAATTTGTGGCAAAAGTAAGGACTAGACTGTGAGAATGGGCTAGACCTGTCTGGATATTGTAAGAAATTTGCTCAATTTTTGCCAAAAAGTAACATTCGAAGTGCCCAGAAACAGGTGCAATTATGCTGCTTGTCAAACAGTGTTCTTTGTATAAAATCAATTCCTAAAATTAAGACGAAATTTTACAACAACAAGGACTTTCTTCAAGTTCAGTTGACATAGAATAATGAGTTTTAAAGTTGTGGTTTTGTCTCACTAATAATTAGTAGAATTTTATTTGCAAGGGACACTTGAGATATTGGGTTAAATTATGACCTTCAGGACATTTGTGCTAAGTTGGAAAAAAACAGGAAGTATGATATATGATAGTCAGGAAAAGGGCATCATTTTACACCTGCAAAAATAGGTGGCTATATATTTGTGGTGCATGAATGTTCTTGAAATATCTGCAGATTTATACACACCCGCCTACACAAACACTGGGAGAAAAGGAATGGAGTGAGAACAGAGTAATCTCTTAACATAATTCTAGATCTTGATGACAGATTCTTTCTTGACTTCAAAGCTAAGATGTCATCTTACAAGCTGTTTCCACATCCACACTTAAAATTGTTTTACTACTAACTTAATGTAACTATTTAATGAGACTGTGAAGATCAAAGATACTCAGTTTAAGTTCAAATGCAGCCTTCACGTGTGTTTGAAGTATGGAATTAGGCAGGTGAGTGTCTTTAGAGGAAGAAGATCTTTGGACAGGAACCAGGTTAAGGTTGCTTTTGAGATGTTGTGAATTGCCTATCAGAAAGAAAAGCTAGCTACAAGTGCCTATAAGGTTAGACATTAAACAAATGAAGGTTTTCCATTCAGTATCTTTCCCAAAACAATAAATCCAAGATGAAACTGCAGTAATGGTTTTCTAGCTCCTTTTTCCTCACTACGTTCAGAAGAACCTGCTGACCACTCTTGATTCCCTCAGCATTTTTGCTTTCCTCTCTTGAAAGGCCAAAGTGGAGGTGAGAGATCTCAGTATCTCTGATTTTGTTACAGAGTAATCAGCAAAAGTTCATTATGCTCAGAACATAATTTGAAGAAGAGGCAAAAGAAATCTGTGCAGGTGGATCCAAGAATGGAATCTAAAAGCGATTTTGTCGCTCAGTGAGTTTTTACTGAAACCAATTTTATGCATACAAAACCATGGGACCCAATGGGATTCACCCATGAGTGTTGAGGAAGTGACGGATGTCATAGTGAGGTCACTGTCAATTTTCTTTGAAAGGTTGTGGAAGGTTCCTGAGGATTGAAAGACAATAAGTGTCATTCATTTTCTCAAGAAAGGCAAGAAAAAAATTTGGGGAAACTACATGACAGGAAATCTTTCCTTGATCCCTAGGAAGGTGATAGATCAAATCCTCCTCGAAATCATTTCCAAGCAGATTGAGGAAAAGGTGACTGGAAGAAGTCGGTATGGATTTATGAATGCGAAATCATGCTTGACCAATTTGATTAGTCTTCTGTGATAAGATGACTGGCTCTCTGAAAGAGGGGAGAACAGTGGATGTTGCTTGCCTTGATTTTATCAAGGCCTTTGACACTGTCTTCTATAGCATCATCACAGAGAAACTGGTGCAGTATGGACTAGATAAATGCACAGTACATGGAATCCAAAAGTGTCTGAAATGCCATGCTCAAAAGACTGTGATCAGTAGCACAAAGTTCAACTAGCACAAATTTCAACTGGAGGCCAGTCACTACTGGTGTACCCCGGGGATAGTCATTTGAGCCCATAGTGTTCAATATCTACTATATGACCGGGGTGATGGGACAGATTGTGCTGTTAGGAAGTCTGCAGACGATAAAAAGCTAGGATGGGTGGCCAATACACAACATGGTTGTCTGGATCTGGATGGACTGGAGAAATTGGCAAAGAGGAACCTCATGAAGTTCAATAAAGAGAAATGCCCAGTTTTGCAGCTGGAGAGGAACAACTCCAGGCCCCAGTGTACGCTGAGGGCTAACTGGCTGGAAAGTAGTTTTGCAAAAAAGGCTGTGGTGTTTCTGATGTAGAAGGTCAACAGGAACCAGCAATGAGCCCTTGCAGGAAAGGTTGCAATTTGCCTTTTTTTCTTCGTCTCATCATTAGATCTAGACTACTAAGGAGAACCATCTGATCTTCTTGGGGACTGGTGCATGCCTCAGATGATGGTCCAGCTCTGGTTTCAGCATCTCTTGGGATGTTCTTCTAATGCTGCTGGAGGAGTGGTCTCTTGATGGGTGGTGAAGAGGCCTCAGGGCTGCTGGCCCTCCACTTTGGGGGTTGCCATGGTCCCCCAGGGGAGTGTTCCCTGCCCTGGGTGGAAGTGGAGGGACCTGGCGCAGCCTCCTCTGGCTCCTACTGGGGCTCTTCTTGCTCCCCCATGGTGGGAATGGGGGCAGAGGGAATGCTGCTGGCATCCTCACCAAGGGCAGCTGTGCTGGGGAGATTGTCCACATTGTATCTGGCAGGGCTGCCACATGGGGCTGGGCTGGGTGCGGGATACCCTCCTCAGGAGGCAGAGGGGCTCATAGCCCCCTCGGCAGCATGGATATCCTCCAGGCCCAGCAGACAGTGGACCTCCCCGCTGCACAGTTGCATGATGGCATTGATGAGATCACTCACAAATGTCGCCGTGCCATTATGAAGGAAGAGACCCAGGACATCTTCATCCATCTAGAAAGGACCAGGCTGGACATGATGATGTCCTCCACAATGGCTGCCTGCAGATGGTCGTCTTCAAAGATCAGCCCCAGCACCTGATGTAGCCAGGGAAGAAGGGGCTCGAGGAGAGCTGGGTGGTCCCAGAAGAGGGTTGCCCAGGTGTCGGCCTGCTGGATGCCCACTGGAGCCCTGGGCACCTGTCCAGCAGCCCGTGGTGGGGATGCTGCAGGACTGTGGGTGGCCTAGTGGATGATGACTGGTGATGCTGTAGGTGGTCTGGTGGCATACTCTTCAAAGTCGCACACCTGCACTGAGTGTGTGATGGAGCTTACCCTCCTCCTGCAGAGGGGGCACTCGGGCTTGCTGTCAGCCCACCTCTGGATGTAGGTGAAACAGAAATGGTGGAAGCATGGCATCATGTAGCTGGCCTCCTCCCACCTGTCCATTCATAGAGGACAGAGGTTCTCCAGCTCCGTGGCCATGCTCTCCATGTGCTACAGTGAGCTGGGGAAAGCTGGCAATGATGAGCCACTCCCTCTCATGGGCAGTGCAGCAGTGGGTGTCACACCAGAAAAGGAAGAGAGGCCACGGTCTTTGGCTGGCCTGGGCAGGGCCAGAGGAAATGTCCTGGTCCCTCAAGAAGGAAACCTTCCCAGCTCCCCAGGGTGAAGTTTGCCCATAAAGGCTCACTTCCACTGCTTCAAGCATGCCTCCTGGCTGCCTGAAGCTGGCAGGGTGAGGGAAAATCCTCCAATGGCCCTGGGAACGGGCACTGGGAGCTGCAGTCAACAGCTCTCTAGGCACAACTCCAGCACTGACCAAAAGCCTTGCTCAATACTCCAAACCTTGTGTAATTCATCAGCTGGAATGAAGGCACAAGCTGGTTGGATGAGACTTGCTGCCTGGATACAAGCAGCAAGGGAGGAATTATCACAGTCCGTCCCTCAGTGAAGTCAGAACCATGGCTCAGGAATGTCACAATGGGCCACCCTGGTCTGTGATGCTCACTACATCAGCACTGCGGCCCCAGCACATGGATCTGGGGTTACCACAGCACCACTGCCAGCTCTGTTGTCCCCCTCGCTTGTCTTTTGCTCAACATTGGTGTTTCATGCCATTCACTGAGGTCTTGGCTGTGTCTTCCCAGGGACCATCAGTTTGGTCTGGCTGCAGTACACATTTCCAGGCACATATGGCAAGAAGGTTCATTTGATAATATCCCGTGCCTCCCTCCGAGGATTCAGGACAAAGTCCCACAGACTCTCCCCACACTCTAGCAACGATGACCAGCCCTCTGGGCTTGTCTGGTTCTTCTCACAGAGGGCCAAAAGAATCCCTCTCATGGGGATTTTCTCCCCTAGCCAGAGGGCGCAAGGGTGATCCCCTCTGTTCAGCACCCATCAGGCCTCATCCAGGCAGTACGTTCAGTTAGAGGTCCCAGACAAGAGAGAGGTGAGACACATCGGAGGGGCTTAGGAGGGGCCGCAGAGAGGGTGGGACTGGAGCACTCGCCCTGTGAGGAGGGTCTGTGATGCTGGGGCTGGTTCAGCATGGAGCACAGAAGGCATCGGGACACCTCACAGCACACTCTGGTGCCTGTGGGAAGGGACCAAGTGGACGGGGACAGGGTCTTCCCAGGAGTGCCTGGCGGGACGGCTAGAGACAGTGACATCTCCTGAAACTCCTTGAGAAGTTCAGGATGGAGATAAGGAAGGAAAACCAAAATCACCATGAGGATCATTAAGCACTGGAGTGGGTTGCCCAGAGAGGTTGTGGGATCCCCAGGTTTTCAAGACCTGGATGGGCACAACCCAGAGCACAACTGTCACATGCCCTGTGAAGTCCCAGAAGAGAAAGCATTGCCAGTGGGAAATGTAGCAAAGGTTTCCAAAGGTGCACTTTCTTGTTAATTCTGTTCAGCAGCTTTCAAGAGAATCTTTAAAATCTGGAGGGGGACACAGGGACTAGTGGTGGTTGTTTTTTCGTTCTGTTCTGCTTTCAAAAGAGGTTTCTGCAGCCAAAAAATCCATGTTAGGGGAAATGCTTCAATCTGACACAGGGAAAGTGATAAAAGCCACAAAAGCTGTTGGATTTGAATTCTGCCATCATTCAATAGCTTGCTGGTATTAACTTGATCTTTCCCACAAAACTAAGAAGCAAACTGGGAAAAAAACAACACAAAAGAACAAAACTCAGATAAACAAAAACCCCCAGAGGGGTGGGATGGGAATTCAGATGTAGCATGTTTTAGTAGACATGTTAGAAACAGATGTTAGAGTCCAACACTCTCTGATCAGGTTCTTTTAGATAGTTCCAACGTGTAACGTTCAATTTCCTTATTTAAAGAACAGTAATGTTACATGGGATTTCTGAATTAGCAGAGTGATACCAAAAATATATTGTGTAACACAATACAGATGTAAGGAACTGACATAGCTGTTTACGAAAACAAAGGCCACCTTCTGGTCCCATTTGTGTGGAGAAAAAGTCAGCATCTTTGCAATAGCTGTGATCAGTCCCACTGTGCATTATTCCCTGAACTTCATGGGCACATCCTGCCTGCCCCCCTTCTCTGAGCTTCCTTCCATGGTAGGGATTTATTCGTCAGTCACAGCAAAAATGAGTATTTTTCTCTACTAAGCTAGACAATATCTGTTGCATTTTGAGTTTTAATCAGAAAGAATAGTAAAGTTACTATTAAAATTACCAGAACCCAGGAAAGGATAGGAAAACATGGCTATTGTTCAGGAAAGTCATGCAGTTTTAAAAAGAAAACAAAAACATGGCAATGCATACAAAATATGGGGTGAGGTTCCTGAAATGGAAGTAGGACAAAAATACAGTGCAACGTCCGTTAGCTGACAACTGTTTGAAGTGACAAATGGATCTGAGTAGCTTTCAGTTAGTTTATGTTTGTAGTATCTATACCTACCTTCTTCCTGATTCTCCTGGAGCAGATTCTCCTGGGAACCATGCTAAGGCACATGGAGAGCAAGGAGGTGGTGGGTGACAGCCAACATGGCTTCACCAAAGGCAGATCGTGCCTGACCAACTTGGTGGCCTTTTATGATGGGGTGACAGCATCGGTGGACAAGGGTCGACCAACGGATATCATCTACCTGGACTTGTGCAAAGCTTTTGACACTGTCCCACACGACATTCTTCTCTCTAAACTTGAGAGGCATGGGTTTGATGGATGGACCACTCGGTGGATAAGGAATTGGCTCAATGGCCGCACTCAGAGAGTAGTGGTCAACGGCTCGATGTCCAAGTGGAGACCGGTCACGAGTGGCGTCCCTCAGTGGTCCGTGTTGGGCCCGGCCCTCTTCAACATCTTTGTCGGTGACGTGGACAGTGGCATGGAGTGCACCCTCAGCAAGTTCACCGATGACACCAAGCTGTGTGGTGCCGTCGACACGCTGGAAGGGAGGGATGCCATCCAGAGGGTCCTTGACAGGCTGGAGAGGTGGGCCCGTGTCAACCTCATGAAGTTCAACCAGGCCAAATGCAAGGTCCTACATCTGGGTCGTGGCAATCCCAGACACAAATACAGACTGGGTGGTGAATGGATTGAGAGCAGCCCTGAGGAGAAGGACTTGGGAGTGCTGGTGGACGAGAAGCTCAATATGAGCCGGCAATGTGCTCTTGCGGCCCAGAAGGCCAACCGCGTCCTGGGCTGCATCAAGAGGAGCGTGGCCAGCAGGTCGAGGGAGGTGATTCTCCCCCTCTACTCTGCCCTCGTGAGACCTCACCTGGAGTATTGCGTCTAGTTCTGGAGTACCCAACATAAGAAGGACATGGACCAGTTGGAGAGGGTCTAGAGGAGGGCCACGAAGATGATAAGAGGGCTGGAGCACCTTTCCTATGAGGACAGGCTGAAAGAGTTGGGGCTGTTCAGCCTGGAGAAGAGGAGGCTCCGGGGTGACCTTATAGCCGTCTTCCAGTACCTCAAGGGGGCCTACAAGAAAGATGGGGAGAGGCTGTTCAGGAGGGCCTGTTGTGATAGGACAAGGGGTAATGGTTTTAAAATAGAGAGAGGTAGATTCAGACTGGATATTAGGAAAAAATTTTTTACCATGAGAGTTGTAGAACACTGGAACAGGTTGCCCAGAGAGGTGGTGGATGGTCCATCCCTGGAGACGTTCAAGGCCAGGTTGGACGAGGCCCTGAGCAACCTGATCTAGTTGGAGACATCCCTGTTCCTTGCAGGGGGGTTGGACTAGATGACCTTTGAAGGTCCCTTCCAGCCCTAACTATTCTATGATTCTATGATTCTTGCTTCCTGTAGCTAAATAACTGTATTTCTATGTTTATCCAAGCTGGGGAAGAGTCACCATTTATTTGGGGAACATTGTTATGTAAAAATGCTTAATATAAACACAGATGAGAAAAAGTGAAGCAGATAAGAGAATCCCACCAAGCCCCATGGACTTATGAACATTCAACAGATGCAACTGATCCCTTACAAAACTTATTATCCCTTACGAAATCCTAACAAGTGATGTATTTTTGCCAAAATCTACAGAATGCTTTGGACTGCATGAAGATGGAACTCAGAAGAGATGATACACCAGAAGGGAAGTTGTGAGGTAAAAGTGACTTTTATGGTCCTTTGTTCTGAGATGAAAATATGGTCGA
Organism: Tauraco erythrolophus; assembly: GCF_009769465.1. Taxonomy (NCBI): domain Eukaryota; kingdom Metazoa; phylum Chordata; class Aves; order Musophagiformes; family Musophagidae; genus Tauraco; species Tauraco erythrolophus. The sequence goes on from NC_141496.1 coordinate 69,861,062, forward strand.
GTTTTTTTTTTCCCCATTTTTCCCTCTTAAATCATCAAAAGCTTCCCTGAAATACTGTTGTCATTCAAACTGGGCTTATAAGGAGTTCTTAGTGGAATCAGGAACACCTTTCCCATTTGTTCTTCATCCTTCCATTCTTTGGAAGAACGAGTTTCACTGCAAAATGTAGGTTTCCACCTCTAATCATGGCTGCTTGGCCAGCCATTCCATTTTAATAGTTTGGTCAAAGAAGAGATGTTTCTTCTATTTCTTTAAGGAAATTCTCTCTCTGAAGTAAATGAAATTCAATTAATTTCTGCTAACTTGATCTTAAACTGATTTTATTGCAGTCAAAATGTTTGGGTTTTTTTCGTTAAATTTATTTTATGTTTTTGTTTCTTTGGTAGTTCTTGTTTTGATTTCAAATGGGATTTATTGCTCAACAAAAATTCTTTCAGCTGAAGTACTGCAGGAATCATAATCTTTGACATTCAATCATAATCTTTGACATTCAATTTGATTTTAATGAAGAATTTTAAATTATTTCTATTACACTTCCTGGAAGTCTTTAATTGCTCATGCAGATGTCTTCTCCCTGTCGCTCATGCAGGTATCTTCTCCCTGCCTTATAAATGAAAAACAATTCTGTTTCCCTTTGCCACTACCAAAATCCTACAACTATAGCATGGCTCTAAGAGTTTATCTATATTTTTTTTTATTTGCATTGTTGAATAAATGACTAGCTGACCTTCATCCCACAAATGTTTGTGAAATGCTTTCTTTGTCAATCAAATACTGATTTTGATAGTTTAAAAGGGATAGAGGTAGGGCCATATAAGTAATTGCCATTTTATTGACAATCCACAGAAAAATTTTAAGTAGTTTAGACTGACCCTAAATATATTTATTTCCATTTTGTCATTAAATCGTAAAACAAAAAAATGTTTATTTCAAATTCATTGAAATACAGAAAGGGAGGAGATAAGGGGTGAAATCATGTTGCTACCAGTACCCCAGTAATAGCAACAATCACTTTACAAACAAAAAATTCACCGTGTGGAGACAGAGCCAAATCTTCTGCAAAAATTTCCCTCTATACAAGCTACGGGCATGTCAGTATTTGGATCTTGCTAATACTGTGCCATTTTTAATAACTAAATATTTAGTGGAACTGATGATAGAATTCAGGCATATCAGTTCCTTCATATATGTCTCAGTAGTAGAGTATAGAAGTAGTTTTCAGATTTTCTGGATCACTATAAAATTAAGTACTTTATGTATGGATGTTAGTATCATAGATTAAGTCATGGTTTTCAGATCAGGAGAACTGTCATGATTGTAATGATATCAGTCTCAGAAAAAAAAACAAAAACAAAACAACAAACTAACAGATCAAGCTATTAGCAAAACTAACCTGAAATCATAAATAAAATAGAACTTGGGAGATTGGAAAATGGCAGAAAAAATGGGGCATTGGATCATAAAATATTTGTTATTTGATAATTTTCCCATGCTTTGGCCTTGATGAAATGGAGCACAGTCCCTTTGGACTTCACGTTAGCAATGTTCCATTGCTTCATAGCTGAGCAAAATGTGTTTCTATACATCAGTCAGATTTGACTCGAAATAATACATCAAGGTGTTGGATATACCCATGTAATATAATTATTCAATCAGCAAATTTACATGCCTCAGGAAATTCATACAGCTGAAACTACAGACTTGTTAAAAGACTGTCTGTGGACATTAAGTATCTGAATGTCTAGATTTATCTGGTTTGAAGAGACTCTGCTGTTTAAAACAAAAAAAGTCCATCCTATGACAGAATTACTTAATATGAGTCAGTGTGTTTCCCAGTACTTAAGACATCCTGTATGTAGAATCATAGAATCATAGAATGGCATAAGCTGGAAGGGACCTCAGAGATCATCCAATCCAACCTCCCTGTCATGGGCAGGGATGCCTCTCAACTAGACCAGGCTGCTCAAGGCTCGGTCCAACCTGGCCTTGAACACCTCCAGGGAGGGGGCATCCACAACTTCTCTGGGCAATTTATTCCAAAGTCTTACCACCCTCATACTGAAGAATTTCTTCCTAAAATCTAATCTTCCAACTTAAAGATTAAGTTAACTTAATCTTTAAGTTACTCTTAAACTTACTCTTACTCAACTTACTCTTCTCCTCCAACTTAAACCCATTTCCCCTTGTCCTATCAGTGGACACTCTTGTAAAAAGTTCCTCCCCAGCCTTCCTGTAGGTTCCCTTCAGGTATTCGAAGGCAGCTATTAGGTCCCTCCAAAATCTTCTCTTTTCAAGGCTGAACAATCCCAGCTCCTGCAACCTGTTGTCATAGCAGAGGTGCTCCAGCCCCTGGATCATCTTTGTGTTCCTCCTCTGAACACGCTCCAACAAATTTATGTCTCTCTTATGGTGGGGACACCAGAACTGGACGCAGTATTCGAGGTGGGGTCTCACAAGAGCAGAGTAGAGGGGGAGAATCACCTCTCTTGACCTACTGACCATGCTTCTCTTGATACATCCCAGGATGCGGTTGGCCTTCTGGGCTGCATGAGCGCACTGCCGGCTCATGTTGAGCTTCTCATCTATAAACACCCCAAATCCTTTTCTTCAGGGCTACTCTCAACCCACTCTGTGCCCAGTTTGTATTTGTGCCTAGGATTGGCCTGACCCAGGTGAAGGACCTTGCATTATGACTCGTTGAAACCCATGCAGTTTGCACTGCCTCATTTCTCAAGCCTGTCAAGGTCCCTCTGGATGGCATCTCTTCCCTCAAGTGAGTCCACGGCACCACACAACTTGGTGTCATCGACAAACTTATTGAGGGTGCACTCAATGCCATCATCCATGTCACTGACAAAGATCTTGACCAGCACTGGACCCAGAACAGACCTCTGAGGAACACCGCTTGACACTGGTCTCCATGTAGACATCACACCATTAACCACAACTCTTTGAGTGTGAACATCCAGCCAGTTCTTTATCCACTGGGTGGTCCATCTGTCAAATCTGTGTCTCTCCGTTTTAAAGAGACGGATGTCATGTGGGACAGTCTCAAACGCCTTGCACAAGTCCAGGAAAATGACATCCATTTCTTTACCCATGTCAACCAGCACTGTAGCTTTGTCATAGAAGGCCACTAAATTAGTCAGGCACGACTTGCCCGTAGTGAAGCCATGTTGGCTGTCACCAACCACTTGGTTATTTTTTATGTGCCTTAGTACAGCTACCAGGACAATCTGTTCCATGATTTTACCTGGCACAGAGGTAAGGCTGGCTGGTCTGTAGTTTCTCGGGTTGTCCTTGGTCCCTTTTTTAAAGATGGGGGTTACGTTTGCCCTTTTCCAATCTGTAGGAACCTCACCAGACTGACAGGACCTCTCACATATGATGGCTAGTGGCCTAGCAACTTCAGCCGCCAGTTTCTTCAGGACCCGTGGATGTATCTCATCAGGTCCCAAGGACTCATTCATCTTCAGGTTCTCTAGGTGTTCCCAGACCTGGTCTACTCCTACCCTGGGTGGTTCTTCATTCTCCCAGACCCAGCCAACATCCTCTGTGATTTGGGTGGTGTGGTTCGAGTGGTTGCCAGCGAAGACTGAGGCAAAAAGTTGTTGAAAATTTCAGCCTTCTCCATGTCCTCAGTAACTAGGTCACCCGTATCCTTCCGGAGAGGCCCCACATTCTCTCTTGTTTTCCTTTTTTCTCTCACATACCTATAAAATCCTTTTCTGTTATTTCTAATATCGCTGGCCAGGTTTGACTCTGTCAGGGCCTTAGCTTTTCTCACCTGATCTCTGAGTACACGAGCAACTTCCTTGTAATCATCCCAGGTTACTAGTCCCTGCTTCCATGCTTTGTGTATTGTCCTTTTGTATTTGATTTTATTCAGGAGTTCTTTGCTTATCCATATAAGTGTCCTGGTGTTTTTGCCCGATTTCTTCCTTTTAGGGATGCAACGCCTTTGAACTTGGAGGAGATGATCCTTGAAAGTCAACCAACAATCCTGGGCTCCCAGTCCTTCCAGGGCTTTATCCCATGGCACACTACCAAGGAGGTTCCTGAACTGGCAAAAGTCAGCTCTTCTGAAATCGAGGGTTTCAAGCTTGCTGAGCTTCCCCCTCTTAGCTGCCCTTAGGATCTCAAACTCCACCATCTCATGGTCACTGCAGCCAAGGCTACCCATGAGTTCAACATTACCTACCAGGCCTTCCCTATTGACGAGAACGAGGTCTAACACAGCATCTCTCCTCGTTGGTTCCTCTATCACTTGGATAAGTTATCGTTAATTGTGATAGTTTGATGTGTGGGGGGGTGTTCTGGTGGCAGGGGAGGGGATTTGCTCCCTGTGCCACCAGATCTGAGTCCCATCCCCCCCGGGGGAGGTTGAGCCAAGGCGGCGCCTCTGCGAATGGCCCTATTTAAGTTGGGACAAAGGGGCGGGAAGGGGCTTTTTGCTCAGGAGCGAGGAGAGAGCAGGAGGGCGCTGCCCTCGCTCCCGGCTCCCGGCCGAGCGGCCGCTCGGGCCCGGGCCGGCGCCATGTGCTCAAGATGGCGCCGGGGGAGCCGCATGGGGGACTCGGTAAGCGCCCCACTCCCGGGGTGCCCACCGGGCCGAGCTTCCCCAGAGAGGATTAATATCTAAGAGAAGACAACCACAACGACCGGGTCAGCAAAGATGGAGCAGGAGAAGGTGTACTGGAACTGAGGCTTCCCTTGCAATCGGTGTGAGATGGCAGGCGGCCCCCCTGCAGCCAGGGTGTACTCGGCGGAGCAGCGACCCACTCGTGGCCCGTGGAGAAACCCACGTCGGGAAGGAGATGCCTGAGCCCAGGAGAGGTCGTGGAGCAGGGGATGCGCGACCAGGTACTGTTGATAATGGGGCATGGAATGCACGACGAGGTCGTGGAGGCATCTGGAGACCGTGGGACGACCCACGCCGACGCGAGTGGCAGCAGCTCCCTAAGAGGCCGAGACTGGTAAAGCCCGAACTGGTGCGATCCATGGGGAGGATTGCAATCCTGCGGGCAGGACTTACTTTGGAAAAGTTTGGGGACTTTTTCTTTGTGAGTAGGGGATCCACCGAAGCAAGGGAAAAATGGTGTAAAGACTCCTCCTCCTTTAAGAAAGGAGCGGCAGTGAACAACATGGATGAACTGACCTGTACTCCCCCATTCCCTGTCTCCCTGCGCCGCTGGGGGGAAGACAGAGCCAGGAACGAAAGGAAAATAGGGGGTGGGGAGGTGTTGTTTTAAGATCGGGCCTTGTTTTCTCTTTCTCCTCTCAAGTAACCGGTTTCGTTCCCTTGTCTCCTGTTAAGTAACTGTTAATAAATTGTTTTGTTTTATTAAGAAAGCCTGAGTCATGTTTTGCCCAAGACCATGTTTGGTGGGTGCTCCCTTTTTCGGTTCTTGTCTCGACCCTCAGTCCAAAAACCACGACATTAATCCATTCCAGGAATCCCCTGGATTGCTTGGATAGTGTGTGTTTGTGCATATATACTGTCTTAAGTACTGTGGTATGAAAAAGGATGATCCCACAGTGATTGAGATTTAGTTTATTTTTCATTTAATTGATTGGCAGGTGACATGGAATTAAAATGGCCTATATGACAAAATGAAGCAAGTTAGGTGAAACAGAGAAAAAGAACTAATATGGGATTTAAATAACATACAGGGAATAATTACTGAGTCAGAGTCTGAAAAGGTAGACAAATTAAATAGAAAGAAAGATTAATAAAGTCATAATACCAATGGAATTAGAGGGTTAGCCTACATAATAATCTGCAGATGAAGGAAAATTTCAAGCCTATAAAGTTACAACAGACAGCAATCTCACTCCTGTAAGAGTATGAGCAACTACATGGAAGGAAGGATTTTTCCAAATATAACTTTACTACTTGACCATATTAGCAGCCAGGACCTGGCTAATGAACTACAGCAGCAAGTCTCAGCTGTTCTGTTAAAGAGTAGGCCTGTGAGTGTTACTCACAAATGAGAGCTTGCTTAGCAACAAGCATTCTCTCAACAGAGTTAATCACTATTTCTACTGTGCAAAAGAGAAAAGGAAGCAGAGAACTGGAGAAAGAAAATGTGTGTATGTTTATGTGCTCCTTTCTGGTGTGCCCGATGTGTACTTGCAAGGCAAGACTTTGTTTCTGTAATAATCTGCATCTCGTTACTTTACAATGTCAGAAAAAAATAACAGAAAAAGCTTCAGACAGCTCTTTTACTCTTTTCAAGACCAGTTGAATTCTCTTGTAATTTTATCTTTGCTAGCGAAAATTGAAACTCTGACTCTAATTTTCACCGAGTTGCATGAAAGAGCAAGAATTTAGTGGACAGATGTGCCTAGACATGCAGGTGTGGAGCAGAGTTCATCATTTCATGGCAACTGTATTCACTCTTAAAACTTAGTGCAGCTGTAACCTCTATTTTTAAGAATAAGGCTCTAAATTTGCTTCTGTACAAATGTTTTTGTGTGTGTATGTCTTTTGTTTGTTGGTTTTGTGGATATTTTTCTTTCATTAAGTATATGGAAGTTGAAACCATTTTTCCTCTTTTAGTATAATTACAACTGGAGTGAGACTTTTTTGTGCTCTCTATTCCTCAGGAATACTAGACAGTGTGACTTACATCTCTGAAAGGAAGATCTACTCTGAGACATATCTTTCAGATATGCAGTTTGGTATTATTAGGCTTCAAGCTGGCTGTTTGCAGCTTTCAGCTTCCTACTGAAATAAGTTCTTCAAATACATCTCAGGGTACCCAAAACTGACTGAGATGTATGCTAAACCAAAAGTAAAACAATAAGGAAAAGGTATGCTTTACGATTGAGGTTTAAGAAATAGGAATAAAACATTTTTTTAAAGGAGAAATAAAAATGAAAATTAAGAAAACCCCTGAAGTGAATTTCTACATCTACTAGCCCAGTACTTCTCTGAATTCCTCAAGATGTTCTGTCTGCCGGTTCTCTTGCTGTCTGTTATGGTTAGTGTCTTGCTATTTTAACTTTTTGTGCTTTGTGTATTTTGTTTTTCAGTTCATGCCTTTATAATAGTCATCTGGATTCATGAAAACTATTAGAACAGCATTCTTGAATTAAGAGCTTAATGTAAATACATGACACTAGAAGTAGGATATTTTATGTATTCTAATTTTGTGTGCCTACACATATGTACATACACACATATATGCATTTTTTTTATATTCTTAGCTTTTGAAAGACTTCTGAATTGTAAGAGACCTTTTTCAGACGTAAGATCTATAATCTGTGAAAGCCCTAAGAACAAGCACTTCTTAGTAAGTCTGTAAGGACGCATTGTACACCTATCCTCACAAAAACTTGTAGGCTTTCGTCACATGCATGTTGTTCCTGATTTATGCAACAGTTGACTGAGTTGGGTTTCTGTAATGACGAAGTTTGTTATTGTTTAAAAGTTTCCTTTCAAGGAAGCTATCCCCCTGTCTCTGTAATTCTCCTTTTATACCTTAAGGCACTGATGATTTTTATCTTTGTGTTTTAGTTATTTTTTCCTTACATCTCCTTTGCAATGATGTTTTGAGAAATGAGATGAAGTAATGAAGCTACAATTTGGTTATTTCAGGGTTTCTGCATTATTTTCTAACCTTTTGTAAACAAAATGGTAGTTTATAATGTTTATAATTTCTACAAAATTATATTAGTTTTAGAATATAATTATATATTACCAGTCAAGAAGTCTTGAGCTTTATGACAAAAGGGTATTTTTTCATTCAGTTTCTCAAAACAGAAGATAACTACATTGAAAATAGTCAAGCTTTAATGTGTTTGAATCTTAGAATTTGTTTTCCTGGAATAGTTAATATGTTTTAGGTGTTACTAAACGCATGATTTCATATAAGTCTTACGCATTGTGTATCAAAGCCCTAATTTCAGTGCTTCAGTTAGATGAATACTTAACTTTCTGTAAATTAGGAGACTAGATAAGTAGTCTCTTATGTCACTTATGTATTTTAAGTACATAAGTTCTAAATCTCACAAATTTTGAGGGTAGGGCCTAAACTCACAGATTTTTAGTGCTGGGCTAGCAGTACTAGTACTCTGAACATTGTCTGTAATTTATTTCCCTTTAGCTCAGAAAAGTCTAATTTCTGTGGATGATAATCAGTTCTTTCCTTGTATACAGAAGATCTTTAACTAAAGCATAGTAAATATCTTTAAAATAATATCCTGAAAATGATAGTTGCTATATTATTTTTGTCACTCTTAGGATGCATTTATCTCTTTACACTGATATTTTAGAGTGACAATAATTCAAAAATGTAATAAAAAAATCAAGTACTTCTAATCAAGTATCAAAAAAAATATTTTGAAATTTCTTAACTGTGATCATCCTAATAAAACAATCAGCACATGTGATTAAAATACCTTTTTATAAAGCAGAATAGCAGTTTCTGTATGCTATTGCTTAGTATTGGTCAGTCTGCTAGATTCTTCAGTTTATGTAGAGGTCCTTACCTGTGTAAGACAAAACTTGTAAGTTTTTAATACATTGACATGCTAAGGAATGTTAAAGTATTTTTAAACACCAAAGGCATCTGACAGACATTTAAGTTCACTACTGGAAATTAATTAAATTGATTAAACTCCTGAAGTTTACAGGAATTTTCCATATGTAAGATTTATTTATAGTTTTATTTAGATAATGTAATGAGGTAAATAAATATTAAGGTACATAAAAATTAAACTTACCCAAAAGTTTTATTTTTATGCACTCTAGTCTTCCAGTTGCTTTTTGAAGTTATGTGTGTTGACCCTAAAGCTTCACAGAGCTCTCCATAAAGAGATTTTCCTTGACTATGCTATTATATCCATCAATTTGCATTAATAGCTCAAACTTTTTCTCCTCTGTGGAGTACTTTGCATTCTTTATGTATAATTTCTCTTGCAATATGATGCTTTGCAACCTATTTTTAAATCCTTATAAGGCTCCTTATAAAACTTCGTGACATTCATCAGTCAAAACTATTTCATGTCATTATCAAATTTTGCTATCTTGTCTCTTTACTTCCCCCTGCTTTGCTGTAGATACTCTCCTGAGGATAATAAGAACTTATATTCTGCAGCACTTTCTGGGCAGTATTTAGAGGAACCATTAAATTTTTTAAAGGTATGCAAGGATGTTGACAAGAGTGATAATCAAACATGGATAGCTAAGTAAAATGAGAAGGGTCTTGCATGGAGGTCTGCAAGGACCTTGCAGGAGGTCACCTGACCTAAGGGTCCTGAACACAATATTTAGTAAATGTTTAATAACATTTATTTATTTATAAGGATGTATTTTGATCTTCAGCAGGAACAAATTTTTCTTGCTTCCATACATCTTGCTTGAATCTTCTGGTTCATTCATAGCTGTTGGTTACCTTAGTAAGTCTACAAACCTGTCCAAGGCTTCAACAACATAGCTGGTAAGAGTGTTCTCCTTCTGATCAGTTGCAGATGTGGCTCAAAACTCTGTTACTGGTACTTTTCCAGACTATGATTAATGGTGTCAAGATAACAGTGAACTCAAAGGAAACATTACACTATTTATCACAGAAAAATGTCACCAGATATAAAACATCCTATTAGCTGGAGTAGATGTTAATCTTATGTGGCTTTTACCCTCTATCTCTGAGAAATCGAAACAAAAACCACCGCATTTTTGTTGTTTTCAAATTGAGAAATCTACAGTTGAAAACTTAGTACACTTTAGGTTGCTTCAATATTTTCTTTTAGCAAATTTATCCATCTGGAAAGTAAACAACCATCAAAAGAAAGGGCAGTGTACTTTCTAAAAGAGAGATAACCATTATAGAATCATAGAATCACAGAATTGTTAGAGTTGGAAGGGACCTCAAAGATCATCTAGTTTCAACTCCCCTGCCGTGGGCAGGAAACCCTCCACTACACTAGGTTGCCCAAAGCCTCATCCAACCTGGCCTTGAGCACTGTCAGGGATGGGGCATCTACAACTTCTCTGGGCAACCTGTTCCACTGCCTCACCACCCTCAGGTAAATCTCCCCTCTTTCAGTTTAAAGCCATTGCCCCTTGGCTTATCACTACATGCCCTTGTAAAAAGTCCCGCTCCAGCTTTCCTATAGGCCCCCTTTAAGTACTGGAAGACTGCTATAAGATCACCCTGGAGCCTTCTCTTCTCCAGGCTGAACAACCTCAACTCTCTCAGGCTGTCTTCATAGCAGAGGTGCTCCAGCCCTCGGATAAGCGTCGTGGCCCTCCTCTGGACTCGTTCCAGTAGCTCTGTGTTCTTCTTGTGTTGAGGACTCCAGAGCTGAATGCAGTATTCCAGGTGGGGGTCTCACGAGAGCAGAGGGGCAGAATCACCTTCCTCGACCTGCTGGCCATGCTTCTTGGATGCAGCCCAGGATGCGGTTGGCTTTTTGGGATGCAAGTGCACATTGCCGGCTCAAGTTGAGCTTCTCATCCACCAGCACTCCCAAGTCCTTTTCCTCAGGGCTGCTCTCAATCCATTCTCCACCCAGTCTGTACTTGTGCTTGGGATTGCCCGACCCACGTGCAGGACCTTGCACTTGGCCTTGTTGAACTTCATGAGGTTCTCACAGGCCCACCTCTCCAGCCTGTCAAGGTCCCTCTGGATGGCATCCCTTCCCTCCAGCGCGTCCACAACACCACACAACTTGGTGTCATCTGCAAACTTGCTGAGGGTGCACTCAATCCCACGGTCCATATCTCCAACAAAAATGTTAAATAACACTGGTCCCAGTACTGACCCCTGAGGAACACTACTGGTCACTGGCCTCCATTTGGACATTGAACCATTGACCACAACAATGAGTGCGACCATCCAGCCAATTCCTTATCCACTGAGTGGTCCATCCATCAAATCCATGTCTCTCCAGTTTAGAGACAAGGATGTCGCATGGGACAGTATCAAATGCTTTGGACAAGTCCAGGTAGACGATGTCAGTTGCTCTTCCCTTATCCATCAATGCTGTAACCTCATCATAGAACGCCACCAAATTAGTCAGGCAGGATTTGCCCTTAGTGAAGCCATGTCAGCTGCCACCAATCACCTCCTTATTTTCCATGTGCCTTAACATAGTCGCCAGGAGGATCCACTCTATCATCTTGCCAGGCACAGAGGTGAGAATGAGTGGCCTGTATGTAGTTCCCTGGCTCTTCTTTTTTCCCCCTTTTAAAGCCGGGGGCTATGTTTCCCCTTTTCCAGTCAGTGGGAACTTCACCAGATTGCCATGACTTCTCAAATATGATGGATAACCGCTTATCAACCTCATCCACCAGTTCCCTCAGGACTCATGGATGCACCTCATCAGGTCCCATGGACTTGTGCACCTTCAGGTTCTTTAGATGTCTCAGATCTGATCTTCTCCTACAGTGGGCGGTTCTTCGTTCTCCCAGTTCCTGTGCCGAAGGGAGCTGCGTCAGAGCTTGACCAACCCTCTGCGGAGTGGCAGATCTCGGTGCACAGATCTTGGTGATTCCTGACTTCCTGAAGAAGTCAGAAAGCGCCAAGGGAGCAAAGAGAACCTCCCCCAGGAGCTGGCATCTCTGGTGGGATACACTGACGTGGCCTGGGCATTGCCAGAGTAACAGCAGTCCCTCTGTTCCAGAGTGACACTGGAAGAAGCAGATGTGTCCAGTCCATTAATATGGGTCTCCGTGGCTGGTGTCATTGCCACAATTTCGGCTTTTTTGATAATGAGATGGGCCACATGGCACCAGGCTTACTGGCACCAGATGGGACCAGGGGATCAAGGGTCTTTGCACAGCACCTAGTGGGGCTCATTGACAGGACTTTAAACTAGATTCGAAGCGGGAGGAAGGTAATATCAAGATTGATAAAGATATGCTGGAAGCACCTGAAGAGCAGCAGAAAGGAATTCCAGTCAGGAAGTCAGATTCATCTGGGGTCCAACTTAAATACCTCTACGCTAATGCACACATCATGGGGAACAAGCAAGAGGAGTTAGAGGTGTGTGTGCGCCTGCAGGAATATAATCTTATTCATATCATGGAGATATGGTGGGATGAATTCTTTGACTGCAGTGTCAGAATGGAAGGATACAAGCTCTTTAGGAAGGACAGGGAGAGGAGGAGGTGTCGCGGCCGAGGACGGGGAAGCAAGACGCATCAATATGATGAGTAAAAAGGCTTCAGCTTTATTCCGTGATACTGCTCTTTTTATAGCATAGCTCGGTTCTGTGCACGCTTTCATGCGCTGTACTTAGCAAGCTAATTGGTCTAGCACTACTGTTCACGCAACAAGCACGAGTAGGATACACACTGTGATTGGATAGAGATTTCTACGTTTGTTACAATATTTTACTATTTTTGCAGTTAGTATGTTTTGCTCAGAATCTTGTTTTTCATAGTTTCATCCTTCTTGTTTTTTCCCAGGGACAGTGTGTTTTTCACAGCTTCAACCTACCTTCTTATCTCAAGGACAGTGTTCTTTTTATATTCGCTGATACACATTCCTTACTGTTAACACTTTAGCTGCAACAAGGAGGAGGGGTTGCCCTCAATGTCAAAGACCAGCTAGAGTGCATGGAGCTGCACCTGGGGACAGATGAAGAGCTGACTGAGAGCTTATGGGTAAGGATTAAAGCAAGAGCAGGGACAGGGGACATAATAGTGGTGGTCTGCTACAGGCCACCTGACCAGGAGGACTGGGTGGATGAGGCCCTCTACAGACAGATAGGAGCTGCCTCACGTTCACGAGTCCTGGTCCTCATGGGGGATTTCAACCACCCCGATATCTGTTGGAGGGATCACACAGCAGGGCACAGGCAATGCAGGAGGTTCCTGGAATGCATGGATGATAACTTTCTTCTCCAAGTGGTAGAGGAACCAACGAGGAGAGGTGCTTCACTGGACCTTGTTCTCACCAACAAAGAGGGGCTGGTGGGGAATGTGACACTCAAGGACAGCCTTGTTGCAGTGATCATGAAATTATGGAGTTCAAGATTCTTAGGGAGGCAAGGAGGGTGCTCAGCAAGCTCACGACCTTGGATTTTGGGAGAGCAGACTTCGGTCTCTTCAGGGATCTCCTTGGTAGAGTAAAATGAGATGAAGCTCTGGAGAGAAGAGGTGCCAAAGAAAGCTGGATAATATTCAAGGATCACCTCCATCAAGCTCAGGAGCGGTGCATCCCAACAAAGAGGAAGTCAGGTAGGAACACCAGGAGGCCTGCATGGATGAACAAGGAGCTCCTGGACCAAGTCAAACACAAAAAGAAGGCCTACAGAGGATGGAAGAACCATTCTCAAACTTCGTATCATTAGAAAACATAATCATACAGAGGCAATGCAGAAGGTCTCCAGTGTAACAGACTCAGCGAAAGGATATGTGAAACTGTGCAGACAAACTCTGGTTTGAAAAAGGGATTGCTCAGCTGGATCTTTTGTTTTTTCCTGAGCGTAATTAAGGAGCTATATGGTGACATTTTAAGCTCTCATTCACAAAGAATGGAGCTATGAGACAGTCTAGCTCTGGGAATATTTTCCCCTTTATCAGGTAGGTTCAATTTCAAAAATAGAAAGCTCCTAGTCCCTGATATGAGATTGCTTAGACTTTTAGTGCACTATCTAGCATAATGCTGTGAGCATTTCTCCATGTAACCATGGCTAGTTTGTTGGCACTGGAGCTTGAAGAGTTTAATTTGAAGTCTCAGAGGTGCTTAGATTCTTATTAACACGACGGATGTTCTGGCAGTTACTCATTGCTTAGAAATCCTGGAAACACTCTTTCTCAGCTGCTGACCAGACAAATTGTGAAATGACCCAAGGAAACTGTTGGTTTACGATGCCAGAAGCCGAAGGACCTGGATTTCCAGCTTCCTAACAGTTTACCACGATGGGAGCCTCAGCAGCTTGCCAGGTGGACTGCCAAAAAACTTGTAACATTTCAAAATCAAATTCTCTCCACAAAACATTTCTACATTGACAAAGCACCAGTTCTCTGTAGAATGATGTTCATGTCTGAAGCTGTAGTCATGAGTCTCCTGCAAGTACTGGTTGATAGGATGAAATAATAGAAGAAGATGACTGCTAGGTTGGATATACCTTTCCTAGAATAATTTACTTTGTTTTACATAAAGTGCATTGCTCGTCATTGTGACAATTATGTCCCTAAAGACTCATATTCACAGCATAGCAGATTTAGAGAATCTTAACCAGCTCAATGACATGAAGCTGATAAGAAGACAAAACAGAGTTAAGAACTGTGTTTTTGAATGTACCAGAATACAGATGAAATGTCGCCTTTTGGCAGTTTGGATATACATTGTTATTATTTAATACTGACAAGTCTTTTTTTTTTAACAAAGACACAGCAAGGTTAGACTTAAAATGCTTGACCTGAAATTTGAATCTTGTAATGCCTTGGAAGAAAATGGGATGCTAATTCTACTTTTGTAAGAGTAAAGGTTTTCATCTAATATCTTCTCTCTTGGGAATTTTAAGGCCTTTCTTGTACAGCCCTTAACTAGCAGGCCTTCACAGATAATAAAAAACAGTGAAGACACTAATACAATGTAAAGGAAAAAAAATAAATGATAGTACTATGACACCTGGGAAAGCATGCCTTACTGCTGCTTTTTTCCTCTTCTGATATATGAAGATCAGCCTGGTTGAAAAATGTCAGTGTAGACATTAGAGATCTATTTATCTATCAGGTAGCTGGGTACTTCTTTCCGAGTTGGTATCATAAGTCTAAATGTTTGTCCTCACTTTTTTTATCCTCTTAATAGAATTTTGTTCATTTCACATGTTTTTGGATATTAACGCAAACAATTTTAATTTTCTAATTAATGGCTTTTTGTAGACCAAAGAAGGCTTTTTCACTGGTTCATGCAGATGTATTAAAGACATTTGAACATTTATATCAACATCTGCTGGTTTTTATTTAAAGTTACGTAGAAATTGTTAACTCAGGCCTGACCCAGTTAGCACTTTCAAATTATTTCAGTAGGCATTGGTGTATTGTTATTTAAGATGCAGAGAGCTCATGCTCCCTAAAACCCAACCTTTCTGCCTTTGAGCTTTAGCTGAAAAGGCTATTTGAGGACTGGAGACAGTAGCTAGGTAGGTCTAGCCATATAGTCACATTCTATCTGAAATTTTCATCAGATGCTTTCCTGTACAGCAAATATACCTTCTTTTATGTAACTGATCTGTGCTTTCAGGCGTCTGTGGAGCTATTGCACTGTGTCATTCTATTAATAAAGGAATATTATCTTGTTAAAACAAACCATTGAATCCCTGAAGAGTGTTTCATCTCCCTTGGCATATTGTGAAGCTTGTCATACTGTGGTCACCTAAGTATTCTCAGAGGTGAACTTACTGACACTTGTACTTGACTCTATGCAGTTGTCCTTTCTGTGGTGCACATTTTAAATCTAATTCATATGTACTCACAGTACATTCCAATATTCCTTAAATGACAGCAAAGATCTACAGTTACAGTTTGATTGCCAGGAATAAAAAATGCTTCCTTGGCACCATGACACTGGCTCATTTCAACCAGTGCAAAAAATGAGAAATATTCTCGTCTATATTCAGAAGTATAGGGACTTTGTGTGTATACTTTCTGGATCTGCTGATCTTTGTCATGTAATTTCTTCAGAATTACCTACCTTCCTATTTTTATCTTCACAACAGAGTTCTTTTTAAGTGCTTATTGAAATGACATTTATTTCTCTCCTCTTAAACGTGTAAAATCTTCATTCTGTCACTTTTACTTGTAGCCCCGGATCTGACTCATGGTAATATCTCCTAAAGTTAATTTTTAATGTGGATCAATAGCCTTGAATTTTTGTTTGTCACTTTCTGCTCTACCTAAGGAAAGCAAATCTTACAGATGAGTTGTTATTTTCAACTGCTAGTGTGACTGCCTTAAGATCTAAGGCAGGTCAATTTTATACTTATATGTCTGTGATCCCTCTACAGCAGCTATTCCCAGGTTGACCTGTCTTGACTTCTGTATGCTTATGAGATCTGTAAAGTCTTCATACAGTCTGTATTTAATTTTTTTCTCAGTATGATTGAAGCTATCTCTTAAAGGGAACTTCTTATTGTGATAGTCACCCCTGACTTTTTCCTTTGAATTTAAAAAGTCTCCAGATACTGTTTCTGCCTGTCAGTGCAGCTTATTGCTTTGGACCAATACCTTTTACTTTTCTGTTGTTTGATTACCTAGTGCAGGCAGTCTAATCCAAGCTTTTTACGGGTTTTCCAAACTGAAGATATGTTTAAAGGGAGACTTTCACAATGGAGTTAATTCTGACAAACAATGAATTGAAGGAATCAATCTGCACTCAAGTTTAACTGTATATAACAAATTCAGCATCCAACTCAGGTTGCAGCTAAACAGGTTTATTCACAATATGATCTACTTTATTATGCTTTTGTAGTTTTGAATTTTACTTTTCCCCAGCTATCACGGATTCATGTCTTGACATCAACGTTTACCACTTCTCCCTTCCTGAAACATAAAATGACAGAGATGGGCCCGTGGTGTAAGTGATTACAGCTGTACTGTGGGACCCAGAAGAGGGAGAAGTGCTCATTCCTGCTTACTATATTTGTTATTCATTGTGTGCTGGGCCTGTATAAGCACATTGAGAGAAATATACAATGCATACAACATGCAGGGAAAAGAATGATTGGACATCTTTTTACAATAGAACTTTTTCTCTTAGTAAGAACGTCAATATAAAAGCCCAGCCTGAAGCATTTTCTAATGTTACTATCCAGCACTGTTTGGTTTTTTACAGTTTCTTGGGTGAGACTGTGGTATTAATCTAAGGTTCTTGTTTGGCTGTTACAGGTGATGTTTCTCCCTTTTGGGTGCAAGCATTGTAGCATCCATTCTAACCTCTCAGGTTTGTCAGACACCTCGATAGTTCTCCCATCCACTACAGTAAGGTTTGTTAAAATTAGCTTAAAACCTTTAATGCAGCCTTTTTCATTCTTAATGAGATGGAGGTTTTGATCATACAAATTCTGCTAAGCCCATTGTGATAGTTCGATGTGGGGGAGGGGGTTCTGGTGGTAGGAGAGGGGATTTGCTCCCTGTGCCACCAGATTGGATTCCCATCCCCCTCGGGGTTGAGCCGATCATTGGCACCTCTTCGAATTGCCCTATTTAAGTTGGGACAAAGGAACAGAAAAGGTTCTTTTGCCCAGGAGCGAGGAGAAGGGAAGAGGGCACTGCCCCCGCTCCCTGGCCCCCGGCTGGGTGGCTGCACACGCCGGGCCGGCACCACTTGCTCAAGATGGCAGTGACGGAGCCACTTGGGGAACTCGGGGA
This sequence comes from Tauraco erythrolophus, assembly GCF_009769465.1. Taxonomy (NCBI): domain Eukaryota; kingdom Metazoa; phylum Chordata; class Aves; order Musophagiformes; family Musophagidae; genus Tauraco; species Tauraco erythrolophus. Next base: position 69,878,394 of record NC_141496.1, read on the forward strand.
GCACCCCGCTCCTGGCGTGCCCTCTGGGCCGAGTGCACCCAGAGAAGACTAAGACCTGAGAGAAACATCCACAACAACACCAGGTCAGTGAAGATGGAGCGGGAGGAGTTGTGTGCAAGCTGAGTTTCCCTTGCAACCGATGGCGAGACGGCAGGTGGCCCCCTGCAGCCAACATGGGCTCAGTGGAGCAGAGACCCACTCACTTCCCGTGGAGAAACCCACATCGGGGAAGAGATGCCTGAGCCTTAGAGAGGTTGTGGAGCATGGGATGTACAACAAGTAACTGTTAATAATGGAGCTTGGGATGCATGACGAGGTCGTGAGGCATCTCCGTGGGATGATCCACGCTGAAGTCCATGGGACGTGGGACGATCCACGCTGAAGCGAGTGGCAAGAGTCCGTGGGACAATGAGTCCGTGGGACGATCCACGCTGAAGCGAGTGGCCACAACACCCTAAGAATCAGAGACTGTGGTAAAGCCTGCACTGAAGCGATTCGATGGGGAAGGATTGCATCCTGCAGGTAGGACTCACACTGGAGAAGTTTGTGGAGTTTTCCTGTGAGTAGGGGATCCATTGGAGCAAGGGAAAATGGTGTAAGGACTTCTCCTCCTTTAAGAAAGCAGCGGCAGTAACAACATGGATGAACTGACCCCATTCCCTGTTCCCCTGTGCCACTGGGGGGGAAGGTAGAGCCGGGAACAAAAGGAAAGGGGGATGGGGAGGTGTTGTTTTTAAGATCTGGCCTTGTTTTCTCTTTATCCTCTCAAGTAACCGGTTTTGTTTCCCTTTGTCCTTATTAAGCAAGTGTTAATGAATTGTTTTGTTTTAAGAAAACTGAGTCTGTTTTGTCCAGGACCATGGTTGGTGGGTGCTGCCTCTGTTCTTGTCTCGACCCTTTGTCCTTTTACTATAAAACCACGACACCCATTTTTTTCTTGGTGTGTCTTAGTCCTCACAGACTTCTCAAAGCTCTGTGGAGAGCAGCCCATCTCTTTCCGGCATTTTCTTTCTGTGTTTATTCTCAGATCTGTTCTTCAAAGAGTCTTTTCCCTGAGCACATGTTGGAGCACAGGAATAACCTGGTACTGCCTCCAACCCTGACTAAATATGGAAAAGTACAGTAACACAAGCATATAGTGATGCCCTTCCCAAAAATACTCTCCCAGTCTATTGCTGTACAGATTTTCTAGGCAGAGTTGCCTTTTGTAAGTAAGAGCCTATGATAGATTTCTATTTCATGGACTTTACAGTCTTCCCTTGAAATTCACATGTCAGTTTAGTGTCCACAACACCTTGTGGCAAGCAATGTCACAGATTAATTACAAATTGAGCAAGCAATCTCCTTTTGTCTTTGGAATTTCACTGGGTTATTCTCTGCTAGTTCCCTGTAAAAGACAATCTTTCTCCATATCGCTTCACTTTTGGAGGAATAATAATAATCTTGTAGTCCAGAGATAGGTGTCTGGAGGACCATAATTTTATTTTTCACTCTTGTACTTCTGCTGAGTTGACTACAGACTTGTTATACTTCTTTGGGTTTGCTTCTTTTCCTGCAGTGTCAGGTAGTGCATGTATTTCATGTAAGTTGAAGGGAAAATGCTAAATGTTTTGAAGAATTGTTGAACAATAATAAATGTAATAATTTCACACAAGAAAATAAAAATTCATACAGTGAAGTGAAATCCTGAGTGTACAAATGGCTAGAATTTTGTAAAAAAGCCTCTTAGACCTTCTGTGACCAGAAGTCTTTGTTGGTGTGTCCCATAGTAAAGAGAGGACTTGCCACTTTTACTTACTCTAAACCTGTCATTAGGTGTCAGATTTCTGTTTAACTGCATGTTTGGGGGATATTTTGAACAACTTCCTGTGAATAAGAGATGTATTATAAATAATTTAAAACACTGATGTGTATGAACATATATATGCTTGTGTTTGGGGAAGAGGGTGTGGGAAAATAACCTAAATTGGGGAAAATGGGAAAATGCAGCTTTGCAAAGTTCAGCTCAAAAGCTGCAATATTAGAAGCAACTTTGGAGTGAGACACAGCTGCTGCTCCCAGGAAAGGCCTACATAATGTTCTTGAAATGGGGAGTAGAGTGATACGGAGGAATCACGGCTCATCCCTGTTATCAGGGAAAAGGAATAACAAACAAGGCCTACGTAATACCCTTGAAATGGGGAGTAGAGTGGTACGGAGGTATCACGGTTTGTTCCTGTTATCAGGGATAAGGGGGCACCTGGTGAAGATAACCATAAAAAGTGCCATCAAGGAAGATGAATCACAACCGCTGCCTCAGCAGTGATGGTGAAATTGTGTCCTTTAGCTACTAAATCACACCTCCACTCCTCACAAGAGAAATTTTCACCAATACTAGTGCTGCGACCATCCCTCACGAGAGAAATTTACACCAATCTGAAAAAAGTGATGTATGACTAGAGTCACTCGAGCTCCACATAAAAGAAATGAAAAAAGGTATAAAATGTGAAAAGACAAAGGCAATGTTAGAGAGAAGCTCCTCCATCGAAACATCCGGGATCAGTTGACGGGCTGAACCTCTCTTCTCCCCCCCATAGAGACGCCTATTGGGTAAGAGCTCTGTGTTACGTGCACTTATTTATTAACATCTTGCTAGCTATTTAGTATTATCACTGCAGTATTTTAATTAAAGTTTTTCTTGTAGTCAGTCACTATCACCAGCTATCTACGAATCTATATCCTGTCACGAATAAAATCTTATATATACAAAAGTTCTGGAGACTTTTGCCCTTATTATAAGGAGGTTGGGCTATAGTACTACCGAATTGGTGTACTCGCCAAAGATATATACAAAAGTCCCAGCAACTTTTGACCTTATTATACAGACCGGTCATTTTGCCTTCAAAATGTGACAGTAAAATTGGCATAGTCGGCAGGATAGCCATGGATAAACTGCTACAAAAACATAATTGTGCCCTTTCCTGAGCTGGGGAGGAGTGGGCTCAAAAGTATTGGAAAGATGAAGAGAAAATAGTAGAACGCATTGAACAATGTCAGGCTGAGCAGCGATTTAAAATGGGTAAAAGCAAAAAAGGAGTTATTTGTGCTGTGCGTGGAGCCTATCTTGCGCACAGCAAAAGCTAAAAATTCTTCTGCCCCATCTAAACAGATTGCAGATGTAGAATACACTGCCATAAAATCAGAAAACAAGATATTAAAATCATCATTAGCTTTTGAGAGGGAGATAAAAGAAAAATTGGAAACCCAAAACGATAAACTCATGATTAAGAATAGTCAATTTAAGATGCAAAATGATCATCTTAAAATTGAACTGGAAAATCAAAATGATAAAATTGTGATTGAAAATGATAAATTCAACATTGAAAATGATAATCTTAAAATTGAAAAAAATCAACAGAAGACTGAATTGGAGTATACTAAGGCTTTAAGGAAAGTTGAAAAAGATCACCTTACAACTGAAGTTGACCACCTTAAAAGTCTGCTCGCCGAGGCACAGCGCAGAGAGAGTTCCTGGAAAAGCAATCCTCTGTTTTGGTCAGACATATTCGTAAATCAACATATTATACAGATTCTGAGACTTGGGATGGGAACATTTGGCATGATGAGGATGACAATAATGAATTCACGGCGACCCCCGACCCCAGGTCTCAGCCACTTCCTTTAAGACCGATAGTTAAGAACGAAACTTATGACGAAAACGGTCAAGTCCACACTAGAATGCGAACAGTCCCCTGGTCCCCCTGCCGACTTAGCTAAATTGCAAGAAGAATATTCCAGACACCCAGATGAAACAGAGACTGAATACGTGTAGTGAGTTTCCCTTACAGGGGGAGATCGTATTTTGCTGAGTGAGGAGGTGGCAGAAGGCATTTGAGGCTCCGGCGTGTTTTTAAACACTGCACCTGGAAATCATGTTTACTCTTTAACAGTACGAGCGGCATATTGGGCAGATGGTATAAATCCTCGGCAGAGAGGTGACCCATTAATAGTTACCAAGGGGTTCTCAGATTTGGCTTCTTCAGTGCAAAAGGCAGCATGCGTACAAGCAATATACGACAGAAATTTGGGAACGAGATCCCTTATGTTGGCTCCCATTGATCCCCACCGTTTAACACCCCTAATTCGTGGTCTCCCTGCTAGCCTGCAATCATATTTAGTAGTCATGCAGGATCGTCTGCAAGCTGACATTGCAAGAAAGCAAGAAATGCAGGCTTGCAGAGAAGGCAACAGCCAACTCCTATACCCACCTGGACTGATTTAGTACGGGATTTAATCAGTTATGGGCGACGAACAGGTTGGATCAACACAACCCTAGAAAAACCTATAGATTATATGCGTTGAGTCCACCAACTTACTGCCCCACCTCCTAAACTTGAGAAAAGATTCCAAAATAATAATCGGAATAGCCTGTGGAATCAAGCTCGAGAGTTAGGAGTGTCTGCACACTTACTGCGAGACACTAGCATAGAAGATCTCCACAAAATAGTTCAAATTTTTACTGAGGTAAAGAATGGTGGTGGTAGTAAAGGACAGCCATACGACAAGCCCCCATTTAAAGGCACACAGGCGCCTTCCACACCACAGCAAGATCTGATCGATCTATCAGAAACCCAGTCAAAAAATGTGAGTCCCCGGGGAGGACAGTGAGCCACCCTCTCCGGCGGATATTAGCTACACAATGGCTCAATAACAAATTGTCTAACCCTATCGTGTCTATTCCAATTGGACCAAGGAAAATTTACGCAGATTTTCTCCTTGATACAGGTGCTCAAATGTCTGTAATAACTGAGGAAACCGCTGAGGATTTAGACATAAAACCCAGTCACCGCAAAGTTAAAGTTGTAGGAATTGGAGGAGTCGTGAAAGAGTGGCCAACAGCCCAAGTAACTCTGTGGTTGCCGGGGGAGGAGAAATTAACCTGTACCAAGGTACTAGTCAGAGCTGCCAACACTAACATTTTACATGTTGATCTGCTATATGGGAGGACACGGAAATTACCCGATGGCTCATTGCGGAGCTTTGCAGGGCAAAGTGACAGGAATCAGGTACAGGCTAATTCTGACTTTGTAAGCCTGAAACTGTTAGAGGTATCTATTCCCCTGCCCCCATCCCGAGTCACAAACATAAAACAATATCTGTTGCCAGCTGCAGCGCAGGCAGGAATTGACGGGGTGGTAAAAGACCTAGAGGAGCGAGGTATAAATACCCGCACTCACTCACCCTACAACTCTCCAGTTTGGCCAGTTAAAAGCCAAACGGGCAGTGGAGGCTTACTATCGATTACAGACAGTTAAATGCCAACACTGCTCCGTTAACAGCAGCTGTACCAAATATTGTGGAACTAGCGACTCAAATTCAAGGAGCCTCGCATGCCTGGATGGCAGCCTTAGACATAAAAGATATGTGCATACACACAAGAATAATTATATCTAGCAGGTTCCATTTTAGAGTTATAAAACACGATGTGGTATTAAGTCTGTCACTTGTACTTTTAATATTATCTGCTGGCTTCCACTGCAGTGCAAATCTAGGGAAGAAGAACATTACTCTCTATTAAAAGAAAAAATCTTCTTTTCCCCCTCTTGATAGCACCCTTTTGAGTCTTCATAAAGGGTTACTGAAGATTGTGAGTTTGAGGGAAAGCGTTAACTTTCTTGCAGAAAGCTGAGAGGGCCACAGCAAAGGCACCTGACCCAGCCTGGCCGGGGGACTAGTCGATACCATGTGATATCATGCACGAAGTATATACTGGGAGAGCTAGCTGAGGGAGGGGAGTTTTATTTTTTTTGGACAGGAGCAGGGTGAGTTCCAGATTCTGTGTGATTGTAGCACTCGTTTTGTACCGTTCTTCTAATAGTATTATCGTAGTTATTATCCCTTCTTGTTTTTCTGGCATTGTTCGGTTAAATGGTCTGTATTCCAAACCACCAGTTTTACCCTTTCATCCTAATTTACTCTCCCCCACCTCACTGAGAGCGAGGAGTAAGCAAGCAGTGATGTGGTAGCTAAGCTGCTGGCTGTGCTAAACCGTGACAATAAAAATGCCTGCATCTTTTTACATGCCACTGAGGAGCAGAAATAAGAAAAAACTTAGAAAGGTCCTATGCTTTTGACTATTCCTACAGGAACACTAGAGCATACATTTAATTATTATTATTTTCTTCTTCTGCTCTGTTCATAACATCAGCATCATTCCTGTGAGTGACATGGTGATATCTTGGGCTTAAAAATTTCCTTCCTCCTGCATATGGTCTATCACAGTGAATGACTTTATTTTCCCCAGGAATGCTATGGAACTTGACTGTTAGCCATGAATTCAACCAGTAAAGCCATCACAGTTCATCTTTCATTTCCTCCTGTTTTGTATACTAGTTTGTCTACTGAGTTCCCTGTTTTCCCAGCATTTTTCATTCATGCTGTCATGAGTCTAGATAGTTTTTCCCTTCTCCAGGTTTCTGTGAGTCCTCCAAGCTTCATTTAGTTTTCAGAACACTTCTAACAATGAGAAACTCGCTTATTTCTTTTCTTGCTTCTGCTTACAATATTGCCTATTGTAAGACATGCCAAAACTGTTTTCTATCATGTGTTATTTCCGTGGTTATCTCATTTTTTAAAACCTGTAATTCATCAACTGACTTGCCATTTTCTCCACTAAGAAAAAACTTGCTTCTATTATTATCAAATATGTTAGTAATCAGTCTGAACTTAGACCATGATTTCTGCCTCCAACTTTGAAGCCCAGCTAAAACTATTCATGTGCATTTTTGAAAGTGGGAATAGAATCATAGAATGGCATAGGCTAGAAGGGACCTCAGAGATCATCTAATCCAGCCTCCCTGTCATGGGCAGGGATGCCTCTCAACTAGATCAGACTACTCAAGGCTCTGTCCAACCTGGCCTTGAACACCTCCAGGGAAGGGGTAACCACAACTTCTCTGGGCAATTTATTCCAAAGTCTTACCACCCTTGTACTGAAGAATTTCTTCCTAAGATCTAATCTAAATCTGTTCTCCTTCAACTTAAACCCATTTCCCCTTGTCCTATCAGTGGACACTCTTGTAAAAAGTTCCTCCCCAGCCTTCCTGTAGGTTCCCTTCAGGTATTCGAAGGCAGCTATTAGGTCCCTCCAAAATCTTCTCTTTTCAAGGCTGAACAATCCCAGCTCCTGCAACCTGTCCTCATAGCAGAGGTGCTCCAGCCCCTGGATCATCTTAGTGGCCCTTCTCTGAACACGCTCCAACAGATCTATGGAAGAAGAGTCAATTCTGTTAAAAAAAACCCAACAAACTACAAAAAAGCACTAGTGAATCAGTCTTAACATAATGATGATTTATAATGAGGATGTTTAATGAAGAGACTTTTCAAATAAATCTAAAAAAAAGGCAGAAGAAAGGCAACAATTTCATACTGACTAGTTTGACACTGGACTATATTCAATTCATGACACATTCCTCCTTTCTTACATTTTACAGTCCAGAGTGTCTCTTGAGTTCAGTTTGCTCCCTCATGGTCCTTGATTCAGCCTCCCTTTCAGTTATCTTTGCAATCATACAAGCAATTCCCTTCTCAGTCCTAAAAAGTGTCTCTACAAATGCATAAATACACAGATGCATCATGCACAAGTTGATAAAGTTTGGAATAATAAGAAAAACTTAAGGAAAGTGCAGTTCACAGGTAAAAGGTATAGCATTTAATTCCTTATATTTTCATGTTTGTTTTCCTATCTATATAGACATAATGGGGTGGTTAAAGATGATTTCATTTGGAGTTTTTATTTGAATCTCTTCAGCCAAAAAAGTACAATATATTAAAATAACAGAAGTATTGTTCTAATCTGATAGTTTTAGCAAAGGGACTATACAAACTGTAAGAGCTCCCCTTGTACTGTCTAAACACAGAGGTTCTCAGAGGCTTAGTTTCTAATTTGAACTCACATTATGAGCACAATGAAGCAAACTGAATGTTACTGTTGTTACATACTAGCAACCATTTTGTTTTATAGTACAAGACATGTAGCAGACATCTATAATTACTAGAGGGGCCAACAGGTACTATGGTAGTTAAAATCAAACAAAGCAATTAAACCTTCATCGGAGTCTTGAGTTGGCAGAAGATACAGTTCTTACATGTGACTTCTTTGTCACTGTGCTGTGGTTTTGTCTAGGATAAGGTTAATATTCTCCATAGTAGCTAGTATGGGGCTATGTTTTGAATTTGTGCTAAAAAATGTTGATAATACAGGGATGTTTTTCTTATTGCTGAGCAGCGCTTACACAGAGCCAAGGCCTTTTCTGCTTCTCACACCACTCTACCAGCAAGTAGGCTGAGGGCACAATAAGTTGGGAGGGGACACAGCTGGGACAGCTGATCTCAACTGGCCAAAGGGATATTCTATGTCATACAACATCATGCTCAGCAAATAAAGCTGGAGGAAGAAGAAGGAAGCGGAGAATGTTCAGAATTATGGCATCTGTCTTCCCAAGCAACCATTACCTGTGATGGAGCCCTGCTTTCCTGAAGATGACTGAACACATGAGTGTAGATAGGAAGTAGTGAATGAATTCTTTGTTTTACTTTGCTTGCATGTGCAGCTTTTGCTTTCCCTATTATACTGCATTTATCTCAATCCACAAGTTTTCTCACTTTTGCTCTTCTGATTCTCTCCCCTCTCCCACTTTGGGAGAGTGAGTGGTTGTGTGGGGCTTAGTTGCCAGCTGGGGTTAAATCACAACAGTCATGTTTTGGAAGGCAGAATTTCTGCAGAGTTTGTATCTCTGAGCTTGCAATTTCAGCTGTAATTTTTTTTTTTATAAAAAAATTTTTCTTATAGCTTGCTTTCATAATCAAAACTGTACGAAGTACCACTCTGAAAGTTCATCTTCAGGTACTTGGTGAAACCAGATTTTCTCTTTTTCCTCTTATCTAGTCCAGACTTATCTCGACTAGTTTCAATAACTTGCTTTGAACCAAATGGAATTTATCAATAATATGTGTATGGTTTAAAAGGACAAAATTGCTGAGTGGCTCATTATTGACTACTTCCTCTGGTAGAAGAAGTTTTTTCAAGGATGAGTGCGCTAGCATTTCATCTTTTTATCCAGCTTTTCAGTATCAATTACTTTACTCTATACACAAGCCAATAGTGACTATCATTTAATCCCTGCTGACAGAAGATGAATCATCATTTTATGGGATGGAAGACTGTGGATCTTCATTTATTGTCTGTCATTTCTCAGACTAGTCAGTATGAACCATGAAAGACGCCAGTTAAAACTTTCAGAAACATAGCCTTTATATAAGAAACTTGTTAATATCACATAGACAGAGTGGCAACTGGCAGGATTTAGTCATATTACTCTTATCAGGTAGCCCTCATTTTCACTCTATTTGAGCAATAATATCCATAGCTTCATATGAGCTAATAATATTCTTAAACTTCTGTATCCTGGTTACTACCATGCTCATTTTGTAGTTCTTTCCCCATTATGGAGAAAGTCTAGTGTGAAATAGCTGAATCTCTGCTCACAAAGCTTCATATATTGTAAAACAGGAAGGAAATATCACGCAACCTTCCTCCTGCCTGCTTTCCTTGTGTTGGATATACAAATGGCTTTCAAAACAGGATAGTGTAAGATACAGTACAGAACATGAGGTTCTGCTGGGAAGAACTTTACTTCCAGAGTAGGAGATATGTCTGTATTTGATCTGCCTGTATACTGATTACAAGCTCCGGCACACCTCCTCCCACTCCATCCTCGCTGACCTGCTGTCGATGCGGCTGTTCCTCTCAGATCTCAGTCCTCTCCAGGTGAACTCAGCCCAGTGGGCACCCCGGGAGTGGGGTGCCCCCGAGTTCCCCAGCTGGCTCCACCGCTGCCATTCTCCGTGGGCGGCGCCGGCCTGACACAAGCAGCCGCCCGGCCGGGAGCCAGGGAGCGGGGGCAGTGCCCCCCTCCCTTCTCTCCTCCATCCTGGGCAAAGCACCTTTTGCGGTTCCTTTGTCCCAACTTAAATAGGGCAATTCGCAGAGGCGCCCTATTGGCTCAACCCCGAGGGGGATGGCAGTCTGATCTGGTGGCCAGAACCAAGTCTAACCCAGTTCCAAAACCAGGGAGGTCGCAGGGAGCAAAATCCCTCTCCTGCCACCAGAACCACTCCCCCCCCTCCACATCAAACCATGACACTGGGGGAGATCAGGACATGAAATTCATAACATGTAGGATAAGTGTTTGGTAATAAAATTGGAAACAAAGAAACAGAATGAAAATAAACCAAAAAGCACTATTAACAACTATCATTATTAAAATCAACCAAAAATTTAGCTCTTTGAAACTCAGGAGTTTTTATTTCGTTGGCATCTACCAATCATTGATGCTAAGGAGACCATTTCAATGTTAATTTACTGTCTCAGTTTCTAGTTATAACCTGCTTTTTGGGTAACAAATAGAAATGAATGAGCGGAACCTCAAATCCTATTTTCTTTTTCCTTCTGTTATTCCTTGTGTTACTATCATTGTATACTGGTTCTACGTACAGCAAAGATGAGACTGAAGCAGTGTTAGACTTGTCCAGACATGAAAGGTGTAATAAGTAATATATTAGAATTTGCCAATCAAATAGAAACCACCATCTCTCAGTATAGTTCCTAAGATATAGAAATATTAAATACTAACCAATTATCGTTTAAATACTAATCGTCACATTAACTGTTGTATTGATTATTGCTGTAGAATGTTAGAAGTTGTAAAGTGTTAGTCCCTGCTGTAAAATACAAGCTGCCCAGGAGGAGGCTGGTGAGAAAAGAAAAGACAGATAAGACGGACTCCGGCAAGGCTGTGACTCACGTCTCACACCTCTGCAGGGAGGAAGGGATGCACAGAAACTCGCCCATGAAGGAAAGACAAGGACTAACAAAAACTAACATTTGTCTTCAGATAGTGACAGGTAACGCGATCAGATGCCCACTCAAGGACAAACCAGGCTGGAACCAGTTTGGCTCTGCAAGCTCAGCCAAATCAGGGATTTTAGGGAAGAGGTGAAAAGTGCACAGTGAGGAAGACCTCCGGCCTTCATCCTGAAGACCCCTGCCCATGACCACCAGGAGGCGTGTCGAGGAGGAGCCTGAGGCACATCCTGCGGCGGGGACTATGGAAATGATTTCCTGGGAGAGACTGACCTTTTGGGGGGGGCTATGAGTGTGTTTGTATAAATACAAGAAAACTGCCACGGCGGGTGTGCGTCTTGGTGGAGCGGAGACTCCCAGCGCACCCAGCGCTGTTTGCTTGCTTGCCCTAAATAAATTTTAACTATTAATTTTACAGTTATTGGCTGTTGAGAATCATTTTCTCACCAAACTATTGAAATTAACCTATAACAAAAGGCATCAGAAAGTCTCTTTGAACTCCAGGTTTGATATCTCTGACTTGCTGGTCTGCTTACACTTCCATTGTGTTCTTTAACTAGTCTGCTTTTTCTTGCTTACACAACTCTCTGGCTCTTCCACGCAGTTTGTTTAGTTTATTGTGATATGCCATATAACATCAGAAACAATTGCAGTATAAACACCTTATCTTTACAATTTTCAGTTCCTCATCCAGGCACGTGCTCCCAGGAAAGGCTGGATTTTTCACATGTCCATTGATTCTCAGGTATCCTTCCACAAACCATCCTTCTCATAGTTAGGTATATCAAACCATCTGGTACAAACTCAACCACCCAGTCCTTTAGGTCATTGCAAGGAGAACTGGTCCCTATACTTCTCTCCACTCAGACATCTTGCTGATCTTTCATCTTGCCAAAGTCTTGTATGTGACTTAAGTCAGCATAAGAGAAAACATAGCCTTTCATAGGGACCTTTCCTGCACTGGGTCACATTTTCTACTACCAGCTGGTGAAATTATGAGGTCATCTGATAAGACTTCACTGCTGATCATGTGAAAATGTGAATGTATGGCAATGTATGGGACTAAGGTGAAGCATTTCAAGTTTCTATGAAAGCTAGGTAAGAGGGAAGTCTGAATGGCCTTGCTTGATCTGGCAAACAGGGAAAGGAATTATTTGTCAATGTGAATGAAGAGGAGGGACAGATAGGAAAATATGGTAGGATCATCAGTGTTGCAATCAAAAAGGGGATGAGCTTGACCAAATATGTATTCTGAAGTGAGCAATTAAGAATATAAAAAGAATGAATGTGAATAAGAAGGAAGGAGCTAGTAATTCAAATGCAATAGATGTGTTGAATGAAAAAAATCACAGAGGGAAAGAAAAAACTCAGGGAAAAAATGGCCAGAATTAAAGGTTGTGAGAAAGGGATTTTTTTTATTAAATATATTAGAAGACTAAAAATAGTTTCAGAATAGGTCTACTGTTGCTGGAGAACTGAAATCTAGAAACAACAAACCAATTCCTTGTTTTGCTAGGATCTTCCAGAGGTTAACGATCCTAGTTTCTGAAAAGGATCTACATTCTTTTTTTCTGATATGGATGTATCTTGTTCTGATATTTATCCATTAGTTCTTGTTAAGAATATATCATTAACCATCTGAGATTTTCTGTCTTTGTAGACACTAAAATTTACTTTCTTCTCTTAATCTTTGGTTTGCTTAATATATTCATAAGCTTAATATATTAAGCCCTTAAAGATTTTTGCTATAAGGATTTTCCCAATCCACAAATAATTTCTCTAACTTTTTTCTACACTTTTTGCAATTTTTTTAAGAACATGAACACCCGAACTGACAGTTTTCCAGTATATGCCTCATCATGGTGATATATTGTGGGAAACTATGGCTGGTCCATGGATCCCAGGACAGAAGATGAAGAAATTGACCTTGAAGAGATTGCTGTGTACCCCTGAAAATCTGGAAACTCCCTGACCAGAAGAAATGGAAACAACTTGCAGGTGCTGGGACAGTCAGGGAACCGTAAGATAAGAAGGAACTGTAAAATAAGAAACTGGACTGTGTTTTTGCACTAATTGCATGATGTAATGAATTTGGCTTGGATTATACAGAGCGCGTGATCACCAATCATAGATTAGGCTAAGGTACGTGAACAGCTATAGTTAACCAATCACCTAATTGTTTATGTCGCGTGCACTGTTAGAGTTAGTATAAAAGTGTGCTGGAACCTGCAAGAGGGTTGGAATTAATTATACAATAAATGAATACTACTTGAATCTGTGTATGTCATGTCCGTCTCAACAGCGACATACAGCAACAATATATAGAGGTAAAACCTGCTGTTTATACCACTGGAGATTGCTTTAGCGAGCCTCACTGAAGCATAGTACTGAGAGTTACTTGTCTACTGTTATCTATAAATCTTTTCAGAATTGCTGCTTCCTTGGATTTATTCCTTCAGCAATTTTTATCGTCTATCTCCCTTGTCCCCGGGAGTGGAATTCACTTTACCTATCAATGGCAAGCTAATAACCGCAATCCATTCTCGATAAGATCCAAAGTTTGCTGTACTTTGTTGAAGGCACTCTATATAGTTTCAAGAAAGACAGAGAAAGAGAATCCCTGGAAAGACACTCATCTTACCCATCTGAATAATTTGAATTTTGATGTAATGACCTGAAACTTTGAAAAATCCTTGTATCAGCTGAATATATACAGATTGTTTATGTATGAGATACTAATTAATAAAGTAAAATACCACAGAATAATCAGCAGAGCTGTTAAAATACAGGTTTTTCTCATTATTTAGCTATTGAAAGCCATTAGATACAATCATTCACATTCTGAAATTTCTCAGAATAACCTCACAGGAGAATACAACAGTCATTAAGACTACAGAGAGAGTAAGGTTCTTATGCTAAAAGAGAGTTGGATTTTCAAAGTTTTTTCCCCCCTCAAATCTCATTTCAAAATGAGGCAATCAATTATGATTGAGATATGCACCTGCAAGCCAGTGTGTTTTAATTTCAGAGGGAGTAGTTATGGGTTATGAGGGTGATTGTGAAATACTAAAAAGAAAGCCTTTGCTAGTATTTAATAAAAAATGCGAACTATTATGTGTTGTAGATAGATCAATATGATATCAGTCATATGATATTAACCTAACAAATACTTACAATCAAGAACAGTCATTGAGGCTCTAAAAACTTGGAGGAAAATACATAGTTTAAAATCAGAAATCTATTAGAGTGTCTAAAAATGAATGAATGGGTCAGAGTGTAATGAATCTGAAGGAAGCGGTTTTTGATCCTTTATTTTCAAATTAGAATTAGGCAGCTTTAACTTCTGTCAGATATTCTCATTTTCACCGTGGCTGCATAAGAAATAATGAACGACCAAAAGAGCAAGAGCATCAATTGGACAGCGGAAGAATATATCTCTCTCTATGAATTTTTATTCTCTTCTCAAGTCTGTTTTTTGAGACACAGTTACAAGTAATACATGGACTTTAATAAGCTATTCATAGAGGACTTTTATTAGTGATGTCTTTTATATTGTTTTGGAGTTTTGTGATCATAATCAAAATAGATATATTCTTATTATATTTCTGAATATTCATTTAAAAAGCTTTCTTTCCCTAGTACTCTATGCTTCTACAAACAAAATATTTTGTGTAAATATAAATATTTTGTAATCTTTATTTTTATGCATTACAGTTTATACGTATAATGCTCTTTTTTATGAAGACACTGACCTTTCCATATATATCAAGGTGTGTGTTGGATGGAATAAACATCTTATTTTTTGATCTTTAATAAAACATATTTTAATGATCAGAAAAGAAATGGTCACCACTTATTCTAAAAGACTACATATCAATTCCTGAAAAGAAATCTTAGGAGTTTTATTACAGTCCATTTTGCTGTATATATCATATGTTTTTTCAATTTCCCCAATTTAAGTAGGGATGGTAATGAGATTCTAATTCCCACTTAATTACTTGACTCCAGTTACCACTCTAATTAATCAGTTGCTTGTAATACTCACCTCTACATAAGCCTTTCTATAAAAATCTGTGCTGAGTTTACGTGATGGGGTTTTTGGTAGCAAAAGAGGGGCTGCACCCCCTGTAACTTCCCGTTCTCCAAAACTGATCAGACCAGTCTCTGGCCGTGTCAGACCCCTCACCCTCCTCAGGCCAGGGCCGAGACACTCAGTGCCTCTGCGAATGCCCTACTTAAGACGGGGACAAAGAAACCCAAAATGTTATTTGGACTTGCAGTGAAGAGAGGGAAAGTCGGGGGGGGGGGGGGGCTCACCTCCCAGGCAGGCAGCTGCCCGCACTGACCCAGTGCCTCGGGTCTGGATATGGCTGTGGCGGTGCAGCTTGGGGAGCCCTGAAGTGCCTCGCTGCCAGAGCACCCACTGGGTGACGTTCAGTCTGCTGGGATTGCCAAGTTCTTTGGGCCCAGCACCGCTGCAGCGGAAAGAGGACTGAGATCTGAGAGAAATGGCCACACAGACACCAAGGTCAGTGAAGATGGAGCAGGAGGAGGTGTGCTGGAGCTTAAATTCCCCTGCAGCCAGTGATGAGATGGCAGGCTGTCCTCCTGCAGCCCATGAGATTAATGGTGGAGTAGAGATCCACCCACAGCCTGTGGAGAACCTCACGCTGGAGCAGAGATGCCTGTGCCTGAAGGACTTCATAGAGAATTGCCTGCTGGAGACTTACAATGAAGTTCTAAGTAACCATGACATGAGTTAATAGCAAAAGGAATAGCACTGCCTGCAGAAAATTCTTTCCCATTACTGGGAAAGAAGATTGTTTAGCATTTTTCCCTTCATGAAATATTTAGTCTTCTGGTAATTGGAAGAATTTAACTACAATTCTCATGGATACAGGATTATAAAAGCCTGAAAAAATCTCCAAAACTCCATACTTCAGTTTGATATTATATTGTGTTAGAATTTGCATGTTGGCAATATTTCACATATACTCTAAGTACCACCCCTACAAGACAGCAGTCATTATTTGTGTCAGGACTGTACCTTCTCTACTCCAGCCAGAGCTGTCTTATGCATCAGAAGAGCACAGCAGGAGAGTTTTGTGTTTGTGGTTGGGTAGCCCTAAATTCTGTTTCAAGCAATGAGGAGACTAACTCCTTATAACTGTAGGACGTGACTCCTTGCAGTTTTCAGGTGTTGAACTCCCATTGAATTAAAACTCCTTGATACTTCATCTTGGTAACTATTGATCTGGACTTTCATGAAAATGAAGATTGGCTCCTAAGCATATGTGTTTGGGTTTTCATAACCTGCTGCTAAGTTTCTTAGGAGACTGAGAAATGTGTGACCAGTGTTGCCAGTAGGTTTAAGTAGAGGTGGATGTGTAAACAAAAAAAGCCCTCTTCATGAAGTTAGTTGGTGTGCCAGGAATTTCAAGTTCAGGACCTGGTATTTCTCCCAGTAGGAATTGAATACATGAAAGACAAAACATTCCATGTGTTGTATTCACAGATATCTCCTTGAACAGAAATAAGTCAACCCTAATAGTTTACATTGTATTATCCTTCTTTCTCCTTTGCCCTGGATTATTTTTACACAAATTCTGCAAGTCCAAAAAATAAGATGAGTAAAGTTGAGAAAAAAAGGCCTTTATATAAGAATATTGGTATAATATTTTTAAACACTCTAAATTAAAATGTTTGTAGGAATGGTAGAGCAGATTTTGTTAGGGGAGCAGTAGTGTATTACAGTAAGCTTAGAGTCAAATATTCAACAGGTACCAAAGAATCCCTATAAACTCAGAATCTAAAATTACCTCATATATTGGCTAGTGCTATTCCACCAGTCACCTTGTTAGAATTCTGCTAGTGATCATTTTGGAAAAGGACAAGGATTTCAAGAGAAAATTAGTAATAGTAGGCATTCACAAATATTTTCATAATTACAGAGTAAAAGCAGTGAAGCAACAATGCAAAGGTAAAGAAAGTGGTTTGTTGGTAAGTAAAACCCCATTTGAAATATATAGACAATTCAAATGCACTAGAGATGCATTGAAAAATTACAGTTATGACTATAATGCCTCAGCCTGTGTTTATAATTTGACCTTTTTTCCTCAGGTGCTACAGAAGCAGCTGCTTCTCTCACATCCCACACATGAAAGAAATTATTCTTCCTAGGCTTGGTTATCTATGAATAGTTAATATTATAATATTAACTATTAAATAGCTAATATTTTCCTGAAGAATGAAAGAGAGTATTAAAAGGATTTAAAAAATTATTTCTAAGAATGTATGGATTGCATTAAACAAATTTCATCTATGTCAGTGGCAGAAAATTGTTGCTAGAAAGGCTGGACAGAACTTGAGCAACTGGGATCAGTTTTCACTTTGGAGTCTAATTCTGCATCAGTTCAGTAAATTAATTCATTTTTCCAATAAGCCAACTCATAGTGGAGTGAATAATGTTATTTGTGGACATTTTAAAAAGCCTTAGTAAAAGCCTATAGTTCCTATAAAAGATATGCCCTACAATTTGTCTTCATATCTGTTGTAGCAGAGACTTGCTGGAAAGCTCATTCTCAAAACTTCCCATCATTTTAAGTAGTGTTCTGCAAGGCAAGGGAGAATAATTCCTAAGGTAGGAAACAGCAGACTCAGCATTGAGAAGGCAAGCCGGCAACCTGTTGATTTTGTGTGAGGATAATATAATATACTTGCTTCAAACACAAGGGCACTAATTAAATTCAACAACCATATTTTTATTGACCTGTAAAATAGTTAGACACGTGTGTCAGGGGAATTGTTTTTCCTTGCTTACAAGAGACAAGAAATAATATTAAATTGCTCTTGCTGCAGTCTGATTTGATAACTTCTATAGGGAATTTCTAAGTTCTTAGTCTGTTAATCCTTCAGTTATTTCCCTCACGGGATGTCTATAAATAAACGCTCTGTTTAAAACCATGCAGGGTACTTGGTAGAGAGAAGAGCTGCCTCACTGTGACACACACGAAGGAATGACATATACTAAAACATGGGATTTCTGCCATTTGGTCAGCCATGGACATTAGTGTTTCTGAGAAAAAGCACAATAAAATGAAAACATGCTTTAATAATGCAATAAAATACTGTTAATAATATGAATAGTGCATAAAAATATTACTGAACTCTTCAAGTTATAATGGTTTATTTAATTATTATTTGGCAGTTAATTTTGGAAAATGAAGCTGAATTCATTATGACATTCATTGGTGATTTCTAAGGGCAGTTCGTTTGGTTTTCAGAGTTTATTGTAACTCACACTTAGAAATCTTTTGAAGTATATTTTTCTTTAACATTTTCCTTTTTAAGTTTTTCTTTCTGATATACATATTTCAAGATTCCTGTTTCTGTGTAGAGGCACTCTGTCATTAATATAGTCTAATAATGTTTTGCCATTCATTCAGTTTTAAGCAGTATACGTTAATCCTTTTGATCACTAATCCTGCCTTATGGCAATTTCTAAGTTATTAAAAGGCACATGCATGGTAATTAAAGGCTATCCGATCTCTAAGTTTGAAGTATTCATTATGGCTCTAAGCTTGGGTTTGCGTTTTTAGGCTCAATAATAGGCTTCGGCTATATAGTAGACACAAGTACTTGACCACATCAGCTATGTCTTTGCTGATCTCTATACTACTTACATATTTTCCATTTTGTATGTCTTTGAAACATGGACATGGAAATGATTGCAGGCTTTTTTCCCAGGTTATGAAAAGGATCATTATGGATTCAATGTGATGGAAATTGCTGTCAGTCTAGGAGGTTTTAGCATGTGATAAACCCGTATTTTAAGGCCTAAATTGTGTTCTTGATACAGAATATGGAAAATACATCATAGGTTATCCTACTCTGTCTTCCATAGAGGCTATTTTCTGCTGTTCCCAAATGGCAATTGCCATTCCCACCAATGGCAATATTAGATTCAGGTTTTTTGGTCTTTAACATTCACTGTCATAGTCCATCTGGTTAATAAAATATGAGTCTGTCCTGGTTTAGCCCGGCTGGCAGCTAAGTGACCATGAGGTCGTTTGTTCACTCCTACCCCTCAGTGAGGTGGAGAGGAGAAAAAAGTAACAAAAGGCCTAAGGATCCAAGTAAGAACAGGGAGGGATCACCCATCGACCATGGTCCAAGGCAAAGCAGACTAAGCTTGGGAACAAATCCATTTAATTCATTAACAGTTCATTCATATAGGATAACAAGAAACAAAGCCAGATCTTAAAAACACCTTCCCCCACCCCTCCCTTTCACCTAGTTCTACCTCCTTCCCCTGTGCAGGCAATGGCGTGGAGGGGGGCTTGCAGGTCTGTTAATCTCATGTTATTTCTGCCACTTTTTTCTTAAATTAGGAGGACTCCTTACACTCTTTTCATACATCATAAAATGATAGAATGGTTAGGGTTGGAAGGGACCTTAAAGATCATCTAGTTCCAAACCTCTTGCCATGGGCACGGGAACCTTCTACTAAATCAGGTTGCTCAAAGTCTCATCCAACTTGACCATGAACACTTCCAGGGATGGGGCAAACACAGCTTCTCTGAGCAACCTGTTCCAGTGTTTCACTCAGAGTAAAAAATTTCTTCCTTATATCTAATCAAAATTTACCCTCTTTCAGTTTAAAGCCTTTTCCCCTTGTCAAACCACTACATACCCTTGTAAAAAGTCCCAGCTCTCTCAGCCTGTCTTCAGAGGAGAGGTTTTCTAGCCCTCAGATCATCTTTGTGGTCCTCCTCTGGACCTGCTCCAACAGCTCCATGTCCTTCTTATGTTGGGGAAATCAGGGCACTCCAGGTGGGGTCTCATGATAGCAGAGAGGCAGAATAACCTCCCTCGACCTGCTGGCCACACTTCTTTTGATGCAGCCCAGGATATGGTTGGCTTTCTGGGCTGCAAGCACACATTGCCGGCTCAGGTTGAGTTTCTTATGAACCAGCAACTCTTTTTCCTCAGGGCTGCTTTCAAGCCATTCTCTGCCTAGCCTGTGTACGTGCTTTGGATTGCCTCAACCCATGTGCAGGACCTTCCACTTGGCCTTGTTGAACTTCGTGAGGTTTGTGCAGACCCAACTCTCAAGCCTTTCAAGGTGCCTCTGGATGGCATCCCTTCTCTACAGCATGTTGACCACACCACATAGCTTGGTGTTGTCAGCAAACTTGCTGAGGGTGCACTTGATGCAACTATCCATGTCGGCAACAAAAATGTTAAACTGCACCAGCCCCAATACCAACCTCTGAGGAACATCACTTGTCACTGACCTCCATCGAGCTGTTGATCACGGCTCATTGAGTGTAACCATCCAACCAAATCCTTATCCACCGAGTGGTCCATTCATGAAATCCATATCACTTCAGTTTAGAGACAAGGATGTCGTGTGAGACAGTGTCAAATGCTTTGGACAAGTCCAGGTAGACGACGTCAGTTGCTCTTCCCTTATCCATTAATGTGGTAACCTCATCGTAGAAGGCCACCAAATTTGTCAGGCACAATTTGCCCTTAGTGAAACCATGTTGACTGTCACCAGTCGTCCCCTTATTTTCCATGTGTTTTAGCATAGTTGCCAGGAGGATCTGCTCCATGATCTTCCACGGCACAGAGGTGAGACTGACTGGTCTGTAGTTCCCCTGACCTTTCTTTTTTCCTCTTTTAAAAATGAGGGCTATGTTTCCGCTTTTCCAGTCAGTGGCAACTTCAGTGAACTGCCACGACTTCTTAAATGTGGTGGATAATGGCTTAGCAACTTCATCTGCCAGTTCCCTCAGGACCCACAGATGCATCTCATCAGGTCCCATGGACTCGTAAATCTTCAGGTTTTCCCATGCTCCAATGGATCACCTCCTCATGGGTGTCGTGGGTTAGGCCGATCCGGCAACTAAACCCACGCAGCTCTCCCAGTCCAGTAAAATGGAGAGGAGAGAAAAATGTAATAAAAGAGCTGAGGATCGAGACAGGAACAGAGGAGCACCCACCAACCACGGTCCTGGGCAAAAGAGGCTTTTTCTTAAAGCAAAACTATTTATTAACAGCTACCTACAAAGAGAAAAGCAAACAAAAACGCTTACTTAAGAGGATAACAAGGAAACAAGGCCAGGTCTTAAAAACAACACCACTCCCCCCCTTTGCCTCTTCTTCCCGGCTCTACCTCCTCCCCCCAGCGGCGCAGGGGGGCAGGGAATGGGGGAGTGCAGGTCAGTTCATTCCAAGTTGTTACTGCCGCTTCTCTTAAAGGAGAAGGAGTCCTTACACCATTGTCCCTTGATCCAGTGGATCCTCTACTCACGGCGAAAGCGTCAATCCTGCCCGCTGGGAGGCAAATCCTTACCCCATCGGATTTGCCCAAGTGTGGGCTTTACGAGTCCTGGACCTTTAAGGAGCTGTAGCCACTCACTCTGGCGTGGGTCATCAACAAACTTTAAATGCGCTCCGGCGTGGGTCGTCATGTCGACCTTAAATGCGCCTCCGTACAGACTTAGATGCGTAAATGCGCCTCGACCTGTGCCCATGATTCACAACAGTCTCAGGCTCAGGCATCTCTTTTAACAAAGCACCTCCCCATCGGCGGGGGTCATCCCACAGACTCTAGATGCGTACCGTGCTCAGGCTCTGGCATCTCTTCTTGACGTGGGTCCTCCATGGGCTGTGAGTGGGTCTCTGCTTGCTCCACCGAGGACTTGTTTGCAAAGGGGCTGCTGGCAAGGGGGACTCAGCCGCGGCACACGTTGTTCCATTCCATCTTCACTGACCTCTTATCTGTGTGGCCGTTTCTCTTAGATTTCAGTCCTTTCTGGGTGAACTCGGCCCGGTGGGCACCCTGGGAGCGGGGCTCTCCCCGAGTTCCCCAAGCGCCTCCGCCGCCGCCATCCTCAACGGGGCAGGCATCGGCACGGAGCGGGCACCGGCCCAGCCCGGCCCGGCCGGGAGCCGGGAGCGGGGGCCGTGCCCCCCTCCCGTCTCCTCGCTCCTGGGCAAAGGCACTGTTATAAATTGAGACCACAATGGATCATTCCAATTAAAATTTTATTAATTATAGCAAGTAGAATATGAGCAAAACCAGCGCTGGACGACAGGGGAGTCTGCGCTCCGCCAACTGCCGTACCTCGCATTCAAAACAGTCTCTTTTTATCAGTCCTCCAGTTCCGCAATCGTGTCTTCAGTGGAGTACTCTGCACATGTCCTAGTTGTTGTTAGGGGGTCTTTTTCTGCCTCCTGGTGGTCGTTGAGGCTGAAGGCTTGAAGTCTTCCTCGGTTACCTTTAGATAACCTTTTCCATATATGGTCTTCAATTTGCTGTGTGGTAACTGTTTTGCAAGAGTCTCCAACAAGCAAAGCAGTCTATACATTTTGATAAGCAAAACAATAGTTGGCCCCTCGACCATATATCCTTATATGGGGCTGAATTGCCTAATCTCTGTCAGTTCTTTAGAACATCTTGCAGATAGTTTTAGCTTGCGCAAGCGGTGTCTGGTTTAGTTTGTGTAAGCAATTACGGTTATCTTTTCTTTTGTTGTCTAACCTTTACATTAGGCTTAACATAAATCTTAATAAACAATACCATAGTCCCTAGTTTCTCACAATCCCCCCTTTTTCTTTTTATCCTATTATTGTTTATTAGACGCTACTTTCATTCTCGGTACTGCAAACCAACTTTTTCCACAATCCTAACATTTATCATAACACTCACAAGGTAATACCTCACAATTACAATCATAGCTTTTTTTGTGGCATAACACATTCACAACAATCTTTATCTTCATTGATAGATACACTCTTATATTTTGCCCCAGACCCCGTAGTTAAAATAAGCAATTTAGCTATGTCAAACCGTTCTCTAATAAAGTTTAAAATATAGCGTAATATACAAGGTCCAAATATAAGTCCTAAAATCAATATAATAAGCGGTCCTGCTAAAGCAGACAATAAAGTGTTTAGCCAAGGTGAAACATTAAACCAATTCTCGTACCATGGCCTGCCTGCCTCAAGATTCTTTTTACGTTGTTCCAATCTATTCTGGAGTTCAGCCATGGTATCCAGGACTACTCCCGTATGATCAGCAAAAGAACAACATTCCTCTTTGAGAGCTACACATAACCCTCCTTTTTCTAAGAGCAATAGATCTAATCCTCTTCTATTTTGCAGCACTACTTCTGATAAAGACTTTACTGAAGTGGCTAAACGTTTAATGGATTGTTCTATTCTTTCTAAATCCTCATTTACAGTCAGTTGCAAACTTTGTAATTCTTGACCTTTTACTAGGGAGGCTATGCCTGTACCTGCCCCAATCTATAAATCTATCTCCCCGCGTTTTCCAATTTGAAGCAATAGTTTCACAACCCTAATAGGCACAGTAAAAATGACCTGGATAATTACAATAACTTCTGCCAGGGTTATTTGCTGAACATATATAAAATGCCTGAAGCTTTGCTAAATCTGGGGTAAAAACAGGGGAGTCCTGTTCTATAGGTATCAGGGAATATAGATGTACGGAGAAATTCCACTTCCCTGGACCGATCTGAGTTTGAATTAATTTTGACTCTGGTAAATTATATAATCTCCAGGCCATAGGTTCATGAGGGTTTCCATTTGCTTGGGTTATTATTAATAACAAAACTAACGGTATACCAGGAAAAAGGGTGTTTGTTAATTTTGCCAATTTAAGTATATTCTTACCAGTCCTGGGGAAGTTTGGCCATGGCTGCTTTTGCATCCCATTTTTCTGACTCTTTTCTCCACGGTTTGTTTCTCTTCTGCCTTGCCCGTCGACTGGTTGCTTCGAGCCATGGGGTGTACCATCTTCTCGGCAGCAAGGGAATTCTTCAGGAGAATAGCTGCTTCGGGCTTTCTGCCTGTTTACATAGGTTTCCCATTTCGCAGCTTTAATTAATGGGGCCAAGCAAGACACGGTTAGTACTTCCCTCCGGCACTGGACAGCCACGATTTCAGTCACAAAAGGGACTGGTTGATTTGAGTGGTAACAGTAATATTGGGGGTGTATTCCCTTAGCAAAAGTATCCCACCATTGGGGGGATCCTTTTACAATTTCTCGTCTTTGTTCAAATTGTTTTAATTTCCAATCGGTTAATGATCTTTCAAATTTATAGCACTGTTCACAGACTCCGTTTTGTTATTTTAGAAGTGAAGTGTGCCTTGATCAGAATCGATGTACTGGATTATCCCATATTGAAGTATCAAGTGTTCTAACAAAATTTTTACCACCATCTGTGCTGTAGCTCGTGCTACAGGGTGAGCTTCTACCCATCGTGTTAAATGATTTACTATTACTAACAAATGTTTTGTTCTTTCCACCTTGGGCAATTCAGTGAAATCAATCTGTATTCTCTCGAAAGGTCTGTAAACTTTTTTTTTTTTTTTCCGAAGCCACTTGCCGAAACACTTTCTTATTTATCTTTTTGCAAGTTATGCAGTTTTGTGTAATTTGCTTTGTTATTTCGTAAATCCCAATACAGCCGAATTGTTTTAGGGCAGCGATCGCTTAACGCCTTCGCTCCCCGATGTGTGCAACAGCTTCAGGCTCGGCGGCCCCCGGCGCCGGCCGGGCCGAGCCGAACGGGCCTGGACCCGCTCTGCCCGCGCACGGGGAGGCGCGGCCGCCACAAAGCCGTCCCGCCGCCGGCGGCAATGGGGGCCCGGGGCGGGCCGAGCGCGGCCGCGCCAGGCAGGGCCAGCCCCGCCGAGGGGCCGTGCGCCGCGCCGCGCCCCGCCGCCACCTCCGCGAGCGCAGCCGCGGGGCAGCCGGGCTCCCGCTCAAAGGGAAAATAATTTCTGGGTCTTTCATCCCGAGAACAGGCCCAAAGGCATCTGTCAAATTTATTATGCAATACCAAATATGTTTGGGGGGGTATATGACTCGGTAAAGCATAAGAATTTGTTACCACAGGGAATTGTGATTGTTTGCTGAATTACAGCTCTCAGGTCTTGTACCATTCTATATGACCCACCCGGTTTCTTTACGGGGAGGATGGGTTTATTATGAGGTGACATACAAGGCTCTAATAGCCCTTGTTCCAACAGTCTGTCTGTTACAGGCTGTAATCCTTGCCGTCTTTCTAACGGGACAGGGTATTGTTTTACCCTTACCGGCTCTTCAGGATTTTTAATAGTTATTCCAATTGGTAATATATCCAATTTTCCCACTGAGTCAGGGCTATACCATACTTTGGGGTTAATCTGTTCTTCATCTTCTGCCGTTACAGCATATATTTTCACTTTTAATTCTTTATCTTGCACTCTTAGTTCAATTCCTAAGTCTACCATTAAGTCCCTTCCCAATAAATTATATTCTGCCTCTGGGACTAGTAGGAATGATCCCAGTCCGTATTTAGAGGGAGTTTCTATGGGTACATCTTTGATAACGGGAACTGTAAAAGGCTCCCCTTTAGCTCCAATAACTGATACTTTTTCCGAGGAAGTTTTACATCCCCAGGGTACTGTTTGGACAGTAGATCTTTCTGCCCCAGAGTCCACTAAGAACTCCACCTCTTGTTGCTGGGGACCCAATTCTAATTTTATCAAGGGCTCAGTTTGTTTCAGAGTCCCCACCAGATAGAGCCCCTGAGCCCTCTAATCCTCCTTAAAATTTTCTCATCATTCAGCCTCTTATTACAATTCCTCTTCAAGTGTCCTTTCTTGTGACAATAATAACATTCTATTTCTTCCCTATTCTCCCGCCTCTTCAG
The DNA here is from genome assembly GCF_009769465.1 of Tauraco erythrolophus. NCBI lineage: Eukaryota > Metazoa > Chordata > Aves > Musophagiformes > Musophagidae > Tauraco > Tauraco erythrolophus. The sequence goes on from NC_141496.1 coordinate 69,904,029, forward strand.
AGTCTGCTGTGGCCTGCCAACCCGAGGGGGTCGTGGCTTATCTGGCTCCCAAGCTCTTCGAGTACCTTCACGTACTGCTGCTACCAAAATTTTGGTTTGCTTCCTTTGACCTTCCTCCTCTCTTCTTACATACACCTTCTGCGCCTCTCGCAACAATTCATCCAACCCTCTTCCTTGACAATCTTCAATCTTTTCAAGTTTCTTTCTTATGTCCACCCATGATTTCGCCACAAACTGAGTTTTGAGGAGCGCTTGCCCTAAAGGGTCGTCTGGATTTACCCCAGAATACAGCTGAAGGGCCTTCCTCAGTCGTTCCAGCCACTCAGTAGGGCTTTCATCTTTCTTTTGCATTTCATTAAATGCTTTATTGATATTCTGGCCACGGGGTACTGCTTCTCTAATTCCCTGAATTACTATAGTTCTCAGGTCCTGCATATGAGTTCTATGCACCGGATCCTGATTATCCCAATTAGGTCTTTGGAGTGGCCATTTAATATCTGCTTGAGGTCCCTGGGCATGTTGAGCATCCCACAGTCTCATTCCTGCTCGTTTAATCATATCTCTTTCCTCGGTAGTAAATAATTGACCAAGGATAGATTGCATCTCATCCCAAGTATAAAGGTTTGGTCCTAAAAATTTATCTAATCTTTCTGCCACTCCGAGTGGGTCCTCAATTAAGTTTCCCATCTCGGTTCTTTTAAAATCTCGTAGGTCAGCCGAGTTTAGGGGTACAGAGATATATCCGATCACAGGTTGAGGTCTCCCCATGGGTATTTCTCTTAGGGGGTACATCTGAGCTGCCTCCTTTTGACTTCTAGTTACGCGTCTAGGAGGAGGGGGAGACTCTTGTTCTGACTCTGGTGGGGGAGTGGGCGCTCTGGGGACCTCTGGGGGGCTGTGGGAGCAGGAGGAGGAATGTAAGGAGGAGGGGTTAGAAGGGTTTCATCTAACTCTTCCTTCTTTTTCTTTTGTTTTATTTCATTCAGCGGGTAAAGTCTAGCTCTCGGTCTTTCTAGCCACACTTCTGCATATTGACTCTCCTCTGGGTTAAGGGGTTTTTATTATTAACCCAGAGGTTTAATTGCTGTCTTACCCAATCTTCTTCTGACCCATAGACTGGCCAAAAGACATTTTTTAGAAATCTTCTTCCCTCCCCATATCTTAGTACAATATTCTATCATCTTCTGCTTATCTTTCCCTAGAGTTCCAGGGAAATATCTCCAATTGTCTAAGATACATGCCAGAGGGGTATTCTTAGGTACAGTGGGTACCCTTCCCATGGGAGTCGAAGGCTTGCTGCCCTTCGCCCCCATCTTCTGGAATATCCGCAAACATACACTCACTCGCTCCTCTTGTTCCTGGCCCAGTCCCTCGCGGGAGATGGGAAACGCAGTACTTAAGAGTCCACACTCGCTTGGTTCAGTATATCGAACCTCTCACTCGTTATATTCCAGGAAACCCAATCCCGCCCGAACGGCAAACCCGCGAACAGTTTCGCAATATACTTACGCGTCCTGCGTCTTCGTCCGGACTCCCGTGCACAGAATTTTTATGGGATTTTACCGGTTTTTCCTTTGCTCATTATTCTAGAATTTAGGTTCGTCGGTAAGGTTGAGGTAGGCTGTCAGTCGCGGGGCCACGGATTGCCGCAGGGCGCCTCCCCGGAGGACAGAAGCCCACCGTTCCTTATCCGAGTCACGGCACCAGAAATTGTTATAAATTGAGACCACAATGGATCATTCCAATTAAAATTTTATTAATTATAGCAAGTAGAATATGAGCAAATACAGCGCTGGACGACAGGGGAGTCTGCGCTCCGCCAACTGCCGTACCTCGCATTCAAAACAGTCTCTTTTTATCAGTCCTCCAGTTCCGCAATCGTGTCTTCAGTGGAGTACTCTGCACATGTCCTAGTTGTTGTTAGGGGGTCTTTTTCTGCCTCCTGGTGGTCGTTGAGGCTGAAGGCTTGAAGTCTTCCTCGGTTACCTTTAGATAACCTTTTCCATATATGGTCTTCAATTTGCTGTGTGGTAACTGTTTTGCAAGAGTCTCCAACAAGCAAAGCAGTCTATACATTTTGATAAGCAAAACAATAGTTGGCCCCTCGACCATATATCCTTATATGGGGCTGAATTGCCTAATCTCTGTCAGTTCTTTAGAACATCTTGCAGATAGTTTTAGCTTGCGCAAGCGGTGTCTGGTTTAGTTTGTGTAAGCAATTACGGTTATCTTTTCTTTTGTTGTCTAACCTTTACATTAGGCTTAACATAAATCTTAATAAACAATACCATAGTCCCTAGTTTCTCACAGGCACACCTTTCCGGTTCCTTTGTCCGACGTAAATAGGGCAATTCGCAGAGGCACCGATTGGCTCAAGCCCCGAGGGGGATGGGAGTCCGGTGTGATGGGCAGCTTCTGCCACCTGGACCTCCCCCCCCACTTCAAACCATAACAATGGGACAGTCCACAGACTTCTCCAATGTGAGTCCTTCTTGCAGGATGCAATCCTTACCCACTAGATTGCTCCAGCACTGGCTTCTTCCCCACAGAGTCACAGCTCCTTAAGGAGCTGCCACCAGCTCCAGCATGGGTTTTTCCACAGACTTCAGATGCCTCTTCACCTTGTCAGCAGCCTCCAGCAGCTCATGGAGACCATTCTGTAGAAAGTCCTTCAGGTACAGGCATCTCTGCTCCAGCATGGGGTTCTCCACGGGCTGATGGTGGATCTCTAATCCACTGTTAATCTCTATGGGCGGCAGGGCGGTCACCTGTTGTCTCACCACTGGCTGCAGGGGAATTTCAGCTCCAGCACACCTCCTCCCACTCCATTTGCACTGACCTTGGTGTTTTCAAAACCATTTCACTCAGATCGCAGTCCTTTTTCTGCTGCAGCCATTCTGGGCCCGACGAACCTCTGTAGTCCCAGCAGGACGAACTTCACTCAGAGGGTGGCCCAGGAGAGGGGCACTTCGGAGCTCCCCAAGCCACACCATCATGGCCACACCACAACAGCTGCCCACCTGGGAGGCCAGGGAGCCAGCTCCCTGCCGCCTCTCTGTCTTCACTGTAGGTCCAACCCCACTCAGATTTCTTTGTCTGCCCTGGCCAGAGGGGATGGGGGATCCTACCTGGCTGGAGATCAGTCTGACTGGTTTTCAGGAAGCTTTTCACAGCTACTTACAGGGGCCATTTCTGCAGCTCCTCCCGTGCTACCAAAACCCCATCACATAAACCCAGCACTCAGCCGCAGTAAAATATCTTGATGGGCATTCATATAACTGGAAATTCGATCAGATTCTTCAATACTAGGACGTGTAATCCATGCTCTTCTGAAATCATTATTTAACAACTACATATGCAGGATTTTAACTAAAGAAGATACCCTTTGCATACAACTATAAAGATTCCAAAACTTTGCTGGAGTTTTTTAATACAACTGTGGTTTGTTTCGCTTAAATTTTATTTATTATTTTAATATAAACATTAAGTCCCTATATCCTTATTCTTTCCTTTAAAGGACTGTTCATGAAATATACTTGGAAAGGTTTCTTGTACTGAAATATCAAGAAACTGCAGAGATAGACTGGAAGCAAGTCTGCTATATTAGATTTCCAAATCTCCTTATTTCACTCTACATTATGTCACAAAAAATTCTCATATGCTCTATACCTCAAAAAATCTATCAATTTGACCAAGTATCTCAGGATTCTTTGGTAATTGCTTCTGTTTCACATGGGATTGTAATTTCCTTGATTTCACGTTATGCATTGAAACCTCGTTGTGCTAAACAGTCTCACAAATCAATAGTTCCTCTTTCTACTTGTTTCATTGATGTAGTGATTACTGTGGTTCAATTGGAAAGGGGAATGAATGAGAATGCAGTTGACACTGCTTTTTCCCTTCCAATGCGTTTTGCTCTTTGTAGAAATCTTAATATGTG